>NC_135813.1:33197325-33797325 GCF_964213995.1 Mustelus asterias | reverse complement strand
TTCTCGAAAGGGACTGCAGGTATGATTAATAAATTTGCTGAAGGAGCAAAGGTAGGTAGGAAAGTAATTTGTGAAGAGGACTTGAGGAGTCTGCAAAGGGATCTAGATAGGTTAATTGAGTGGGCAAACATTTAGCAGAAGGAGTATAATTTGGGAAAATGCAAGCTTGTCTACTTCAGCAGGAAGAACAAAAAAGCAGTGAATTATTTAAATCATGGGGGATTGCAGAACACTGTGTTAACAATGGATCTGGGTATCCTGGTAAATGAAATCCGTGTCTGGGTGGGGTTTCCTCTGGATGCTCCGGTTTTCTCCCCACAGTCTGAAAGACGTGCTGGTTAGGTGTATTGGCCATGCTAGATTCTCCCTTAATGTAACCGAACAGGCGCCGGAGTGTGGCGACTCGAGGATTTTCACAGTAACTTCATTGCAGTGTTAATGTAAGCCTAATTGTGACGCTAATGAATAAATTTTGAAACTTTAAGGTCGTCTGTGGGATTCTCTTCCTCAGAGTGATGGAGGCTGGGTCATGAAATATTTATAAGGATGTGTTCGAAGGATTCTTGATTGAGAACAGAGTCAAAGGGTGTGGGGGACAGAGAGGAAAGTGGAGCCGAGGCCACTATCAGATCAGCCATGATCTTATCAACTGGTGATGCAGGCTTGAGTGGCCAAATGGCCCACACTTAATTTATATGTTTGCACAATACATTGGCATGTTTCTGTCTTTGTTTCGGCTTGAATAAATCCTTTTGCTGACGACGTGATCAGGAAATCTTTCCTGGATGCTTACTGAGCAGGAAAACAAACACCAAGCTAAAGTAAGCAAGCTCAAGCTTGCAATTAGTGGGATTAAAATGTAACCTTGGCAGGAGCATAAACAGAGAGTTGTGGCTCATGATTTTCCATTCTGTTGCAGTCAATGACCATTTTTTACCAGCAGTTTGTTCTGCTACCACCTTACATTTCCAAATCCTGCTGTGGTCCACTCCCTGTCTACTTCTGTCTCATAGCCCATAGAATCCCTGCAGTGTAGAAGGAGGCCATTTGGCCCGTCGAGGCCACACAAGAATAATCCCACCCAGGCCCTAATCCCAAACCCCATGTATTTACTCTGCCAATCCCCCTGACACTAAGGGGCGATTTAGCATGGCCAATCCACCTAACACGTACATCTTTTGACCCTAAGGGGCAATTCAGCATGGCCAATGAACCTAACCCGCACATCTTTGGATTGTCGGAGGAAACTGGAGCACCCAGAGGAAACCCACGCGTACACGGGGAGAACATGCAAACTCCACACAGTCACCCAGGACTGGAATTGAACCCGTGTCCCTTGCGCTGTGGGGCAGCAGTGCTAACCACCGTGCCACCGTGCCACACTGTTGAAATCCTTTGAAAACCTTTCAATACCTTTGGTCACCTTTTACCTGCAGCACTAGATTGAGGGTCTGTTTCTTGTTTCGCCTCACACTTTATTCTCCACTGTAATCTGTGGGAGCTTTTCAGGTCTGAGCACATCACCTGATTCAAGAATAACCATATTTTCATCCAGACCATTTATTATGCAATGTGTGTATGCGTTTGTTTGTCTTTTTATTTTTCTCTCTCTCAGATGCACACATTCTCACTCCTCATCCCGTATAATCCTTGCCACTCCTTCCACTTCCTGTCTCCTTTCTTTTCCTCAATCCCATTTTCCCCTTCTCCTTCTGTTTACTTATCCCTCCTTTTTTATTCTCTCTGTTTTTCTCTTCCAAAGCCCTATCCTTCTTTTCTCAGCATGGAACCAGTTTACTCTGGTTCCCGAATCAGTCCCACACATTACTAGGTGCTTCCAAAGACAAATTGAAACTCAGGAGATATATATATATAATGGGCATTGGATTCAATGTTGCCCCTTTTATATCATTTGCAAAGGTTGACATTATCCTCAGTGAGTGGTCGGCCATGTCCACTATTTGTTCCTTATTCCTACTTAAAACATAGAACATAGAAAAAATACAGCACAAACAGGCCCTTCGGCCCACAAGTTTCGCCGGTCATGTCCCTACTTATTGCTATTTGATTCTCTTTTCCTTGAAATTTACTAAAGGTTACCTCCAATCATGTGTTTTCATCTCTGTAATCAAACTCCAGATGCCCTGGCAATCTTGTTATCAAAATCCCTTGAATATTACATTATAGCTATTTTGGCAGGCAGGCTGCACTTACCTTATCAAAACTTTTTTGATTTTTGATTTGATTTATTATTGTCACATTTATTAACATACAGTGAAAAATATTGTTTCTTGCGCGCTATACAGACAAAGTATACCATTCATAGAGAAGGAAACGAGAGAGTGCAGAATGTAGTGTTACAGTCATAGCTAGGGTGTAGAGAAAGATCACTTAATGCAAGATAAGTCCATTCAAAAGTCTGACAGCAGCAGGGAAGAAGCTGTTCTTGAGTCGGTTGGTACGTGACCTCAGACTTTTGTATCTTTTTTCCAAAGGAAGAAGGTGGAAGAGAGAATGTCCAGGGTGCGTGGGGTCCTTAATTATGCTGGCTGCTTTGCCGAGGCAGTGGGAAGTATAGACAGAGTCAGTGGATGGGAGGCTGGTTTTCATGATGGATTGGGCTACATTCACGACCTTTTGGAGTTCCTTGCGGTCTTGGGCAGAGCAGGAGCCATACCAAGCTGTGTTACAACCAGAAAGAATGCTTTATATGGTGCATCTGTAAAAGTTGGTGAGAGTCGTAGCTGACATGCCAAATTTCCTTAGTCTTCTGAGAAAGTAGAGGCTTTGGTGGGCTTTCTGAACTATAGTATATAACTTTATATAAATTGTAACTTCATAGAGTCACAGAATCTCTACAGTGCAGAAGAGGCCATTCAGCCCATTGGGACTGCACTGACAGAGTATCTTACCCAAGTCTTCTCCCCCTGCCCTATCCCTGTAACTCTGCACATTAACCTTGGCTATTCCATCTAACCTACACATCTAATGGGTAGTATATAACAGTCAATCCACCCAACCTACACATCTTGGGACACTAAGAGGCAATTTAGCAAGACCAATCTACCATCTTGCACATCTTTGGACTGTGGGTAGAAAGAGGAGCATCCGGAGGAAACCCACGCAGTTATGGGGAGAATGTGCAAACTCCACACAGACAGTGACCCAAGGCCGGAATTGAGTTATTTGATTTCTGATTGTCAGATGTATTGGGATACAGTGTATCCAGGTTCCTGGTGCTGTGAGGCAGCAGTGCTAACCACTGTGCCGCCCCACGTTTTTTGTGAAATTGATTTGGTTGACCTTTTGTGAGGTTGACTGATGTAAAGTCTATTGGAACCTTCCTGACATAGCATCTAGGTGCTGATAGAGGCCAGGATTGGAGGTGTACCGCCGCGAGATATCACACCAGCCACTGGCAATAGTATTAGCGCCCAGATATTTTCCTGTCCAGGAAAGTGGGCAGGGAGCATATTAAAGTCAACTAAGAGGACATTGCTAAGAGGCCAAATGGAGATGCCCAGTCAGCCTGCAAGACCGTGACAGATGCTTGGAGATGTCTTCCTGGCAGCAGGCTGATTCCAAAGTGATTTCAGGATCACTTTGAGGACCACCTCCCTCTCCCCGCCACATACCAAGACCTATCTACAGCCATGGTCACTTTCCACAATGGCATTCTAGCAGCTGTGGGCAATTCTTTTGATTTCAACTATTTCTTAGAAGTGCCATTTTGAGGCGCCCTCTCTGTACCATACCTGCAATGACAGGTTGCAGATCCTTCAGTGCTGGAGAGCCTCTCATTGATCGGCCAGTTTTGACAGCCCGCCTACTGACATTGATTGAACACCGAGCACGCGCTTTGGCCATGAGGTGGCTAATTCAGCCAAAATCAGTGTCGGGTTGCTGCTCCCAACAGGCTGCAGAATTGGGACTCACCTTTGACCCCAATGTCAGAGTCCTGACTCAAAATGGAAAATCCTGTCCCTGGCATCAGTTAACATTCCTTAGTCACTTTCTGAGGAGACATCATTGGCAGACGGGAATATGAGAGATTCCTAATATTGTGTAGACCAGTCACGTTCCTGGCAGCATGGTTGGTGGAGGCTTGGAGGGCTGAAGGGCCTGTTCCTGTGCTGTAATTTTCTTTGTTCTTTGTTCTTGTTGGCTGATCCCCTCACTACCTAAATTAGCCTTCCTTTCTAATAGAGTCATAGAGGTTTACAACATGGAAACAGGCCCTTCGGCCCAACTTGTCATGCCACCCTTTGTTTTTAACCACTAAGCTAATCCCAATTGCCCGCATTTGGCCCATATCCCTCTCTACCTATCTTACCCATGTAACTGTCTAAATGCTTTTTAAAAGACAAAATTGTACCCGCCTCTACTACTACCTCTGGCAGCTTGTTCCACTCACCACCCTCTGTGTGAAAAAATTGCCCCGCTGGGCCCTTTTGTATCTCTCCCCTCTCACCTTAAACCTATGCCCTCTAGTTTTTGACTCCCCTACCTTTGGGAAAAGATATTGACTATCCAGCTGATCTATGCCCCTCATTATTTTATAAACTCCATAAGATCACCCCCCCCAGCCTCCTACACTCCGGAGAAAAAAGTCCCAATCTATCCAACCTCTCCTTATAACTCAAACCGTCAAGTCCCGGTAACATCCTAGTCAATCTTTTCTGCACTCTTTCTAGTTTAATAATATCCTTTCTACAATAGGGTGACCAGAACTGTACACAGTATTCCAAGTGTGGCCTTACCAATATCTTGTACAACTTCAACAAGATCTCCCAACTTCAGTATTCAAAGTTCTGACCAATGAAACCAAGCATGCTGAATGCCTTCTTCACTACTCTGTCCACCTG
Organism: Mustelus asterias; assembly: GCF_964213995.1. Taxonomy (NCBI): domain Eukaryota; kingdom Metazoa; phylum Chordata; class Chondrichthyes; order Carcharhiniformes; family Triakidae; genus Mustelus; species Mustelus asterias. The sequence goes on along the minus strand of NC_135813.1, from coordinate 33,792,460 downwards.
TGACTCCACTTTCAAGGAACTATGAACCTGTACCCCTAGATCTCTTTGTTCTGTAACACTCCCCACCGCCCTACCATTAACTGAGTAAGTCCTGCCCTGGTTCGATCTACCATGCCGCCCCTTTGTTTTTAACCACTGAGCTAATCCCAATTGCCCGTGTTTGGCCCATATCCCTCTATACCCATCTTACCCATGTAACTGCCTAAATGCTTTTTAAAAGACAAAATTGTACCTGCCTCTACTACTACCTCTGGCAGCTTGTTCCAGACACTCACCACCCTCTGTGTGAAAACATTGCCCTGCTGGGCCCTTTTGTATCTCTCCCCTCTCACCTTAAACCTATGCCCTCTAGTTTTTGACTCCCCTACCTTTGGGAAAAGATATTGACTATCCAGCTGATCCAGCATTTGCCTAAATTAAACTCCATCTGCCATTCGTCAGCCCACTGGACCAATTGATCAAGATCCCGTTGCAATCCTCGATAAACTTTTTCACTGTCCACCATGCCACCAATCTTGGTGTTGTTTGTCAACTTATTAACCATGTCTCTTAAATTCTCATCCAAATCATTAATATAAATGACAAATAACAATGGACCCAGCACCGATCCTGAGGCACACCACTGATCACAGGCCTCCAGTTTGAAAAACAACCCTCTGCAACCACCCTCTGTCTTCTTTCATCAAGTCAATTTTGTATCCATTTGGCTTCCTCACCCGTGAGACTTAACCTTATGCAACAACCTACCATGCAGTACCTTGTCAAAGGCCTTGCTAAAGTCCATGTAGACAACATCAGCTGCACTGCCCTCATCTACCTTCTTGGTTATCTCTTCAAAAAACTGAATCAAATTTGTAAGACATGATTTTCCACTCACTGTCCCTAATCAGTCCTTGCCTCTCTAAGTGCCTGTCTCTCAACAAGGTCATCTGTGTGCAGATCCACAAGAGTTGGGTGAGATCCTAAATGAATATTTCTCATCAGTATTCACTGTTGAGAAGATCCTGTCTCTCAGAATACCTTTTAACAACTTACCCACTACAGATGTGAGGCTCACCGACCTGTAGTTCCCAGGCTTTTCCCTGCAGCCCTTTTTAAAATAAAGGCACAGCATTTGCCACTCTCCAATCTTCAGGCACCTCACCTGTGGCTGTCGATGATTCAAATATCTCTGCTTGGGGACCCGCAATTTCCTCACTAGCCTCCCACAACACCCTGGGATACATTTCATCAGGTCCCTGGGATTTATCTACCTTGATGCGCTTTAAGACTTCCAACACTGTCTTCACTGTTATATGTACATTCCTCAAGACATCACTATTTATTTTCCCAAGTTCCCTAACAATCCATGCTTTTCTCAACAGTGAATACTGATGAGAAATATTCATTTAGGATCTCACCCAACTCTTGTGGATCTGCACACAGATGACCTTGTTGATCCTCAAGAGGCCCTACTCTCTCCCTAGTTAATCTTTTGGCCTTTGTGTATCTGTGGAAGCTCTTTGGATTCTCCTTTGCCTTATCTGCCAAAGCAATCTCATGTCCCCTTTTAGCCCTCCTTATTTCTCTCTTAACTCTACTCCTACACCCTCTATAATCTTCAAGGGATCCACTTGATTCCAGCTACCCTCTATGCACGTCCTGTGCCTCCTTCTTCTTCTTGACCAGGGCCTCAATATCTCGAGTCATCCAGGGTTCCCTACTTCTACCAGCCTTGCCCTTCACTCTAAGAGGAATGTGCTTACCCTGAACACTGGTTAATACATTTTTGAAAGCCTCCCACTTACCAGACGTCCCTTTGCCTGCCAACAGACTCCTCCAATTAACTTTTGAAAGTTTCTGCCTGATACCATCAAAATTGGACTTGCCCCAATTTAGAATTTTAACTTTTGGGCTCGACCTATCATTCTCCACAGCTATCTTAAAACTAATGGAATTATCATCACTGGTCCCAAAGTGATCCCTCACTAACACTCTGTCATCTGTCCTTTCTTATTTCCCAAGAGGAGGTCAAGTTTTGCCCTCTCTCTAGTCGGACCATCCACATACTGAATGAGAAATTCCTCCTGAATGCACTCAACAAATTTCTCTCCATCCAACCCTCTCATACTATGGCTGTCCCAGTCAATGTTGGGAAGTTAAAATCCCCTACTATTACCACCCTATTTTTCTTGGAGCTATCTGTAATCTCCTTACATATTTGCTCCTCAATTTCCCGCTGACTATTTGGGGGCCTATAGTACAACCCTATCAAAGTGATTTCCCCCTCATTTCTCAGTTCAACCCATATAGACTCAGTGGGTGAACCCTCAATTATATCCCCTCTCTGTACTGCCGTGATGTTTTCCCTAATCAAAAGTGCAACTCCCCCTCCTCTCTTACCTCCTGTTCTATCTTTCCTATAGCATGTGTACCCTGGAACATTGAGCTGCCAGTCTTGTCCTTCCCTTAGCCATGTTTCAGTAATAGCTATAATATCCCAGTCTCGTGTATCCATCCATGCCCTGAGTTCATCTGCCTTGCCCGTCAGGCCTCTTGCATTGAAATAAATGAAGTAATTTATTTCCTGTTAATTTTGGAAGAGGCAATCAGTTGAGGCCTTAACCGAATGGAATCTTATGCTTGCCTCCCAGTACCGTTCGAATCATTCTAAAGCTCTGCCTTGGTGGTCCATTTTATGTTGCCATGATCAAGCCATTCTGGATACATGTAATTTAGTTCAGGAGGCACATCACTGAACATTAAAAATTCAATGGATTTGTCCCCTGTGGATCATTGACATGCAGCGTTCAGCACTGACTATGGCATGATAGCATCAACACTAAACTTCAGTGGCGTGGCATTCACATTCTGTTCACAGCAGGGCTAGCATCTGATTTGTGTCGAATGCCTAAACCAGTGAGACAGTGTCCTTAGGTAGCTATATTTAAGCAACAATGAATGTGCTGTGGATTAGTGCTCAGTAAGCCATGAAATGATTAGCAGAAGCTTAAGTCATGTGGACAGAATGTAATCCTGAAATGCATTCGGAATATTCTCTAAAACGTGAATTAATTTTCTTGCTCACGACAACATGCAGATTTTGAAAGAAATTTTCTGAGTTCCACATGTAGCTTCATCGTGAAACACCACCTATCAATGTTTAGTAGAATCTGTTTAGTCCAGGATTTCTATCACATGAACACGTGAATTGGGAGCAGGGGTAGGCCATTCGGCCCCTCGAGCCTGCTCTGCCATTCAACAAGATATCTGCTTTTATAATTAGCCAAGAGATCTTTATGTTTTCGCTGCAACCTCAATCCAGGGCGGAATGAAATGTCAAGGCTGAAATAAAATGTGCAAAGGTGTCTGCAGACTGAGTGTGTTTAAATGTGCTGCCTCGACACTCTTTGCATAATCTTTCCATTGCAATTGATTTTTTTATAGGTCTGCAGCTCCCCGAGACAGCTCTGGAGCTGCTGTTCCCCTGGGGGAGCATATCAGAAGTACCAGCCCACACACTTTCTTTTCTCAGTGCCCACTGACTTCCCGCCCTCCTTGGCAGCACTGAACCTTTCACAGCGCTTATTTCACACCGGCTGTTGGCCAGCTGGCGTGAAATCGTGTTCCAAGGTTGATCGCAGCCAAAAGCCCGTTTCGCACCTGCATCCAGTCCTGCTGAATGCATGCGCCCGACGGGTGAAAAAGTTTTCATAGAAGTTATGAAAAATTTATGTCTTTGAAGCAACTGCAAAACACAATGAAGCCTGAATTAATTTCAAATGTCATTCCAAATAAAAGTGAGGTAAGGTGTCAAGAATAGCAAGTTCACCAAGAGGAATATTAAAGTTTTTAAGTTTAAGTATTAGTGTCACAAGTAGGCTTACATTTACACTGCAATGAAGCTGCTGTGAATATCCCTTAGTTGTCACACTCCGGCGCCTGTTTGGGTACACTGAGGGAGAATTTACCATGGCCAATGCACCTAATTAGCACGTCTTTCGGACTGTGGGAGGAAACCGGAGTATGGGAGTCATGTTGAGATCAAAAAGGAGGAGGTATTGGGGTTCTTGAGAAACATTAGGTAGACAAGTCCCCAGAGCCTGATAGAATATACCCCAGAATACTGAGAGAGGCAAGGGGGGAAATTGCTGGGGCCTTGCGAGAAATCTTTGTATCCTCACTGGCTACAGGGGAGGTCCCAGAGGATTGGAGAATAACCAATGTAGTTCCTTTGTTTAAGAAGGATAGCAAGAATAATCCCGGTAATTACAGGCCGGTGAGCCTTACATCAGTGGCAGGGAAATTATTGGAGAGGATTCTTCGAGACAGGATTTATTCTCACTTGGAAATATGGAGAGGCAACATGGTTTTGTGTCTCACTAACTTGATCTAGATTTTCAAGGAAGTGACGAAGATGATTTATGAGGGTAGGGCAGTGGATGTTGTTTAAATGGACTTCAGTAAGGCCTTTGACAAGGTCCCTCATGACAGACTGGTGCAGAAGATGAAGTCACATGGGATCAGAGGTGAGCTGGCAAAATAGATACAAAACTGACTCGGTCAAAGAAGACAGAGGGTAGCAGTGGAAGGGTGCGTTTCTGAATGGAGGGCTGTGACAAGTGACGTTCCTCAGGCATCAGTGCTGGGACCTTTGCTGTTTGTAATATATATAAATGATTTGGAGGAAAATGTAACTGGTTTGATTAGTAAGTTTGCGGACAACACAAAGATTGGTGGATTTGCGGATAGCGATGAGGACCTTCAGAGGATACAGCAGGATATAGATCAGTTGGAGACTTGGGCGGAGAGATGGCAGATGAAGTTTAATCCGGACAAATGTGAGGTAATGCATTTTGGAAGGTGTAATACAGATAGGAAATATACAGTAAATGGCAGAACCCTTAAGAGTATTGATAGGCAAAGGGATCTGGGTGTACTGGTACACAGGTCACTGAAAGTGGCAATGCAGGTGGAGAAGGTAGTCAAGAAAGCATACGGCATGCTTGCCTTCATCGGCCGGGGCATTGAGTTTAAAAATTGGCAAGTCATGTTGTAGCTTTATAGAACCTTAGTTAGGTCGCACTTGGAACATACTGTCAATTCTGGTCACCACACTACCAAAAAGATGTGGAGGCTTTGGAGACGGTACAGAAAAGATTTACCAGGATGGTGCCTGGTATGGAGGGAATTAGCTATGAGGAGAGGTTGGAGAAACTTGGTTTGTTCTCACTGGAACGACGGAGGTTGAGGGGCGAACTGATAGAAGTCTGCACGATTATGAGAGGCATGGACAGAGTGGATAGTTAGAAGTTTTTTCCCAGGGTGGAAGAGTCAATTACTAGGGGGTACAGGTTTAAGGTGCGAGGGGCAAGGTTTAAAGGAGATGTATGAGGCAGATTTTTTACACAGAGAGTAGTGGGTGCCTGGAACTCGTTGCCGGGGGAGGTAGTGGAAGCGGATACGGTAGTGACTTTTAAGGGGCGTCTTGACAAATACATGAGTAGGATGGGAATAGAGGGATATGGTCCCTCAAAGGATAGGGGTTTTTTGTTAAGTTGGGCAGCATAGTCGGTGTAGGCTTGGAGAGCCGAAGGGCCTGTTCCTGTGCTGTAATTTTCTTTGTTCTTTGTACCCAGAGGAAACCCACACAGACACAGGGAGAACATGCAGATTCCGCAGGGTCAGTGACAAACTTCAAAGATATTAACAGACTTAAGATTATAAGATTAGGGAGCTATAAGTTTAATGATCTCCAATTGCCTCTTGTACGAAAATACATTGAGATGTTCTTTGTGTGAGAAAATAAAGATCTTGATAAAAAGCTGCAGAAGACACAAGGCAGATTATAACTATTTCAAACTCAGCATTGTTGACTGAAAGTTAAAATGTTGCCATGTCCCTAATTGATGTCACGCGGGACGTGGGGCGGCACGGTGGCACAATCGTTAGCACTACCGCATCACAGTGCCAGGGACCCAGGTTCGATTCCTAGCTTGGGTCACTGTCTGTATGGAGTTTGCACATCCTCCTCGTGCCTGCATGGGTTACCTCCGGGTGCTCCGGTTTCATCCCACAGTCCAAAGATATGCGGGTTAGGTGGATTGGTCATGCTAAATTGCCCCTTAGTGTCCTGAGATGTGTAGATTAGAATAATTAGCCATAGAATCCATCGAATCCCTACAGTGTAGAAGGAGGCCATTTAGCCCATCGAGTAGGCACCGACCACAATCCCACCTGGATCCTATCCCCGAAACCCCACATATCTACCCTGCAAGTCTCCCTGACACTAAGTGGCAATTTTCCATGGCCAATCCACCTAACCCGCATATCTTTGGAGCCATGGTAAACGTGTGAGGTTACAGGGATAGGGCGGGGAAGAGAGCCTGGGTAAGATTCTCTGTCAGAGAGTCCTTACAGACTCGATGGGTCTGTGGCTCCCTTCTGCACTGTAGCACTTCCATGATTCCACCAAGCTTTGAAGGAGGTGCAGGCGGTCTGTATGGGTCTTGAAGCCAGATCAATGCAATGAGGTTAACTTTGTTCGAATTTTTTAATTCAATTCACAACAACCTGTTTTCCAGTTTTAATTCCCATTTTGATGAACAGAATAGCGGATTGGGAATTTGTCTCCTACTTCGATGAGAAATTTACAGATTTTAATTATGTTTGGAAAAGGATAGCAACACACAGCTTCTTATGGGGATGTGCACTAGAGTTACACTGTACACTCTCTAAGGTCACCAATGTAACTGGGGATGACCCTCATTCTCAATGTACTATTCATTACAGTGTGTGGCAACTATCTTGTTAAGGAATGGCTAATTAAACATGTGACATTGATTGTCCTATCAATAGAGACAGCTGGAACATTTTGTGAGGTGAGTTTCTTGTAGGTTAGTAGCTCCAAGGAAGTGTCTTACAGTAAATGGGCTTGAAACTGAAAGACCAATCTGGATTGATTCTTCCATTGCAGCCACCTGTTGTGAGGAACACTCGTGTCATTAACAATATTTCGGACAGTGTTTTCCGTCATCAGTGAAGTTAGTGATGCCAATTGCTGTGATCCAATGAAAGAATATTATTAATGCTGAATTCTTCAGATGTGTTTGTAGACACTTCCATTCAATTGCTTACAGAATAATTTTAAGATATTTAATTATTAATCGAATCACAGCAATACTGCTGAATTATTCTAAAGCTTCTTTTATTTTGAGAAAGTGATGTGAGGGACCAATGACCATAATAGAAGATACAAAAAAAGAACATGCTGGAGAAGCTCAGCAGGTCTGACAGTATCTGTGGAGAGAGAATAGAGCCAACGTTTTGAGTCTGGATGACCCTTCATCAGAGACCCTTCGCTCTGACAAAAGATCATCCAGACTGGAAACATTGGCTCTATTCTCTCTCCACAGATGCAGTCAGACCTGCTGAGTTTCTCCAGCATTTTCTGTTTTTGTTTCGGATTCCAGCATCTGCAGTATTTTGCCTTTACCACCATATATGACATTGCCAAGGCTGTAAAGTGCAAGGTGCCAATGAGGAAAATCCATTGGTGTTTCGCTGATGGCAGGATTAGTTTCTCATCTGCTTACAAATAATTATTATTTACTTTACCATTTTGTGTGAACAATGAACATGTCCCAATTTTGAGGTATGTTGGGTAGTCATCCCAAGTCAGAAATGAGTTTCCAAAAAGAGTTTGAACTGTCCTTATGTGAACTCCAGCAGAAAAGAGATCAGACTTGGTTAAACATTCACCATGAGCCTCTTTCATGCTGCTTGCTTGGACTAGTTTATGCCTCCCCAACCCACCCCACCCCACCCCACCTCCCCACCTCGCCTCCTCACCTCACCACTCCACCTCGCCTCCCCACCACCCCACCTCCCCACCTCGCCTCCCCACCTCACCACCCCACCTCACTTCACTTCACTTCACTCACCCCACTCCACCCCACCCATTTCTCTTTAAGTTTCTCCTTCTTTCTGCATTCTACAGTTTTTTAAAAAGCTGCAACTGCAGCACCGAAAGATTATTTGTCACATTGCTTTTTACTTTTTCACGTCTTTATGGTGCCCTATGCTACGTGTGGCCTTGGCATTCAGATTGAATTATCAATAAATATAAAAATGTGTTAATGGAATTCAAATGTATTTTTATTGCACTGCTCAGATGCTGACGAGCTGCAAACAGCGTGGTGGTGACACGGCTTTAACTCCATGCAATACTTGTAATAGAAGACATTTTATGGGTGAATGTACTTCATAGACAATTATTTAAACATTTAACCGTCCTTCAGTGTGACACTTTGCCGTTTTCTTATGAAATCAGACAATGCACATTCTAATGAAACTTCTCATTTCTTTACCCAGCAGTTGTGAATGCTACTCTGACTTTCTCAGAGTGTTAGACGAGTACATTGGTTTTCACAATGAGACCAATTAGACCCATCTCTGATTCGCATCCAGAAGGTGGCTTCACTCTGTTTGCTAAGATTTTTTGGAGCTACTCAATATTTGTTGTCCTTAGTATTTTCTACTGACCTGGTACAGTTATTCCAATCAGTATAAGATGTCCACAATTGCAGCTGTCCTCTCAGGACATTACTGCTGGTGTTAAAGTACAGCATTTTCACCCATGTTGCACACACATTAACATACAGAGGGATCTGGATGTGCAGGTCCACGGTTCCCTATAAGTGGTAACACAGATAGCCAAGGTGATTAAGAAGGCATATGACATGCTTGCCTTTATCGGCGGGGCATTGAGTGCAAGAGTTGGGAAATCATGCTGCAGCTATATAAAACTTTGGTTAGGCCGCATTTGCAGTATTGTGTGCAGTTCTGGTCACCACACTACCAGAAGGAGATGGAAACTTTGGAGAGAGTGTAAAGAAGGTTCATCAGGGTGTTGCCTGGTCTCAGAGGTATTGACTATGAGGAGAGGTTGAATAAACTAGGATTGTTTTCACTAGAAATACAGAGGTTGAGGGGAGGCCTGACAGAGGTCGACAAAATGAGAGGCATAGACAGGGTGGATAGTCGGAGGCTTTTTCCCAGGGTGGAAGTGTCAATTACAAGGGGGCACAGGTTCAAGGTGAGAGGGGGAAAGTTGAAGGGAGATGTGCAGAGAAACATTTTCACCCAGGGAGTGGTGGGTGCCTGTAATGCGCTGCCTGAGGAGGTGGTGGAAGCAGGCACATTAGCAACATTTAAGAGGCATCTGGATGGGTGCATGCATAGGGAGGGAATAGAGGGATACGGACCGAGTAAGGGCAGAAGGTTTTCTTTTAGTTTAGTTAGGGCATCATGATTGGCACAGGCTTGGAGGGCCTAAGGGGCTGTTCCTGTGCTGTTCTTTTTTTTATTTTTGGTTCTATTTTAGGACACAGCCATGAACTGTAACCATGGGAATAGAGTGCATACAACAATAAAAAAAAACAGCCGTAAACTCTGCTTTTCAATTAACCATTTTACCAACCAACAGACAGAATGGTTCAAGTACACGTACACACACCATGTGAATGAGTATTGTGGTCACATGTCCAAATGATGGTGTCTATTACTCATTTTTCATTTACTAATCAAAAAGGCAATTAGCTGCATATGGATTCTTAATTAACCACATGTGGTTAGTGGCTAATTTATTGGGCAGTGCTGTGTTGAATTTGTGCTTAAACGTATAATATTACTTCATGAGCAATGAAGTGAATATCTTTGAAAATAAGTCAGTATGAGTAATATTATTGCCCGATTGCAGGTCGTTTACCATTAATTTTGTGAGCACCTACACTCCAAGATAATATAGTTAATTCCTTTTCTTGCTAACACATTGTAGACTGACTAACACACAAGCAAGTGTTGGTTACTGTTTAATCTTGCAGGCATTTGCAAGAAATGCCTGCAAGATTCATTAAAGGTTACTGGTTACAGTTCAGACACGGTGGCACAGTGGTTAGCACTGTTGCCTCTCAGAGCCAGGCACCTGGGTTCTATTCCCGGTTTGGGTCACTGTCTGTGTGGAATCTGCACGTTCCCCCCATTTCTGTATGCAATTCCTCCAGGTACACTGGTTTCTTCCCACAGCCTGAAAGACGTGCTGGTGAGGTGCATTGGTTGTGCTAAATTCTCCCTCAGTAAACCCGAACAGGCGCTGGAGTGTGGCGACTAGGGGATTTTCACAGTAACTTCATTGCAGTGTTAATGTAAGCCTACTTGTGACACTAATAAATAAACTTAAAATATGGTCTGTTATAAAATTATTTTTCTCATGAGTAAAAGGTTACACTCATAACCAGTAGATCTATGTGTTTATTCTACAATCTCGTGATGAGTGCTGATGTCCCATCCTTTGCTTAATGGGCAGGGCTAATTCTTGGTATAGCAATTAGTGCTTCACATTTGACATCAGTGTTCTGGTCCAGGAAAGAAAAAAAATAAAAATCATCTAATTTTCCTGTTAATTGCTCAGCTATAACTCTCATCTGGAGAATAAGGGTCCGATTTTACCAACACTTTGCACCCGTTTTTGGGCGCGAAATCGAGGTAAAATCGGGTATGAGGCCTTTATCGCAATCTGCACCCGCGTCCAAGCAAATCGTGACTTTACCGACACCCGATTTAGGCGCGGATCTGTTCCGCACCCGAATCGGGCAGCCCGACGATTTAAATGTATTAGCATGCATTTAAATCGATTTAATGAACCGCCCGCCCAACTCTATCATCAAGTCCCATTTTACCCTCTTCTGTTCCATTCCGGATCCGCACTTTTAGCGACCTGTAAAATGAAAATCCGAAGCCGATTTTTATTTTGCATGGGAACCTCCGAAGCGGGTTCAGAGCCTGCAACGGCTCTCTGACCCAAATCATCCTCTTGGAGGGCGGGGGAGGAGGTAAGTGGGTCAGAGCATCCTCTGGGAGGGGGGGTGGAGGAGGGAGGCGGGTCAGATCATCCTCTGGGGGGGGGAGGAGGAGGAGGCAGGTCAGATGTATCTCTGGGGGGGGGGCGAGAGGGCTGATCGTTGTCTGGTGGTGGGGGGGAGGCCCAATCGCTCACTGGTAGGGGGGGGTGGGGGGCGGATGGATCTCTGGTGGGGGGCAGGGGGTCTGCTGGCACTCTGCGGGTGATCGGTGGGGAGGGAGGGGGGCAGTGGTGTCCACTGCCACTCTGCGGGCGATCCCTCCTCCCCACCGGAGGAACAAATCCCTCCTCCCGGAGTGGACGTTTCTCTATGAGAAATGCCTGCAAGATTCATTTGTCTGATCAAAGGTTTATATCAGTGACCTGAGACAGCTAGCTATTGTTTTCTGCCTTCTTTACATTAGAACCTCTCTAAAACTCCCAGGCTCCCTTTCACCTAATCGTGGAAGTCATCACAGGGTTACAGGATTCCATCTTCCTGTGACTACCAGAATAAAATTAGCACAGGAGCAACTTCCAGTGCAAGGCACATCAATGATCCGCATCACTGACACGCCTCCTCCCCCCCCCCCCCCCCCCAGAGGATGATCTGTGTCAGAGAGCCGCTCTCTCCGCTTTCTGATTTGTCGGAGAGCCGCTCTCTCCGCTTTCTGCTTTTTTTTTTCCCGACACAGACGCGCTTTTTCAGATTTTTTTCGAACTGCGCATGCGCAGTTCAGAGCTCCGATTGTTCCGGCAGCACTAAGCCCCGCCCACAGCGCGGATCGGACTGGAGCCGGCTGAAAGTGTATGGGCGCGTCTGAAAGCGGATTTCAAGGTCAGATCTGTACTACACCCAGATTCGGCACTTAGAATCAAAATGGTCAAATCGGGCCCTAAGTGTGCTGTTAATAAGTGAGGTAAGATTCAAGTTTGTAAGTGGTGTCATATTTTTTTTTAAATGCCTTCTGTATGATGGAGGAGATTTTGATTTTGTATGCCAGTATATGAAGAGTGATAGTGGATTAACAATTTGTTTTGTGTCTCTTTTGATTTTATTTCCATTGAAATCTATTCCTAGGTTCTCAGACTTGTGCATGAGATATTTTCCCCTCGGCCACCTGCTGGTGGCTCTGGTATCAAACTCCAAGAAGAAATGTGACAGCTTTCACTTTTCAATCACAAAATATTTGCTATTAATTTGTTCAGGAGACACAACATCAATAGGGTTTAAATTGTGATCATGTATTCCCCAGGGTTTCATCACATCACTTACCCCATGTTCTAACCATTAGTCGGCCAATACATCCGTTCGGCCCATCGAGTCTGCACACCCCCCCTGAAGAACATTCCACCCTGCCCCATTCACTGTAGCTAATCCACCTAACGTACATACTAAGGGCAATTTAGCATGGCCAATCCACCTAACCTATGCACCTGAGGAGTGTGGGAGGAAACCGGAGCGCCCGGAGGAATCCCACGCAGACACTGGGAGAACGTGCAAACTCCACGCAAGCGGTCACTCAAGGCCGAAATTGAACCAGCGTCCCTGACGCTATGGGTCAGTGCTAATCACTGTGCCGCCTCCCCCCCAAAAAAATCTGGTAAAGGGAAATGTGCAAAAGAAGTGACAGGAAAAAAGACAATCTTTTTGAACGCCTCGATGATTTTTCTCCAGGGGTTGCACACGGTAGTATCCTGGAGATTGACCTTCCATTCCTGGAGGCTCTGGGGCAATCCTGAAGCTTTGGCAACCCAAGACATCAGTGCCAAAATTTAAATTTGTTTATGGATCACTTATTGACTGGATTTTGGACTTAACACAGCAGTAATACAATAACAATAACAGCTTATACTTGTGCAGAGCCTTGAATGCAATGAAATATCCCAAAGTGCATCATAGGAGGATGATAAAAGAAAGTACCACCGTGAGCCACGTAAGGAGATATTAGCTCAGATGACCAAAAGCTTGGTGAAGGAGCTAGGCAGCAGCCTGCCTTTGGCTAAAGTGTACAGTTACATTTAAAAAATATAGTTAATACTGTTTAAAACACCAAAATATATGTTTAAATCAGTAATGTTTGTTCAAATTTCATACTTGGTTAAATCTCTTACTGTGTTCATACTGTTTTCGTGGAGACAGTTCCCTCTTAGGCTGTGAGTCTGATCTGAGGTCATTTCACTTATTGCTGGTATTTTATTAGTGACTTAAATGCCTGATTATTTGAAATTTCTCTAACCTACTGGGATTTTCTCTCCAACACAACTGATTGTATTTTTGAGGAGGTAACAGGCAGTAGTTTAGCTGGATTTCCAAAGGCCTTCAATAAAGTGCCCCATAATTGAGCAAAGAATGTCAGAGAATGTGGATGGGGCAGAATGAATTGCTAATTGACTTCATGGAGTACTGAAAGGGTAATTATTCATACTGACAGAAGGTGCAAAGTGGTGTTCCGTAAGGATCATTGCAGGTACCACTGCTGCTCACAATTTACATGAATAATTTGGACTGCAGAATCAAAGAGACATGCCTGAATTTTTAGGATAGTGGGAGCTCCAATGAGCATTGAATTGGCTGAAGGTGGGACTTCCACTCCTCATTCAGATTGGCTGGCAGCTCTCCAGTGCCTCCAGGAACAAGGCTGCATTTGGTCTCTGGTCCAGAGACGTGAAGATTTGGCCTACAGTGTTTGCACTGGTCGGGAAAAACATGACCAGATGCAATCAACATTAGACAATCACCAGGAAATCCAATAGGGAACTCAGAAGCAGTTTCTGAGGGGAAGTTAGACAAGCATATGAGGTGGGAGGGAATAGAGGTGACAGACTTGGATGAAGACGGATGAGAGAATGCTTGAATGGAGCACACACAGCAGCATGACTTGATTGGGTTGAATGGTCTGTTTCTGTATCGTATATCCTGTATAATCTTACGTAAGTGTGGGGCCTTTGTCCATCGGGGGCGGGGGAGGGTGCGTTCACTAAATAACAATAGCCCCCAACCTCCTCAAAGCTGGCAGCAGGGAAGACCCTAGTATTTTCTCTTGATGTTGTAACCTGCTATTGGAATAGCAACCTGTACCTCCAGCCTATGAATCAAAACAATCTGGTTCAATAGAATCAGAATACGTGGAGTCAAAATCAGCATCATAACTCAGTAGAACTCTTGTCACTTGGATCCTTCAGAAGAACTTCCAAGGACTGTGATGGTAAGTAAAAGAATCAAACTGTCCACAGATAGTTTTGACCCAGAGTTGGGTGGATCCTCACCAATTTGCAATATTTCAAAGAAGCAAAGCAAGATGGGAGGAAGAAAAGGGGTGGGGTGGGGGGAGCTGCAACAAGTAAAGCAGAAAGCAGCAGCATCATAATCAAAAACAGAAAAAGAAAAAATCGCAAGGCACAAGGGCACATGTTGCTGGGGTAGTGTCAGATCATAGAATCCCTACAGTACAGAAGGAGGCCATTCGGTCCATTGTTCCGACAACAATCCCACCCAGGCCCTATCCCCGTAACCCCACATGTTTATCCTGCTAATCCCCCTGACACTAAGGGGCAATTTAACATGGCCAATCAATCTGCCCGCACGTCTTTGGACTGTGGGAGGAAACTGGAGCACCCGGAGGAAACCCACGCAGACACGGGGAGAATGTGCAAACTCCACACAGGCACCCAAGGCTGGAATTGAACCTGGGTCCCTGGTGCTATGAGGCAGCAGTGCTAACCACCGTGCCACCGTGCTGCCCCAGATGGAGGGAGGAAATGCATCACCATGTGAATCCTGACAGGTTCTGGAGGAGAGGCAAGAGGAATGAATGAGAAGTGAAAACGAACACCTCCAAGGAGAGATTTCTTCTCAAGAAAAAGATGGATCACAGGAATAAGGAAGAGAAAAAAAAAATAGAAAGCACAGATGAATCAATTTGATGATGAAATAAACTGGAAACCTCACCAAAGTTGTGTGATGTGCCTGTAAAAAATGACAGCGGTTCAGTGAGTGCACTGCTTGTTCTCTGCCAAAGCCATCCATCAAATTTTGTTAGGGAATTGACTTATAGAAATGCTTCCTGACAAAAGCCTCCTACATCTCCTGAATATTGATCAGAGCAATGAGAAAGCAGAATGAGAATGAGCTTAGCTTTCAGCAACATATGGCCGTCAATCACTTACCACCAACTCAGTGAAATCTGCCTCTCCTTCAAACCAAACTTGTACATTAAACAGTGCAGAGCGCTCATGCACTAATGCTATTAAATAATCTCGAGCAAAGCAGCAGCAGAAGTTGGGCTCGCTATCCTAATGTAGGGTGCCGCAAAATCACCTGGTCTTTCGTCCCTTTTCCGTGAACCATCCAGTGGCCCATCCCAATGTCAGATTAAGGCAGGGGCATGAGTTGTTCAAATATGGGGCGGCTCAGTGGTTAGCACTGCTGCCTCACAGCACCAGGGACCCAAGTTCAATTCTGGCCTCGGATCTCTGTCTGTGTGGAGTTTGTATGTTCTCCCCGTGTCTGCGTGGGTTTCCTCTGGGTGTTTAAAAATCCTTTCAGGCAATTCTCGATCACAATAATTCACCGCTGAATAATTTCCAAAAGTGCTTTGTCGAAGCTTTTCATCTTGCACTCATCAGGACAATTGCAAGAATACCAATGTGAGGGAAATCAGCAACTTTCTATTGTATGGAAAAAGAGTGCTGATTTGTTGGCAAGTGGATTCTGATTGGTAGTGGCGTTGCCATGGGGAATCCACTAGTTGATGGTGACTGATAGTTAACTGTCAAACATTGTTTGAAATTTAACCCAGCCAGTTTGACTCTGATCAAGGCATTATCTTATTTTGCTGAGTTGAAATTGGCGCAACGTGTATATGTGTTCTCTGTTGGCAAAGAATAACATCCTGTGTATTTCAGTATGTGCAAATGCACCACACTACAAGCCCAAATGACAAAATAAATTGGTTGGCAGCATAATTCGGAGCACACTGATGGTTATTTAGCAAACGTTATCCAATCTGTTCAGGACTTGAAACAGGTCAATCTTCTCTGCTCTCCGGACAAATCCACCTTCTCTAGTCTCTTGACATAATTGAAGACCCTCACCCCTTTGTACCATAAGAGCAAATCTGGTCAAGGCCCTGAATTGCTCTCTAACATGTAATCCCCAGATTTTAACACCTCACGCAAGCTGAGTCCTAACCAGTATTTTATAAAGGATCTAAGATGGCTTTTGGCAGATTTTTCAACTGGTCATGTGACATTCACTATGTGTGTACATACATGCCCAGATCCCTGAGGGCAGCACAGTGGAAAGATGGTTAACATTGCTGCCTCACAATGCCAGGGACCCAGGTATGATTCCGACCTTGGGTGACTGTGTGGAGTCTGCACGTTCTCCCCGTATCTGCATGAGTTTCCTCTGGGTGCTCCGGTTTCCACCCACAGTCCAAAGATGTGCGGGTTAGGTGCATTGGTCATGCTAAATTGCCCCTTACTGTCCCAAGATGTGCAGGTTAGGGGGATTAGAGGAGAAAAAATGTGGGGTTATGGGGATAGGGCGTGGGGGTGGAATGCTCTGTTGGAGAGTCGGTAAAGACTCGATGGGCTGAATGGCCTCCTTCTGCACTTTGATTTGATTTATTATTGGCGCATGTATTGGGATACAGTGAAAAGTATTGTTTCTTGCTCACCATACAGACAAAGCATACCATTCATACAGCACATGGAGGAGAAGGAAAGGAGAGGGTGCAGAATGTAGTCTTATAGTGTTGCACTGTAGGGATTCTATGATTCCCTCTGTCCCTAAACTCTAAAATTGTAACACATTTTTTATATTTCCTCTCTTCCTTATTCCTGCCAACATTTATCTCATCACATTTTTCTATTTTCAATGTTATCCGCCATGTGCCTGCATTCTAACAGATTTTAGTCTGTTGTTATGCTCCTTATTGTTTGCCAGGTTTCCAAGTTGTATGTCTTTCCTGAATGTTGAAATTGTGCCCTGTACCGTATATCCAAGTCCCAGTCATTAATATATATGAAAAGGAGTAGCAGTCATAATGCTGACCTCATAGAATCATAGAAACCTACAGTGCAGAAGGAGGCCATTCAGCCCATTGAGTCTGCACCGACCACAATCCCACCCAGGCCCTATCCCCATAACTCCATGCACTTACCCTAGCTAGTTCCCCTGACACTAAGGGACAATTTGGCATGGCCAATCTACCTAACATATTTGGAGTGTGGGAGGAAACTGGCGCATCCGGAGAAAACCCACGCAAACACAGGGAGAACATGTAAACCCCACACAGGCAGTGACCCAAGCCAGGAATGGAACCTGGGTCCCTGGTCTGTGACGTAGCAGTGCTTACCACCTCTGGTTTAGTGAAAATTTTCTTCACGTCTGGAAGACAATCACTCATCAATACTATCTGTCACTTAGCCAATTGTATATCACTCTCCCTATATTGTACATCAGTTATCCTATTTTTGGAACTTTCTCCCAAGGCCGTAGATGCTAGGGCTGTTGGTGTTTTCAGGGCAAAGAGCAGTAGATTTTTGTTAGTGGTGGAGCAAAGACTGAAGCTGAGGTGCAGATCAGCCATGATCTAAGTCAGACTTGTCCAACGTGCTGAGGGCTGAATGTGGGCCTGCAAAGTCCCAATTATCAGGCCCCCAGAGCCAGTTTTCAAAATGCCGGTCAAACAAGTCAGTTGGAATGGAAGAATCCACGTGGAGCTGCTCCTGCAATCATAAGCTGGTTCTTCCCACGTTTGCTGCTGTGAGCCTAGCGTGGGTGCGAGACAGTCTGTGATTGGAGGAGCAGTGAGCTCCAGCAGCAGTAGATTCAGGGCCTGAGGGAGTGAAGGAGCAGGATCCAGAGAGTGGAGCAGCCAAGGAACGAGGTCCCAGGAAATGAAGGTCTGGTGGGGGCTGGGAGAGGATCTTTGTCGTGAGAGCCATGAGGTTAGATGCTAACTGAATGGTGAAGCAGGCTCCAGGGACTGAAGGGTTTCCCCCAATCCTAATGTGGATGTAGTATTTATCAAAAATACTCCCTGCTTTGATATGATTGTTTTGATAATTCTTTGATTCAATAAAAAATACAGACTGCAACACTTCCATCTCCATTTGACAAGCAGACAGCATCTATGCTGACGGATGATTTAATAGAGGTGTACAGAATTATGAGGGAAAGAGATAGAGTGGACAGGATAAAATTGTTTCCCTTGGTGAAGAATTCTAAAACCAGGGGCGGCACAGTGGTTAGCACTGCTGCCTCACAGCACCAGGGACACAGGTTCAATTCACAGCTTGAGTCACTGCCTGTACAGAGTCTGCACATTCTCCCCGTGTCTGCATGGGTTTCCTCTGGTTCCTCCGGTTTCCTCCCACAGTCTGAAAGACGTGCTGGTTAGGTGCATTGGCCATTCTAAATTCTCCCTCAATGTACCCGAAGAGGAGCCAGAGTGTGGTGACTAGGGGATTTTCACAGTAAGCAGTGTTAATGTAAGCCTACTTGTGACACTGATAAATTAGCTTATAAACATAGATTCAAGATAAGGTGTGGAGGGGACATGAGGAAGAACCTTTTCACGCAGAGGGTGGTGGGTGTCTGGAATTCACTGCCAGAATTGATGGTGGAGGCAGAGACCCTAAACTCTTTTTAAAAAAGTACCTGGATCTGCACATTATGTGCTGGAAGCTACAGAACTATAGGCTGAGTTCAGAAAAGTGGGTTGAGAAAGGGCACCCTGCTGTCCTCGGGCTGGCATGGACAAGATGGACTGAATGGCCTCTTAGGCTGTAACTTTCTATGGTTCGATGCGCAACATAGATTAGACAGCGGTTAAACACACAGGAGTGTAGCCGTTTTTGAGCTTTTTAAGGCTCATCTGTGAAGAGATAATGTGATGTAAATAATACAATTTGAGAGAATTTACAATTTTCTGAAAGACGTTGTATTGTTCATAAGGTCATAAGATATAGGAGCAGAATTAGGCCATTCGGCCCATCAAGTCTGCTCCGCCATTCGATCATGGCATCATCCCCATTTTCCTGCCTTCAACCCATTACCAATTAAAAATCTGATATGATTGTGATTGAAATGTGATAAATCGCTGATCATGAAATTTGAGCCTGGATCGGATGCTGTCTTTATCCTCCTTATGTCAGTCAACAGATGTTGTTGAACTGATATTACACTGTAGTTAAAACAGAAAATGCTGGAAAAAACTCAGCAGGTCTGGCAGTATCTGTGGAGAGAGAAACAGAATTAACATTTCAAGTCTATATGTCTCTTCTTCAGAACCACACTCATACCACCTTGAAACATCAACTGTTTTTCTCTAAGAAATCCCCAAATTCTCTGTTCAGTACACTGTAAATCTATCAATGTGCTCGGGGAAAAAATTGCAATTTTAAGGGATTTATATTTGTATTGGTAAACATTAGAAACATAGTTTGAAGTGTGCTCAACTTAATGTTTCTGTGCCTGGAAGGTAATACCTACAGTTAGATTCAAAGGTTGTTTGTATTCTTGGGGTTGGTTAAGTTGCAACTGTTTCTGTTGTTCTTAGGGAGGGCTATGGCATGAAGAATTGATAAAAGGTATTCGCATGTGGGTGTTGCTCAGCAACTAGAGGCCCTTGTTAATGGAAAAAAACTTTTTAAGTTTTAGTTTTAGCTGGATATATTGCAGTTGGAGATAGGACAATGGGGAGTCAACATCACTCAACCCTGCCAGGGGAAGCTGGACAGGACAAGGGAGTTTCAAAGATGCAGGCTTCCTAAGGAACAAGGTACAGTCCAGATAACCAGGGAATTGGGACAGAAACAATGTCTAAGACAACCTAAGTTAGAGGAACAGAGACCAAGGTATTGTTCAGAGAATTCAAGGAAGGGCAAAAAGGTGTTGCTCTTAAAGAGATCTTTGCAGTAACCAGATTTCAAGTAGGACAGCAGATTTCAGAGGTAACTCAAAAACATCCAATGCCATTTTAATCGGAATCTGGGAAAAGAGTTGAGCAATTATACAACAGTCAAAACACAGAAATCCTAAAGGGGTTGGTGTAAAATCCTGGACTGGATTTCTTGTTTAAAATGGAATGGCAGCTTTGTTTAAAAGTCTCATTTGGAAAATCAGGACTGGATTTTGAAATGCATGCTGCTAATGAAACGCATTATTTTGAACAAAGATTTTCAAGCATGTGTTTTTTTTTGGAGTGAAGTTTGAAAACTCTAATGTGACAGTCATCTCGGGGTTGGAGTGGGGGATTCTGAGGAGAAATCCACAGAGATTCACTTGAGGTTCAGAATGGAGAGTGTACTTGGCCAAAGGCACGTTGCGTGTTTAATGGGACATTGTGTTACTGATACTCTGTAGCTTCAGATATACTTCATAAACCTTTTTAATCTGAAAATTTGTGTGTACTTTTTAAGTTATGGGGGAGTGAAGAAGTATTGTATCACAATCCACTTTGTCCTCCTGTTGCTTAGCCCTCCAAGATATCTGCACTCCTTTAATTCTGGCTGTGTGTGCATCCAGATTTTAATTGCTCCACTACCGGCAGTGCCCTCAGTTGCTGAGGGTCTAAGTTCTGGATTGTCCTCCCTAGACCGCTACATCTCTCTAGCTATCTTTTCTAGTTTATGAGGTTCTTTGAAAGCTACCTCTTTGATCAAGCCATTGGCCATTTGCCCTCTTATCTCTCTGTGGCTTTGTGTCCAATTTTGTGAAGCATCTTGGGGTGTTTTGTTGTGTTAGAGCGACTGCTACAAATGCAATTCGTTGTTGGCGCTGTTGTAGAAAATTGGAGACTGAACCTCATTGCTTAAATCAGAATGTCAGAACTACAATTGAAATAAATATCCAAAGTGATGGAATCATAGAATCTTACAGTGCAGAAGGAGGCCTTTCAGCCCATCAAGTCTGCACCGACCACAATCCCACCCAGGCCCTATCCCCATAACCTCAGGTATTTATCTTAGCCAGTCCCCCTGACACTAAAAAGCAATTTAGCATGGCCAATCCACCTGACCAGCACACCTTTGGACTGTGGGAGGAAACCGGAGCACTCGGAGAAAACCCACCCAGACACTGGGAGTACGTGCAAACTCCACGCAGACAGTGACCCAAGCCAGGGATCGAACCCAGGTCCCTGGAGCTGTGAGGCAGCAGTGCTAACCATTGTGCCACCGTGCCGCCCCAAAAAGAGCTGTTAGGAGACAATCGTACATAGTCAAACTTACTCAATATGTCCACTTTCCCTAGTGATTTTGGAAGATTCGTCATTGATAAATGTTTGTCCAATTTCTGAAATCCTTATCGGGGAGGTGTGTGTGTCTCTTTGTTGGTTGAGGGAGTCTCGCGTGTCAACCCTTTGTCTTTGCAAACACAGAGTTGAAAGATTCTGAACTTTATGATCCAAACACTCGTCACATTGAAACACTCTCACTTTCCCCTCTGGGAGATTGCTTTCAGAGGAGAATGTGAGGATCAGATGAAGAGTTCTGTTGTGAAGAGCCCCGAAGGAAATAAATCTGCATAGGTTTCTAAAGCTCTGGCACAAACGTATCTTCATACTCAGAATGTTTGACAGACGCACAAAAGCCATTTATTGTCTGATAATCTGCCTCATCAATAAGAGTTTTCTTTTACCGATGTGACATTCCTGACATGGTTTATCTGATTAAACTAAGATTGAACATCTTCTATGTCCAATTACATAGTGTTAAGCTGCTTATTTGTCTTGCAACACCTGGAGTTGGTACTCCAGGTATGTGCATACACACTCATCAACGAATAACTTTTAAGGCCAAATGCTTGAAGAATTTAGCCAAATGAAAATGCTCCAGCATATTACTTCTACCCAGGCAACTAGAGTGGCAATACAATTACACATTGGCATGTAGAACACCACACAGCTGTTGGAGCTGATATCTTCTACATTTGATTGATATGGATGGTGTTTTCTCCTGAGGGAAATTGTGTGTTTTTAATAAGAATAAACCAGAGCGCTTGCTTTGCCTTCCATATGTATGTCAGATTGTGTTAATTTATCTCTGACACTGCTCATCAGCAGAGTAAATAATGCTGATCTGTTTTCACGCAGGGCAATGAAGATCATTGCGCCTCCGTTTCCTGTGACATTTCTTAACAATAAATTCTCCTCATAGACGATATATTACTTGGATATTAATGTGTTTCCTTCGCAAAATGTCTATACTGATGAGGGCAGACTGATATAAGTGTGGTGCTTCAGGCTCAGAAAATGTATAAAATGCTACTGTTAAAAATGAATGTTATTCTCTGCTTGTTCTCATTTTCACCTGATGATTGTATTTGATGGGTCATTAAACTTCTGCGTAAAAGGAAAGCGCACTCATATTTCATTAGAAGTGCATTGTCCCAGAAGCACCTTATATCTTACCTGCTGTTTTATAATGTCATCTGTAAAACTGCAGGGCAATTTTGTCTTTTAACTCGGAGAGGCGATATCTGTCTTGTGTTCAGCCTTCACCCCTTTGAGGACTGAAAGACTTTTATGGTTTCCTCAGTAAAAATAAGCCAAATATTTCAGAATTGTGTGTGAATTCCTAATGAGTAGGGTCACAGAGTCAAAGCAATGCCGAGAAATGTTCTCCTTAATCCTACTTGACTGCCTTTTTTTTGCGATACAACAGATTTTCTACGCATTAGAAGGTGACTTAATATTGAAGCTGGAAAGCTCAAACTAAGAAAGTGGCAAGTTCGGTTACATTTAAGTAGCTCTGCTTTGAAAGGTTGAATGTACTCCATGCATATTATGCATCTCATTTAAAACTTTATCAGGCAAAAATGGAAGTACATTCCAACGTTCAGGCATATGTCTAACTTGCATGTCTTGTACTCTGGATGAGCAGCACAGTATTTGGCAGAGCATGTGTCAAGATTTGTGATGCTTGCATTGCTCGCAACTGTCTAGCTTCTCCTTATGCTTTACAGGAGTTTCTATGGAGGGATTCCTTGCCTCTTTTGCAAACACAGCATCTCTCTTGCTCTCCATCTCTTGCACTAAGACTTCCATTGCTGGGTTTAAGAGAAGCGTGGAGCACACTGTCTGCCTTTTGTGATACTAGTCCATGCTCTTCATACTCAGGCTGTCTTCCTGTCCTACTTGGGTGAGAGACTTGGGTGTACTCCTACATGGAACACAGAAGGTTAGCTTGCAGCTACAGCAAACAATTAGGAAGGCAAATGGCATGTTTACTTTAATTGCAAAGGATCTGGAGTAAAACAACAAGGAAGTCTTGCTATTATTGTAGAGAACTTTGGTGAGACCAAACCTGCAGGCCAGAGGAATATATCTCAGGAAGGCTATACTTGTCTTGCCTTGGAGACAGTACAATAAAAGTTCACTAGACTGGTTCCTACAATGAAAGAGTTGTCCTCTGATGAGAGGCGAGGTAACTTGGATATACAGGCTGGATTTCTCCCATGCCATCTGCCACTGGAATCCCAGTGGGCGGGGAGGGGGGAGAACCATGTAAAGGTCCATCAAAGTCAGGCGGGAATCTCCGGTTTGCAGGCGAGCGCGGCCGGAGAATCCCACCCATATACTCTCTGGACTTTAGAAGAAGAGAATTGGTCTCATTGAAACATAGAAGATTCTGAAGGGAATTGACAGGGTAGATGCAAAAAGATTGTTTTCCCCTGGCTTAGAATCTAGAACACGGGGACACAATCTCAGGATAAGAGCCCAACAATTTAGGAGTGAGACGAGGAGAAATTTCTTGATTCAGAGAATTGTGAATCTTTGGAATCCTGACCCTGGAAGGTTATGTCCAAAGCTGAAATAGATTTTTGAACTCTCAGGGAATCAAGGGAGCAAGCAGGGGATTGGCTATACTTATACTGAATGGTGGAGCAGGCTCAAAGGGCCATATGGTCTATTCCTATTCATTTTCCTGTGTCCCATATTCGAGCCAGAATGTATACTTTAAGAGTGGTAAGCTACCTTTAAGCACTGCAGACTGATTTCAAAACTTAGTCCCTTGTTGAGGAGCCCAGTCACCGAACTGTCCAATAAATTAGTAGGCATTATGATGTTTGCATGTTGCCTGCATTGAAAGAAACAGCCATGGGTTAACTGAACACCCTAAATTTCGTACCCATTTTCTATATATATAATTACCTCATTGGATATTGACGTCAACTGCGTTACTTTCTCGAGTCAACATCACATGTAGGCCAGACCAAGTGAGGATGGCAGATTCCCTTCCCTATAGGGGCATTAGGGAACCAGGTTGTTGATTCTCGTAAAAACCCATTTGACTTTTAATTCAAATTTTTCTTGAAATCTTGGCACAAATCTGCCGTGGTGAGATTTGAACCCAGGTCCCCAGAGCATTGCCCTGGGTCTCTGGGTTACTACTCCAGTGACAATGCCACTACGCCACCACCTCCTCTTGCCACTGACTGCAGTCATCTGCCATGCAGTTTTGTCAAGCAAATAGCCGCCAAACGAACGACCTCTAAAGGAAGAATGGGAAGCTTTTATTGAAAAAGTAATATTTGACATGGAGCCAAGAGCTGAAGTGTATTTATGCCTGCCCAACAACAATGCAGGCTGCTGCCCACTACTATTCATTACTCATCACAGCCACTCCACTCCTATCCACTCTTGGCCATGTCTATAGAAAATATCACCCACATTCATGGGAAATCGGCGTCACTGTCTGGCCAGCAATTATTGCTCATCTCTAGTTGCCCTTGGAGGGCAGTTGAGAGTCAACCACATTGGTATCGCTCTGGAGTCACATGTAGGCCAGACCAGGTAAGGACGGCAGATTTCCTTCCCTGAAGAACATTAGTGAACCAGATAGATTTTCTACAATCAACAATGGTTTCATGGTCATCAGTAGATTCTTAATTCCAGATATTTTTTATTGAATTCAAGTTCCACCATCTGTCGTGGTGGGATTCGAACCCAGGCCCCCAGAAACATGAGCTGAGTTTCTGGGTTAATAGTCGAGTGATAGTACCACTAGGCCATCACCTCTCCTTCTCATTTTGACTGTATGTTCTATTTTGTTGCACCATAACAAGGCCCCAACACCAAATCTAGCAACTGAGATTGTTTAATTGGGAAATCTAATTGAAGGGTCCAAGTCCAAGTAAAGAGACCATTAATGTTGATCAGAATGGAAGAGGAGATGAAATAAGTCAAGACAATATGCCTTCACCAGACTTTTGTTGAACTCTGAACATGTCACAAAAAAGCCAATACCACAGCAGAAATGTTGCGATGTAAAATTCAACCACAGAAAATGAATGCAACATAATCAAAATCAACAGTGCATGTTACCATCGAGATTGCAGTGATGCGATAAGAATTGAGCTTGGTTATTTCTTTTTGTCATGGAGCACAGATACAACCGATGTGCAGGTGGAAATTTTGGGCGGGATTTTATGGCCTCGCTCGAGCGAGACTGGAAATTCCCGCCCAGAGACAACAGACATTTCCTTTGTCCGCCTCTCGCCCACTGCAATTCCGTGGTATGCGAGGCAGTAGAATTCTGGAGCTTGTATCTGGGTTTGACTTTTTTAAAGTGATCATTTAAAGTTTATTTATTAGTGTCACAAGTAGGCTTACGTTAACACTGCAATGAAGTTACTGTGAAAATCTCCTCGTTGTCACACCTCCGGCGCCTGTTCGGTACACCTGAGGGAGAATTTAGCATGGCCAATGCACCTAACCAGCATGTGGGAGGAAGCCGCAGCACCCGGAGGAAACTCACGCAGACACGGGGGGAATGTGTGCAGACAGTGACCCGAGTCGGGAATCGAACCCGGGTCTCTGGCGCTGTGAGGCAGTAGTGTTAACCACTGTGCCGACGTGTTTGACACATTTCTGTCAGAGCCAAGATATCCAGATGTGGTGTCCAATGCTGCTCCTCAATCATGTGGCATTTCCTAAAACCAGTCCAACAGTTACAATACTTCCATTTGTAGTGCCTGCGCTCCCCTCTTTTCAATTAGGAATCCGTTATCGATGTGACTGTGGCATCCGTAAATAAGTTTCCAATTGCTTTGTCGATAGTGAAAGAAGAAAACAAATCCTTTAACTCATCCTTCACTTTAACTCATCAATTCACTTCTGTCTGTAGTTACCATCCACGTTATTATACATTTTGAACAGCACAACTTACAAAAACTGCTGTTTGTAACTACATCATCCACTTTGGCAGCTTATTTCAGAGCACTTAAGTGTTCTGCTTTTTTCCCTCTCTTTTTTCGTGATTATTATGATTACTTCAAATTAGATAGTGGTGTTCGTACTTTGATTATTACGCCAAGTCCTCTCTGCTAACATGTCAAGTCCTCCAACAGTGAGAAAGCTGATTGCTGTGAAAGTAAATGTCTTTCCAATTTAAAGAGTTTGCGCTCAGGAAAATTTTACAGTTTTTTTTTCTGATGATTTGACATACTAAAGTGCTCACGCTTCCTTTGAACAAGGTAATAATTGGCTGTTGTAAAAGTGTGCTATCGCAGTCAATAATTTTCTTAGCAGGGAATGGAACAGCCACAAATAACGAGCATCTATATTTGCTTCTAAAATTTTGTAGGCGATTCTCCCCCAAAAATTCTAAGTATTGAATTTGAGTAAAAACTGGAGTAAATCACGCTGTTTTTTTTTCAGTAGGATTTTCAAAATGAATCTCCCCCACACTGTGCGCTGCAGAGTGCCTCAGTGTGAATCACGCTGAAAATCAGAGGGAGTGGCCTATTCCCGCTGGACAGGCCAGCAGCATAGCGCTGAGCGGGCCACTGCGCATGTTCTGATGTGTCAGTGCTGAGATGGGCACATGCGCAGTATACCCGCACTGCCAGCCTCCTGATCGCTGGCCAACTTGACTGCTGACCAGCCCCATGACCCCTGCTGGCCCCCTGCCCCCCACAGCCCAATTTCTTTCCCCCCCCTCCCCTGACCATGGCCATCCCAGCCTTGACCCACCCCCAGCTCACCTCGATGGCCACCTGTACCCCGCCCCCACCCCCCCCACCCCCGCAGGCCCGAGCAGCCCCGAACACCCCCACACCCCCGTAGCCCCGATCGCTGGCCTCCCTCCCTCTGTCACTCAGTCCAAATGCAGAGCGGCAGCGGGAAACCTCACCGATTGCCTTGCACCCTGCTCCCTTGGCACTGCCCGATACCTGATGGGCAGTGCCAAGGTGCCCCCTGGCTACTGCCACTTTTCCCTTTGGGCAGTGCCAAGGGCCAGGCCCCCCCCCCCTTTCACTCCAGCGGGGTCGGGCTGCCAACTCCCCTCAAGTGGGGAGCAATACCAAACCCCGCTGGAAGGAAACACTCCCGGCGGGGCGGGGGGGAGGGGAGACACAAGCGGGCCCGAGACTTTAGTCCCGGACCCGCTAATGAGATTTAAAAGAGATGGTGATAAGGATTTGAATAATTTATGCAGCTCCACGTCCATTTCTGGCACAGAGCCGGAAATCCGGCTGCCGAAGACTCGTGGAGGTCGTGGCGCCCAGCGGGGAGCCGGTGAAAGGGCCTCCGCTCGAGTCTCCCAGCCCGCTGCACTACAAAAGCAGCACAGTGAGATGGGAGAAGCACCCCCATTGTGTTTACTGAAGGGAATGACAACCCTGTCTCAAACAAGACTTTCTGAATTTTTAATGTTTTAGCATGAATTCCGAAAACTGCAGGCTCCCCCAGTTTTGTGTAGATTTGAATCAACTCTGCATGTTTCTTGATTCCAAGTACTTATTTGTACTTGATGCATTGATTGACTTCAGTTTTCAACTAAAACTTTCAAATGCTCACTTCATTTAATTCACTTCCTTCTTTTACTTGGAGGTGCTGTTGCTTACTTGGATTTCATAGATCGCAGCTATAGCCTGGGTGGTCAGCAGGATTATTCAGACAGGAGTTAGTCCTGCCCTCACTAGTGGTTTTCTGTGTGTGGGAAAATTGTAAACCTGTCCCATTTGAGTCCAAAAACAGAAAATGCTGGAAAATCTCAGCAGGCCTGATAGCATCTATGGAGAGAGAATAGAGCCAGTGTTTCGAGTTAAGATGCCCCATACGCACAGCTTTGTTCTCATACACAGGGGATGAAGAGGAGTGGGGAAGTGATAGCCTAGTCGTATTATCACTAGATTATTAATCCAGGAAACTCAGCTCATGTTCTGGGGACCCGGGTTCGAATCCCGCCATGGCAGATGGTGGAATTTGAATTCAATAAAAAAATCTGGAATTGAGAATCTGCTGATGACCGTGAAACCATTGTTGATTGTTGGAAAAACCCATCTGGTTCACTAATGTCCTCTCGGAAAGCAAATCTGTTGTCTTTATCTGGTCTGACCTACATGTGATTTCAGAGCCACAGCAATGTGGTTGACTCTCAACTGCCCTCGGGCAACTAAGGGTGGGTAATAAATGCTAACCAGCCACGACACTCATTTCCCACGAATGAGTGAAAAAAAAAGTAATTTTCCCCCAGCCATCTGATCAACATTGACATTCCCAATCAAAGCTTTAATGCTCATGAATGGGAACTCTGGCTGATTTTTTCATAGAATCTTAGAATCCCTACAGTGCAGAAGGAGGCCATTCGGCCCATCAAGTCTGCACCAACCACAATCCCACCCAGGCCCTATTCCCTTAACTGCACATAATTCCCCTGCGATCTACCCCCTGACACTAGGGTAAATTTAGCATGGCCGAACAACCTAACCCGCAGATCTTTGGACTGTGGGAGGAAACCAGAGCATCTCGAGGAAACCTACGCAGATAAAGGGAGAACATGGAAACTCCACGTAGACAGTGACCCGAGCCGGAATTCAACCCAGGTTCCTGGTGCTGTGAGGCAGCAGTGCTAATTCCTTTGTTCCCTGTGTTTCTGAGGTGTAGCAAGAAGGATCAGTCACAGAATTACATTCCAGCAAAGTAGACGTCAGCTAGCCCATCATAGATCAAATTTGGGCTCCCTTAGCCACATGTGTCAGAACTGCAGTAGTGTGATGTATTTATGAGTAAACAATAGAAAGGGATAAAATGATCCTTTCTGAAAAACTTTTTAAAAATGAAGAATGCCAAACGACTTTTTTCCGACAGCCATCTCGTAATCCATTACTTCAAAATGGTGTTTGTTTTCATTCCACAGATTGTGTACGATGCACATCTTATTTAAATTGCACTTGGTGAGCTTGGTAACAAGGTGATGTGTAATTTATGTATATTTTTATAATTCATTCTTGGATTAAGGCGTCACTAACAAGGGGGGTGATCGGTGGGGGTGGGGGTTCCTGCTGCCACTCTGAATTTGGGCTGAGTGACAGAGGGAGGGAGGCCAGCAATTGGGGCTGACTATAAGTTGGGAGAGGGGAGTGTGCAGAGGGATCTGGGTGTCCTTGTGCACCAGTCGCTGAAGGTAAGCTTGCAGGTGAAGCAGGCGGTAAAGAAGTCAAATAGTATGTTGGCCTTCATTGCGAGAGGTTTTGAGCACAGGGGCAGGGATGTGTTGCTGCAATTATACAGGGCCTTGGTGAGGCCACACCTAGAATATTGTGTGCAGTTTTGGTCTCCTTTTCTGAGGAAGAGTGTTCTTGCTCTCGAGAGAGTGCAGCGAAGATTTACCAGGTTGATGCTCGGGATGGCAGGACTGATGTATGAGGATAGATTGACTAGGTTAGGATTGTTTTCACTGGAGTTCAGACGAATGAGGGGGGATTTCATAGAGACTCATAAAATTCTAACAGGACTGGACAGGGCAGATGCAGGGAGGATGTTCCCAATGGTGGGGGAATCCAGAACCAGGGGTCACAGTCTGAGGATTCCGGGTAAACCATTTAGGACGGAGGTGAGGAGACATTTCTTCACCCAAAGAGTGGTGAACCTGTGGAATTCATTGCCACAGGAAGTAGTTGATGCCAAAACATTGAATGTATTCAAGAGGCGGCTAGATATCACACTTGGAGCGAATGGGATCAAAGGTTATGGGGAAAAAGCAGGATTAGGCTATTGAGTTGGACGATCTAGCCGTTAACATAATGAATGGTACAGCGGGTTCCAAGGGCCAAATGGCCTCATCCTGTTCTTATCTTCTCTGTTTCTATGTCACTATTTATTCCCATTCCTTAATGGCTTTGAGAAGATTATGGCAAATCGTTGCCATGAACCACTGGAGCCCATATGATGAAGGTACTCTCAGAGTGCCGTTAGGAAGTGGGCTCCAGGATTTTGACATTGCAATGATGAAGGAATGCAGAAAAGCAATGAGACAAGTGATTAAAAATCAGAAGCATATTGTAATGAAAACAATTACCCTCTAATAATCCAGAAGTGGGGTTCTGAAAATTACAGCACAGGAACAGGCCTTTCAGTCTTCAAAGCCTGCACTGATCATGCTGCCAAAGAATTGTAGTGTGTAACTGTAAATTAATAATATTGTTGTGTCAAGGAGTTCTTTACCTGGAAAGAATGAGCAGTGTTATTAACTGTGTCATTTTATCATTGCCTGTATGAAATGCCTGTTAATGTTTCTGTAAATGTCACTAAGATCATTGTTTATGATCTGTCTCAGTGACACCATCAATACCGCGCCACTTAACTCCCTAATGGTTCCTCTCAGATGCATTGAACTGCAGGTCCCAGAGGTAATGGTACAGTTGTCTTGGCCCAGATCTGTTTCTTTCTAAATTGCTTGATAGTTTGTTATCTCCGTGAGCTAATCCAGAGTTCAACAACTTGGTGCTATTTTTCATGCCACAGTCAAGATCTTAGAATCTTAGAAACCCTACAGCACAGAAAGAGGCCATTCGGCCCATCGAGTCTGCACCGACCACAATCCCACCCAGGCCCTATCCCCATATCCTTACATATTTTCCCACTAATCCCTCTAACCTACGCA
Organism: Mustelus asterias; assembly: GCF_964213995.1. Taxonomy (NCBI): domain Eukaryota; kingdom Metazoa; phylum Chordata; class Chondrichthyes; order Carcharhiniformes; family Triakidae; genus Mustelus; species Mustelus asterias. The sequence goes on along the minus strand of NC_135813.1, from coordinate 33,761,673 downwards.
TCCCAGGACACTAAGGGCAATTTTTTAGCATGGCCAATCAACCTAACCCGCAAATCTTTGGACTGTGGGAGGAAACCGGAGCACCCGGAGGAAACCCACGCAGACACGAGGAGAATGTGCAAACTCCACACAGACAGTGACCCAAGCCGGGAATCGAACCCAGGTCCCTGGAGCTGTGAAGCAACAGTGCTAACCTCTGTGCCACCGTGCCACCCCTTTTTTATAATTAAGGACCCCATGCACCCCGAACATACTCACTTCCATCTTCTTCCGTCGGGGAAAATCTGGAGCTGACTGTTTAAGGAATGGTAGAATTAACATCCTGATATAAGTGAATTGTCAGATCAGTATATCACATGAACATTGTATTCTCTTTGTTTAACCACATGCAGTATTTGGGGTGAGTATCACGCATACATTTAAGTTAGAAAAGTACATAATTTGACAAAGGAATGGAAGGATATGTTAAGATCAGGTGAACCAGGTGGCACAGTGGCTGGCACTGATACTTCACAGTGCCAGGCACCCAGGTTAAATTCTGGCCTCGGGTGACTGTCTGTGTGTAGTGGGCATGTTGTCCCCATTTCTGCGTGGTATTTTTCCGAATGCTCCAGTTTCCTCCCATGCTCCAAGGATGTGCAGGTTAGGTGGATTGGCCATGCTAAATTGCCCCTTAGTGTCAGGGGGTAAATACACGCGGCTACGGGATAAGGTCTGGGTGGGATTGTTGTCAATGCAGGCTCAATGGGCCGAATTGACTCCTTCTGTACGGTCGGGATTCTATGATTCTATTAGTAAGGGAGTGGAAGCTTGTATGGAGCATAAACGCAGGAATTAACCTGAGAAACTGGCCTATTTTTCATTGTAAATGTTGTGCACAATCTCACTGTGCCATAACCCTACATTCCTTGATAATATGGTAAAGCACACAAAATGCCACTGCTGCCTCCAGGTGGACTGAGGCACACCAACAAAAGGGGCACCTGTGAAAGCTGAATGCTTTGGTACATACAACCTGGCAAAGCGGTTTTGAGCTTGTTGTCCTTCTGTGACTTTCTTTAGCTGGTGTGGTATCTGGAATTAGGATTGCCAGACCCCGTTTTAAAGAGTCCTTTACTTTATGGACCAATATTTGAGGAAGTAGCCTAAGATGGTCACTCTCCTGAATTTAATTTTATCATGTGTTTAACATAATGTGATAAATGGACTTGCTGTGACCTGATAACAATTGGAAAATACATGCAGAAGGGAGTTGGTATCAAATTGGTCGTACAGCACATGCTCAACATCATTACATCATGACATCATCTAAAAATGAAGACTTGCGTTTATTTATATCTTTCTCTACCTCATGACATCCGAAGGTGCTTTACAGTCAATTAAATATATATTGCTGTGTAGTCGCTGTTGCAAAGGTGCCATCCATTTTGCTCACACAAACACCAAAGTGATGATGAGCAGATAATGATGCTGGTTGAAGAATAAATATTAGTTAGGGCATATGGGGAATTTCCCATTTCTTCTTTGAAATCGCACTGTGGGAACTTTTATGTCCACGTGCTAGGGTGGATGCTGTTTTGGTTTAGCTTCTCATCCCAAAAGACGGTGGCGCAGTGGTTAGCACTGCTGCCTCACAGCGCCAGGGACATGGGTTCAATTCCGGCCTCAGTCACTGTCTGTGTGGAGTCTGCACATTCTCCCCGTGTCTGCGTGGGTTTCCGCCAGGTGCTCTGGTTTCCCCCCACAGAGCAAAGATGTGTAGGTTGGGTTGATTGGCCATGCTAAATTGCCCCTAGTGTCAGGGGGATTAGCGGGGTAAATGTGTGGGTTTACGGGAATAGGCCCTGGGTGAGATTGTGGTTGGTACAGACTTGATGGGCCAAATGGCTTCCTTCTCTACAGTAGGGGTTCTATGATCTATGAAAAGATAACAGTTCTGACAGTGCAGCGCTCCTTCAGTATGAGAATAAACTGGACTCTTGCCTGTATTTTGGGCTTATGTCTCTGGAGTGGGTAGGTGACACAGTGGTTAGCACTGCTGCCTCACAGCTCCAGCGCCGTGGTTTTCATTCCGGCCTGGGCGACTGTGTGGGAGTTTGTACATTCTCCCCCGTGTCTGTGTAGGTTTTCTCCGGGTGCTCTAGTTTCCTCCCACAGTCCGAAGATGTACAGGTTAGTTGGATTGGCCATAGCAAATGTGTGGAGTTACAAGGATGTGGTGGGGGCATGAGGCTGGGTGGGATGCCCTTTCGGAGAGTCGGTGCAGGTTCAATGAGCCGAATGGCTTCCTCCTGCACTGTTGGGATTCTATAAGTCTTGAAACCACAACTTTCTGACTCCACGGCAAGCTCACTCCTATCAAGCCACAGCTGGCACCTACTAAAATTGTGAGGTACAAAACGCATATGGGACAGAATCATATTGGCAAATCACATTGACTTGGCAGCATGATATCATGGCAGCAATAACTGCCCATATTTCAATGCCACCACTTCTGTGAGGAACAATTAGACTGGCAGCAACCAGAGGGGTCAAGGGAAATAATGTTCAAATTAATTCCACCCGTTTTAGCTTCATCTAGCTTCAGGCTATGGAAGGGTCTTTGGCCAAAAATCGATCGGAGACCAGTTTAAAACAACTGCACACATGCAAGCTTATTGATGTGCAGCCTTTTCCTTGTTCTGGCTGCTGTGGAAATCAATTTGCGACATGAACAGGGTAGGTTCTGCTGCACTGAAGCCCTGAGGCAATATTACAAGACTGCCTGGTGGAACAATTAAGCAGAATGAAAGTGACATACTCTGGGTTCTGGTGAAGATTGCTTCAGGAAGGAGGTCAACACTGATTTGGTGGAGGTATTTTCTGACAAGTCCAGAATTTTACCAGAACAGCGAGAGCTACACTTGGCATTTGTTTCTCTGCCAAGTTTAAAGAGTAGGGCCACTGAACCAAAACATATCATAAAGCATAAAAACAAATAGCCTGCGGGACACAGTGAACGATCTAATCGCTTCATAAGGCATTTACATTTTGTGGGCTGGGACCACATTCCGAAGCTTCATTGGATCTCAGCAGGAGTGCTTGATGCTATCATGAGGAGCAGGATGAAAAATGATTGAAAACACTGTTAGTCTATAATATGGTGTCTGTTTACACAGCAGAAAAATACTGTATTAAGAAGGGTTCATTTGGATCAAAAATTACTTCCTTTGAATATGAATATCATCTCATAACTACAGCAAAGTTATCAGTCTCTTTCTGCGTTTCATACAGGCTGAATTTAGTGCCTCTCCTGAGCTTATGTTTTTTTTGTATTTTTATCCTGCACCCCATCGTCAATATTTATGATTCCAAAGATGTGCGGGTTAGGTTGATTGGCCATGCTAAAAATTGCCCTTAGTGTCCTGAGATGCGTAGGTTGGAGGGATTAGTGGGTAGATATGGGGGTAGGGACTGGGTGGGATTGTGGTCGGTGCAGACTCGATGGGCCGAATGGCCTCTTTCTGTACTGTAGGATTTCTATGATTTCTATGATTCAAAATTTCCAAAGTGATTTTCAGTTGAGTATTAATGGCTCTAAATACCCAATGAAGGCATGCGCGAACTACCACTTTAAATACCGGGTGGCACAGTAGTTAGCACTGCTGCTTCACAGCGCCAGGGACCTGGGTTCGATTTCCGGCATGGGTCACTGTGTGGAATTTGCGTGTTCTCCCCAAAACTGCCTGGGTTTCCTCCGGGTGCTCCAATTTCCTCCCACAGTCTGAAAGACGTGCTGGTTCGGTGCATTGTCCATGCTAAATTCTCCCTCAGTGTACCCGAACAGGTGCCAGAGTGTGGCCACTTGGGGATTTTCACAGTAATTTCATTGCAGTGTTAATGTAAGCCTACTTGTGACTAACAAATAAACTTTAATATGGATTGTGTTCGTATGGAAGCTTCTGAAGCAAACTTTGATTTATTTAAATTAACACTAACCAGGTGGCTAAGGTGACCACCAAAGGTTAGGTGACTTCTGCAAATTCAAAACGGGTTCATGTCAAGTTTCTGGAAAGGTGCTTATTGCATCACCCAAGGTGATGATGACATGGTCCCTGCATTCCTCTTGAATAGACATGCCCAGACAGCACATCTTTGGGGAGTTTGCACATACTTTACTCTAAACTCAGAATTGATGGACTACTCGACTTCAGCACAGGGATTTTAGTGCCTCACTCATCCTGAAACCGTAAAATCCCACCCGAGGTCAACAGACCTTCCCACTGTCCATCCCCCTTGCCTGCTCCGATTCCCGTGGAGGCAGGGCAGTAAAATTCCGGCCCAGGTTTCTAAATTTTCAGCTCAAATTTCCTGCAAGAAAAATTGCAGGAAAATATTATCCACAAGTGAGTGTGAAGACCCACTATCTATCTCCATTGGCGAGCAATGCCTTTCAGCCATTCTGGGTGGACAATAGCAGTTAATCATGTGACCAAAATTAGCTTCTGGAGTCTTCTTCACTTCACTTAACCATTTACTCCAATTGAGGGTCTTGGGGTGTCGGAGTCTATCCCAGCAGACACTGGATGTTAGGCGGGGGTCCACCCAGGGTGGGATGCCAGTCCATCACTGCACATACACACATGCACACGTATCCCAGTTGGACTGTGGGAGGACACTGACGCACCAGGCGAAACCCCACCCGGACAGAGTGAGAACACACAAACTCCGAGGCTGGAATCGAACACGGGTCCCTGGTGCTGTGAGGCAGCAGCACTGACCACTGTGCCACCATGCTGCCCGCTTCTCATACCAAAAATGTTTTATGATCTAAAGATCGAGAGCAGCCTGCAAAGAACACCACTGTGGAATAGTAGCTGCAGACTAACGCAGTAACAGCAAAGCCTTTTTTTTAAAGCTTGGAGGCTGCTACATATTAAAAAGCCTCCAAGCCCCTCATTCCAAATCCAAGTCCATCCAAGTAAAGAAACTGGATCTGCTGATAGGAAAATCACAAGTGCCTAATTTAGTAACCTGTGAACATTTATCTCTTCAATGAAATCCTGAAATAATCCTGACATCCAACCTCAGCAATTTTAATTGAACTAAACTATGAGTGAAAAAAAGCCTTCTTTCTTTGCTGGGTTCGCAATGACTGTTCTCCTGCAGCCAGCCAGATACATCAACTGTGAACTATTCTTCTCATGATGTGGAGAACAGATAACTACTCCATCTGACGAAGGGGCATCGCTCCAAAAGCTTATGGTATTTGCTACCAAATAAACCTGTTGGACTTTAACCTGGTGTTGTGAGACTTCTTACTGAACTATTCTTCTGTCAGAACTTATCAAAAAATACTAATCTCTTGGACTGTATCTTCCATGTATGTGTAAGTGTGAGCAATGTAGCACTTAGACTTTTGGGGTGAATACATGAATAAACAACCTTCTTCATTTAAACCCACAAAAGCTTGCTGCTGTTATTTAAATTGACCACACAATCTGGAGGCTAAGAAACACAAGTATCACCCTGTCCAAAAAACACACTGATTGCAGACAGTAAGGGAAAGGGTTACAGGTGTATTAGTTTTCTTCCGATCCTATCCATGACCGTATCCAAATAATTGAGTTAATGTTAGGCTGTAGATCCTTTACTGTGCACTGAGCGATGCTTGTTAGACTGCTTTTATACATTTAACACTGAGTGGTGAGTGTTGAAGGAGCTGTTGAAAAGATCTAAGATGTGCAATTCAGGAACAAAAGTCTTGTTTTTTTTTAAAGAAATGGTTCCAAAGATCATGAAGTTCTGTTTAGAACATGAAGGTTGTTTAGCCACTCAAATCATTGAACTACCATGTTAAGGTTGTCTACAACAATATCTTGCATTAATATGTTATTCTTCCTGTACAGGAAGATTGTTCAGAGCACATAAGTAGCATGGACTTTTACTTGATTGGCAGAAATGTTCCAAGTTCCATCTGGGGATTAAAGGGTCATGTCGCAGCTACGATAGGGGAAGATGAACGTGGTTTGTGGGATGAATGGGCTAATAGGTCTTTGGTGTTCATTTATTTCCTTATCTTGCTCAGTATGCAGTCATTTTAATCCTTTTTCTTCCAGCTCCCACTCTCTTCTCCCCGTTAAGAAGACAGGTTTAGATCAGTTTGAATCCTGACTCTCAACAGAATTAATTTTAAGTAATAATTTCTTTCGTTTCCATGCCAACTATGTAATTGAAAAGCGCACTTATAATTTTAAAGCGGGCCAGTTGGAGTTGGCTTTTGATTTGAATCAGTTCCTGAACAGGTAAATCAGAACATGTCTGCTTGCTTCAAGACTGAATTAATACCGTCATTGAGCTGGACAACAACATAATATGCCGTACCTTACTCAATACTTTCCTAATAAACTATTTCATTAGGAAGGAATGACAACTAATTATGGATTCTCAGCAAAGAACCACAGCAGAATAGATTGCGGGTCATAAAATTGGAGCTACACTGGGCCCTTCTTTCTCCCTTACTGAGATGACAAATTAATCTTAACTAGTAAGCTTGAGTTACAGAGAGACTGATAATTCTCTATCCAGGCAGTATAATTTTCTGTCCTGTTCATTATCTACATCACATCATGCCAATTTGTTGCCTCTCTCATTCTGGTTTAAATCCAATTCTGTCGTGACTTATGATGCCACTGTCTTTCCAATTTTTAAAAACGTGTTAGCCCCTTGATTATACTTGAGCTAATAGCATTAAAATAACACCCATGTAAAAGTCTTGGGTTTGGTTTCTAAGTGGGAAATTTTAGTAATGTCAGTAGGATTTTTTGTTTTGGTTTGAGAGGCTACGCCAGCATTTATTGCCCATCCCTAATTGCCCTTCAGAAGGTGGCAGTGACCTGCCTCCTTGAACCGCAGCAGTCCCTGGGGTGTAGGTATACCCACTGTGCTGTTATGGAGGGAGTTCCAGGGTTTTGACCCAGTGACAGTGAAGGAATGGAGATGTATTTCCAAGTCAGGGTGGTTAGTGACTTGGAGCAGGATTTGCAGGTAGTGGTGTTTCCACGTGTCTGCTAATAACTCAATGGCCAAAATCTTTTCGCCTGTTGGATGCACACATTTGGCGGGAAGCAGGCACGAAATGCATTTCTGGCCGCACTCGGCCCTGGAAAGCAATTTTGTCCTAGCTGGCCAATTAACAGGCAGCCAGTGTGAAACATGCTGAAAAAGGCTCAGTGCTGCCGGTGAGGACGGGTGCTTACAAAAGACAGGCTGCGGCTTAGTGCTTCTATTGGGGTCCCTCAAGATGCGCAGCCACCATGAAGCTGTCTCGGGGAGCTGCTGATCTTTATAAATTAAATGCTTAATTAAATAGAAAAGTGTGAGGTTATGAACTTTGGTAGGAAGAATAGAGGCGTAGACTATTTTCTAAATAGGGAGAGAATTCAGAAATCGGAAGCGCAAAGGGACGTGGGAGTCCTAGTTCAGGATTTTCTAAAGGTTACGTTGCAGATTGAGCTGACAGTTAGCATTCATTTTGGGAAGACTAGAATACAAAAGCAGGGATGTACTGCTGAGGCTTTATAAGGCTCTGGCCAGACCACATTTGGAGTAATGTGAACAATTTTGGGCCCTGTATCTGAGGAAGAATGTGCTGGCCCTGGAGAGGGTCCAGAGGACGTTCACGAGAATGATCCGGGAATGAAAAGCTAGACATATGAGGAGCATTTGAGGACTCTGGGTCTGTAGTCAATGGAGTTTAGAAGAGTGAGGGGGATCGCATTGAAATGTACAGAACACTGAAAGGCCTGGATAGAGTGGACGTGGGGAAGATGTTGGAGAGACTAGGATCCGAGGACACTGCCTCAGAATAGAGGGACAACCCTTTAGAACCAAGAAGAGGAGGAGTTTCTTCAGCCAGAAGGTCACTGAATATATTTAAGACAGAGATAGAAAGGTTCTTGATGGGTAAGGGGAACAAAGGTTATGGAGAAAAGGCAGAGGAATGGGGTTGAGAAACTTATCAGCCATGATTGAATGACAGAGCAGATACGATGGGCCGAATGGCCTAATTCGGTCCCTGTATCTTATGGCCTATAAGGACGGTATGGTGGCACAGTGGTTAGCACTGTTGCCTCACAACGCCAGGGATCCAGGTTCGATTACTGGCTTGGGTCATTGTGCGCAGTTTGCATGTTCTCCCCGTGTCTGCGTGGGTTTCCTCCCACAGTCCGAAAGACATGCTGGTTAGGTGCATTGGCCATGCTAAATTCTCCCTCAGTGTACCTGAACAGGTGACGGAGTGTGGCGACTGGAGGATTTTCACAGTAACTTCATTGCAGTGTAAGCCTACTTGTGACACTAATAAATAAAGTTTAAACTTTTATGAAAAAATGCAGCAAACTGTGTAGGGGTAGCACATTTAAACACAAAGCTCACAAACCAGACACATTTTTAAATTTTACTTCAGCCCTGACATTTCACCCACCCCAGGATCAAGGCTGTAGCTAAAACTGCCTGACCAATCAGCACACCTGCCAACTATAAAAGTAGATGCGTTACATAAAATAGCTTTCAATTGGCCCTTAATGGGCTTAATTGCCTGCTTATTTGTCGGCGGGCCTGCTTCCAATTTTCACGCACGGCCTTCTTCCGACTGAAATATCTCGTGAGGGCATGATGACATCAGGACGCGCACCTGACATTTTCTCATATGATTTCACCTGCTTCTGGGTCAGGCACGTTACCCATCTGAGCAATGTAAAATTCTGACCAATGATTTTGGTGAACTTAAATATCAATATGAATGACAAGCTATTCACAATGACATCTCCATTTCTGAAAGGAGCCAAACGTCTGGGCAGTCAGGAACAACAAGAAAACAGGAGCTGGAGTAGACTATATGGCTCTTGCAGTCTGCTCCACCATTTAATCTGACCATGACTATTCTTGGGGTTCAACTCCATTTCCTTGCCTTTTCTTCATATCCCTTGATCCTGCAAGAGAGCATAAATGTGTCTATCTCAGCCTTGAGTGTATTCAGTGATGGAGTATTCACTACCCACTGGGGCAGAGAGTTCCAAAGATTCACAACAAAATAATTTCTCCTCATCTCAATCCTAAATGATCAGACCCTTATCCTGAGACTCTGGCCCTGATTCCCCAAAGGGTAGAAACAATCTCTCAACATTGACCCTGTCAAGTCCCGTCAGTATCTTATACATTGCAATAAAATCGACTTTGATTCTTCTAAACTCCAGAGAAAATAGACCTAATTTTCTCAACTCTCATTGTAGGACAGCCCTCTCATCCGATAGACCCATTTAGTGGACCTTCACAGTACCTCCAAAGCTAGCATGGTGGCACAGTGGTTAGCACTGCTGCCTCACAGTGCCAGGGACCTAGGTTTGATTCCCAGCTTGGGTCACTGTGTGGAGTTTGCACGTTCTCCCTGTCTCTGCGTGGGTTTCCTCAGGGTGCTCTGGTTTCCACCCACAGTCCGAAAAGACGTGCTGGTTAGGTACATTGGCCATGCTAAATTCTCCCTCAGTGTACCCGAACAGGCGCCGGAGTGTGGCAACTAGGGGATTTTCACAGTAACTTCATTGCAGTGTTAATGTAAGCCTACTTGTGACACTAATAAATAAACTTTAACTTTAAAACTCAAAGTATATATTTTCTTAAATATGGAGACCAAAACTGCACACAGTACTCCAGATGTGATCTCACTAAAATTATCTACAACTCAAGCAAGACGTCTTTATCCCTCATGTTATGGGGAACAGGCCAGGATTGGGTGGGGAGGAGGTGGGCTGGGCACAAGACATATTTTACGTACCTCCCTGCCGAAAACACACCTGGCAGGTGGGTGCTGTAGCTCCCCGCCCAATGATTCAGGTTAGTCATCAAAACTCTGATTATGAAGTCGCTTTCTACACCGTAGCTTCCCGAGCTCATGTGGATTTCCAGTGTTTGCTGCTTTTATTCGAGTTTTTCAGCATCCATAGTGTGTTGCTTTTGTGCAGTAAATGATAATTGCAGCTGGAATATTGCCTGGGGATATGATTCAATCTCTCTGTGTGCTAATCAATTGATGACAGCTTCTGCTTGTGAAATTTTTGTAATTGGGACTTCACTCGTAGGGTGCCAACTGGTACATTTTACTTCCTGCAAACGATTGCGTGGGACATCACTGCTGTTGATAAACATGAATCGAGCAGCAGGAAAGGTTACACGGCTTCTATATACTTAAGTGATTCTGCAAAGTGTCCGTGACAAATTAGAGAATGTGACAGTGCAAGGAGTGTCCACCTTTTACTTTTCCTTCCTTAAGTGGTTTTCGTCTTCCTTGCCGACGCTTCGAGATTCCACATAAATGTTTTCTCAGCCATCTGATGATCGAGTTGTCATAAAAAAATGCATTATGTGCGTGTAGATCCTGAGCTGTGTTAGATTTATGGAACTGTTCAGCCCTGGCTTTCATAAATCAGCACAAGAGCTTCGAACGACCATTCAGAACATATTGACATCATGGCAACCCAACTGCCATTCCCTTCCTGTACACTTGTCTCAGTATATTAAGTTTATTTATTAGTCACAAGTCAGGCTTACATTAACACTGCAACGAAGTTACTGTGAAATTCCCCTAGTCGCCACCTGTTCGGGTCAATGCACCTAACTAGCACGTCTTTCAGACTGTGGGAGGAAACCAGAGCACTCGGAGGAAACCCACACAGACACAGGAAGAATGTACAAACTCCGCACAGACAGTGGCCCAAGCCGGGAATTGAACCCGGGTCCCTGGCGCTGTGAAGCAGTAGTGCTAACCACTGTGCCACCGTGCTGCCCTTTGTGCTTGGTGACCAGGTAAGGCTCATGGTCTTGGTGATATTGTTGACCAGGCAAGGCTGGAAAGATCAGTGCATTTTCCTGACAGTTTGGTGGCAGGGTGGCACAGCGGTTAGCACTGCTGCCTCACAGCCCCAGGGACCCAGGTTCGATTCCCGGCTTGGGTCACTGTCTGTGCGGAGTCTGCACGTTCTCCCCATGTCTACGTGAGTTTTCTCCGGGTTATCCGGTTTCCTCCCACAGTCCAAAAGGCGTGTTGGTTAGGTGTATTGGCCATACTAAATTCTCCATCAGTGTACCCGAACAGGCACCGGAGTGTGGCAACTAGGAGATTTTCAGTGACTTCATTGCAGTGTTGATGTAAGCCTACTTGTAACACGAATAAATAAACTTTAAAAACCGCTGCTTATGCTGTCTGCTTTTCCAAGGCAGGGGGAAGTGTAGACGGAGTCAATGGATGGGAAGCTGGTCTGCGTGATGGACTGGACTATGTTCACCGTGTACTCCGGTTTCCTCCCACAGTCCGAAAGATGTGCTGATTAGGTGCTAAATTCTTCCTCAGTGTACCCGAATAGGCGCCGGAGTGTGGCCACTCGGGGCTTTTCACAGTAACTTCATTATGGTGTTAATGTAAGCCTACTTGTGACACTAATAAATAAACTAAAAAGAAATAGGTAAATTCATAGATTGAGGAAACAGATTTTTAAAATTCTTTCATGGGACATGGGCATCGCTGGCAAGGCCAGCATTTGTTGCCGATCCCTAATTGCCCTCAAACTGAATGGAATTTTAAACATCAATCACATTGCTGTGGATCTGGAGTCACATGTAGGCTGGACCAGGTAAGGACGATAGATTTCTTTGCCTAAAAAATATCAGTGAACCAGATGGGATTTTGCAATAATCAACAATGGTTTCATGCTCATCATTAGACTTTGAATTCCAGATTTTTATTGAATTCAAGTTTCAACATCTGCCATGGTGAGATCTGAACCTGGATCCCTCGAGCAGACCTGGGGTTTCTGGATTGCTACTTCAGTGACAATACCACTACGCCACCATCTCCCACTGAGGATGTATAACAATATTATATGTAAAGAGCATGAATACTGCAAGACTGACATGGAGTTACATTCATTGGTTCTCTCCAATCAAAGACCATCACGACGAGATGTTGCTCAGAAATCGAGACCATTATTGCACACTGGTGAAAGAAACAAAACTAATCGTGACTGCCGGGAGATTTTCTGTTTTTTTTCAACATTGACCTCCTCAGCCCCCTAGTCCCACCTTGCAAGAACTCCAACACATCTCAAGCTCATCCTATTCCACAGGGGTCCCTATTTGTCATTCACATGAATTGACAACCTCATCAAGTTCCCTTACCTCTTCAGCTTTATAATTCCTGTTCTCATCCTCAGATCTCGCCCCAATCTGGCTTCATCCTGTCTCTTCCCCCATGATTACTCTGGTGTTCTCTGCTCGTCCAGTTATGGTCCACCGTGTGTCCCATCCTCCCATCTCCATCGTTGGCTCCTGAGTTTTCAGCCTTTTTGCCTGAAAGCTCCCAAATATTCTTTACCAACAAGGGGAGACGGTGACGTAGTGGTATTGTCACTGGACTAGTAACCCAGGGTAATACTCTGGGAACCTGGGTTCAAATCCCACCATAGCAAATGGTGAAATTAAAATTCAGTAAAAATCTGGAATTAAAAGTCTAATGATGAGCATGAAATCATTGTCAATTGTCGTAAAAACCCATCTGGTTCACTAATGTGAATCTTTCAACATCAATTCTGTCCAATTTTTCTAAAGAACAGAGAAAAGTACAGCATAGGAACAGGCCTTTTGACCCTCCAAGCCCGTGCCAATCATGATGCCCGAACTAGCTAAAATCAAAACCGTTTGCCCTTACTCGGTCCGTATCCTTCTATTCCCTTCCTTTTCAGGTACTCTTAAATGTTGCTAAGTGCCTGCTTCGACCACCTCCTCTAGCAGCGTGTTCCAGGCACCCACCTCTCGCTGTATGAAAAACTTCCCCCACACATCTCCCTTAAACTTTCCCCCTCTCACCTCTGAACCTGTGCCCCCTTGTAATTGACACTTGCACCCTGGGAAAAAGCCTCCGACTATCCACCCTGTCTGTGCCTCTCATAATTTTGTAGACCTATATCAGGTCTCCCCTCAGCCACTGTATTTCCAGTGAAAACAATCCTCGTTTAATTCAACCTCTCCTCATAGTGAATGCCCTCTAGACCAGGCAACATTCTGATGAACCTTCTTTGCATTCTCTCCAAAGCTTCCATGTCCCTCTGGTAGTGTGGTGTCCAGAACTGCATGCAATATAAAATAATGAAGTCTAAATTCCAGCAACTTTTCTCTCTTTTCAGTGTCCAGTGGGTCTGAGACCTATGAGAGACGATTCTGGTTGCTTTGACTACACCAAAGGCATTGACTGTTCGGATGGGTTCAATGGAGGCTGTGAGCAACTCTGCTTACAGCAGACGGTGCCATTGACTGAAGACCCCTCGTCCAATAATATTCTTATGTTCTGTGGGTAAGTACAGGTTTAAGCATTCACAGAAACTTGGCTCTCATTTCTTTGAGAAACAGGTATATATTATATGTATTATATTTATTATACACAGCCATATTGATTCCTTGATTTCATTGTACAAAATCACAATTGGTTTTATTATAATCTTAATGAAGCAGTTCTATAATTGGCAACTTTTTTCATTTGTTGCGGAGACAAAAAGTCTTGGGGTAGTTTTTGAAAAAATCCATGAAGCCATAGGGTCTTTCTGCCCTCTCTCCAGTTTCTCCTGTTGCCGTAGCGATGGGAGAGGGCATGTACTGGGAACCAACTCAAGCTGGATGACCTGAGGAACATCAGCAAAGTGAGTCGTGTATTATTGAAATTTATCTTTTGTTTACTGCTTTCCAGAAACATTTTAATTTCTTCCACATTTTATCATAGCTAGATTCCTCCACAGCTGTGCCAGTGCTCAAGGTATCCAGGCCAATGTGATGACCCAGGACAGGAAATGTGGGTCAGCCTGTGTCCAGACATGTGCTGCTCCTGTCTCAGTTCATAATGATCAATCATAGAAACCCTACAATGCAGAAGGAGGCTATTCGGCCCATTGGGTCTGCACCAACTCTCTGACAGAGCACCTTACCTAGGCCCTGTCCCTGTGCTGCTAAGTATTTACCCCTAACCTACACATCTTGGAATGTGAAGGGGCAATTTAGCATGGCCAATCCACCTAACCTGCAAATCTCTGGACTGTGGGAGAAAACCGGAGCACCCAGAGGAAACCCACGCAGACATGGGAAGAATGTGCAAACACCGCACAGTCAGCCAAGGCTGGAATTGAACCCGGGTCCCTGGCGCTGTGAGGCAACAGTGCTAACCATCATGCCACCCCTAATGAACAGGAACTTTTTCCCTACAATCTAAACATCTTGACAGAGTTAGGGAGGGAATTGCATCTATTTTTTTCATCAACTGGCAGAAAGGAGGAATGTTCAGCTCTTGCTGACATATCCGTGTTGATGTGGAGATGCCGGCGTTGGACTGGGGTAAACACAGTAAGAAGTTTAACAACACCAGGTTAAAGTCCAACAGGTTTATTTGGTAGCAAAAGCCACAAGCTTTCGGAGCCTTAAGCTCCTTCTTCAGGTGAGTGGGAATTCTGTTTTCGCCCGCAGCCCAAAGATCATAGAATCATAGAAATCATAGAAACCCTACAGTACAGAAAGAGGCCATTCGGCCCATCGAGTCTGCACCGACCACAATCCCACCCAGGCCCTACCCCCATATCCCTACATATCTTACCCGCTAATCCCTCTAATCTACACATCCCAGGACACTAAGGGGCAATTTTAACATGGCCAATCAACCATGGATTGGCCATGATCAATGTGCATGGTTACGGGCTAAGGACGGCGGATTTGGCCTGGGTAGGGTGCTCTTTCGGAGGGTTGGTGCAGACTCAATGGGCTGAATGGCCTCTTCTGCACTGTAGCGATTCGAGATTCAATGATCAGTACCTTAAAAGTCAAAGCAACTGTTTTTTTTGGAGCAACAGGTTCCACTTTGGATTCTAATGTAGGCCACACCATATTGGTGACGGCATTAGAGCATGTGATGGTTATATGCAAAGTAAGCAGACCATGATATCAGTCAGCATGTAAAGTTGACTTAACTCTCACAATGCCTTTTTTGAAAATTCAAATTTACTGGTTCCCCTTTATCTGCCCTGCTAGTTAACATCCTCAAAAATTCTCTTTCCCAAACACAATTTCCCTTTCAAAAATTCATATTGATCTTCCTGATCATACTGTGATTCACTAAGTGCCGCATTGCCACTTCCTTAATAATGCAGTCCAGCATTTTCTGAGACCAATGTCAGACTAACTGGTCTGACTCCTTATTTTCTCTCTCTCTCTCATCTTTCTTCAACTGCAAGCGGCACGGTGGCACAGTGGTTAGTACTGCTGCCTCACGGTGCCAGGGACCTGGATACCATTCCCGGCTTGGGTCACTGTCTGTGCGGAGTCTGCACGTTCTCCCAGTGTCTGCCTGGGTTTCCTCCGAGTGCTCCGGTTTCTTCCCACAGTCCGAAAGATGTGCTGGTTAGGTGCATTGGCCATGCTATATTCCCCCTCAGTGTACCCGAACGGGCTCTGGAGTGTGACGATTCGGGGATTTTCACAGTAACTTCATTGCAGTGTTAATGTCAGCCTACTTGTGATTAATAAATAAACTTAAGCTACTTCCCCATTTGCTGCCTAATCATACACTACAAATCACTTCAGAATCTAGTTTACCTCAGAAGAACACAGCCTTTGCATCAGGTCAAAGACAAAGTCTTTGTGTGATTGGTGGATTGCTAATAGCAATATGAGTGCTCTTCCTATACGAAGAAGACGCCAATCTTATCTATCCATCTTGCTCCAAAACTGTCACCGAGGTTTGCAGAATGCTTTTTACATCTTTTGAAACATTAACAAAGGGTTGAATACTCTCCACCCCGCACCCACCCTCCCAACCACACCACCACCACCACCACCATGGCATTGGCCACTGGTGAGATCTTCCAGTCCTATCACCGTCTATGGTGTTTTCTTGGCACACACGACCCATTGCTGGGTAACCCGTCGTAAGACCTTGCCTTCAGAGGGACCACAAGATCCCACTGGCAGGGAGGGCCAGAAAATCTCACCCAAAGTTGACAGAAGTAATTCCTGCCCCTTTCCAATACTGCCTGAGGAGTCATAGAGCAATACAACATGAAAACAGACCCTTCGCCCCAACCGATCAATGCCTAACATGGCGCCCTCCCACCTGGTCCGACTTGCCCACGTTTGACCCATATTCCTCTAATCCTTTCCCATCTATGTTTTTAAGTGTTGCTATTGTACCTAGAATCCCTACAGTGCAAAAGGAGGCCATTCAGCCCATCGAGTCTGCATTGACCACCCAGACCCTATTCCCGTAACCCCTCATATTTACCCTTCTAATCCCCCTGACACTAGGGTTAATTTAGCATGCCAATCAACCCAACCCGCACATCTTCGGCATGTGGGAGGAAACCGGAGCACCCGGAGGAAACCCAAGCAGACACGGGGAGAATGTGCAAACTCCACACAGACAGTGACCTGAGGCCAGAATTGAACCCCGGTTCCCTGGCGCTCTGAGGCAGCAGTGCTAACCACTGTGCCCCTGTACCTGCCTCAACCGCTTTTTCTCTGGCAGCTCATTCCATTCACGCATCACCCTCTGTGTGCAGAAATTGTTCCTCAGGTCCCTTTTAAATCTTTCCCCTCTCACCTTGAACCTATGCCCTCTCGTTTTCAATTCTTCTTCCTTGGGAAAAATACTGTGGGTGGGATTTTACAGCCTCACTCAAGCCGGGCTAGAAATTCCTGCCCGAGGTCAACAGTGATTTCCGTTATCGGATCCTCGCCCGCTCCTATTCCGTGGTGGGCGAGATGGTAGAGTTCTAGCGTCTGTGCATTCATCCTACCTATGTCCCTCATGATTTTACACACTTCAATAGGTCATCCCTCATCTCCTACGTTCCAAGGAATGAAGTCCTAGCCTGGCCAACCTATCCCTAAAACTCAGGCCCACTAATCCTGGCAACATCCCAGTGGGGAAATAGCTCCACTGCTTTACTTCATGCTGGTTTACTGCCAGGGTTCATCTACACATAGACATTTCAGAGCGCTGTCTTGTAGATTGATCATAGCGTAGGAGATGGGGTTGAAGTACTCCAACAACAAGTGACTTTGTGGCATCCAGAGATATGTGGATGAGAAAAAAAGATGAAACTCCGGAAAGTTCTTTGGTGTGCAAAGAAGAAAATGTATGGGGGAATTGAGTCTTTCCAAGTTCACAGGATTCTTTGAACAAATCTTTCTTTTTAATTTTGTGCAGAGCTGCTGTTCTCAAAGGGTTAATCAGTCCAGAATATTTTAATATAAATAAACTTTTAAAGACTAAAAATTTTTCTTTTGATGCAGAATTTAAAAGTCAAATGCAGTTGTATGTGTCCATAGAAAATGAGATTTGCTACAGTGCAGTTGTTATCTTATGAATACATTTATATTACTGAGTCATAAAAGCAATGCATAAAAGGTCGCCCGTGTAAAATGGAAATCACAGATATGACGTTGAAAACTTTTTTGAAATCCATTATCTATTTTTATAGCTCAGTCTCGTAGTTGTTATCAAATGTCGAACAAGCCTAGATTTCATTTGCAGCATTTCATTAAATGGTTCAGTAACCTCAACCTTCAATGATTGCAAATACATTCCTCTGACTCTTGCATTGGCTCAGAGATGAAGGTTCTGTCTCTGAGTTGCAGAGGACGGCCCAGCCAGTACAGTTTGCCCCTGTTAGGAAGAGGGCTACTCAGAGCTTATGGTTGTGCACATTTCCTTTGGTTAGAGCAGCAAACGTTAGCCAGGTTCCCGATCACTCTGATCACAGAATCGTGACTGTATACACATCGGGCCCGAGTTTACCATTTTCATTCTAAGTGCTGAATCTGGGCGCGATTCAGATCCGACTTGGAAATCTGCTTTCAGGTGCCCCCATAGCCTGAAACAAAAATCGCGGGTCTGAATTGCGCTGTGGGCGGGGCTTAGCGGCCCCGAAACGATCGGAGCTCTGAACTGCCCATGCGCAGTTAGAAAGAAATTTGAAAAAGCGTGCCCATGTCTCTTTGCTCCCCGGCCGCAAAAAGCGGACAAAGCGACCTGGGAACGATGGCCCCCACAGACATCGCCCCCACCACGACAACATAACTGTCCCCCTTATCCACCCCCCACTCCACCCCCCACCCCCCCCCCCCCCCCCCCCCGCTACCCAGACCGATCATGACCCCCTGTCCCCTTCCCCCACACCGATTGCCTGCACAGTGTCAGTGAACTTATCTTTTCAGAAGCTGGAGCGCCGAAACAGACTTTTAATTAGCATGTCCATTACGGCGCGGTTCCGGATTGGCAAACGTGGTGGTAAAGGGGGAAATGCTGATAAAGTTGGGCGGGCAGTTCATTAATTCAATTGAAATGCATGCAAATGCATTTAAATCGCTGTTGCGCCCGTTTCGGGCACGAATCGGATCGCGGCCATTCCCGGGCCTCGGTAAAGTGGCCATCTACGTGGGCGCAGATCGCGTTAATGGCCTCATGCCCACTTTACCACATTTTCGTGCCCGAAAACGGGCGCGATGTAATGGTAAAATCGGGCCAATTGTGTGTATGTGTGTGTGTGTGTGTCTGTGATGGGGGTGGACACAGTACAAACCCAGTTATGATGTCCTTGTACCATTGGATGGTTCACGGGTGCTCTTCCTACAGTCCAAATATGTACAGGTTACGTTGATGGGCCATGCTAAATTACCTCTTGGTTAGGGGGATTAGTGGTGTAATTTCATGGGATTATGGGGATAGGGCCTGGGTGGGGTGCTCTATTGGAGAGTTGGTGCAGACTTGATGGGCTGAATGGCCTCTTTCTGCATTGAAGGGATTCTATGAGATTTTCTGAGATTCTACTGTCTCACAATCAAGGTAAACACTTGTGTTAAGATCTTGGCCATTTTAAAAAAATAATTCACAGGATGTGAGCATCACTGGCTAAACTGGCCCATCCCTGAGGGCATATAAGAGTTAACCACATTGCTGTAACATGTCGGCCAGACCAGATAAGGACAACAGATTTCCTTCCCAAAAGGACATTAGTGAACCAGCTGGGTTTTTATGACAATCGACAATGGTTTCATGGTCACCATTAGACTTTTAATTCCAGATTTTTATTGAATTCAAATTTCACCATCTGCCATGGTGTGATTCGAACCCTGACGTTACCCTAGGTCTCTGAATTACTAGTCCAGTGACAATACCACTACACAATATCACTAGACACATGGCAGTATGGTGGCATAGTGGTTAGACTGCTGCCTCACAGTGCCAGGGACCCGGGTTTGATCCCTGGATTGGATCACTGTCTGTGTGGAGTTTGCATGTTCTCCCCATGTCTGCATGGGTTTCCTCCCACAGTCTGAAAGCCGGTTAGGTGCATTGGCCATGTTAAATTCTCCTTGAGTGTACCCGAATAGGCGCCAGAGTGTGACAACTGGGAATTTTCACAGTAACTTCATTGTAGTGTTAATGTAAGTCTACTTGTGACACTAATAAAATAAACTTTAAAAACCACTGCCTCCCCCTAACTGCAGTAATGTCGCGAAGGATGAGTAGTGCTCTGGAAACCAATTTGCAGCAGTGTATTAAAAAGGACATAATCGTGCTCAAATATTCCAAATCAGAGCTCCAAACAGCGGGAAAGAAATTGGGAGGGAAAAGACGGGATATCTATGTCAGTCTTAACGCATGGACAGTAATCTGGCTGAACAAGATCACCTGCCTGTTATCAAACTCACCTGATTTTAATTTCACTCCATTAAAATGAGCAGTCATACATTATTGAGTGTGTGTTGTTAACTTTCCTCCCCATAGAATATCTAATTGGTTGGCAGTAATGTTCCAAATGACATCTTATAGTTAACATCAAGAGATGCCTTCTTTCCCAAGGTCTGTTCCTGACTGATGAAGCTTCTTTTCTCTGCTGGCAGCTGTGTGGAGGAGTACAGACTGGCAGCAGATGGCAAATCTTGTGTGCTACTATCAGAGGCATGTGAGGGCACCAAGTGCCAGAAGCTTGATGCCAAACTGAACGACACGCTCTTTGTGGAGATGCTGCATGGCTACAACAACAAGTCACAGCAGGTCAACCAGGGGCAAGTGTTCCAGATGACCTTTCGGTGAGTGCGGACTTTCATATACTTTATGGTGCACGGGTATTTGAAAAGGATCACTTACATTTGTTTCATCTGTACATATTGTGTATGTTGATGTGGGAGTAAAAAATAAGGGCACACTCATGGCAACAACTCCATAGATCGTTTATTTTGGGAGCCTATCATGTCATTTCATCTATTGCCAGAGACATGGTTAGTTCTTTTGACTACCAGCTTCATGATTTGACGAGCACGCACTTTCGCAATGTCATGAACTCTCAGGCTTAAATGTTCCTTTTCAGGAGAGAATAAGGCCGGAACTTTACCGTCCCGCTTGCCACGGGAGTCAGAGCGGGTGAGGGGCGGACCTTGGGTGGGATCACTCTGGATGAGTGGGGCTGTAAAATCCCACCCTATGGAGTGTATCAGCCTCAGATTTGTTGATTTTGAAGAGAGAAACTGACATTCAGCGCATTGACATCAGAAGTGTATTCCTTTGTCAAGTCAGTGCGAACCAAATATAGGAGAACAAGATCTAATTTGTCTGATATATCCATATCAAAAGAAAGTTGACCAATTCCTTTGGGGCCAGGGCAAATAATGCGATAAGGTGAAAATAATACTTGGTGAAGCGCAGTGAGATTTCCTTTTCATCTGCACAATGTATAACAATGGCAGATTTATCATGTGTCAGTCTAGATAGCGAGAGCTGGACATCTGAGAATGGAATTTAATCCTGTTCTCAATGTTATCACCTGGAATTCACACAAGCAAAGATACCAGTAGAGGGTCTAATGGGAACCTGGTTGATTCTTGTCTCACCTTGGGATCCAGAGGCCAGTAATAGCATTTCACTGTTTCCCTGCCTGACATAACGACTTCAGCACATTCTAGGGACTGAAGGCACTGTTCAGCGCAGCTCATCAATCAGAGAATTATCCTATTCGGGCACTGGGGAACTATCAGTTTCATTTTCTTATTTTGTATCCTCATTTTCTACCTGATGCACAGTCCCTAACTCTGGGTATGGATGAGGCGCAGAGAGGCCATAATACTCAGACATCAGTAAGCTTTACAAATTGGAATTGAAACCCCGAGCCACTGTAATAAGCACTAAAACATAATTTATATTACAAATATTTCCCTTGCGTATACCCTATCATTCATTTTCCATTATTATGCTATGTCTTATTTTAACTTTAATTTGAGGCTATTCCTGACTCATACATTTCCTTCTGCTGGATTCAACTTATTGGTTAGGCCTAAAATTGTTCCCCTTTCTCTCATCCTTCTTGGTATCCAAGGGTGGGGTTTTTTTTCCCTGTTAGTTAATGGCAAGAATTGCAGGCACCAGCTCGTCAACCTTTAACACTTGTTTTCCCACACCGCTAAGGAAGGGCCTGTTCCAGGCGTGTGGATCTGACTGCAGGTCAGTAAACACTGCTTTTGCCACCTGAACTCCTACCTAAGGATGAACAAACGTAGTCAGTAGGCCTCAACTGTAAGTGAAGGCGTCTGATTATTTTTCAAGCAGAGCTGCTATTTCTCATGCAGACTGCAACTGAAATCACAACCTGGTGCTTGTTCAAGTGTCTTTAGCTCTGACTTAGCAAATACGCCTTCTGTATGAAATAGATACCAAACAAACAGCACCAATGGAAAAATTCTGCATAGTTTTGTCACTTCTATTTGCATAGCGACATAAGAATCATACAGTGCAGAAGAGGACCTTCAGCCCATCAAGTCCGCACCAACACATTAGAAACACTTGAACTCCTACCTAAGGATGAACAAACATAGTAGGCCTCAACTGCAACAATGGGGTGCAGTGGCAGCTTGATAATGGGAAACTGCATAGTGAGCAAAATCCTTTTTTTCCAATTGTTCCTATTAAAACACAAAGGCCTTTCTGCTCATCACAGTGTATAGTAATATAGATGTTCCTTAAGAATCATGGAATCCCTACAGTGCTGAAGGAGGCCATTCGGCCTATCGAGACTGCACCGACTCTATGACAGAGCATCTTACCTAGAACCTATGCCCATAACTCCATGTATTTACCCCACTAATCAACCTAACCTGCACATTTTTGGACTGTGAGAGGAAGCCAGAGCACCCAGAGGAAACTCACCCAGGCGCGGGGAGACCATGCAGACTCCACACAGACAGTGACCCAAGACCGGAACTGAACCCGGGTCGCTGGCGCTGTGAGGCAGCAGTGTTAACCACTGTGCCACCCATGACGCCCAAGTAGTTTGCACAATGTTGACATGTGTATGTTAGCTCCATGTTCTGAGTAGTGCCTAATTTAGCCTTCCTCCTGTACTCTGTAATGTTATAATATAACCAATGATAACATTGGAATCTGTTATAATGTAACCTGGTTACATGCTGTGGTGGTCAGCTGACCCGGTTTTAATAGAAAGCAGATGGGGATTGTGGGAGTTGTATGGCCCAGGGTGTGGCCCAAGTGTTGGTGTAATGAAGTTTCTTTATTAAACCTTTTTCTTTGATTTACTTTGTGAAGTTAGTTCTATTATTGATTGCAACTGAAGTATCCTTACTGCCGGATGAACATGTAAAACATTATTATGAATATCCATCTGGAAAGCCAGCAAAATTGAACCAATAACATCCAAAAACTCGATAATGGCCATTGCAAGTGAATTGAAGTAGTTAAATGTGTGTGTACCCTAAGCAATAGGTGTATGTACGTGAGCATTCCTTCACTTACATAGAACCCCTACAGTGCAGAAGAGACCATTCAGCCCATCGAGTCTGCACTGACTTTTGGACTATCTTACCCCGGGCCCTCTTCCCCCACCCTATCCCATTATAGGAAAAACAAAATATAAGCAGACGAACATCTAAAGGAGAAAATACAAATGAAAATTTGTCTTGCTTCTATAATGAGAGTTTGGCAACATGTTTTCCAAAAATTATTGTATCTTTCTTTTACATGACTTAAGCACTTGTATGTTTCGTAATTTGGATGGATATGGGAGAAACCAACTCTCGGGTTCAGTACACAATCGATGTTGCAAATATGTGGCAAAGTTACCACTGTTCCTTGGGAATTTGAAAATTACACCCTATGTCCTAGAAATCTGATGTTGCTCCATCTGTTTGAGAGATATAAAACAATCACAGATTTGTCAAGCGGTACAAAGGGATAATTTCTTCACTGGAAGTGTACCATCCACCGTGTTGGTGCAGCCAACAAGAAATGTACCTACACCCATACCTGGACTGTGATCATATCCTGTTTCATGTACCCATTTCCAAACTGATTGGCATTCACGCTGCCAGCATGGGTATAGTCAGTGAAATGGGCTTTATGGGGGAATTTTCCCACCCTGCCTGCCATGAAAATCTTGGTGGGTGGGGGGTGGATGATGCAAAGGTCCGTTGACCTCAGGTGGGATTTTCTGGTTTTGGACCAAGCGCAGCTGGAAAATCCCGCCCTATGTGTGCAATCAAACCTGCAGTTCTCAAGGGACCCACTGGAGGTAGCTACTGAGGTGGCATGTTTCATAAAATATACTACCACTTTCTGCTCATCTCCATTCTTCTCTCGAAGGATCACCCTTTTCTTTCCCAATCATCCCCCTCGCCGCCGATCACCTTCCTACACACCTCAGGCCCTCCCCTGGGTGAAGCAAAGCAATTTCTGCGCCTTTGTTTTTGCTTGACCAAACCTCCTCAAAAGGCAATCACATCCATCCAGCAAGAGCTGACCATGACACATATGGAGATTCAGTGAGCCGCAGCATCAGTTTATTGGCTCCAGAGTGCGGTGTGGTTGATTCTTAGTGCTCACACTGAGAAGTACGCAGTCAAAGTCTCAGTCGGAAAGATTTCCCAAGAGAGAACCTGTGGAAAAATAAATGAATGTGTTGATGTAACTCAGAGATCGTAGAACGTGCGGAGAATGTATTTGACAAATGATCAGTCACGTATTTGAAATCAGTTGTCGTCACAACTGAGATACTTTATTGCCATTTGTAACAGGGAGTCAAATGGTAAGTTATCACCTCATGAATATAAATCGACCTGAGCGCGATAAACAAGGACGGTGCCTGTGAAATGACTGGATTAAGACACTGTAATTCCACCCAAGTGGTTAACAAATGAGCCTGTTGCTATATTTTGTTCTATTAGAAATACATGTCTGCGATTGCAGTTTTTGCATGTGGAGGGGAACAAGTGATTTGCATTCTGCTGAGATACCATTATGCACTTGTTGGTTAGGAACCATTCGCATAAATCAAATAAGAAATGAATTAATGCTGTTCAGTCTTTTGTTTCAATGATATTTTCCATTTCCAGCATAGAGCTGTGTCTGTTCAAATGCTCTGAATTACCCCTTGTGCTATAGGAGACCACCACTCGAGTAGAGACCGTGGACAGGGTTTTATATTTTTGGATTGGGACAGCAGGGTTAATCAGAGGTCCCAACCCTGCACTGCGTGGGAAACAGTCACTCAGCCACTGATCTCCCTCAGTTCATCAATTAGTGGCCAAGCTTGCTATCCAATTAAGGACTACGCTCTTGAAGTTGGAAAGCTAATGGGTTGTCCTTCAGCAAGGAAGGAGCTGGAGCCTGCACCTTCAGAAACCATAGAATCATACAGTGCAGAAGAGTCCCTTCAGCCCATCGAGTCTGCACTGACACATGCGAAATGCCTGACCTCCCACCTAATTCCATTTACGTGTCAAGTGCTCATCCAGGTACTTTTTAAAGGATGTGAGGCAACCCGTCTCCACCACTGTCCCAGGCAGCGCATTCCAGACTGTCACCACCCTCTGAGTAAAAAAGTTTTTCCTCACCGCCCCCCTAAACCTCCTGTCCCTCACCTTGAATTTGTGCCCCTTTGTGACTGACCCTTCAACTAAGGGGAACAGCTGCTCCTTAGCCACTCTATCCATGCCCCTCATAATCTTGTACACTCGAATAAGTTGCCCCTCAGTCTTCTCTGCTCCAACAAAACCCAAGCCTGTGCAACCTCTCTTTTTAACTTAACCTCTCAGCAACCTTTCAAACTTTTAAATTGAAAAATGACCACAACAATCAAGCCGCCATTATGGATGGGAAGTGCTTCAGAAGGTGATCTCCAGCCACAGCTGAGCCCAAACAGGCATCTTGCAGCACTGGTCCATCCACTCTGCTGTCTGGAGGTCTGATCCCATATCGAGGCAGGGGCCAGCAGGCAAAATTCCAATTGGCTCTCAAACAATCGGTCTTAATAGGCCATTAATTCAACTGAATTGGGTGTCTGCAGCTTGAAGGTGGTTGCCCCTTCTGCCCCTGATGGTGCCAATAGGAAAATTGCAGAAATTCTGCCTCTCCACCCCTTTCTCCACCTCTTTCAGTTAGAAGTTCTCCATCCCTCTCTCCAGCTCTTTCAGGTGAAAGTTCTCCACCCCTCTCAGCTCTGTTCAGATGTTGCCTCAAACCTACCCCTTTGACTAAATCTTTGCTCACCTGTCCCGATGTTCCCCGCTTAGGCTCAGTGTCATCCTGTGTCTCATTGCAACAACACATGCTTCATTGATATAGCACTTTTAGTACAGCAAGCGCTGCGAGGAACTTGACAGGGGCGTTTCATGGTGGTAGAAGTCTGAGAAAGCAGAAGTATCAATATGCGCAAGGCCAATGTTGCAATGTATTTACCTTCAATTTGATTAAAAGAGACACTCTCACCTCCAGGGCCCCTCTAAGATTTACTTACTGTGGAGTCCGATTATGAAGTGGTTAAGAGGAGCTTTGATAGGGGTGGTCAAAGTCATGAAATGATTTTGATAGAGTAATTAAAGAGGAACTGTTTTTCGCAGAACGGTCAGTAACTGGAGGCCACAGATTTAAAGTGGTTGGCAAATGTAGCAGTGGTGACATGAGGACTTTTCTGTTTTACACAGTGAGTTGTTGTGATCTGGAATGCACTGCCTGAAAGACTGGTGGAGGCAGATTCAACGGTAACATTCAAAAGAGAAGTACTTGAAGGAGGAAAGAATATTTCAGGGAAATGCGGAAAGAGCAGTGGAATGGGATTAATTGGATAGTTCTTTCAGAAAGAATTGATGGCCTACTGTGCCAGCTCTTGAAATTCGCAATCTCGGGGAATTGAGAGGAAAATCTGCCACTGGTTGGAGTCATACTTAGCACAAAAGAAGATGGTTGTGTTCTTGGAGGTCAATCATCTCAGTCCAGGGACATCGCAGCAGAAGTTCCACAGGTTAGTGTCCAAAGATCAACAATCTTCGAATGCTACATCCATGACTTTCCCTCCATCACACAGTCAGAAGTGGGGATATTTGTTGATGATTGCACAGTACAATACCATTCACAACTCTACAGATACACCTAATAATAAAAACAAAATACTGCGGTTGCTGGAAATCATAAACAAAAACAGAAAATGCTGGATAAACTCAGCCGACCTCTCAACATCCGTGGAGAAACAGAGTTAATGTTTTGAGTCTGTATGACTCTTCTTCAGAGTTAAAGAGAGGTAGAAATTCCTCAAATTCACAAGCAGGCCAGGCCCAGATGTGGCAAGGCATGGACAAGATTCAGGTTTGAGTTAGTAAGTGGCAATTAGCATTCATGCCACATAAATGCAAGACAATGGCCATCTCCAGCAAGATAGAATCTACCTATCTCCACTTGAAATTCAACAACATTACCATGACTGAATCCCCACCATCAACATCCTGGGGGTCACCATTGAACAGAAACTTAACAAAACCATCCATCTAAATATAGTGGCTGCAAGAATGGGTTAAAGATTGGGGATTCTGCAGTAAGTAACTAGTCTCCTGATTAATCCCCAAAGTCTGCCTACCAGCGACAAGGCACAAGTCAGAATGTGCCAGGATATTCTTGCCTGAGTGAGTGGAGTTCCAACAACTCGCAAGAAACTCGACGCCATTGAGGACAAAGCAGCTCGAATGATCAGCATTCACTCAGCCATCTTTACTCTCTCCACCATTGCTGCACAATGGCAGCAATGTATACCATCTATAAGATACACGGCAGCAACTTGCCGAGTTTCTTTTGACAGCAACTTCCAAACCTGTGATTCCTCCCACCCAGAAAGACAAAGGCAGCAGATTCATGGGAACCTCCTGCAAATTCACCCCTCTGTCAATTACTAGGGGGCACAGGTTTAAGGTGCGAGGGGCAAGGTTTAAAAGAGATGTACAAGGCAGATTTTTTACACAGAGAGTAGTGGGTGCCTGAGACTCGTTGCCGGGGGAGGTAGTGGAAGCGGATACGGTAGTGACTTTTAAGGGGCATCTTGATAAATACATGAATAGGATGGAAATAGAGGGGTATGGTCCCCGGAAGGATAGGGGGTTTTAGTTAAGTCGGGCAGCATGGTCGGTGCAGGGTTGGAGGGCCGAAGAGCCTGTTCCTATGCTATAATTTTCTTTGTTCTTTGTTACACACCATCCTGCCTTGAACATTTATTGACATTCCTTCATTGCCAATGGGTGAGAAAACAGGCACTCTCTTCCTAACAGGATCCAAAAGGAGGCTCACCATCACTTTTTCAGGGCAATTAAGAATGGATAATAATTGCTGGCATTGCCAGCAATGCTTCCATCCCATGAATGAATTAAGAAAAAGAGAATGTTCGATGAAATGTCCTTTTGCCTCACCATTTTAGTCAGTTTTTCTTTCACCTAACCAGTACTTTCCTGTAACGTTCCTTGGCTACAGGTTTTGAATGTTCACCATCTGCCTCTTTTATGCTGCTATGTCTGGCTGCAGTGTGACTTCAGCAGCATTGATAATACTGGAGAAACCACTGCATGTCTGAGCTTCACAACCACACAGGCAAATAATATGTTTGTGTCTTCGGTCATTTTCTCACCACCTGACTTTGCCTCCTGAAGGCGTTGAATCCATTTTGGAATATTATACGATGGGTGCCATATGCCCACCAATACAGTGGTCACGTGAGAGTCTGGGCAATGAGAGTCATATTGCAATCCCGGTTGCTATTACTACTGGGCGGCACAGTTACCTCACTGCGGCAGGAACCCCGAGTTCAATTCCGACCTTGGGTGACTGTCTGTGTGGATTTTCACATTCTCCCCGTGTCTGCGTGGGTTTCCTCCGGGTGCTCCAGTTTCCTCCCACAGTCCAAAGATGTGTGGATTATGTTGATTGGCCATGCTAAAATTGGCCCTTAGCGTCCCAAGATGTGTAGGTTAGGGGCAAATACGTGGGAGTACGGGGACAGGGCCTGGGTAAGGTTCTCTGTCGGACAGTTGGTGCAGACCTGATGGGCCGAATGGTTTCCTTCTGCACTACAGAGTTTCTATGATTGATCATTTTGGACTGAGACAGGAGCAGCACATGTCTAGACACAGGCCGACCCACATTTTCTGTCCTGGATCATTACATTGTCCTGGTGGGTGGATACCTTTTGCACTGGCACATCTGTGGAGGAACCTAGCTATGGAAAAACATGGAAGATTTGCTTAGAGAGCGTGAACTCTCTGCACTGTAGGAATTCTATGATTGTCACGTGAGTGTTTCCAAACTCCACTTTCAAAAAAGTAATGTTTTAAAATCTTTTTTCAAACAACATTTTACATCAGCAGTTTTCATTGAGAATCTACTCCATGTTTTCCAACTATTTTCTCCAACAAAACTTCCATATTGTTTTAACAAGGAATAGCAGCAAGTTTTCCAACTCTCCTTTCAAAATTCCTTCATCTTGAATTGCAACATGCATCCAAAATTCTATCCAGACTCAGGTGGTAGATCCCAGCAGAATACTATTGCTTCAAAAACTGGAAAAAAGGACAGCAAATCTGATTGCTACAGATATGTGGCAAGTCTGTAGCCAAACTCCTCGGCTCTTCTTGTCCTATCTGACTTTAACTCCCATGAACAGTATCCTATTCCAAACGCAGTTCCTCTTTGTCCCTTCTCACTTCAATATTCTTGAAGCTCCTTTTCCACTCCATGGATCCTTGAGTTCCTCTGGAGCTTGCTTTTGTGCATCTTCAGCTGCTTCATCAGTGACCCTCCATGAGGTCAGAAGTGGGGACGTTCGCCGACGATTGCACAATGTTCAGCACCATTCATGACTCCTCAGATATGAGGCAGTCCATGTTCAAAAGCAACAAGATCTGGACAATATCCAGGCTTGGGCTGACAAGTGGCAAGTAACATTTGCGCCACACAAATGCCAGGCAATGACCATCACTAATAAGAGACACTCAAACCACCACCCCTTGACATTCAATTTTGATACCATCACTGAATCCCCCACTGTCAACATCCTTGGGGTTACCACTGACATTGAACAGAAACTCAACTGGACTCGCCACATACAGTGGCTACAAGAGCAGGTCAGAGGCGAGGAATACTGTGGCGAGTAACTCACTTCCTGATTCTCCAAAGCCTCTATACCATCTGCAAGGCACAAGTCAGAGGTGTGATGGAATACTCCCCACTTGCATCTCCAACAACACTCAAGAAGCTTGACACCATCCAGGACAAAGCAGCCCGCTTGATTGGCACCACATCCACAAACATCCACTCCCTCTACCACCGATGCTCAGTAGCAGCAGTGTGTACTATTTGCAAGATGCACTGCAGCAATTCACCAAAGATTCTTAGACAGCACCTTCCAAACTCATAACCACTTCCATCTAGAAGGACAAGGGCTGCAGATACATGGGAACATCACCACCTGCAAGTTCCCCTCCAAGCCACTCACCATCCCGGCTTGGAAATATACCGTTCCTACGCAGTCGCTAGGTCAAAATCTTGGGATTCCCTCCCTAATGGCATTGTGGGTCAACCCACAGCACGTGGATTGCAGCGATTCAAGAAGGCAGCTCACCACCACCTTCACAAGGGCAACTAGGGATGGGTAATAAATGCTGACCAGCCAGCGATGCCCATGTCTCATGAATGAATTTTTTAAAAATTGCTCAACTGTATGGTTTTTCTGTTTCTAGCAGAGCTGAGAGCTGTTCACTCTCTCTCTTCCCAGCCCTAACCGATATGAATTCAGCTAAAACTACATTCAAAAAGCCTTCCTACCCTAAAGGTGCCTCTGGTTGCTAAGCAACAGCTCATTATTTCTTCAACCTCATGTTTACTTTTCACGCCGTAAACCTCTCTAAGCACAATGGAAGTGTAGTTTGAACTGACCAAAACCCCCACACATACCAACATCTTTGTCTAGCATGAATCTAACTCGAGTTTTTCTCATCTGACCAATTAATTAAACCCTCTTAAACCTATAACTTATATCTAATATTTAACAATGCAAATATAGATCACTTAAAACTACCTCTGTTTTCCTGACAGTCAGCAAACTGTTTTGGCACAGAAGGACATCACAGACATGCCTGATTCTGACCACATCAGTTGAGCAGTATTTCCTGAGCAGTTTCTGGGGCATTCAGTTGATTTTCTATCCCCAATTCCATGAGCAATGAGGCCACTTAAGAAGCATCACAGAAGTATGAGGGAACGGAAGACTTCCCTGGGCTGTTTAGTTAAACTGCTCAGTGGATATTTGAACGTACATACAAGGAGCAGGAGTCAACCATTCAGCCTCTTGAGCTTGCTCCACCACTTAATAAGATCTTGGCTACTCTAATAGTATCCTCAAATCGGCATCAAATTGGGCAGCACGGTGGCACAGTGGTTAGCATTGTTGCCTCACAGCTCCAGGGACCTGGGTTCAATTCCCGGTTTGGGTTTGTCTGTGTAGAGTTTGCACGTTCTCCCCGTGTCAATGTGGGTTTCCTCCGGGTGCTCTAGTTTCCTTCCACAGTCCAAAGACATGCAGGTTAGTGCATTGGCCATGCTAAATTGCCCCTGAGTGTCCTGGGATGCATAGATTAGAGGGATTAGCAGGGTAAATATGTAGGGTTGCGGAGATAGGCCCTGGGTGGGATTGTTGTCGGTGCAGCTTTGATGGGCCAAATGGCCTCCTCCTGCACTGTAGGGTTTCTATGATTCTACCCCCAATAACCTATCACCTCCTTGTTTGCCAAGAATCTATCCACTTCTGCCTTATAAATATTCAAAGACTCTGCTTCCATCACCTTTTCAGAAGAGAATTCCAAAGACTCACGGTCTTCTAAGAGAAACAAAACTTGCCTCCTCCCCATTTTAAATGGGTGACCCCTTATTTTTAAACAGTGAGATAAGAAATAGAGAAATGTGTAAATCACATGGCCTCTCTACTCTGCTCCAGCATTCAGTATGATCATGCCTAAATCTCTGTTTCAATTCCACTTTCCCACTCACTCCCTATTCAGTTTGATCTTGTGAAACACCAAATATTGACTATCCCAGCCTTAAATATTTCCAATGATGCAGCATCCATGCTCTCTTGGGCAGACAATTCAAATTTTTGAGTGAAGAGGTTTCTCCACATCTTAGTTGTGAGTGATTGACCACTTAATTTGATTTGATTTATTATTGTCACATGTATTAGTATACAGTGAAAAGTATTGTTTCTTGCGCGCTGTACAGACAAAGCATACTGTTCATAGAGAAGGAAACGAGCGAGTGCAGAATGTAGTGTTACAATCATGGCTAGGGTGTGGAGAAAGATCAACTTAATGCAAGGTAAGTCCGTTCAAAAGTCTGATGGCAGCAGGGAAGAAGCTGTTCTTGAGTCGGTCGGTATGTGTACTCAGACTTTTGTATCTTTTTCCCGACGGAAGGAGGTTGACGAGAGTATGTCCAGGGTGCGTGGGATCCTTAATTATGCTGGCTGCTTTTCCGAGGCAGCGGGAAATGTAAACAGAGTCAATGGGTAGGAGGTTGGTTTGCGTGATGGATTGGGTTACATTCACGCCCTTTGTAGTTTCTTGCAGTCTTGGGCAGAGCAGGAGCCATACCAAGCTGTGATACAACCAGAAAGAATGCTTTCTGTGGTGCATCTGTAAAAGTTGGTGAGATTCATAGTGGACCAAATTTCCTTAGTCTTCTGAGAAAGTAGAGGTGTTGATGGGTTTTCTTAACTATAGTGTTGGCATGGGGGGACCAGGACAGATTGATTTGATTTGATTTATTCTTGTCACACTTAATCTTGAGACTGGATCCCGATGTTTTGAATTCCCCAGCCAGGGGAGCGAACCTTTCTGTATCTAATCTATCAAGCCAAGCCCGTTCTGAATCTTCTATCTTTCAACGTACTCCCTTCCAATTCTCCTAAAAAACCAGAAAGATATCCAAATTATTCAGTGTCTCATCAAAGGACCAACTGCTCATATCAGTATCCAATCTGGTAATCCTTGACTCTACCAGCTGCAATCTCAGTATATTCTTCTTTAGGTGTGGAGACTAAAGCTGTGCTCACATATACCTTATCCATTTCAAGAAAGATTTCCTTAATCTTTTATGCCAATCCCCTTGCAATAAAGGCCGATATGCCATTCACCTTCCTAACTGCTTCCTGCATCTGCGTGCTAACTTTCTGTGCTCTTGTCTCTCTCAGCATCTCGCAAAAGCTTTAAAAGTATATTCTTTCTTTCTACGCATAGTACCAAAATGAATAACCTCGTGCTTCCCCACTTTGAGTCTGCCACATATATCTACAAGGTTATTCATATAAATCGCAAAAAAAAATTCAGATTGTTGGCAAAGAAAAGAATCCTTCCCTTTCACCCTCCAAAGAAAAATAGGCGAGGCACGTTGGGTGGGATTTTCCGGCTGCCCCCACCAGCAGAATCTTCCGATCCCACTGACAGTAAATCCCCACCACCAGGGAAATGTGTGAAGAATGGGGAACCCCGTTGACAGCGGCGAGATGGGAAGATCCCAATACTGGCCAATGGTCAGCTGCCTCCACTGCCACATGGCAGGGGGGGCAGACGGGTTGAACCTGCCCATTGTGATAATGAAACATTTGAATCTCCCCCTTTTGTGAGAGTCTCAGAGAATCCCCACATTGCAGAAGGAGGCCCTTCAGCCCAACACTCTGACAGAGTATCTTACCCAGACATTCTCCCTCACCCTATCCCCATAACCACCTGTTTACCAAGGCCAATCAACCTAACCCGCACATCTTTTGGACTGTGGGAGGAAACCGGAGCACTTGGAGGAACACATGCAGACATGGGGAGAACATGCAAAGTCCACACAGATAGACACCCAAGGCCTGAATCGAACCTGAGTCCCTGGCACTGTGAAGTAGCAGTACTAACTGTGCCACTGTACTGCCCTGTCTGTGCTCCAACGTTGGAGCATTTGAGTTCAATAGACAAAGCTGAGATTCACTGCAATGTTATTTATGGTACCTGTGAGCCTTGTGCTGTGTTGTTAATGCAGTTCTTTAGAATTCCTCTCTTGGTTCTGATGAGTTCCTCTCCCATCAGTGGAAATGAAATGCCAAAATAAAGAGATCCTGACAAGTTAATTTTGAGGCAATAAATTGACTTTTGTTGCAAGTAATGCAGGCATTCGATTTAGTAGAATCCTGTACCAGAGGGAACACAGTGTCAGACAAATTGATAAAAGGGTTAGATAGCTATACGCTATTTAGATAAAGTAAGTTGGACATTTTACAAGCAAGCACAGGAGTCCCATTGTAATGATGCACATGAGTAACTACAGAAAGTCAGTGTGGAAAACAATGAACTTGAGATGAGTAAATTCGTGGATTAAATGGTTCAATTTTATTTTTCTGACAATTCCAATAGGGGAAATTCCTGAATATTATATTTAAATTGGACCATGTTAATACATTGTGGGGATGAAAAAGTTGAAGCATGTCACATTTTCATGAGTTCAATGATTATACCCATGCAATGCTGTCAAAATACACTGACCCATGAATAAAAATTGAACCTCAAAGGCAAATGAAGATCCAATTTTCAAATTATCCAGTCAAAGCCTGAGAGAATTGTACATAGAAAAATGGAAACAAATAGCAAGATTTTCTACAAGTACTTATTGCACAAATTAAGTTGTTGTAGGTAAAAATACCACTGAGTCTATTCGTCGGTCAAAATACAGTGGTTTATTTGCACAATTGTGGGAGACCGTCCGATGCCTAACATGGCCTCAGACTTCTCAGCAAATACAGGTTAAAAACATATATTTATACCCCCCCCGTCACGTCCGCAGTTTCCCAGGCCTCACAGGGTTCCCAGGCTGTGGCTTGTCTTCCTCGTGTGAACCTTGCTG
Source organism: Mustelus asterias (assembly GCF_964213995.1). NCBI lineage: Eukaryota > Metazoa > Chordata > Chondrichthyes > Carcharhiniformes > Triakidae > Mustelus > Mustelus asterias. The sequence continues at coordinate 33,727,355 of NC_135813.1, read as the reverse complement.
CCTTGACGGTTTCTTCACGATTGTCTCAAGGCCGTGACTGTTGTTCTCTGAAAACAGATGGAGTGTCTTACGAACGTACAAGGTTACAGTCTCGTACAAACAAGTTAACTGGCATACAACAATTTATATATGTTCGTAGGTACTTGTATAATGTACAGGTTATGATGAATATATATCAATGTATCATTATACAATCACAGAAGGCCTACATGTAGGTTTCTACTGTTACACAGCGGTACATATTAAAGAATACAAAATGGCTGGGATAGCCACATTCCGGAACCGGTTAGCCAGGAACAACACTCTTGTATACCACAGCTGCTACTCTTATCTGTTCTTGGATACATGAGCATGAAAACACCCTAACGTAAACATGAGTTCTACAGTGTTTCTCGCACAATCTCTAAATATCACAGAGTTCACTTTGAGTATTAGAATTCATTAACCCATTCCTATCTTCACTCCCCCCTTTTGGTCGGGTGCCAGGTGGTCCGCACATGGCACCATGACCAATTCAGAACCAAAGGTTACCAGCATATGGGCCCATCTCCTTTATCAGGAGGTCTGCCCCCTCTGCCTGTACACTTGCACCCGGCATAATTCGGGCTGGTGTCGTTTTACAGCAGGTGTTCAATAATGCCACACAAACACAGCAAGCAATTACAATTAATACAATCAATCCATGCATCAGGTATGCACCCCACGACCCAAACCATTGCCCCAACCATCCCGGAGGGTTATAATTGTGATACTGGCTCCCCTCATCCTGTATTGTTTTCGCCACGTGTTTAATATGATCTGCTAAGCGAGTTATATTCTCCGAAGCATCGGGAATATACGTACAGCATTCCGAGCCAACTATGGCACATGTTTCTCCCTGGGAGGCTCGCACATAATCGAGTGCCAATCGGTTCTGTAACGCCACAGTCTGAATAGCTATGATCTCTGCTGATATCTCAGAGACGGCCGTGCTCACCTCCTCGGACCCGTCCTTAGTCTCATTCGCAATTCTCTCTAGGGGCGAGGCCATCTGTGTAAGTTCTTGTGCTGCCTTTGCTGTCCCATAAAGTGGGTAGGCTATCATGAAGAACCGTTCTGTCTCACTAATGGCTCGCTTAGCCCTAAGCAGGTGTACCTCAGGGTGATCCCATAAGTCAGTGTAATGGTGAATATAAGACACCACGTATGCCAAATAACACGATCCTGCCCAATTCCAGGGAAGCCATGGATAGGCATTGCTTCCACAGATAAAATAGGTACCATTATGTGCAGTCATCTCGCTTACCTAAGCGGCGGAGAGGCTAACCGGGACAGTGGCTTTGGGGCACTGGATTGTTACCTGTATCATGGCCCAAGCGTCATTAGTGATATCAATCTGCTGTATACCTATGGCCAATGGGTATGGTTCCACTTCTTATCAGGCAGATAGATCCCCTTTGTTTATTTTTCACAACGAAGTAGGGTGGGGAACCTGATCTGTCGTAGCTGGGTTGGTAATGTTTCTCAAAGGTCGATAAAATGCACCCTCCGCCCCCTAGCTTTAACACAGCATCACTGTTGCTAATATTAAACGTACCCTGCATAGTGGTACCCAAATGGGGTTTTGAATGTCAGTTTCCTTGTCCCTTTCTGAGTTCCATTCTGATTTAAAACCCATTCAATTACTTCCGGAGCTGATAAAGGGATAGGGAATAAAGATATTCCTCCCTTTCCTCCGTGTGTGGGAATGTGTGAACAGAGCCAGCACTTGCTTCGATTCGATTGTGATGCATACAGATAAGACATATACACAAAGGTGTTCATACAATAGACAGAGTCATCGTTACAGAGATGTTCACTGTGTCCCATCCCTAAATTCTCACAGTTCCATCTATTCTTTCCCGCTATGGCTAACAGGGCCAGGGTCGTGAGAAGCAGCATGAAAAGCATCTTATCTCTTACTAATAACTCGCGCGACCGTTATACAATGGTCCAAAGGCTATACCGCCCGCGCACCCATTCAGCTTGCTTGGAGGTCAGTCGTTGTCTGTACATTCCTGTAATGGGAGTATATCACATATTTTCCCAATTAGTTTCAGCATATTCTTTCAACTGAGTTTAATGCTTAATATTGCCATATACTTTTCCCTCTTATGTCTATACAGGCACAGGTATCTCCACTAATTATAACTTCATGCGACCCATCCCATTTCAGTACAAACCCTGATTTGTCAGGTAGTGTTTTCACTCAGACATCCCACTGTTGGGACGTCAGGGAGCATTTCAAGCTCTCTCTGCGTCTCTTATCTCCCAATTGTCTTTTACCAATTTGCGCATCCCTTTTAGTTGGGTGCTTAGTTCCAAAACATATCTCCTGATTTTATCTTTCAGTGGACCTACATTGGTCCCACCTGTTATGATGCTGTCTGGTAATTGCATCACCTGTCCTGTCATTAGCTCATAAGGGGTTAATCTGGTTGTTCGGTTTGTGATAACCCTTAATCTCATTAGTATGGTGGGCAATACCTTTGGCCACAAAAGCCAGTGCATTATACATTTAACGACATACCCCCTCTTGCATAGAAAGCTCAGTGTAAATCAAATAACACTTTGTACATCCATTCATTTGGATATAATCCTATCAACAGACATCGCTTTCCTCATTACAATCACATGCCATACAGCTCTGATCTTTATATGACGCATTCGTACATCATATCTAATTTGATCATTTGTTTGCCCACATTTGAAAGTGCGATGTTTAAGCAGAAATGATCCTTCTATGGTGGAACATCGTGGGCCGAAGGGCCTGTTCTGCGCTGTAATGTTCTATGTTCTATGTTCTATAGACAGATTGTCTCATAAGGTAAACAACAATGTTTTGTGGTCACAGAGGTGTATGCTGCCAGACACAGCTCTTTAAAAACACAGATAACCGAATGAGCTATCTGTTATGTTCAGTCGAATGCTGCAAGATTTTTGAGTCTGGCTGCAAAGCCAGTCTCCAACTCTTTCTCTCTCTCTCTCTCTTAAGTAATCCGGTTTCACTTCCTGTCATGTTAATGTTAATTGTGCAGGTTATTACCAATTATGGTGAAGAATGGTTAGATGTTTGGAATAAATAGCCTTTTCTCCTATACAATATATATATTATAAAATTGGTTAAGGCTCTTCAGGATTTGATTTTCTCAGGTATATCCAAACCCTCTTAATTTAAGCCGTTTCCATTTTTAAACTGCTCCAGATCAGAATCCCTGCATTTTAGAACAATAACAAGCACAATACATATAATAATAACAATAGTTACTTGATTAGAAATGTTTTGGTTTGATTCCGAGCTGGCTAGGTGCTAAAACCTTGAACAATATGCAATCCCAACGGCAATATATAATTTAAACATCATACAAGCCTTGAATTTCATATTATTATCATGTTATTTAGAACTAACTGGCAACACAAGTGTGGTGAACCATCGTTGGTTCCCACTGGATAGTGCTGAGCCAGGGGCTGGCCAGTATTATAAGGATGTACATATGTTACTGTTGGGTTGTGCTATTGTTGCTGTTGGGGTTAGGGTGGGGTTGTTACACCTTTGTACTGTAGTGTTGTGGCACATCCCAGTCGGGCTCCACCTCCTGGGAGAGGTATAAGAGTCCCTGCTCTGGCCGGGACCCCTTCAGTCTGGGATAGTGTATATAAGTTCTGGTAGCTTCGTTACAGTAAATAAAAGCCTTTCATTTACTGAGCTTCAAGCCTCGTGTTTGAATAGCGCATCAATTTTATTTACTGTCGTTAAACTCTCGTTGAGAAAAAAAAGAGAGTATGGAACAAATTCTGAAGCTGGAACGCCTAACGCTAGATCCACGTGCGGTGGGCGCTTCTAACACCTTCGATCACAGGCTGAAGTGTTTCGAAGATTACCTGGCAGCCTCCGCAGCGGTCACCACAGATGATGACAGACTCCGGGTCCTCCATGCGAGGGTAAGCGACACTGTCTACCTCGCGATCCGTGCGGCCACCGATTATCCTAAGGCCCTCGAGCTTCTAAAGAAGCGCTATACAAAACCACCTAACGAGATACACGCTCGTTACCTCCTAGCCACTCGAAGACGGCAGTCTGGCGAAACGATGGAGGACTATGCCAATGAGCTCCTACAGCTAGCCAGGGCTGTGACTGCAAAGCTGTGTCGGCTGAGCAGAGCATGTACGACCTCGCCCGAGATGCGCTTGTGGCCGGGGTCGGATCGTCGTACATTCGACTTAAACTGTTGGAGAAGGGTAACCTTAATCTTACCCAGGCCATCGAGTTAGCAGAGATGCTCGAGTCGGCCTCCAAAAGCTTAGTATTATATCCGGAGGACCATGTGGAGACAACGTGGCAGGAGCAGTCGCAAATCCCTCCTCGTCCCTCAGGTTCGAAATGCTGTGTAATGGCGTGCTCCCATTCGGGCCAGACGACGGCAGCAGCCCCGGGCGGCCCGCGGTGCTATTTCTGTGGAGGAGCGAAGCATACTCGGCAAAAGTGTCCCGCTAAAGCTGTGTTGTGCACCGCATGCGGTAAAAAAGGGCATTATTCAAAAGTGTGCCGATCTAAACCCAGGAACGGCAGTGCGGCCTGCGATTCTTCAGAGTTCGGGTCTTCATCGTCGAAGTAGTCGCGGGGTTCATCCACGTGCGAGACCAGGACGACGCCATTACGGTCGACGGAGTCGGAGGAGTATGACCACCAGGGGTCGCTCAGTTTGGCGCCCTCACCCAAGTGCGATTCATGGGGGCAGCCATGTTGGTCGACACTGACCACGAACGACCAGCAGGGGTCCTCCTCATCGACTTCAGCTGCCTGCAGTGGCGCTCATGAACCAACGGTGGCGTCGATCATCCTGGACCAGGCCAAGCCTCATAGACTTGACAAATCTATGATGAATATCCAGGTAAATGACCACGTGATTTATTGTCTGTTTGACAGCAGGAGCACTGAGAGCTTCATCCACCCAGACACTGTGAAGCGGTGTGGACTCCAGATTCAACCTGCCAAACAGACAATCTCTATGGCATCAAGGTCCCGGTCTGTTGCCGTGCTAGGGAGTTGTGTGGTAACCTTGAAGGTGCAAGGCACAGTTTACGAGCGTTTCAAGCTCCTTGTGTTGCCGTATCTTTGCGTGCCAATACTTCTCGGACTAAACATCATGGTCCACTTGAGGAGTGTAATCCTACAGTACGGTGGGCCACTCCCTTCACTGGCAGTGGGAAAACAGTTCACCCTGATCACGGACCAGCGGTCCGTGGTGTTCATGCTTAACAACACGCAGAGGGGCAAGATCAAGAATGACAAGATCTTGCGGTGGAGAATTGAACTCTCCACCTATAACTATGACATCATGTATCGTCCAGGGAATCTCAATGAGCCCTCGGATGCCCTCTCGCGTGGAACATACGCTAGTATACAGGAGGACCGTTTGCACACCCTCCGTAATGACCTGTGCCATCCTGGGGTCACTCGGCTCTACCACTTTATAAAAGCCCGCAACCTGCCTTACTCGGTGGAGGACGTCAGGTCAGTAACAAGGAGCTGTCGGGTTTGCGCGGAATGCAAACCGCACTTTTACCGACCTGACCGGGCACATTTAGTCAAGGCCACTCGTCCCTTCGAGAGACTGAGTGTCGATTTTAAGGGCCCCCTTCCCTCAACAGATCGGAATGTGTACTTCCTCAATATCATTGACAAGTACTCTCGGTTCCCTTTTGTTGTTCCCTGCTCGGATACATCTGCTGCCACGGTTATCATGGCATTCCGTGATCTCTTTACCCTGTTCGGGTACCCCGGCTACATCCATAGCGACAGGGGCTCGTCGTTCATGAGCGATGACTTGAGGCAATTCCTGCTCTCCTACGGGATTGCCTCTAGTAGGACCACGAGCTACAACCCCAGGGGTAGTGGACAGGTGGAACGTGAGAATGCTATAGTCTGGAAGGCTGTCTTTCTGGCGTTGAAGTCAAAAGGTCTTCCAGTCTCCCGTTGGCAAGAGGTGCTCCCTGATGCGCTCCATTCTATTAGCTCCCTCCTATGTACGGCAACCAATGCTACTCCCCACGAGAGGATGTTCTCATTCCCTCGGAAGTCTTCCTCGGGGACCTCATTATCGTCTTGGTTGACCTACTCAGGACCTGTCCTCCTGCGGCGACATGTAAGGGCCCGCAAGTCCGACCCATTGGTCGAACAGGTCCATCCCCTCCACACCAACCCTCAGTATGCCTATGTGGCATACCCTGACGGGTGAGAGGACATGGTCTCGATCCGAGACCTGGCGCCAGCAGGGGACGTAGCAACCCCTGTCGCTCCCATACCCCCTGTAACAAACCCCTTATCTCTTGTTTCTTCCCCGGACACGGCGCGGGCAGCATCGGGACCATTGCTTAACCATTTTACTCCCATGTACAGCTTGCCTGAGCCCAGAAGATGGTCGCCACCGCAGGGCGTGTCAGGATCCCCTGGACTACCGTCACCTCAGGGTCAACCGGCCTGTGAGTCCATGGAAGAACAGCTGGACGCCGCCTTGGGGAGAACGCCACCGCAAGTGCCTACTCCGGTTTCACCGCCGGTATTGAGGAGGTCACAACGACGGTGCGGTCCCCCTGACCGTCTGAACTTATAGACTGCTGACACTTTATTCTGTTTTTTTGTACCCCGCCGGCCTTTGTTCTCAAAGGAGGGGTGAATGTGGTGAACCATCGTTGGTTCCCACTGGATAGTGCTGAGCCAGGGGCTGGCCAGTACTATAAGGATGTACATATGTTACTGTTGGGTTGTGCTATTGTTGCTGTTGGGGTTAGGATGGGGTTGTTACACCTCTGTACTGTAGTGTTGAGGCACATCCCAGTCGGGCTCCGCCTCCTGGGAGAGGTATAAGAGTCCCTGCTCTGGCCGGGACCCCTTCAGTCTGGGATAGTGTATATAAGTTCTGGTAGCTTCGTTACAGTAAATAAAAGCCTTTCATGTACTGAGCTTCAAGCCTCGTGTTTGAATAGCGCATCAACAAGTTCCAATAATTCATGGTGTTTGATGGTTAGCAACGAATACAAATTAAAAATACTCAAGGACAACATCTGTATCTGTATTAACAACTGAGGTTTTAACCGATTAATCTCTGCTGTAACTTGGACTAATTGGAACGACGATTCATTTCACGACTTTGCTATACTTTAAACTGACTCATCAACAGTATATTCACCTCATTCTTTTGTTCCTGCTTTTCTTTTTTTTTCACAAAATTACGTATTTTTAACTTCTCAACTACACTCTTATAATTTCAACTTCAAGACACGGAAAGAGCACAAGGTCCTTCAGGTTTAACTCCTTTCTCAACATTAAAACAGTGAAGCGAACAACAACAAAACATTCACGCAACCACTTTGTTAAAAACACAGATATACATGGAAGCTTCCAACATTTATTCAGACTTAACATCTTAAACTGGGATGAAAGTAAAACGCTTGAGAATACAGAACGTTGTTTAACAGTCGGTTTTATCCTGCTGTTTTCCAAACTGTAAATTCTGTAAAGCTGAATTTTTGTAAAACAGTAAGTAAATTCAAGAAATCGTATCACTTTAATCTCTAACAGTTTGTAACGAACACTTCCCCAGCCTTTTCTTATCTCGTTCATTCCACTGCATTATTTCCCTCCTCTCTAATTATATTGATTTGTCAATTTGGTATTATAGGCGGGCACTCCTTTTTAGCCCGTCTGGCATTTAATATAGTTTCATGGTTGATCCATGTAACACATTTTAATTAGAATGCATTATGGCAGTATAATAATTCCCAGCATTACACACACACTCCCATTCTACCTTATGTAATTCCCTTCTCTATTAAATTTTGACTCTATATCTTAAAATTACTGCAAGTCTTATAACACGAAGACATCCTGTCTAGGACAGGATGGATTAGTTCTCTGCTTGTTTCAGCAGAGAGGCGGAGGGGTAAGTTCACTCAACTGAACATAAACAAGTGATTAATCATCACTTCAAATACGCAGGAATAATTCTTTCCATTTATCTTTTCAGTTTCAGTTCTATCAAGAATACATTTTTAAATTTAACAAAAACCTGATCCAAATAATCCATTTATTTTTATCACTTTTATATATCCCTACTAAATTAAGACATTTACACTTTCTTACAGACTCTCCGGTCTGAGCTCAAAAGGTACATAATTAATTATTTCGACAGCTCTGCCTTCGTAATCAACACAGGCAAATACAAGATTGAATCTACTGTATGCTTAAATGGTTAACTCTCCTTACGGCTCTTCAGATGTAATGTAATGCTATTTTTCCTGCATTCCCCAAATCTCTGTCTGATGCACTATCACAAAATTTCAACTAATTTATTAAAACTCACACTCAGAGCAAGCAGTTCACTTTGATCTGCTATACCCTATTCCACCACATGAGACTCTCAATCACACACTTTCACCTCTCTCTCTTTTCCTTTGTCAAGAGAGAGAGAGAGAGAAACTTACAACCTGCTGGTGTTTAACCCTTTACTATCACGCTTCAAATTAACCAAGGGAGCCTGATTTGAGTTCCTTCTGTCTTTGCAGCGGCACCGGCACTGGTGTCTGTCATATTTATCGGGGCAATGACGGCTACCTTAGATTTCTGGTGATTATCTACACTGGGTCGATTCCACCACTCCTGTTCACCCGTATCGGTATTTTGGAACAACATTGGCAAGCCAGATACCTCTTTATCTTTCCTTTGTTCGGCTTGCCGTACTAATCCTTTCCTCTCGGTCTCGTCTTTCCTTTGCAGTCTTTCCTGTTCTGCACTATCTCTTTTCTCTTTCTCATACCTCTCACATTCCCACTTCAACCTTACCCAAGTCTTAGGGTTGCCCTCAGTATCACATAACCCCTCTTCTGTGTGCATTCTCTTTATTAATGTTTTTTTCTTTGACGTGCATTTTAATGAGAGAATCTGCAGATTCCCGCATTACTTCGTTATCTGCCATTTCGCAGACTTCACTATCCCCCTTTGGAGCCCTACAATCTCGGGCGAAGTGGCCTGGTTTCTCGCAATTGTAACAGGTACCTTTTGATTTCGTGGCCAATTGGTGAACTAAGAGATCTCCAATTTTCTTAGTTCTGTTTTTCTTTTCTTTTTCCAACCATTTTCATTGTTGGTCTAAATAGGTGGTCTAAATTCCACCCCGTTTTGTTCATCTGTTTAATGAGTTTGTCCCTCTTAACCATATATTCATGTATCAGGGACCCCGGGCCCCACTGTTCTTGTCCCGCCATATCATTGATAGGTTTCTCTTATCCGAGTTCGGTGATACCTGTCAGGGGTGATCAGATCCCTCCGTACCACCACTTACACAATATTTTTATTAAGCCGGCTTTCACATGAAGGCTTGTCCTTCAACTCCGGCGGTCACTCAGACAGTCTCTATCTATCACTCACGTCTGAACATCACACCTCAGGCAACCCTGATATCCATTTCAAGTTCCTAACATCAGCGTGGGAGATTTTTCCTCTTAACAGTCAGGGTGCCAGAGTCAATTGCCTCCTCGTCCATATGTGTTCAGTTCAGACGTCTTTCATCAGTTCAGACACTCTCTTATCACAGATGATCACCCACTGTATTTTAACCCACTTCATCAAGTTCAGTAATCTATTTCGATGTCCCAGTCGTAGCCCGTAATCAGATTTCCCGGGTTTGGGCACCATTTGTTGTAGGTAAAAATATCTCTGAGTCTATTCGTCGGTCAAAATACAGTGGTTTATTTGCACAATTGTGGGAGACCGTCCGATGCCTAACACGGCCTCAGACCTCTCAGCAAATACAGGTTAAAAACATATATTTATACCCCCCCTGTCACGTCCGCAGTTTCCCAGGCCTCACAGGGTTCCCAGGCTGTGGCTTGTCTTCCATCGTGTGAACCTTGCTGCCTTGGCGGTTTCTTCACGGTTGTCTCAAGGCCGTGACTGTTGTTCTCTGAACACAGGTGGGGTATCTTACTAACTGTGGTGAACCATCGTTGGTTCCCACCAGGTAGTGCTGAGCCAGGGTCTGGCCAGTACTATGAGTCTGTATATATGTTACTGTTGGGGTTAGGGTTGGGCTGTTCTGCATGTTACTGTTGGGGTTAGGGTTGGGCTGTTCTACCTGTAATATAGTTATTATGGTACATCCCAGTCGGGCTCCGCCTCCTGGGAGAGGTATAAAGGTCACTGCTCTGTCTGGGACCCTTTAATCTGGGATCGTGTATCATATATGGTAGCTCTATTGTAGTAGTCAATAAAATTGATGTGCGATATAACTCACGAGGCTAGAGATGCTCGAGGAAATAAAGGCTTTTATTGACTACTATAATAGAGCTACCATATATAATACACGATCCCAGAGTAAAGGGTCCCAGACAGAGCAGTGACCTTTATACCTCTCCCAGGAGGCAGAGCCTGAATGGGATGTACCATAAGAACTATATTACAGGTAGAACAGCCCAACCCTAACCCCAACAGTAACATGTAGAACAGCCCAACCCTAACCCCAACAGTAACATATATACAGACTCATAGTACTGGCCAGACCCTGGCTCAGCACTACCTGGTGGGAACCAACGATGGCTCACCACACTAACGTACAAGGTTACAGTCTCGTACAAACAAGTTAACTGGCATACAACAATTTATATATGTTCGTAGGTACTTGTATAATGTACAGGTTATGATGAATATATATCAATGTATCATTATACAATCCCAGAAGGCCTACATGTAGGCTTCTACTGTTACACAGCGGTACATATTAAAGAATACAAAATGGCTGGGTTAGCCACATTCCGGAACAGATTAACCGGGAACAACATACACTTGTATACCACAGCTGCTACTCTTATCTGTTCTTGGATACATGAGCATGAAAACACCCTAACGTAAACATGAGTTCTACAGTGTTTCTCTCACAATCTCTAAATATCACAGAGTTCACTTTGACACTTTGAGTATTAGAATTCATTAACCCATTCCTGTGTTCATAGTGAATGTGTGTCCTCTCGAAAGTGAGACTGGGGAATTAGTAATTGGAAACAAGGAAATGGCAGAAATTTTGAACGGTTATTTTGTATCTGTCTTCACTGTAGAAGATACAAAGGACCTCCCCAAGAATGTTTGAAAGTCAAGAGATAGAAGGGAGAGAGGGACACAAAACAATAACAATCAAAAGGGAAAAGGTGCTGGGAAAACCATTGGAGCTAAAGTCTGTCAAGTCCCCTGGACTGATGGCTCGCATCCTTGGGGATGATTCTCCCATTCTGATGTGCTAATTTTTTAGCGCGGTGGGCCGGGAGAATCGCGTGTCGGCCGATTCGCAGGATCCGCGCATGCGTACCTGACACGTGCGCATCTCCCAGCGCCAGATATCCGGCGCAGTCGGGACCATGCTGGAAACCGGCGGGAACAACAGATAAGTCATTTTAATCTATTTTTAATCTTATTTAAATGTGATTGTCGGACCCAGGACTGAAGTCTCTGGGACTGCAGTTTCTGGGCCCGATAGCATCTCCCACTCCGCCAGTATAATTTCACTTCGGCAGGGTTCAGACTAGCTCCCCATTTTCAGGAAACGAGCGGGTTGACCCCCGCTTCACTCCAGCTTAGTGAAAGCTAGAGTGAAGGGGGGGCAATCAGGGCCCTCCAGGGGCTGGGCGGTGGGGAGTGGTGCCCCCTGGGCATGGGCACCCTGATAGTGCCAGCCTGTGCCCCCAGAACGGCCCAAGGAGCAAAGTACTATGCCCAGGGGGCACCTTGGCACTGCCCATCAGTTAACGTAATGTTTGTCAAAGGGAAAATGATAGAATCCATTGATAAGGTGGTAATATAACAGGACGTTTAAAAATAAAACCTCAGTACAATCAGGCAGTCAACATGATTTTGTGAAAGGGAAATCATGTTTGGCTAATTTATTAGAGTTCTTTGAGGAAGTAACAAGTAAGATGGTTGAAGGGTAACCTGTAGTTGTGGTGTACTTGGATTCCCAAAAGGCATTTGAAAAGGTGCCACTTCAAAGGTTTCTACCCAAAAAAAACATTTTTAGAGGATAACATTAGCATGGATGAAGGATTGGTTAGCTAACTACGAAATGGGAGTTGACACACAGGGTCATTTTCAGTTGGGAAGCTCTGAGAGAGTTGTTGGTCTATTGAATTCACTTCCCCAAAGAGCAGCGGAGGCTGGGTCGTTGAATATGTTCAAGAATGAGGACGGCACGGTGGCACAGTGGTTAGTACTGCTGCCTCACAGCGCCAGGGATTCGGGTTCGATTCCTGATTTGGGTCACTATTTGTGTGTAGTTTGCATGTTCTCCCCGTGTCTGCGTGAGTTTCCTTCGGGTGCTCCAGTTTCCCCCCACAGTCTGAAAGATGTACTGGTTAGATTCATTGGCCATGCTAAATTCTCCCTCTGTATCCAAACAGGTGCTAGAATGTGGGGACTAGAGGATTTTCACAGTGACTTCATTGCAGTGCCTACTTCATTGCACAAGTCTACTTGTGACATTAATAAATAAACTTTAAAACTTAAAAAAAATTTGAACATCAAGGGAGTCCAGGGTTTGGAGGGGGAGAGGGGGTGGGGCCAGAAAGACAAATGGATTTGAGCCCACAATCAGATCATCCATGATCTTATCAATAGGTGGAGTAGACTTGAGTGATTGAAAGGCACATTTCTATTCTTAATTCTTGTGTTCTTGAGGATGGGAGATATCCTGGAGTAGAAATTCACCGAGGGAGGTTGCGCATTACGTTCTACGTAGAATGAGCTGTTTGTTTTCTTTTTTTCTCTTCCGCTCTTTGTCTCTCTCTCACTCATTTATTTTTCTCTCTTTGTCTCTCACTCTCCTCTCCCTCCTCTTTGCCTTTGTCTTTCTTTGTCACTGTCTACAAAGGTGCATTCAAGTAAAATTGCATTTAGTTTAAGGATTTCTTCATATAAAACAAATAAAATGTCTGAAATGTGTTTAACAGAAATCTAGTTTTGCCCCACAGGCAGTGCAACTGATTGGTTTAATTGCATATTCATGAAATATCAACAGATCATAACTCAAAAGCTGGAACATATTGCAGTCAGAGATGAGAATTACCAGTCAAACTCTGTACTAAATAAACAGTTCTAAATAATGACAGAAAGAGGAAATAGGAACCAATGAAATTAATCAAGATATTTCAGAAGCCCTTGCAAAGCCTTCAGAATAACCTGAGGTTTCGTATTGGAAATAAAGCAACTACCATAACCCTATCCCCCCTCATTGTCTAATGATAGGCATGGTCTGACATCATTCAAAACAATTACTATGAATGTTTTGATCACTAAACTAAAATAAGACAAGTTATTTTTGAAGTAACTTTGATTAAAAGGAATGCAAGTAATATTAATGCCACAGAACGCCAGCAATGACTATCTCCAACAAGTATCTCCACATCACATCTCCAACAAGACAGAATCTAAGCATTGTCCCTTGACATTCAATAGCATTACTATCACTGAATCCCCCACTATCAACATCCTGGGAATTAGCATTGGCCAGAAACTGAACTGGACTGGCCATATAAACACTGTGACTACTCTCTCTGTGGGATGAGCAGGTCAAAGGTTAAGGATCCTGCAGCAAGTTGTGCGCTCCTGACTCCCCAAAGCCTGTCCACCATCTGCAAGACACAAATCAGGAGTATGATGGAAATACTTTCCACCTGCCTGGATGAGTGCAGTTCCAACAAAACTCAAGAAGCTGAACACCGTCCAGGACAGTCACTCGTTTGATTCCTACTCCTTCCACAAACACTCAATCCCTCCACTGCCAACAAACAGTGGCTGCGGTGTGTACCATCTACAAGATGCACCTCAGGAACTCAACCGGGTTCCTTGAACAGCACCTTCCGAACCCACAACCACGAGAAGGACAAGAGCAGCAGATACCTGGGAACCACAGTCAGCTGGAGGTTCACTTACTACGCTGACTTGGAAGTTTATCGCCATTCCTTTGCTATAGCTGGGTCAAAATCCTGGAATTCCCTTCCTAGCAGCACTGTGAGTGTACACCACAGGGACTGCAGCAGTTCAAGAATGCTGCTCAGCACCACCTTCTCAAGGGCAATGGGGATGGGCAATAAATGCTGGCCATGCCAGTGACTCCCAAATCCCATAAATTAAATTTTAAAAACTAAAAATATACAATGGCTTACCTGTTTAATCACTTACATTACATTAGTATTACATGCATTTACTGTTTTTGAAGTGCAGTTTTCTGAGAGGCTTAAAAATCTGAATGGCCTTTAGCAGAAACCTTGGATGGAAGTTTCCCAATGCCCCCACTGATGGGTTCAATGGCGGGAGGTGGGGAAGTTTGGTTTTACTCCAGCATGAATTTCACATGGGATGGTCTGCTGCTGTCCGTCATGAAGGATCAGGAAACTCAACTAATGTTCTGAGAACTTGGGTTCGAATCCCGCCATGGCAGATGATGGAATTTGAATTCAATAATAAAAAATTAAAAATTGAACAAAAAAAAATCTGGAATTAAGAATCTACTGATGACCATGGAAGCATTGTCAATTGTCGAAAAAACCCATCTGGTTCACTAATGTCCTTTAGGGACAGAAATCTGCTGTCCTTACCTGGTGTGGCCTCCATGTGACTCCAGAGCTACTGCAATGTGTTTGACTCTCAACTGCCCTCGGGCAACTAGGAATGGGCAATAAATGCTGGCCAGCCAGCGATGCCCATGTCCCACAAATGAATTTTTAAAAAACAAGCTGGAGACTGGCCTGAAGCCTATTTGTATCCAGTTAATGGGGTGCAGATGGAGGCTCACCCAGAATCTTGCCCCCAGGCGGATTCTCCTTGCTGCCAATGGAAAAACACGCTGGTCCAGAACACATATGGGACACCATGGCATGCAGAAGTCAGGACTCAACTCTACAATGCCTGGGGCTGCCTCCGGAGTTCAGGATGGAGGCCACCAGTGAACCTGGACCCTGGAACACCGTAGCAATGGGCAGGCGGAGTGTCTACCAGGTGGATTTTCCAGCTTCAGTGTCATCGAGGAGTGTTCCTGAAGATTCATCTTCCTTTTTCACTGTGAGTCAGTGATGTCAGGAACCTTTTGCATATGGCACCTGGATATGATGGCAGGACGCGTGCCATCAAGCTTCCCCCCCCCCATGAAAGACCGCCCAAAATACCCGGATGCATAACTTATGTGGTCGGAACTGGAAGATAGTGTGATTTCCCATCAGCCTCTGCTGTGAGAAGCATTCTCCATCCCCCCCTCCCCCTCCACAAAGCCGGGTGGGAGAAATCCACCCCTTATTTATTTACTGGCTAATCTCTCTGGGAACTGATGACTCAGAGGACATTGTAAAGTCTGATGTTTGAAGCTGAGAAGAAATATATCCTCTGGAGGTGTCTTTTTCCAAGTATTGAGGGGGAAAGCTTTTTTTAAGAGCAGTGCAAAAGCAGAGCTTGACGGAGTCCTCCATAGATTTTTAATGCTGATGAGAATCGGAGAATTGAAAATATTTTTTAGAATTCAATCGAGGTTGAAGAAGGAGAATTGGAGTTGGATGGTAATGTTTTGTTTTTCATAAATATATTTAACACGTGGAAATATAAAAAATTAAATGAAATAAATGGAAGGATAAATTCGCAGACTTGCCGAGAGAGATTAAATTAAATGCAAGTGTGAGTGGGCTCGAATGACTAGCACCAGAGTACCCTTTGTGGTGGATGGAGCATAATACAGTGAAAGGTAACAGATCATAGAGAGTTATGTTCTACAGTAGAGTATCATGGGACTGGGTAAGATGCTGTCAGAGAGTTGATGCAGACTGGATGGACCAAATGTCCTCCTTCGGCACTGTAGGTATTCTATGATCCAATTATGCTGCTGTGAAGCACTTTGGGATGCTTTAATGTGCTATATTGATGCCAAATATTGTTGGTGAGCTTCACAATCTTAAGGTGAAACGCTAAGACGTACGTGGCTGAAAGTCCTAGGTTTTATTCTTAGTTGGTGCTGAATTTGCCATGGCAACGGCTGACGAATTATAATTGACCTCATGCCCCATGGGTGACGAATAGGAAATAACAGGCAAGTTTCCAGTGGCACAATGGTTAGCACTGCTGCCTCACGGCTCCAGGGACCTGGGTTCGATTCCTGGCTTGGGTCACTGTCTTTGTGGCGTTTGCACGTTCTCCCCATGTCTGCGTGGGTTTCCTCCAGATGCTCCGCTTTCCTCCCACACTCCAAAAGACGTGCGGGTTCGGTGCATTGGCCATGCTAAATTGCCCCTTAGTGTCTCGGGATGCGTAGGTTAGGGGGAATAGTGGGGTTAATATGTGGGGATAGGGCTTAGATAGGGTTGTTGTTGGTGCAGACTCGATGGACCAAATGGTCTCCTTCTGCACTGTCGGGATTCTGTGACTCTATGAAATGCTGCAACAAAAAGCATATGATGTTCAGTGGACACTAGGGGCAGAATTTTCATGTCCCACCTGCCACGGGAATCGTAGCGGGCAGGACACAGACCATTGATTGACTCATGGTGGCCTTGTGGCACAAGCTAATGCCAGAAGCTCCGTGTTTGAGTCCAATGCCAGGACTTGTTGGCACAAAAGGAGCCTTCAACACGGTTCAAGGCAGATAATCAGCTCGGAAACCATTCCCCCACTACTCCCCAAGGTGTAAAAACACAGGCTCGGTATGAAGATACGCAAGAGATAGGTAGACTCATAATAACTTGCTGAAGGTCACTAACTGAGTTGACACGTCAAGAATATTCACGTGTGAGAGATAATAGAGGGCACTCCTGGCATTTTTTGAAACAATCCACTGCAAGCAAAATGTTTTCAAGGGAGCAGGGGAGATAATGGAGAGAAAAAAATGTTTAAAAATATTTTAAAAGCAAACAATCAGCTGGTAAAGCAGCTTACAAACTAGTTTAACAAGTTATTGGATTAGAGGACATCCCTCACAAAGCCAGAAAAAGTTCTTCAGAGAAAATAGAAGAAGGAGTAGTCATCGAGTCAGAGTCATATAGACATACAGTGCCGAAAAGGCCCTTCAGCCCATTGAGTCTATACCGACAATAACAAACATTAAAGACACACTAATCCCATTTTCCTGCATTCGTTCCATGTCCTTGAATGTTACGATATTTCAAGTGCCCATCCCAATATTTTTTAAATGTAAGGTTTCCAGCCACCACTACGTTCCCAGGTAGTGCATTCCAGATTCCCACCACACTCTGAGTGAAAAGGTTTTTCTCAAATCCCCTCGGAATCTTCTGCCCCTCACGCTAAATCTATGCCCCCTCAACTAAGGGGAACAGTCGCTCCCTACCCCCCTGTCCATACTCCTCACAATCTGATACACCTCAATCATGTCCCCTCTCAGTCTTCTTTGCTCTAAAGAAAACAACCCAAACTTATCCAGTCTCTCCTTATAGCTCAAATGCTCCATCCTAGTCTAACATCCTGGTGAACCTCCTCTGTACCCCCTCTAGTGCTATGACATTCTTAGGTTATTCAACCCTCCTAGCCTGCTCCGCTATTCCATATCATCATTGCTGATCATCTCAACACTCACCCCATTCCCCTTGACACCTCTAGGGTCTAGAAATCTATCTAATTCCTTCTTAAATATATTCAGTGACTTGGCAATTACACATATCAGATTTTTAATATCTCAACGCTGTCTGTAGCATAACAAAGTTAAAAACAGGAATGAGCAGTTGCTTGGGGTGCTAGAATTGAAAAGAGACACTGTTGTTTGTTTAAATCATGCACACTTTGTGACGTTTAAAGTTTATTTATTAGTGTCACAAGTAGGCTTACATTCACACTGCAATGAAGTTACTGTGAAAATCCCCTGATTGCCACACTCCGGCGCCTGTTCGGGTAGACTGAGTGAGAATCTAGCATGGCCAATCCACCTAACCAGCATTTCTTTCAGACTATGGTGGGAAACCGGAGCACCCGGAGGAAACCCACGCAGACACAGGGAGAACGTGCAAACTCCGTACAGTGACCCAAGCCGGGAATCGAACCCAGGTCCCTGGGGCTGTGAGGCAGCAGTGCTAACCACTGTGCCACCATGCTTGATATTGCCAGTGCTGCTGATAAACTTTTACACTATTAATCTGCTGCTGTTCGCTGTTGCCATGCACCTTTAAATTGTGCAGCGGGTGATGACATCACACAGACGCACTTGGCCATCACATCATAAAACCCCCGCGGTGTAATCTCCAATCTGGGACTTTGAAAGGTTGGAATTATTTTTTGTAAACTTGGAAACAGATATAACATTTGGAGGACTGCCAGAGAGAATGTAGTGATATTTTAATAAGGATTCAGGCGCAGGCCTCTTTTCCAGCTGTTTTGTGAGCTTATCTTTTGTTCTCAGACAAAAAATTCATTTAAAAATCGCTTGCTTCATTACAGTAAATTATTGCAGCTGATCTCGCATCCACATCAGAAGGATAGGGGCAAAAGGAAGCTGAGTGAATTGATGGCATAGTTACAGGTCCCGTTGAACGCAGCATCACAGGGAATAATCATTGTGTAATAATAAGGGGTGAATGAGTAAAATGTATTGTTGAGCTTCATCTTGGTACCTGTGAGTAGAATCATAGAATCCCTCCAGTGCAGAAGGAGGCCATTTGGCCCATCGAGTCTGCACCGACTCTCCTTCAGAGCATCTTACCCAGGCTCTATCCCTGGATCCCCATGTATTTACCCTGCTAATCCCCCTAACACATCTCGGGACACTACGGGACAATTTAGCAAGGCCAATCCACCTAACCTGCACATCTTTGAACTGTGGGAGGAAACCAGAGCATCTGGAGGAAACCCACTCAGACACGGGGAGAACGTGCAGACTCCACAGACAGTGACCCAAAGCTGGAATTGAACCAGGGTCCCCGGCGCTGTGAGGCAGCAGTGATAACCACCGTGCCCCCCAAAATGGATGTCTTTCCCATTTGTGAAAAAGGTTCCCATAAACCATCATGAGAACACATTTTAAAATATTTTTTGTCTAAATTTGAAATAAATTCAAAAGTGAGCACGCAACTCATTGGGAACTGATTACTCCAGGAAGTGTGAAGTGCACAAACATACATTATATTAATTTGAGGATTCATACCTGAGAAACTTATGAAAATGAATATTGCAAGAAATTAAGAAAAAAATTCCCCGGCTTGTTTAGAAATTGTGCATTTACAATTTCTCACCTCTTGCAAAACAATGACAAAGGCATTACAGTGACCAGAAGAATGCTTCCAATATGGTGCAAGTACAGGCAGTCCTCAGACTTAAGATACAGTTAGTTCCTGTTTCTTAAGTTAAAAATGTTGTAAGTCGGAACCGATTTTGCCATTAAAAACAATGTTATGAATCGGGGATTGGTTCCTGAATCAAGGCTCGACACCCTATTTTCACCAAAATAACCCAGAATTTTGCACTCGTTCAATTATCAAAAAGTTATATGGCAATAAATTAATATTCTAAAATATAAATTAGAAGAAAAAAGTTTGCAGACATGAAGGTTCACCAAGTAAAAATGCATTGGAAATGCAACTGAAGGTCTTGAGTCAGGACGCCCAATGTCAGTGCGCACATGTGATTGTTTGAACCTGTTCACTAGCTTGGCGTCGTAAAATCAAAACTGACACTGTAAATTCAACACAAGGCATCAATTTATAAATGTTACTAGTGCCGTGAGTCATAACCTGAACGCCGTAAAGTTGAGAACGCATTCACAATTCCACGTGTAATAAACATTGCGCAAGTGTTGGTGACAATTTATGCGATCAGTGTCCCAATGATAGCTCTTTTAGAGCATGTCACAGTTTGTGTCCAGAAGCACAGAAATGCCTCTATGAGGCTGTTAGACATTAAGTTCTCCAGCAAGGAGAGACACTCAAAAGAGATTTGTAGGTCAGCGATTCAATGCGATTATTTTTCTTTGTACCTTTTTTGCCATTCCACGTTCCCTTCAAGCACAACTGGGATTGGTGAATTTGACTTACTGCGATTAGTGGAATTCTTATCTAAGGAGTGTTTAGCTGAACTTTCTGGAGTTCATTTCTAGAGGGATAAAATTGAAAAGTGCAGAACATGTCTTCATCTTGTATGGAAGCTTGGTCGGGCCACGTTTCGAGTATTCTGCAGTTCCGGCCTTCAAGTTATAAAAAGAATGCAGAGGCACTGGAGAGGGTGCAAAAAAGAATTACAACAGGATACCAGAACTGAAAGAATATTCCTATCAAGAAAGATTGAACAGAATAGGGGCTTTTTTTTCTCTCAAAAGGAGATTTTGGGGGAATTTGTTGGAGGT
This sequence comes from Mustelus asterias, assembly GCF_964213995.1. Taxonomy (NCBI): domain Eukaryota; kingdom Metazoa; phylum Chordata; class Chondrichthyes; order Carcharhiniformes; family Triakidae; genus Mustelus; species Mustelus asterias. The sequence goes on along the minus strand of NC_135813.1, from coordinate 33,706,977 downwards.
CTTTGAAATTAGGAAAAGATTTTATAAAGTTGACGAAGAGAGGTTCCACTTGTGGGGGAGTGTAAGGGCCATAAATGCAGGATGGTCACAAATAAATCCAATGAAGAATTCAGGGGAAAAGTCTTTACCCAGGGAGAAGGAAAAGAAGATTATGTTGGTAGGGTAAGATGAAGAGAAATGAGGCTAATGTGGACCAACAACATGACTAAAGCCAGTTGGAATGAACAGTCTGTTCCTCCGTTGTACATTTTATGTAATTCTTTGTAACTAAGGTCACAGCCTGACCCAATTATCTAGCCTCAGGCCTACTTGGCCTGACCCGAACATCCATTCTTGGGCCCACACAGTCTGACCTGGACTTCAGAGCCCGACCTGTACCTGAAACAGGCCTGGGTGATGTTGGCCTTTCGAGACAAGACAGAGTCCGACTCTCCTAGCCCCAACTTTCTATCTGTATCTGTTGTCTCCCGGTGCTACTGGGCCTTCCAAGTTGGCTTTGATATCTGATATCCTGGGTGGGATTTTTCCGGCCGCGTTCGGCCCAAGACCGGAAAATCCCACCCGAAGTCAACGGAGCGTTGCATGGTCCGCCCCCGTCCGCTATGATTCCCGTGGCAGGTGGGACGGGAAAGTTCTGCCCCCTGACTTTTCACTGTCACTCCTAGAACTGGCTGGCAGGGAACAACTGATTTTGGGGTGGAGAAATATGCTGCAACATGGGAGGGAGTGGGGGAATGGGGGGGGGTTGCCAGAGAAGACTTTTGCGGGGGGGGGGGGGGGGGGGGGGGATTGCTACGGGTAAAATGAAAACTGCACTTTTCTTATAAAGGGGAGAAAGTAATTGCGAGGAAGGAAAGAACTTCCATGGGAGGAGGGGTGTAAGAGTTACACTGAGGGAGTTACTGCAATATAGGGCACGGGGCGGGGGGGTTGGGCGGGGGAGGGGTGCAGGAAATGGTACGTCAGGTAGACCAGGCTGCACAGTCCAGTGAACCTTGCAAAACACCTGGTGGATGCAGAGTAAGTCCAATCCCAATGAATAATAATGGAATAAAAAAGTAACCAAGTCCATGGTTGAGATTATGGCAGGCTGGAATTCTCTGATGTCGTTTGCCGCGCCACATTTGCCAGCGAGAATGGAGAATTTGGCGCTCAGCCAAAACTCCATTCACTGCAGCAGAACTGGAAAATCTCAGCCGCGGGAGAGATTGGGAAATTCTGGCCATAAACTTTGTGATACAGAATATTATAAATGTATTCAGGTCATTCATTCTACAGCACAGAAAAAGGCCCGACAACCCATTGCACCTCCACCAGTCAAAGACAAACGACCCAACTATTCTAATCCCATTTCCAGCACTTGGTCCGTAGCCTTGTATGCCTTGGTATCACAAGTGCACATCTAAATACTTCTTAAATGTTCTGAGGGTCTCTGCCTCCACCATCCTTTCAGACTCCCATTCGTTCATATAAATTTACTCCCCAGAATCAGTTAGATCAGGTATACATTTCAAAGTAAGTGAGTATCTACAGAAATTGTTACTTGCATGATTCTTGCAATTTTTGTGTGCACAAAAAATGGGACAATGAACATGCCCCTCTGACGGATTTTCTTCGAGAGGACACATCCAATCATGAGAAGAGACAGTATAAAATAAAGGCTAGGGTGTACAGGAGGGTGGAGAATGGGGCTTGAAGTCAGCTGGTCATGCTAAGATACATAATGGATCATGAGTGTCTCTGTGTATGTGTTAGGAGACTGCCTGAAATTGCGTTTGGAAAATTTGTCCAAATTAGTTGAATGTATTGTTCCTCCAAATCCTCACACGCCCACTATAAAAATCATTATTTTTATGAAATTGTGATTTTGTGCACTGACCCGATGTTCAACAGTCGACACTGCACCAGTTGGGACTTCAAAAAATCTGAAGTATGAAACATAGTAAATTATGCTGTGATCGCTTTAACTTGCTTTTCCCTCATGAACAAGCTCCTTGATCACTTCTGATGTTAGCCTTCTGAGCACATGCTGGATGACTGCAAACAATGATGTTTGAGCTTTGTATATTTTTATTTCATTGTCAGCTGATCACCAGTAATGTAATTTAATCATTAATTGATGTCAAATGATGACTAAATGATGGCTCCTGAATGCAGATAATCACCGTTTAGAGCATATGAACGGTGCTGAGCGCAGAATTATGTCAATATTTCCTGATAGAGCCATATGGTCTCCGTTTATAATTATTGAAAGGTGCTGTGGAGTTACAATATGCCACCCTTTTGGGTGCTTCTGTTTCCATGGGTAGAAGGCTGCTTTGAGTTGTTAACAGGTATCTTGGTATTACGTCAGTGCAACTAAAAGAGGGAGGGTTAACGGCCTATAGTTCCCACGGAATTGTGCTTTTTTTTGGCATTTTTTTGGAATAGCGGCAGGAATGATCACTGACTTTTAAGTGCAAACTACATTCAGCGCAACTCAATTTCTTGTAATCTTTTGCTCTAGCTTTAAAAACATCATGCCACAAGCAGCACGGTGACACAATGGTTATCACTGCTGCCTTAGAGCGCCAGAGACCCGGGTTCAATTCCGGCCTCGGGTCACTGTCTGTGTGGAGTTTGCACATTCTCCCCGTTTCTGCGTGGGTTTCCTCTGGGTGTTTCGGTTTCCTCCCACTAGTCCAAAGATGTGTGGATTATGTGGATTGGCCATTGCTAAATTGCCCCTTAGGACCCGATTTTGCCATCAGGTTGCGCCCAAAACAGGCGCGAAAACTTGGTAAAGTCGGGCATGAGGCAAGTAGCGTGATCCGTGCCCGCCTCCATGCCGGCTCCCCCTTTACCAAGGCCCGAAAATGGCCGCAATTGGACCGCACCCGAAACAGGCGCAATGGCCATTTAAAAGCATTTGCATGCATTTAAATTGACTTAATGAGCAGCACCCCCAACTTTACCGGCACTTCCCCCTTTCCCTCCGCGTTCACCCATTCAGAATTGGCACGAAACAGACATGCTCCACAAAAGTCTGATTTGGGTGCTCCAGTTAGTGAGGAGCGAGGTGCTGAGCGTCCAATGGCTCTCTGCTTGAGATCGATGGGGGGAAGGAGGGTCCGCTGCCATTCTGCCTAAGATCAGTGGGGGAAAGAGGGATCACTGCCATTCTGTCTGAGATCAGTGGGGGGGGGGAGGGGGGTTCGCTGCACTCTGTCTGAGATCAGTAGGGGGGAAGGGGGTTCTGCTGCCACTCTGCCTGAGATCGGTGGGGGGGTGGGGGGACAGGTCCGCTGCCACTCTGCCTGAGATCAATGGAGGGAAAGGGGGGTCCGCTGTCACTTTGCCTGAGATCAGTCGGGGTGGGGGGGGGGGGGGGGGTGTGGGGAGGGGAGTAAGGGGCCCACAATCAGTCTGGGTGATGGAGGGATGGGGGAATAAGGGGATCAGTAATGTTGTGAGGGTGGGGCAATGTCTGTGGGGGCCAGGGGAAGGCATTGTCTGGCCCAGGAGGGATGTGGCAGGGGAGCAGCATTCTTTCAGTTTTTTTCCGCGCATGCGCAGTTGGAGCCGCCGATCGGAGCGGCAGGGTTTCAGGCGTGTAAAACCCCACCCACAGGTTTGTGCAGCGCGATTCGGAATCGCTGATATTTTTTCAGGCAGAGTGCATATGGGAGCGCCTGAGAATGGGTCTAAAAGTCGGATCTGAAACACTCCCAGTTTCAACTTCACCCAGCACTTGGAATCAAAATGGTAAAATAGGGCCCTTAGTGTCAGGGGGACTAGCAGGGTAAATACCTGGGGTTACGGGGTAGGGCCTGGATGGGATTGTTGTCAGTGCATGCTCAATGGGCCGAATGGCCTCCTTCTGCACTATAGGGATTCTACGAATCCAGGGTGAATTAAACCTACTGGATTTTCCGTTAATGGTGATTATTTATAGGTCTTCAAAGAGAGTTTTAAAAAATGGAACATTTGTACACAAAGACAGTACATTTTTGAAGCAGTTGAATTGTTTCTTAAATTACAAAGGAACTCATTGCCCCAATCTAATGAGAAAATAGTTTGTATAGTTTTAAAAAATCATATTCAATAATTTCAAATTTATTTGCAAGTGATGGATTGACACTGTGATTTAAAATGCATCAGTCCATTTTCAGTGTATTAATCAAACTATGCTAAGTTAGTACTCTTAAATATATCAAGGAATATGTTTTCAAAAACAAATATTAAAAAGAAATGTTAAATCAGTGCCCATTGGTGGTGTTTCATGGGAGATTATATGCTTGCCATGGGGATATACTTGTCAAAGTCATGCACGGTGGCACGTTGCATAGTGGTTAACACTGCTGCCCTCACAGCGCCCAGGGAGCCGGGTTCAATTCCCGGCTCGGGTCACTGTCTGTGTGGAGTCTGCACATTCTCCCGATGTCTGCGTGAGTTTCCTCTGGGTGCTCCGGTTTCCTTGCACAGTCCAAAGATGTGCGGGTTAGGTGGATTGGCCATGCTAAATTGCCCCTTAGTGTCAGGGGGATTAGCAGGGTAAATGCATGGGGTTGTGGGGATAGGGTCTGGGGTGGAATTGTGGTCAGTGCAGACTCAATGGGCTGAATGGCCTCCTTTGGCACTGTACAGATTCTACGATTTTATAATCTCATGCACAGTTTCCACCAGAATTGTCGATTGCATCCAAAATGAAACTTTATCTGATATAGCCCGCAGCGCAATCAAACTCCATTCTAATGAAATTCTACAATTGGGATGAGGAAGGCAATTTTTGGAATTCAATGCATACTTCACATTTGTTTTCCATGGGTCTCTAGTAAAGTGCAGTCCAGCCTGGCAACAAAGACAGGATTCTCAGTAAAATATAGATTTATATGGACATTGGCCTGTCAGAACTGAACGAAATACTCTGTGCGAACACAATAGCATCTGCTAACTGGTTATTTCCCATCTCACACTTCAGAAAGGCAAGACCTTCAAATGCACTGTATAATAGATTTAGGACCAACACAGCATATAAAAACAGTAATTCAGATCCAGGAGGCTATTGGTGAAATGGCCCAAACAAAAGTGCTGAATGGACAGAAGAAGAGGAGCAATTTTGCAACACAAACCCTTGAAAATAAGGAACACGAAAATCCGCAGCAAAGACAGTTATGTTTTCTTGGTTTGATAATTTGCCCTCTTTGAGAAATCCATTCCTCCTGGATATTACAGAAAGCAACACTTTGAAAGCAGTAAAGCCATTGTTGTCAGCACAGTGGAGAGGGTAATAATTGTTCATCTTTTCTTTGGCTGTGGATCACCTCTGCATCCAGTGGAATTATTGCCGATATTTAATGTTACACCTTAATCTAATTATCTTGCCTACTCTTGTGTTGATGTTCGGCGCACAAGTGTTTGCGATATTGTAATTCATTTTATTGATGTCGTTAATATCACTATATAGTGGTTATAACTCTAGGAATAGACCACAAAAAACAAAGTCGCATGCTGGCTTGAACCTGCTGGTAACTGTCTCACTTCTGAGTCAAGCGGTTGTGGGTTTAAGACTCAATCCAGGATGGATGTACGTAGTCTAGACTGTATTACAGAGGGAGTGCTGTATTGTCGGAGATGAGATATTAAACTGCGTGGTATCAGCTTATGTTATGTATGTATGTTACATGTTATGTTCCACTAGGCATAGGGGCAGAACGGGGGCACAGTGATTAGCACTGCTGCCTCACAGCGCCAGGGACCCGGGTTCGATTCCCGGGTTGGGTCACACTGAGTGTGGAGTTTGCATGTTCTCCCCGTGTCTGCGTGGGTTTCCTCGGGTGCTCCGCTTTCCTCCCACAGTCAAAAGATATGCGAGTTAGGTGGATTGGCCATGCCCCTTAGTGTCAGGGGGACTAGCTCGGGTAAATGCATGGGGTTATGGAGATAGGGCCTGGGTGGGATTGTGGTCAGTGTGGACTCGATGGGCCGAATAGCCTCCTCCTGCTCTGTAAAATTCTATGATTCATAGAAGAGTAGGGAGTTCACCTGGCGCTTTTGGATAGCATTCTCCCTCAAAACAACAGCAACAAAAAAAAAACAGTTTTAGCAGATCATTCCTCTGATTTCTGTTTGTGGAATCTTACTCTTCACAGATTGGTTGTCTAGTTTGGTTACATACTGACAATGGGTATACCTCAGAATCAATAGAACCATAGAACCCCGACAGTGCAGAAGGAGGCCATTTGGCCCATCAGGGTTGCACCAACACTGATAAAGATGCATAGGTTAGATGGATTAGATGGATAAGGATTAGATGGATTAACCAAGATAAATGTGTGGGGTTACGGGGATAGGACGGCAGAGAGGACCTGGCTAAGATACTTTATCAGAGAGTAGATCGATGGGCCGAATGGTCACCTTCTGCACTGTAGGGATTCTATAATCTACAACTCTCCATATCATCTTATCCAGGCCCAATACCCATAACCCCACTTATATCCCCCTAATCCCCTTAATCTTGAGACTCTAAGGGGAAATTTAGCATGGCCAATCCACCTAACCTTCACATCTTTGGACTGTGGGAGGAAAGCAGAGAAAACCCATGGAGACCCGGGGATAGCGTGCAAACCACCCCCCCCCCCCCCCCCCGCCCACCACCCCCACCCCCCCACACACACACACACACACAGCAACCCAAGGCTGGAATCAAACCCGGGTCCCTGTCGCTGTGAGGAGGCAGGGCTAACCACTGTGCCACCATAGTGTCTGTTGAATGTGAAGGGCTTTGAGATGTCCTGCAGGTTTGATATGGTACAATGTAAAGTTGAATCATGTTTTCTTCAATCTTGTCAGTTTGAAATAACACGGAGAAAGAAAAAGAAATGAAGGAATGACTGGGTCTGTATTTACACAATCACGTCCGCATTAGAGATTGTTCAATGCTGAGGCATTAATCAGCTCCATGACATTCAATCTAAAGATGATCAGTCCACACAAGCTAGAGCCAAAGTTACACTGCGCTTATTTGTTTTATCTCCAACTGCAGATCAAGAAGTGGGAACATGTCTTACATTGGGATTCTGATTTAATTATTATTTGTATAATGTTGCAATATTATGCTTCTTCTTTGTTTGTCTACCACAGTTCTAATGTGATATTTTCCTGTTCCCACTTGATATTACTGAGGAAACTCACTGTCACTCCTACTGGTTCTCCAAAAAAAAGGTCCAATTTCTGATTTTGTTCGTTGCTTTAAGACAGTCCAAAGAGAATTACCCTCTTTACTTTGTGAACAATTGTGCCGCAAGTTGTGGAGCCATAGAGGCCAGATTTTCTCTGGATCAATCTCTGGTTAGGTGAATTGGCCATGTGAAATTGCCCTTGAACGTCCCAAGATGTGTAGGTTAGATGGTTTCGTCATGGGAAATGTGTGGGGTTACAGGGGTAGGGTGGGTGGGTAGGACCGGGGAAAGGTGCTCTATCAGAGAGTTGGTGCAGACTCGATGAGCCAAATGGCCTCTTCTGCACTGTGGAGATTCTACGAATCCTTGGTCTGTGCTGAGTTGATTGATCTCAGCCAGGGCAGCAGATGTGGATTAGCTTCAGGGTTCCAGGACATGGACGTTGTAGGTTGGTGCAGACAAAGAGATTTGATGAGCAGGATAAGCCTATCAGGATTGTCCCATATTTTCGTCCCTTCGCTCCCACACTCCACCATCTTTCCGCTCTGCAGCCATTCCACTCCAAGGAGGAGGGAAGAAAATCGAGGAAAAAGCCCTGGCCAGTAAGGGAAAAATATGCTGGGAAGTTCTGTTCCAACTCAGGACCCTTGGGCGTGAAGAGTAGTTACTTTGGCAAGGTACATTGGAGCTACCAGTTCTCTTTAAACTGTAATCTTGTCAGAATCCACACCCACAGGAGGGAAGGGGAAATAACATATAAAGAGATAATAAAGAGAGAAAAATTTCATTTGATTTGATTTATGATTGTCACATGTATTGGGATACAGTGAAAAATATTGTTTCTTGCTATATAAACAAATTCATAGAGTACATAGGGGAGTAGGAAAGGAGATGGTGCAGAATGTAGTGTTACAGTCATAGCTAGGGTGTAGAGGAAGATAAACTTAATATAAAGTATATCACTCCCAGTGCTTCATGAGAGGAGAGAAAATTCAAAATGAGTCACGTCTGTGATGTGAGTTTTGGCAGATAACTGTCTCTATTTTTTGACCTTTACTCTAAAACAGAAGATCGATTGAGAGGCGTCATAGTTTTAAAGTGTCCATCAGGGAACCCTTAGTCTGGACTGCTGGCAATTTGCATTTGTTGTCATTTGGTCTGTCAAGACCATTAAGTTAACTGTGAAGATAGGTCCATACTAAAGAAAGCATAAATTTAAGGATTTGGTAAATTATTCAAGATGCTTGAACCAGGATCATAGAATCCCGACAGTACATTCAGCCCATCGAGTCTGCACTGACCACAATCCCACGCTATTCCCACACATTTACCCTGCTAACCTCCTTGACATTAGGGGCAATTTAGCATGGCCAATCAACCTAACCTAACTGTGGGAGGAAACTGGAGCACCCGGAGGAAATCCACACAGACACGAGGAGAATGTGCAAACTCCACACGGACAGTGACCCAAGGCCAGAATTGAGCCCAGGTCCCTGACACTGAGAGCCAGCAGTGCTAACCGCTGTGCCACCGTGCCGCGGTGGTTAAGATTAACCACTGCCAATCATCAAAAAGCTTGTTTCATATTTAAAGGTTTCTTTTGTATATTCATCAAAATAGTTCAACTGGTTCAGATAGAAAATCAATAATTAGAAATTGGAAACTGCAAGGGCTCGGAATTTCCGCAGCAGTTCTCTGGGTAAAATTTAGTAAAACTCACGAAATAGCATGTCAAGAACATGATGTTTCAGAAATGGCTGGAAGCACTGGATAATGGGAAAGGCTTTGAGTCTTCTAACATCACAGTACTGATGCATGGTGGCACAATGATTAGCACTGCTGCCTCACAGCGCCAGGGACCCGGGTTCAATTCCAGCCTTGGGTCACTGTCTGTGTGAGGTTGCACATTCTCCCCGTGTCTGCATGGGTTTCCTCCGGGTTCTCCGATTTCCTCCCACAGTCCAAAGATGTGCAGGTTCGGTGGATTGGCCATGCTAAATTGACCCTTAGTGTCAGGGGATGAGCAGGGTAAATATGTGAGGTTATAGGAATAGGGCCTGGGTGGGATTGTGTTCGGTGCAGACTCAATGGGCCAAATGGTCTCCTTCTGCACAGTAGGGATTCTAGTAGTACTGAAGACTTGTGCTCCGGAACTAGTCGCACCCCTTGACAAGCTGTCTCAGTATAGCTATAATCATGGCATCTAGCCGGCATTGTGGAAAATTGTCCAGGTATGCACTGTTCTCAAAAAGCAGGACAAATCCAATGCAACTGATTACTGCCCTGTCAGTCTACTCTTCATCAAGTGATGGAAGGCACCACTGACAGTCCTATCGAATAGCACATGCTCAGTAATAACCTATTCAGCGACACTCAGTTTGGATCCTGCAAGAAACACTCAAGTCCTGACCTTATTGACATGGATATGGACCAAAGTGCTGAACTCAAGAGGTGCAGTGAGGTGAAAGTGACTCCCTTGACAGCATTAGATTGAGTGTAGCTTCAAGGAGCCCTGGATAAATTGAAGTCAATAGAAGTCATGGGCAGCACAGTGGTTAGCACTGCTGCCTCACAGCACCAGGGACCAGGGTTCAGTTCTGACCTCGGGTGACTGGATGTTGATCGGACATGACAATCAGAGCAAGTTTATTTTAACCTGCTTTAATCTTGTGCGCTGAGGTCAATTGTAACATCCATAAGATCAGCTGGTTCGGTACATCTGCTCCATGTGCCTCAGTTAACTGGATTGGCCCCTTCAGCTGAGTAATAATGATGAGCCAGACATTTCAGTCACAACAAGGCTGAAGCTAGTGGCACTCAGTGTCACACACACACACACACACACACACACATCAGAAAGCAGCTTTAGTTGAGGACAAATGTGTGATTAAAGATGAGAACCTGGAATCTGCGATGTGAGATGCCATGACCTGCCTGAAAACAGCTTCTCACTAAGTGGCTGTCCATTCAAGTACATTGAGAAGCGTACTGTTCCTATATTTATGTGGTAGATATAGACTAAACTTCCCTAAATGCAGTGTAATATTTCTCAATTATGGGCGGCACGGTGGTGAGCACTGCTGCCTCACAGCGCTAGGGACCCAGGTTCAATTCCGGTCTTGGGTCACTGTCTGTGTGGAGTTTGCACACTCTCCCTGTGTCTGCGTGGGTTTCCTCCGGGTGCTCCGGATTCCTCCCACAGTCCAAAGATGTGCGGGTTAGGTTGATTGGCCACGATAAATTGCCCCTTAGTGTCAGGGGATGAGCAGGGTAAAGAATGGGGCCTGGATGGGATTGTTGGTCGGTGCAGGCTCGATGGGCCAAATGGCCTCCTTCTACTCTGTAAATTCTATGATTCTATGAATTATGACTAACCAGCAATGAAAATGAACAATTATGGGAATTAAGTCTCATTGTTACAGCTTTTAATTATTGTTGGATTATTTTTTATTAACTTCTTTATGTCTGTTCCTTTTCTTTCTTTCCCATGCCAATTTTTCATTCCCACTTTTTATTTTGTTTCCTATACCTGATTTGAGATTAACTTTGGCAGAACAGGATGATCCTGGAGGTGGTGAGGCCTGAATATCCCACCCATATTTTAAAAAAACTTTCCCACCACCAAGGTTAACTTGGGGCGGCACAGTGGTTAGCACTGCTGCCTTACAGCGCCTGGGACCCGGATTCAATTCCGGCCTTGGGTCACTGTCTGTGTGGAGTCTGCACGTTCTCCCTGTGTCTGTATGGGTTTCCTCCGGGTGCTCCAGTTTCCTCCCACAGTCTGAAAGACTTGCTCGTTTGGTGCATTGACCCAAACAGGTGCCGGAGTGTGGCGACTGGGGGCATTTCACAGTAACTTCATTGCAGTGTTAATGTAAGTCTTACATGTGGCTAATAAATAAACTTTACTTTACTTCAGCTTGACTGGTCTGTGGTTGCTGGGATTATTCTTGCACCCTTTTTTGAACCAAGGTGTAACATTAGTGATTTTCCAGGATTCCAAGGAGTCTATCTAATACATCCTCGCGATGATGTTTACCCCATCCAATGTCTGAACTGTAAGCGCTTACACTCGGACTTGGGTAACATCTCCTTCCATGTAGAGACAGATGCGAAGTACTGACAAGAAGCTTGAATAAAATAAACATTTAAGAATTCGATAAAATAAAGATTAGAGAAGCTTAGATGAAATAAAGTTTGAAGAATAGGATGAAAGAGGAATTGATAAGAATGCAGCTGTGTGGAGAGGAATTGATATGCGAGTTATCTTAGAAGCAAACACAAATATTCATTTAAATGAAGTGAGGAACGATAGAGTATGGAATTTTCGGTGTTAAAACTGTAGAAGAGATGTGTTCAAAGTGAAGACTTAAGAAAACATTTCACACTTATATGTTCAAAGCCTGGCTTCTAAGGCGAGTCATTTAAATAGAAGGAGATCAAAAAGGAAATATGGTATATGAGTAGCTGGATAGCTCTGTACTGACAGGAGGAGAAGAAACAAAGAAACCCGACAGTGCAGAAGGAGGCCATTTGGCCCATCGATTCTGCACTGACAACAATCCCACCCAGGCTCTTTCCCCACTTAGTTATCCTGCTAATCCCTCTAATCTATCACATCCCGGGACACCAAGGGTTAATATCGCATGTTCAATCAACCTAACCCGCACATCTTTGGACGGTGGGAGGAAACTGGAGCACCCGGAGGAAACCCACGCAGACACAGGGAGAATGTGCAAACTCCACACAGACAGTGATCCAAGTTGGAAATCGAACCCAGGTCCATGGAGCTGTGAGGCAGCAGTGCTAACCACTGTGCCACCGTGCTGAAAATGGCAAGGAGAGAAAAGAGAAGCAGTCGGTAAACAGTTAGGACGAGCGCCACACACCGCTGGAAAAAGAAACTCACCTGGAAACAAAAAATCTAGGTTAGAAGCTGCAGATTTGAAAACCTCAGAGAAATACTATGCTGAACTGAAGAAAGGCTTCCTAAACTTAAAGATAACTTGTGAAGCATAACTATTTACTGGATTTAGCTAATAGAGCTAAACTGTAAGGGATGTTGCTTTGGGACAAGGAACATTTCTCAGAGTTCAGGGACACGGATAGATGGGAATGGGGTTAATTCCAGAATATAGCATACGTGTATGTAGCCATTAATGTAGTTAAGTGTGACACTGTTTTGTATTGTGGCCTTTTTTGTTGTATGTTTTACATATTAATAAACAATCTCTTATTTGAGTTGTTACAACAGGACCTAGCCATTCCCTCACTGGTTTGCATATCTTTTCTCACATGAGACCAAATTGAAAAACAAACACATTGAAAAACCAGTGTTCCAAGTGACCTTTCTGGGTTTTGGGATACCCTTGTGTCCACTATCACTGGGGTTCTTAACCGTACTCATTCCATACCTCAGCCATACCCCTCTTCCATGTGTAAATGTCCTTTAAGTTCCTTTAAGTTTTAAAGTTTATTTGTCAGTGTCACAATGAAGTTACTGTGAAAATCCCCTAGTCGCCACACTCTGGCGCCTGTTCGGGTACACTGAGGGAAAATTTAGCATGGCCAGTGCACCTGACCAGCATGTCTTTCGGACTGTGGAAGGAAACTGGAGCACCCGGAGGAAACTCACGCAGACAGGGGGGGCGAACATGCAGACTCTGCACAGACAGTGACCCAAGCCGGGATTCGAACTAGTGCTAATGACTGTGCCCTGAAGAAGCTACTGAAGTTGCAAGGCGTGGGATTTAGGGAAAGAGGCTGTCTGTGCAAAACTTCTACTTCAATGAGTTTTACTGAACCTCATTGTGATTTGGAGCCTACATTCTGGCAGGAAAGGCCTATGCCACCAGGCCACGTAAACTGGGTATACTGGATCTCTTCCCAAGTGCATAGTTCTGGACTACATAATTAGCTCTTCAAGCACTGCGGTGCATGTCTGAAGAGATATTTCAAACAGCTCCACGCTGTCTAATAAACTTCAGATCTTCCAGCCTATATATTTCACATTATCCACAGGAAGCCCACCAATCTTTGACTTCAAAAAATTTGAAAGAATCAAACTGCTCCCCAGATGCACTGTCTAATTGAGGATTAGTTTTATGACTGTGCAGTATGAAGACAAATGGAACTTTTAACTTCTTTTGCAGAATGCAGGATATTTATATAAAATGCAACTTATATGCATCAGTTTCAGCTGGAGAAACTTTGGGTGAAGTTTTCCTAGAAAATGACTACGGGCGCAATCTTACCAGCTGTTCACACTGCGCCACCTCTGCCAGCGAGAACGGAGAATTTGACGCTCAGACAAATCTCCATTCACTGCAGCGGCACCAGAAAATCCCGCCGGCGTGAACAGCTGGCAAATCCCGCCCTAAGTTTCATTCCAGGCAAGAAAACCGGTGCGATTCAAGCCAGCATGCCGATCGTGATCTTTCCACACTTAGGCATGCTTGGGAGGGGGGTGTGAGTTTTGCACTGGTTCAGAGAGGGGGCGGTGCCTCAACACACCGGCAAGCCCAGCTTCACAGGGAAAGGCTTTTTTAAAGGGTGCGCCAATCTCAAAGTGAAATTGAAGACCCCCCTCCCTCCCCTAAAGAACAGCGGGACCCCCTCCCCCCCCCCAATTGATGGCATTTTTCTCCCCCTTACAACATAGATCATCGACCTGCTCCGTTCCTCCCCCCACCCCAAAGTAAACCACTGGCAAGGGGATCAGGGGTTATGGGGAGGAGACAGGAGAATGGGGATGAGAAAAGAATCAGCCATGATTGAACGGTGGAGCAGACTCGATGGGCCGAGTGGCCTAATTCTGCTCCTGTGTCTTATGATCTTATCCGAGCCCTCCCAATGTGGTTCCCTTCAGACCCTGCCCCCTTGGCACTGCCCAACCATGTCCCTGACCACTTTCAATGGCCTCTGAGCCCCCATCCCTGTCGTGGCCATCACCCCTGCTCTGCATTTGTGGAAATCAGTAGCGATTCACGTCGGATTCCTACCGCCCCCGAGGACCAGGGAATTTCAGGAGCACGGAGATTCCGGCTTGAAATTGACAAAGCATATTGAAATGAACATTTTAACCTGCTAATCTGGTTACTGCCTTCGCTGGATGGGAACCAGATTATGTTGCGTTGTGGGAGCATGGGGAGAATCCCAAAGGGGGTTCTCACCAGCGCTAAACACGCTAGACCCTTCTGTTGTACCTGTTAATTCTCAGATACTTTCAACCAGTTTACTTACTCCAAGGTTTTACCCCGGTGCCCTTATTTGCAAGGTGGACAAAGGACAAACACAAGTAAAGGTTCAACAAGTTTATTAATAATGACACTATTAACCTTTAAATTACCCACATAAAACAAGAGGATACCCCAGATTCAAGTATACTACCCGTAAAGATGGCTTGGTTAAACTGCAGGCCCGATTCTCTGAGTCCCTCTGGTCTGTCGTCATGAAGGTGAGTCTCGATGGCAGCTTCTTCCTTCTCTGGTCAGTCTTCCGAATGGTCACAACTGCCTCCCTCGTCGAGTCTTCGCTGCTGTGTGCCTCTGAGTGTGTCCCTTTATCCCCAGTCTGCTTGCTTTTCCAGAAACTTCTCTGGCTTCCGGCCAATGAGGTTCCAGGAGGGGGTTCCAATACCCAGTGGGTTTCTTGATGTCTGCTTGACAGGACACCAGGGTCCGCCCCCCCAGGTGTCCATCTCCATGTTGTTGAACTTGTTATCAGATAAGGTATCTACAGGAACTCTTGGTGACAGAAAGTCTGGCCCGATCTGGGCTTCTAACAATAGACCGATGCATTTCAATGAGGTGCCATGATCTCCTGCTAAGTCTCAAGTAGAGTGTAACAACCTTTGATGGGTGGTTGATGGGTCAGGCCCACTCACATTTGTGTATTGTACAATTGGCCTGCCTGAGGTTTGACTGTGTTTGATTTCAATATGCCCAATTCTTTAATTTAGGATATCCAATTTTATCAGCCTTAAAACTAGGCCCTGTTTATATCACCACACTTCCCTGTGATTCTCCGACTGCGTGCAGCCCCAGCGTGACCTGCGCATGAGCATGCAGCTGGAAAACCGCATATTTCCATAGGTCTGGGAAAGTCTATGGGACGTTCACATTCCAGTATAATGTTAATTAATGTGAAGGTTAATTAACCTCACCAACAATAGTGAAATATAATCATCAAATGGCTTTGCGCTTGTTCTCATGTTGGTGACAATTGTTTTTTGACTTGATCTCAAAAATGGGATATGTATAGGATGTAGGATGTCATGCTAAATGAAGTGATGTGGGAAATATAAAGTGGAGTATAAACACTGGGATAAAGCTATTGCGTCAAATGGCATGTTTAATTAATATAAATGCAATGTAACAGGAAGTGCACAGAAAATTCCACTTACAGTCAGACTCCAGAGATGCTATATGGGGAATTACATTGGTTCATGTGCGTCCAAAGTTCACATCACATGTTACACCCTTGCGGGCTGCTGCAATGAATTCATTCGCAGCGAGTTGGATGGCACAATCTTTTTATCATCTAATGAATCAGTTCTTGGGCATTTAATGCTTCCAGCTATCACTTAGGATCAGGACATTAAGCCACAATGCTGCTTAATTGGAACGGATTAAAACTCTTGCTGACCGAGGGTTAACAGATGAACGGGAGAGCGTGGAATGCATTCATATCGAGATGCAGCTCAGAAATTAGACTGATAATTTTGTCCTGTCTGCTGAAGCTGGTGCACCCTCTCCTGGTCTCTTTCTGCCACTTCAATTGAAGGAGGGGAATTCTGACACATTAAATATAAAATCATGGACCGTAACTTGAAATATTTCCAGTCCAGAGGGAAACACATATTTTCAACAAAATAAATTGCTGGATAGTACAAATGTTGTGAAATCTTTTCAAGAGCTTGATGCAGTATGATAGTTTCAGAATAATAAGAAGGAGAATTCAGTGCTCCTAACAGAATTGAGGCCATTCAACCCATTACCCCATGCTGGTTCTTTGTAAGAACTACCCAATTGTTTCCACCTTCCAACTCATTCACCATAGCCCTGAATATTTCCCCCTTTCAAGTGCCTGATTATATCTGATCCCATTTGTTTGACATTTTGGTACATTAGTTCTGTGCTTTGGGAGTATTTGTTTTGGTACCGTTCGGTACTTTAATCAAGAAAGCCAATTCAATTAAGTCCTATCTTGGTCCCCACATGAGGGACAAACCAGGTCCAAGCTGACAAGACAAGACATTGCATCCCATCTTGGGCTCGATCAAACAAGATCCAAGCTGACAGGATGAGGCATTGCACCCCCTTCCGGGCTTGATCTGACGCTTCATCTTAGCCAAAAGGCAGAGATGGCTTTGAAAATTTGCATCAGGTAAAGCCTCGGTTTAACCTCATTGGTTACCCTGATCCTTTACTCCACGCTAGCTGAGGCAAACCACGATCGCAGGCGTCAGCACACACCCCAGGGCAATGGGCCAGCCTCGTCCCCTGCCTGATCATGGTTTCACCGGTGCTAGATAAGTAATGTACAGTTGAGTGCTTCATTACCTGTTTGGAGTTTGCCAGTTGCAATTAGGGGTGTTTATGTTCAGTGAGTAATCAATGAAGATTTCAGTGTAAGATCATGTCTGTACCAATAAGCCATCGCATCACCACCCTCGAGGACATAGCTTCCAGCGATTACAATATGTTTCTACAACACACAGTCTCCTACCTCCAACTAGAATAAAAACCCGTGAACTGTGCCTGATGCCAATTTGCTTTGCTCTCGGTACAAATGTATTATTCTCGTGCTAGATCACTCAATATCTAACATTCAGGATGTTCAACTGCAAACTAAGGGAAAACATGGACTGCCGTTTATATTTTCTATTGGTCACAGAGTCATAGAGGTATACAGCATGGAAACAGGCCCTTTGGCCCAACTCATTCATCCTCACCAGGTTTCCTAAACTGAGCTAGTCCCATTTGCCTGTGTTTGGCCCATATCCCTCTAAACCTTTCCCAACCATGTACCTGTCCAAATGTCTTTTAAATGTTGCATTGTACCCGCCTCTACCACCTCCTCTGGCAGTTCATTCCAGACACGCACCACCCTCTGCGTGAAAATGTCGCCCCTCAGGGCCCTTTTCAATCTTTCTCCTCTCACCTTAAACCTATGCCCTCTGGTTTTGGATTCCCCTACCCTGGGGAAAAGACCTTGGCTATTCACATTATCTATGCCCCTCATGATTTTATAAACTTCTATAAGATCATCGAATCCTACAGTGCAGAAGGAGGCCATTGAGTCCACACCAACCACAATCCCACCCAGGGTCCACAACCCCATGCATGTACCCGAGCTAGTCCACCTGACACCAAGGGACAATTTAGCATGGTCAATCCACCCGGCCCACACACCTCTGGAATGTGGGAGGAAACCGGAGCACCCGAAGGAAACGCAGGCAGACACAGAGAGAATGTGCAGACTCCACACAGACAATGACCCAAGCCGGGAATCGAACCCGGGTCCCTGGCACTGCAAGGCAGCAGTGCCTGCCACCGTGCCGCTCCTCATCCTCCTACACTTCAGGGAAAAAAGTCCCAGCCTATCCAGCCTCTCCTTATAATTCAAACCTTCCAGTCCTGGTAACATCCTTGTAAATCTTTTTTGTACCTTTTCCAGTTCTTCCTTTTGCAGGGCAACCAGAATTGTATGCAGTACTCCAAATGTGGCCTTATCAATGTCTTGTACAGTTGTAACATAATGTCCCAGCTCTTGTGCTCAGTGCTCTGATCGTTGAAGGCAAGTGGGCAAAACGCCTTCTTCACCATCCTGTCTACCTGCGATGCCACTTTCAACGAACTATGTACCTGCACCCCTAGATCTCTCTGTTTGACAACATTCCCCAGGGCCCTACCATTAACCATTAAAGGTCAATGCTGAGTGAAAGCATACCAAATTTTAGTTTTAGTCCAGAACGGACGGCTTCAATGCCTTGAGAACTGGGACTTCACTGGCTGAAGGATTGGGACCCCTTGTGCTGCACTATCTACCTGCAACTTTTTGACAGCATTTTCCTGTGTGCATTCCACACATTGGATTCCCTAGAAGCCATCAAGCCTGTTTTTCTACCCATGTGTCTGTATTAAAGATGTATAAAATATTTCTCATTTAAAATCTGGTATTAAATCCAATGATGCTGAGAATATTCCAGATCTCCAAAGCCAACTTGTCAGCTTCAACACTCAAAGTAATGGCATGTGGTCACTTACGCAAAGTCAAAATGTATGTGAAAGGTTTGACTTACCCCCACACACAATATTTTGCGGTACTTTCTGCAATCATGCTATATTTTAAAATAACCATACAAAACATGAACCACTTCAAAAGGAAAGGCAATAAATAAAATCTGCGAGTTCTAATCAATCATTTTTTTGCTTATCCTGCTAGAAAAATAGCTTTAAGCTCTGGGTTGAGTTCTGCTATTTGATTGTGTGAATGTAGTAAAGGGGGTAGGAATTTGTTAATGCATTGATTTGATTTGATTTATTATTGTCACATACAATGGAAAGTATTGTTTCTTGCACGCTGTACAGACGAAGCATGCCATCAATAGGGAAGGAAAGGAGAGGGTGCAGAATATAGTGTTACATATATAGTTAGGGAGAAAGGTCAACTTAATGCGAAGTAGGTCCATTCAGGAGTCTGATGGCAGCAGGGAAGAAACTGTTTTTGAGTTGGTTGGTACGTGACCTCAGACTTTTGTATCTCTTTCCCGACGGAAGAAGGTGGAAGAGAGTATGTCCAGGGTGCGTGGGGTCCTTGATTGTGCTGGTTGCTTTTCCAAGGCAGCAGAAAGTGGACAGTGTCAATGGATGGGAGGCCGGTTTGTGCGATGGACTGGGCTTCATTCACGACCCTTTGTAGTTTCTTGTGGTCTTGGGCAGAGCAGGTGCCATACCAAGCTGTGATACAACCAGAAAGAATGTTTTCTATGGTGCATCTGTAAAAGTTGGTGACAGTCATAGCTGACATGCCAACTTTTCCTAGTCTCCTGAGAAAGTGGAGGCATTGGTGGGCTTTCTTAACTATGGCATCAGCATGGAGGGACCAGGACAGGTTGTTGGTGATCTGGATACCTAAACATTTGAAGCTCTCGACTGTTTCTGCTTCATCTCCATTGATGTAGACAGGGGCATGTTCTCCTTTACGCTTTCTGAAGTCGATGACTATCTCCTTCATTTTGTTGACATTGAGGGAGAGATTATTGTCGTCGCATCAGTTCACCAGATTCTCTGTCTCTTTCCTGCACTGTGCCTCATCATTGTTTGAGATCTGACCCACGACGGTGGTGTCATCAGCAAACTTGAAAATCAAGTTGGAGGGGAATTTGGTCACACAGCCAAGGGTCGGTTGAACTTTGTGGTATTTGAAGTTCGGTATGTTGCTGAATCTGCCCAGTGAGAACAGTATAACTTGTATTGATTTCCAGTCTGAGGTTTACCAGGCTCTGCGGTGTGAATGGTAATTATTTCAGCTCTGTTAAAGCTTGTGTTTTATAATCTACATCAACAACAACAGCTTAGAATTTAACCTCATGTACTGCAGTGCTGGCTATGAAAATGATATTTCCGTTCGAAACAACAGGTTTGAAAGTGATGGGTCTCAGCTATTCACAGAACAAAGGGATATTAGAAAACAGGTAGATTTGACACCTGGATCATAGAATCCCAACAGTGCAGAAGGAGGCCATTCAGCCCATTGTGTCTGCAACAACTCTCCAACAGAGCATCCCACCTATCCCCATAACCCCACATATTAACCCGGCTAATCCCTCTAACCTACACATCTTGAGACACTAAGGGGCAATTTAGAATGACCAATCAACCTAACCTCCACACCTTTGGACTATGGGAGGAAACGAGAGCACCTGGAGTAGACACGGGGAGAACGTGCAAACTTCACACAGACAATGACCCAAGCTGGGAATCAATCCCGGATATGCTAACTGTGGCACCGTGCCGCCCATGATGAATAGCATCTGTTAGGAAATTGAGTGACGTATCAGGTATGATATGAAGTGGGACAGACATTGTGGGTGATTTTGAACCCATGTTCGGTGTCAGAGAGAACAGCGACATGGGCGGAAAATCCGAAGGGAATCAGGAAATACGATTCTCTCCGGAGAGATAGAGTTTGCCAATTTACCCCTCGTCAGTGACGTCATGAGATTCATGCCTACAAAGGGCAAGAACCAAATATGAATGGATCTGCATCAATTTTAATGTAATTACCCAGCCAACACACCCCTCCCCCACACTACATGACCCCACCTGCACTAAATATTTTAAAACAAAATTAATTTGAAGAGATCATTTTGGGGGTGCAAAAGTGTAAATATTGGGAGGAGAGTGCTAACCTGACAGTACCAACCTGTGCCAGGGAGTAGTGTCAGGATGGGCCCTCATGGGAGCCCCATGTGGTGTGGTGGGTTTCCATTTATGTGTTTAGCAGTGCGCACAATGAGGTGAGGAGGGTGGGGGGAAATGTTGGTGACACTTCCATATTTTGGGTTCGGAGGAGAGGGGTGGGAACGCCAGGGACACTTCCACAGTGTGGGGAAGTGGACCCCAAACATTGTCTATGGTGAGGGGGGGGATCCCCAATGATTGTCTGCGGCGCGGTGGGAGGGGCATCCCGATGATTGTCTGGGGGTGGGGGAGGGGGGGGTGAAGAGTTGACGTTCACTTCTGATCAGGCACCCTTTAAAGATGGCACCCAGATCTTTGCGGAGCTGGGTGCTGACTCTATCAGGCCCCGCCCTGCCAGAGTGATGTCGAGAACCCCGCCCATTCATTTTTCTATTCAGAGCGGCTCAAGATCTGAAGTGAAAACTGGTTTGTGCAGCTGGAGATTGACATACCAGTTTTCAGTCAGAGCTTGACACTTTTTTAAAAAATGGTAAGATTTTGTGTTGGGAGGTGGACAGGAAGATTCTCCGGCCGACCACCAGGGTGGAATTCTCTGGTCCTCCTGGTAATTTATTTGATTTGATTTGATTTGATTTATTATTGTCACATATATTAACTTATAGTGAAAAGTATTGTTTCTTGCGCGCTATACAGACAAAGCATACCATTCATAGAGAAGAAAAGAAGTGAGTGCAGAATGTAGTGTTACAGTCATAGCTATGGTGTAACAAAAATCAAATAAGTGTGAGGTAAGTCCATTCAAAAGTCTGATGGCAGCAGGGAAGAAGTTGTTCTTGAGTCGGTTGGTACCTGATCTCAGACTTTTTGGATATTTTTCCCAACAGAAGAAGGTGGAAGAGAGAATGTCCGGGTTGCATGGGATCCTTAATTATGCTGGCTGCTTTGCCAAGGCAGTGGGAAGTGTAGACTGTGTCGATAGATGGGAGGCTGGTTTGTGTGATGGACTGGGCTACATTCATGACCCTTTGTAGTCTCTTGCAGTCTTGGACAGAGCATGAGCGATACCAAGCTGTGATACAACCAGAAAGAATGCTTTCCATGGTGCATCTGTAAAGGTTGGTGAGAGCTGTAGCTGACATGCCAAATTTCCTTCGTCTTCTGAGAAAGTAGAGGGGTTGGTGGGCTTTCTTAACTATAGTGTCGGCATGGGGGAGACCAGGACACGTTGTTGGTGATTCTGGGGGAGACCAGGACAGGTTGTAGGTGATTCTATGCGAAAAGTGGAATCTCGGTAAAATACCCATTCCCAGCACCAAAATCTTTCAATGTAATGGGTACAGGAATAGTTAAGGTCCTCTGAATTCAAACATTCCTCACACCGGTCTTGTTTGTACATGAGCCTGTTTTCCCTTACAGTTGAAGCTTGTGCCAACAGTGCCTGAGTGCAGAAATGTATAGGAAACATCTGAATAGTTAACTGAGTCACATCCTGATGTAACTCAAGCCTGTGAACGAACACAGTATAGGATTGACCCAAATCTGTGTCTGAGGCTCCCAGAGCAAATAACTGGGCCGGAATTTTCCAGCCGTTCACGCCAGGGAGATTTTCTGGTCCCGCTACAGTGAACGGAGATTCGGCTGAGCGTCAAATTCTCCATCCTTGTTTGCAGCGGCATGAATGGCCGGAGAATTCCGGCCCCGAAACCTATCCATGATAATTGGGCGAGACTTTCCATGCCCTCCACGGCAGAGGAGGTGGACCGTCATTGGCCGGCGGCAGGATCTTCTGGTCCGGCCGTTGTCAACAGGGTTTCCCGCTGTTGGGATCATCCAGAAAATTCCAGCCAATAAGGCTAATGGAGGAGGAGGAGGTATGTGAGGGATTGTATCATTGTGTTGGTATGTGTGAATGAAGGCAGGGGTGATATCTTAACCAGTTTGTTAACTGTGGAGATGCTGGCGTTGGACTGGGGTGGGCACAGTAAGAAATCTCCCAAACACCAGGTTATTGTCCAACATGTTTATTTGGAATCACGAGCTTTCGGAGTACTGCTCCTTCACCAGGTGAGTCACTCATCTGCTGAAGGAGCAGTGCTCCGAAAGCTCGTGATTCCAAATAAACCTGCAAGTTTATTAACTGTGCAGCTTTTACATGCCATGACAGCAACCATGCAGGTGTGGTTTCCTGCGCCCTCCCCTGCATTCAGCAATATGCAGATTAATGCACACTCTACAGGAAAAAACCACAACCCTGAACTAACGTTGAGCTGTGTTTGATGTGATTGCCCAAGAAATTGTTAAACCAGTGAAATCCCTCAGGGTGACTTTCACATTCCACACAAGTATTTCAATACAACCCTACTCCAGTACATTAATGCTTCCATGTCAGAATGCCAGTACCTAGTTGCTAATCTTCACAGAACACTGAACGGCACATTGCACATCTGTGTTAAAAGTTTAAAAAGTGAAAAGTACAAGAAAAATATGCAGAAAAGATGAACGATGTGACCGTGAGAAGCGATATCCAGGGTTCAATTACCGGTGACAGCAGGCAGGTGTTCTTTATTCCTTACTAAATAAATTACCTTACAAATGTTGAATAATGCACATCAAGGTCTGATGCATTGAACTGTAGCTGAGGGGGCAATGTGAGCTCAGATGCAGCTTCTAGTCCAAAGAAAATCACTTTAATCTGTAGACAAATATATTATTCGCTATATTCCTCTTCCTGTTGCACGGATCTCTGCAGATAAAGTCTGCAGATTTACTCCAGATCTTTGTCGCTTCAGATAGAAAGAGAAGGGCAAAGATTAAAAGAAGGACTGAATATTCTTTATACCCTGCTTTGCTGTCAGTGACTGCATCAAAACTAGTGTTCAGCTCTCAGTGTGAACTACATCCAAACTTCCAATCAAAGAATAGAGGGAAAGGGAGCCAGAGGCAATGGGTTAGTTGTGATTGATTGAGCCATTTTCACTTTTCAGCACCTTGATCCAGGCAGGGTGTACTACAGCATCCAAATGATGAACCTTGGGAGATCTGCTGGAACCATTCCTGTATGAAATGGACCCAACTGTGCTTGGGCAGAACTCGAATAGTAAAGGGGATTTCTCCATTACAGTCGACAATGCGAGATATGCACAATGGGTCAGGCGACATCTCTGGAGGGAGAAATAAAGCTGACATTTCATGTTGATAGCCTTTCCTAAGAACTGAAAGAAGTTAACCACATAACACATTTTAAACTTGTGGTGGAAGAGTAAGAGGGAGCGGAGGAAAGAACTAAAGGAAAGGTCTGTGACAGTTTAAGTTTATTCATTAGTGTCACAAATAGGCCTACATTAACACTGCAATGAAGTTACGGTGAAAATCCCCCAGTCACCACACTCCGGCGCCTGTTCGGGTACACTGAGGGAGAATTTAGCATGGCCGATGCACCTACTCAGCATGTCTTTCGGACTGTGGGAGGAAACGGGAGCACCCGGAGGAAACTCAAGCAGACACGCGAAAAACTCCGCACAGACAGTGACCCAAGTTGGGAATTGAACCCAAATCCCTGGTGCTGTGAGGCAGCAGTGCTCCCCACTGCTACCATGCCGCCCATAGGATGTAAGGCTGGAGTGATTGAACAACAATAGGACTGATGGTAGTGGGAGATGGAGGTAGGGGCAGGCTGTAAATTCTTTAACAGCCTGATTCCAAAACTCTTCAGTCCATCCGTAAAGACATGAATCCTCCTGATAAGGAAGCCACAAGGAACAGACTTCCTGATCTGCTGATATATCAGCCATCTCTTCGAGGAAATCCTGCAATAATCCTAATATTTGACTCCAGTTACTTAACCTCGAATTTATCGGACCTGCACCAACTGATTACCGAAACGCGAGCTAAACACATTAACTGTCAGCTAATCTTAACACTTATAAAAATGCATAATCTTCTTTAATTATATCTTTTTTAAGTGTGTGCTATGTAAATTAAACTGTTTTGGGATGTGTGAGAACAAATAATCTTCTTTGTTTTTACACCCATGTTGCCTGTCCCATTAGCATTTCCAGCATAGCCTGTTGTAATGGAGAAATCCCCTTTAGTATTCGAGTTCTGCCCAACCATTTAAGTCCACGTCTCCCTTTCATACAGGAATGATTCCTGCAGATCTCCCAGGGCTCGTCATCTGGATGTTATACACCATCCTGTTGGGAAAAAGTAAAGTGCTGAAAAGTGAAAATGATTCAATCAATCACAATTAACCCACTGCCTCTGAGTGGAGCTTCGAAACGCACATAGCTGCCTTTCCAAAGCAAACCCCACTGATTCCCGATTGCTGGTACTCAGAGAGGGGGAATTAGGGGTTTCAGTTTATTTTGCCTCCCTTGTCCATAACATGAAGAACAATAGCAACAATTGATACTTACGTAGTAATAAACTGGCCCAAACCATTTCACGGGAGCATTATAAAACGACATTTGATACCGAACCACGTGAAGAAATATTTCAGCTAATGACCAAACTGGTAGGTTTTAAGGAACATCTTAAAGAAGGAGAGAGAGGTAGAGCCTGGCAGGTGAAAGGACCACCCACTATGCCCCTTATAGCCTCTAAGCTACCTTATGGCTCTCTATGGCCCCTCATATCCCCATGTCACCTTATACTCCTTGTTAGTGTGGACGAATTTAGAAATCACTCCACACTCAGAGCCCTGATCTGGCTTCCAAAGTAGCTTTATTTAACACCGGTGGAGAGAAAGCTTCTGTTCTAATCCCAGTGCTTCTCCGAAGAGTCAGCGTAAAGGTCTCAACATTTATACTTTTGTTGGAAGATACATTCACACAGTTTGATTTAGCTGGATGTTACCCAGATGAAGATAATCACTACTGTATTGTTTCTTAAATTGCAAAAACATCGAAACCCATTTCCATGTAATAACCTGATACCGTCTTCATTCAGAGACATTGAAATACATTTGCATACATTTAGACCAGAGGGGTGCCTTGATGGGTGAGCCCTTGTTCTTTACTATTCCTGATTGCTGTCTGATTTCTGGCAATTATCAGGATCTCATTCTGTGATTGCCTTGTTGATGCATCTTTGTGTATGTGCTAATGTTTTTTAGCTGGTGGGTAGGCTCAGACTACATGATGTACAGACAGGACATTCTGTGGTGTCAGCTTTTAAGCTATGATGTGGAGATGCCAGCATTGGACTGGTGTGGGCACAGTAAGAAGTCGCATAACACCAGGTTAAAGTCCAACTGGTTTATTTGTTATCACAAGCTTTTGGAGCGCTGCTCCTTTATCAGGTGAGTGATGAAAGACCAGTGCTCCGAAAGTGTATGATACCAAATAAATCTGTTGGACTTTAACCTGAATATTACGCACGGTAGCACAGTGGTTAGCACTGCTACTTCACAGCTCCAAGGACGTGGGTTCGATTCCTGGCTTGGGTCACTGTCTGTGTGGAGTTTGCGCATTCTCCTCGTGTCTGCGTGGGTTTCCTCTGGGTGCTCCGGTTTCCTCCCACAGTCCAAAGATGTGCGGGTTAGGTTGATTGGCCATGCTAAAAATTGCCCCTTAGTGTCCTGACATGTGTAGGTTAGAGGGATTAGTGGGCAAATGTGTAGTGATATGGGGGTAGGGCCTGGGTGGGATTGTGGTCGGTGCAGACTCGATGGGCCAAATGGCCTCTTTCTGCACTAAAGGGTTTTTATGATTCTATGAACCTAGTGTAGTGAGACTTCTTGTTGAGCTTTTAAGCTGCAAGGTCTTTTAACCTTGCTTTGTCATAAAATGGATGCTGAGTGCCATCTTATGTATCCTAGCTAAGGGGACCGATTTGTTCTCTTCCAACACTTCTCAACCCACCGCCCTCTGGCTCATCATACCCCGATGCCAACCCATTACCCCCTCTCCTCCCTATAACCCTTATAGCCCCTATGCTAATTGAATGCCAACTCAGGCCAACCCATGCTTCCACTCACTACCCTTTGCTTCCATGCCAACCCACCAAGTATCCACCATGGGTAAACCTCAGGAGCCATGCTGACATAGATAATTTTATGTGGCCATTGATGGTGTTGTTATTATAAAAAATACTCAAAAATAAAAAATAACATTTAATGCATCAAAATCCCTTCTGAAAACAATCATTAATATTCTATAACCACTTGGAGTTGTCAATTAAACTGCTGACTTAGCAGGCACCCCATTGTGATCATGTTAGGTTGTAAAATCAGTCATGCAGCACAAATTGTATAATGATAACCCTCAGGCTATGTCAACAGAGTGAAACATCAAGTACCACAGTGCTGGGCCGCTTGACTCAAACCGCAGGCTGCAAATTTATTTTTCTAAAAATTGAAAGCAAAGGTAGCTGAATCAGGAGTCTCTCCTCTGGGTCACAAGGTTCTTACATTAAAACCCCACTCTGGGACCAGAGCACAAAAATCAAGGCTGACACTCAACGGCCTGTAAATTAAAACTTGTAAAAGGAATGGATTTGTGGTTAGAGGTTCTGATGGTTTTTAGAACAGAGACAATATTTAACTTGGCAGAAACCTGCAAATCACAGAATCCCTACAGGGTCATTCGGCCCATCGAGTCTGCACCGACTCTCTGATAGAGCATCTTACCCAGGCCCACCCCGCCCCCCCCCTACCCATAACCCTGCACATTTAGCATGGCCAATCCACATAACCTGCAGGTCTTTGGAGTGTGGGAGGAAACTGAAGCACTCGGAGGAAACCCACGCAGACACAGGGAGAACATACAAACTTCACACAGACAGTCACTACCGAGGCTGGAATTGAACACGGGCCCCTGGCATTTGCAGCAGCAGTGCTAACCACTGTGGGTTGGATGCGCATTAATTGCACAGCTAAAGCATTCCTTTCCATTGAAATCAATGGAAAGGACAGTTGGGCTTAGACCCTAAGATAGGAGCAGAATTAGACCAGTCAGCCCATCGAGTCTGCTCCGCCATTCAATCATGGCTGATATTTTTCTCATCCCCATTCTTCTGCATTTTCCTCATAACCTCTGATCCCCTTATTAATCAAGAACCTATCTATCTCTGTCTTAAAGACACTCAATGAGTGTCTTGTTTTATAATGGGTGGTTGATATACTCGCAGTGGTTTCATACATAATGGTGAAATATAAAATCGACACCTTGAGTTTTGCAAAAGGAATTGATTGTTGCCAACAAAACAGAATACGGAGCGGTGAAGCCTAAATCATACAGAAGAATAAATGAGGCGCGCATATAGTTGGATTTCTGGTCTGTGCTGTGCTGGCAAATCTCAACCCGGCAGCAGGAGTAGCTGCTACAATTGGCTTGAGAGGGGAAACAGGGGCCCTGCTCTTTATTTCTATTCAATGGCCATTGATGGAAGTATTCTCGCCAAGCAAGGAGAAAACATGGATCTAATGGCAGCATTACTGAACAGCTGCGGTGGCACAGTGGTTAGCACTGCTGCCTCACAGCGCCAGGGAGCCGGGTTCGATTCCCAGCTGGGGTCACTATCTGCGTGGTGTCTGCACCTTCTCCCCGTGTCTACGTGGGTTTCCTCCGGGTGCTCTGGTTTCCTCCCACAGTCTGAAAGTCATGTTGGTTCGGTGCATTGACCATGCTAAATTCCCCCTCAGTGCACCCGAACAGGCGCCAGAGTCTGGCGACTAGGGAATTTTCACAGTAACTTCATTGCAGTGTTAATGTAAGCCAGCTTGTGACACGAATAAATAAAATAAAAACTAGATGATTCTTTACTGCTGAAGCCCTTAACTTAAATTGACTACTTGGGCGAGGTTGCAAAGAGTGCTTAGCCTTCTTGAAGTCATCATCAATCATCATGTACAGAAGGAGAAAAAGGGAGGATGATTTTTAGTTTTGAAAATTGACTGAGAATCAAATCACAGTAATGTGGCACAGTAGCACAGTGGTCAGCACTGCTGCTTCACAGTGCCAGGGACCCGGGTTCGATTCCCGGCTTGGGTAACTGTCTGTGTGGAGTTTGCACATTCTCCCCATGTCTGGGTGGGTTTCCTCCGGGTGCTCCGGTTTCCTCCCACAGTCTGAAAGATGTGCGGGTTAGGTGAATTGACCCAAACAGGCGCCGGAGTATGGCGACTCGGAGAATTTCACAGTAACTTCATTGCAGTGTTAATGTAAGCCTTACTTGTGACAAATAAATAAACTTATAAAAATAAACTTAAAGGTTTGTCAATAGCAACAGGTATTCCAAGTGTATTTATGCAGTTCCATTGATGATAACCTGATTGTATGAAAATGTAAGGGAACATTCAGGCTCCTTTAAGGATGTTCTAAAGTAGCCAGAGTTTAGTAGTTGAGAGGCAGGGTTCAATCTGGTGGAACAAAATGGGGCCTCTCACTTTGATCGCATGTTGTAAATCAGATGCTGTGGCACAGCCATGAACACAGCAATGCATCGGCCGATCCATGTCTCTTTCAACTTTTTTATTGTCAGGAATTTAAGAAATTTCTATTAATTTCCCTGGGAATGAATTGGTATTTTTGGCCCGATTGGCAGAAGAAAAGGTTAGGCTAAGCAGTACCATGTGTCAAAGCCATCTGCAGCCTCCAACGGTGACTCTTATTCTTTTGAAAGGCTGAGTACACCGTGTTCCTGATTTCTGGAGCAGACACGATCGATGGGATGAAGTGGTTAAAGTGTGAATCTCTGTTGACCAGAACACAAAGAGCTGCTGCAGTGTTTAATTAGGGATTTTATTGGAATATTTTGGTGTCAAATCCTGTTACGATTGGCCTCGTGTTCCCCCTTTAATCCACAAGAGAATGCAGCCAGGCAGCGCGAGCCTTCGCCTCAGTCCAAATGAAAAGTGAGCCTCTTTGGATTAAATGGAAGAAAAGCATCTTATGCTTGCCCAGATGCATTGGATATGACTGTTCTTTTTGACATTGAGCACATGTCTAGAGCTAGTGAAAAAAAACTCTCTGTTCCCCAGCATCTACACAGAACACCGAGTTTACTGTCCGATTGAATGTTCAAACACCATCTTCTCAAGGGAGTTGGTCACTGTTGGCACTTCTAGACTGTCACAAATGAAGGATGTGCTGCTCAGTAAACAGAAGTGGTTCTGAGATTCTGGTTTCGGATATTGATGTACAAACATGTCCGAATTTCATCATGCTTCTAATTTAGAAAAACCAATCAGTTTTTTTAAAGTTCATTTATTAGCAGGCTTACATGAACACTCCAATGAATTTATTGTGAAAATCCCCTAGTTGTCACATTCCGGCGCCTGTTCGGGTTCATTGAGGGAGAATTTAGCATGGCCAGTGCACCTAACCAGCACATCATTTGGACTGTGGGAGGAAACGGGAGCACCCGGAGGAAACCCACGCAGACACAGGGAGAATGTGCAGACTCCGCACAGACAGTGACCCAAGCTGGGAATTGAACCCGGGTCCCTGGCGCTGAGAGGCAGCAATGCTAAACTCCGTGCCACTGTGCCAAAAGGTTTTTTTGAACAGCCATTTTCAATCAGCAGAAAGAGCTAATGTATTAAATATTAATACAAGAGGCACCATTGGCGGCTGCAGAAGGCAGCTACACATGGCACTGTTTAATCTAACCTTTTATTCTGAATGCTATTCACCCAAGGCTTTATTTGGAGATTATGACATTTGCTTCTGAGAAAACAATGAGGTTAGGTTGAGTGGCCACGCTAAATTGCCTCTTACTGTCACAAGATGTCTAGGTTAGGGGGATTAACGGGGTAAATATGTGGGGTTACAGGGATAGGGCCTGGGTAAAATGCTCTGTCAGAGAGCCAGTGCAGACTCAATGGGCCAAATGGCCTCCTTCTGCACTGTAGGGATTCTATGGGGGTGATCTGACCAAAAGAATTCGATGTCCAGGACGGGTGGGAAAACGGGAGAGTTTCAGGTCCATTTTTTGGTTGAGTTCAAATCTGTTATGTTATCCACTTAATGCATAAAAAAAGAGCAGAAATGGTTCCTCGCCTGTCGCGGGGGGCGGGTGGGGGGGGTGTTGTGGGCACTAAGTCGCCTGAACGCTGGCTGAGAGCAGCAGAGGGTGTCATTGCGCATGTTCAGGTCTTTATAGCAGAGACCTGTTATTCAGCCTCCGCTGCTCTCAGCCAGCCTCCATAGATTAAAAACAGCACCCTTCCACACCACAGTACCCCAGCTACCGCGGGGGCCCGTGGCCGAACACGATCCCCCCCCATGATCGGCTGCTTGACCCCTACCACAGTTGGTCACCTGACCCCCCTCCACGATTGGCTGCCCAACCCCCTCTGCGGTCGGCCGTCCGACTTCCACCCCCCCCCCTCCCCGCCCCCCGCCAAATGCCCATGCCCGATCATCCCCTTTCCTCACCATACCAGTCCCTCATGCAGAGTGGCAGCAACGCCACCCCCATTCCCATACCACCCCCCCCCCCACCCCCGCCGTCCCTCCCCCGTCCCCACCATCACCAACTGGCTGGCCCCGGACTGGGCCTGCCCTATCTGGCCCTGCTGTCTTGGCAGTGCCCAAATGGCACTACCCCCTTGCTCCTGTCCTCCACGAGGGAGGTCTCAATGGCCTCCGGTTCTACCAGCGAGGCCATCACAACTGTCCCCCATTCTGAGGACCAGCTGTGTTCCTCTCCAGAGAGAACCTCTCCTGGGAAGGTCACACGGGCAAGTGAGCCTGGATGATAATGTCCCGGGCTCATTAAATCAATGCAAATGCAATGTTTATGTGATTTGAATAAATAATTCAGCCTGGCGCCAGAAATTCCAGCATTTTCCCTTTTGGTTTCAGATTCCAGCATCCGCAGTAATTTGCTTTTATTTCCGCCAGATATCCAGTGGCTCTAAGATCGTGAAAGGTGAGAAATCGGGCACGAACCTGATTTCTCGGCTCTCGTGTGATCTTACTGACTCACACCGCGCATCGGCTGGCGGGGTAAGATCGGCTCCTCTAATTCTCTGAATAGTCTAGATGAAATACTTAATTTTGAGGATTGAATTAAGCCAATGTCAACAGAGGGCAGTACTTTTGCAAAGGAGGCAGGAAGTGGGCTCATTTTCAGGTCAAGAACCCATCTGACATGAACCGGGAACTGATCCACATTTTCAATGAGGTGGAAGCCTAGTTGGAGTGGGGATGAGTGAGCCAGCCAATTAGTGGCTGGGGTGAGGACGTGGGAATTCGGGACACTGGGAAAGAGGTTGTGGTATGGTCAAACATGGAAACCGTTGCTGCGGCGACCATCTGTGAATGATTTGAAAAGGAGCAAAAATCGGTACCTTCAAATTGGGCAGGCGGACAGAGAACTGGAACCCAGGATTGGTTCGGGAAATGTTAGTGTTGTGCCATGCAGAAGGATTTTGTCAAAGCTTCCCGGTTTTTAAATAACATTAAACTTTCCCATTGCTGCTGTCCCTGTTTCTGACAGGTTGACCTGTTCAACTTTACTCACATGACCGCCTATCCAAAGGGTTAGTACATTAGATGGTGAGCTCTTAACTTGGATGGCACAGTGGTTAGCACTGCTGCCTCACAGCGCTAGAGACCTGGGTTCAATTCTCGGCTGGGGTCACTGTCTGTGCAGAGTCTGCAGGTTCTCCCCGTGTCTGCATGCATTTCCTCCGGGTGCTCCGGTTTCCTCCCACAGTCCGAAAGACGTGCTGGTTAGGTGCATTGGCCATGCTACATTCTCTCTCAGTGTAACCCGAACAGGCGCCGGAGTGTGGCGACTAGGGGATTTTCACAGTAGCTTCATTGCAGTGCTAATGTAAGCCTATTTGTGACACTAATCAATAAACTTAATTACACAAATGCATCTAGTTAATGATGTGGGTGACTTGACTTTTCCTCCAAGCCCCCGATCAGTGTGGTCGAGAACAGAGGTTGGCACCCATTTTTGGTTGCTCACCTCTGTATCAGACTGATTCAGTGCACCAACAGTCGCATGTTGCTTCCCTGTAAGTTAAAATGAAAGGTTTGGAAACAAAACAGTTAAACTGCAAACAGAAAAAAAATCACTTTCTTCAAAAAGAAACTTTAATTTCATTCTAGCACTCAGTGGCCTAAGTGTGCCCATTACGGAAATTAACTGAGGACTACCATTAATTTTATTTCCTTCATAATGATAAATCTACACAACGCCATTTATCATTTCACAATGAGTATATTGCTACATTACAAAGCACAGATGTAGTTGGTATTCAGCGGGTGAGCACAGTTTGTGTGGAAAGGCATTATCTTTGAATTTAATTGGAGAGCAGAGTCGTCAACTTGTATGATATCTTCTCATTTCGGTCAATTTACAGACCATAGCCCAGAGGGATTGCTGATGATCCCAATGTTTGTAGCTCGTAGGAGAATAATCCTTCAGCCTTGGAAACGTATCAGCATGGATCAGGGAAAACATCCATCATTCTACCAGACAATTCTGGAATGTTCTTTTCCTTTCCTCAGAGAAAGAAGCATATCTGTAACTTCTTTAAGGACATTAGCGCTGTCAATGCAATTGAAAATAAGCAGTGTCAGAAGAGACTGATGAATCACTCAAAGAGGCAATTTGCCTCTTGCCCTGCGCTTGATGTCGTGTATTGACTCCTTTATAACATATCATTTCTTTCCTCAATGAGCCAGCAAGGAACACTGTGCTCACATCTTGAAGCCAGTCTGCAGAGACCAGCTCATTTTCTTATGTTAGAATTGCCTTGAGGGGACATGAAAATGGCCGGGTTAGCATCAACAGCTGAGCTTTAAGTCCCTGTGGAGGTAGATCTGGGATCCACAAGCAGTTCAGTAAAGCTGGTGAAGTTTCAGGCATGGAAAATATAACCATTCACTTCACAGAGAGACTCAATTCCTTCTTTTGCACTTTGTTTATATGCTTGTTTCTTCCTCCTTCGCATAGGGTGGCACAGTGGTTAGCACTGCTGCCACAGCTCCAGGGACCCAGGTTCGATTCCCAGCTTGGGTCACTATTTGTGCGGAGTTTGCACCTTCTCCTCATGTCTGCATGGGTTTCCTCCAGGTGCTCCGGTTTCCTCCCACAGTCCAAAAAGATGTGCTGGTTAGGTGCATTGGCCGTGCTAAATTCTCCCTCAGTGTAACTGAACTGGCGCCGAGTGTGGTGGCTGAGGGATTTCCACAGTATAAGACCATAAGACCATAAGACCATAAGACATAGGAGCGGAAGTAAGGCCATTCGGCCCATCGAGTCCACTCCACCATTCAATCATGGTTGATTTCAACTCCATTTACCCGCTCTCTCCCCATAGCCCTTAATTCCTCGAGAAATCAAGAATTTATCAATTTCTGTCTTGAAGACGCTCAACGTCTCGGCCTCCACAGCCCTCTGTGGCAATGAATTCCACAGACCCACCACTCTCTGGCTGAAGAAATTTCTCCTCATCTCTGTTCTAAAGTGACTCCCTTTTATTCTAAGGCTGTGCCCCCGCGTCCTAGTCTCCCCTGTTAATGGAAACAACTTCCCTACGTCCATCCTATCTAAGCCGTTCATTATCTTGTAAGTTTCTATCAGATCTCCCCTCAACCTCCTAAACTCCAATGAATATAATCCCACGATCCTCAGACGTTCATCGTATGTCAGGCCTACCATTCCTGGGATCATCCGTGTGAATCTCCGCTGGACCCGCTCCAGTGCCAGTATGTCCTTCCTGAGGTGTGGGGCCCAAAATTGCTCACAGTACTCCAAATGGGGCCTAACCAGTGCTTTATAAAGCCTCAGAAGTACATCCCTGCTTTTGTATTCCAAGCCTCTTGAGATAAATGACAACATTACATTTGCTTTCTTAATTACGGACTCAACCTGCAAGTTTACCTTTAGAGAATCCTGGACTAGGACTCCCAAGTCCCTTTGCACTTTAGCATTATGAATTTTGTCACCGTTTAGAAAATAGTCCATGCCTCTATTCTTTTTTCCAAAGTGTACGACCTCGCACTTGCCCACGTTGAATTTCATCAGCCACTTCTTGGACCACTCTCCTAAACTGTCTAAATCTTTCTGCAGCCTCCCCACCTCCTCAATACTACCTGCCCCTCCACCTATCTTTGTATCATCGGCAAACTTGGCCAGAATGCTCCCAGTCCCGTCATCTAGATCGTTAATATATAAAGAGAACAGCTGTGGCCCCAACACTGAACCCTGCGGGACACCACTTGTCACCGGTTGCCATTCTGAGAAAGAACCTTTTATCCCAACTCTCTGCCTTCTGTCTGACAGCCAATCGTCAATCCATGTTAGTACCTTGCCTCGAATACCATGGGCCCTTATTTTACTCAGCAGTCTCCCGTGAGGCACCTTGTCAAAGGCCTTTTGGAAGTCAAGATAGATAACATCCATTATAGTGTTAAAGTAAGCGTACTTGTGACAGAAAATAAACTTTTAAAAAACTTTAGTTGTAACAGCTTATTTATTCATCAGCTTGCAAGAGGCAACTGGTGTGCAAGTCTTTTTTTAAGAATAAAACTATGGTATGAATTTAAAAGGAGACATGGCATGTGTTTCTGAGTGAACCACATCTCTATCTCTGTTAGCTTTTCTGTTTTGCACCACTCAGCCTAAGGTTAAAAGAACTCTTCATTTTAAATGGCATTATTTCATCTAGTTTCTGCAAGTGCTCCTATGATACCTTGGTAGGAATATGCAGTGCCCGATATGGAGATTGACTATTTGGGTGAGGGAATAAAGAGACTACTAGTACCTGACAAATCATAATCAGCTTAAGTCAGCATCTCAGAGGAATGAGTGTAAATTGGCAAACAATAAATAATTGCCTCAAAACTCCAATGGG
Source organism: Mustelus asterias (assembly GCF_964213995.1). Classification (NCBI taxonomy): domain Eukaryota; kingdom Metazoa; phylum Chordata; class Chondrichthyes; order Carcharhiniformes; family Triakidae; genus Mustelus; species Mustelus asterias. The sequence continues at coordinate 33,671,566 of NC_135813.1, read as the reverse complement.
GTTCCAAGTTGCTTGGTCTGCACTGGCCCTGGGATTTTCTAGTATGTCGACCGAGTGTTTTATTTCATTTATTGGTGTCGTACTGCAATGAAGTTACTGTGAAAATCCCCGAGTCACCACACTCCTGTTTGGGTACATTGAGGGAGAATTTAGCATGGTCAATGCACCTAACCAGCATGTCTTTCGGACTGTGGGAGGAAGCCAGAGCACCCAGAGGAAACCCACGCAGACGCAGGGAGAAACTGCAGACTCTGCACAGACAGTGACCCCAGCCGAGAATTGAACCCAGGTCTCTAGCACTGTGAGGCAGCAGTGCTAACCACTGTGCCCATTTGATAATGCAGCCACGTAAGAGGTCATGTGGCTGGAATGGGGGAGATATCCTCGGGATCTCAGGGAGAGCACAAATACTGTACATAGCAGTTGAGCTTTGGAAGAAACTACCTTTGTTGGAACCCTTCATGTCGGTGATTGAAGGAATCCATAATATTCTACATAGCATCTTACAAGACAGATATCATCAAGGGTGGAGTCTCCCTACACTCGGAGTTCCCACTGAATGGCTGAATTATAACTCAGCACATCCAGGGCTGCTTCCCTGATCAAGATTCCACCTCCTTTCACTTCCACCGTTCTCCTGAGATGCGATGTGTTGAGTCGAATGAGTCTTTTGGCTTCCAGGTATCTTCCTTTGCATTGCTAAAAGTGTCTGTTCTTTACTGGGTGACAATTCCACAAGCAATTAGAAGAGATTGTCATTGATGTGTGATCTTCGCTGAGTATCAGCAAGCTGTTTAATGTCATTGTTCAATCCAGCCTTGTTTGCACCTTTTTTGTTTGCACCTAACATTTCAAATGTACACTCACTTCCAACAGTGAGTTTTTGGATTGCAATCAGGAATAGTCACCCTGAATGTTTTCCTTTCTTGAATCCGACAGCAGTTGTGGCAATCCTACTGTTGTTCAGAAAGTACGTGCTCCAATTTGCTGTTCATTAACTCCTGCTAAATATATGGTTTTATTGAAGTTGGGTGAGCTTTAATTATCAGGCCTCCCTACCCGGGGGTGACCAGCCAAACCATTGTCTTGCCTGACACATGAAGAATGATCATTTCTTGAAGGTTCTCCGCAGCTATGGAACCATGGCATGGTATGAACTTGCACCTTTAGAAAACAACCAAGAAGAAACTATAAAAACAAAAAAATGGATGAGCTTTTACATCTACGAGATTTGGGAGTTTGTTTTCATAGAATCACAGAATTCCTTCAATGCAGAAGGAGTCCATTCAGCCCATCGGGTCTGCAGCAACAATCCCACTCAGGCCCTATCCCCGTAACCTCACATATTTACCCCGCTAATCCCTCTAACATACTCATCCCAGGACACTAAGGAGCAATTTAGCCTGGCCAATCAACCGAACATGAACATCTTTGGACTGTGGGAGGAAACCCACGCAGACACGGGGAGAATGTGCAAACTCCACATGGACAGTAACCAAGCCAGGAATTGAACCCAGCTCCCTGGAGTCTGCACGTTCTCCCTGTGTCTGCGTGGGTTTCCTTCTGGTGCTCTGGTTTCCTCCCATAGTTCGAAAGACGTGCTGGTTAGGTGCATTCGCCATGCTAAATTCTCCCTCAGTGCACCCGAACAGGTGCCGGAGTGTGGCGACTAGGGGATTTTCACAGTAACTTCATTGCACTGTTAATGTAAACCTACTTGTGACATTAATAAATAAAAAGTAAACTAAGCTAATCTAGCCACTGCTTATATGGTGGAGTATGGTTAACAAGTATTTGGAGTCACAGGTCAGGAATTTCACCTGAGGTACTCCCAGTTTGCCAGTCATTACACTGAAGGTGCTGCACAGAGCTGATCTGTGCAGTGAGCAGCACTTCCAGTGCAATTCCAAGGAAGTTACAGCAGCAGAATAGGGATAGAATCATAGAATCCCTACAGTGCAGAACAAGGCCATTCGGCCCATTGAGCCTGCACCGAGAACAATCCCACCCAGGCCCCAAACCCCATAACCCCACGTATTTACCCTGCTAGCCCCCTGACACTAAGGGGCAATTTTGCATGGCCAATCAATCTATCCCACACATCTTCGGGAGGAAACCGGAGCATTGGAGGAAACCCACGCAGACACAGAGAATTTGCAAACTCCACTCAGTCACCCAAGGCCAGAATTGAACCAGGCGCTGTGAGGCAGCAGTGCTAACCACTGTGCCAAATAGCTCCAAAGAAATCCCTGACTACAAAGTCTACCCACATGATGTAGAAAAAAATATCAAACACCCAACTATCAACACTTCATCCATATCTCTTGCCATTAATGCATCAAGAGATCTGGGTCTAAGATTGTCACAAACATGTTGTCCACGTGTGTGATGTGCTCGGTTGTTGTGACCATATCCTGTCTCAACTTCCCTGCAGCCTTTGACCAAACCATTCGCCTCAACCAGTTCTCCTCCATTGTGCAGGCAAGCGGGATTGCCCTCACATGAGTCCACAGATGAGACTGTTTGAGCGTGAACCACTCTCGCCACCTCAGGGTATCACCAGCAATGGAATATCTTCCCTTTCTTCTCCATTGTTGCTTCTTTAGCTGTCTCGGGATCTATGTCAGTTCGCGTGCGTGTTTTATCAGATTTCCATCCAGGTTAAATGCTTTCAGAGCCTTGTTCATCCAATCGCTGTAAAGTTTTACAACCATTTCTGATCACCCACCCCTCCCCCCCCTCCCCACCCCCCGCCCCCCAATATCTCATTCATCCATTGCCAAACCATTTGCAGCTGTGTCTGCAAAATGTCCAAGTCTACTCTGCAATTTGGTCCTTAAGTCTTCCACCTCAATATCCTTCTTTAAGACCTTCCTTAAATGCGGAGTCTGCACGTTCACCCTGTGTCTGCATGGGTTTCCTCCGGGTGCCCCGGTTCCCTCCCACAGTCTGAAAGCCGTGCTGGTTAGGTTCATTGGCCATGCTAAGTTCTCTCTCAGTGTACCCAAACAGGCGCCGGAGTGTGGCGACTAGGGGATTTTCACAGTAACTTCATTGCAGTGTCAATGTAAGCCTACTTGTGACACGAATAAATAAACTTTAACCTTCGTTAATGTCTACCTCTTGGTCACCCTCATTGGCTGAATGTTTATTTTTGTCTGATGACATCTCTCTGAACTGCTTTGGGATAGTTTGCGACACTAAATGGTGCTATATGAATGAAAGCGATGGGTTTTTTTGTCCAGTTTCTGAGAGACCACCCCAGTAGCTAACAAAACTGAGTTTGAGTGATGTATGGGCTACCTTTGTTTCATTACGTCTATCTTTTATGTACTGACCTGGATTAAAGGGAAAAGGATCATATAATACTACAGTACCTTGTGTTCCTTAGTTCCATTCTTGTTGAACCACAAATTGGGTGAAAATGAACAAAGGATTCCATAGAGTTTATTTCTTACATTAAAGTTGTTTGGTCAGGGTGATCATATCCAAGTGGATTAAAGTATTATGGGAAATACAGGATTCCTTGACTTTTATTGTTTGAGTACATGTTAGCGACAATCTGCTGTTTGTTTCAAATTCTACTTCTTAATAAACCTCATTCATTATACTGTCTGATAGTGTGGCAGTTATCTTTCATCTGAGTGATTAGGGTACATACATTTTTTTTCCAAAGCATACATTAATTGTGGTTAAATGTTCACCCTTAGGCCTACTTTCCCAGAGTATTCCATGCATAAGATCCTGCTTCAGTCCACTCACATGGGGAGCTGTGTTCATGGAAGTGAACTTTTCTATTGATAAAAGTACTTAAAGCAAGATTGAAGCATAAACAGGGGCTGGAATTCTCAGGCCATTCGTGCTCTGGCCGTTCATACCCCGCCAGCGCTACCAGAGAGGACGGAGAATTTGGCGCCCAGCCAAATCTCAATTCACTGCAGCGAGACGGGAGGCTCCCACTGGCGTGAACAGCCAGAGAATTCCGATCATGGACTTCGTGATATGCCAGTCAGAAATAGAAACATAGAAAATAGATACACGACTAGGCCATTCGGATCTTTGAGCCTGCTCTGCCATTCATTTTAATCGTGGCTGTCCACCAAGAATTAGCCACTTCTCTCAGGGCAAGCTGCCCTGCGCCACATGGCCTCGTAGTCTCATTATGGGTGTACATTCTCTGGGTGTCAGCCATTGCTCAGCTACTTGGTGTCCTGCCTCTGAGTTAGCAGGAAGTGGGTTCAAGTCCTAATCTAGAGACTTAAGCACAAGGTGACCAGAATATTTGATCAAATTGTAATATTCCTCTTATAAGGTGCCATTGTAGTAACCAGGGATGAGATGTTAAACTGATGTTCTCTCTGCCCTCTCAGGTGGACATGAAAGATCCAATGGCACCTTATAAGAGGAAAGGCCATAGAGTTCTCCTTGATTTCCTGGACAAAATTACCCCTCAGCAGTGTTAGAACCCAAAATGATTGGGTCATTGGGCGGCACAGTGGCACAGGAGCGGCACAGGGGCACAGTGGTTAGCACTGCTGCCTCAGAGCTCCAGGGACCTGGGTTCGATTCCGGCCGAGGTCACTGTCTGTGTGGAGTTTGCACGTTCTCCCCGTGTCTGCGTGGGTTTCCTCCGGGTGCTACGGTTTCCTCCCACAGTCCAAAGATGCGTGGGTGAGGTTGATTGACCATGCTAAGTTGCCCCTTAGTGTCCCGGGATGTGTAGGTTAGAGTGATTTAGCGGGGTAAATGTGTGGGGTTATAGGGATAGGGCCTGGGATGGGATTGTTGCCGGTGCAGACTCGATGGGCCAAATGACCTCCTTCTGCACTGTGATTTCTATGATTGTCACACTCATGTTTCTGGGAGTTTGTGCGCAAGTTAGCTGACAAGTTACCTGCATCACAACAGAAACAACACTTCAGAAAATTGTAATTCATTGGCTGTAGAATACTTTGGAGAGTACTGGAGTTATGAAAGGTGCTACATATATGCATTCTCTCATGGTGGCACAGTGGTTAGCACTGCTGCCTCACAGCTCCGGGGACCTGGATTTGATTCCCCCTGGATGCTCCAGGGACCTGGGTTTGATTTCCTCTGGGTGCTCCGGTTTCTTCCCACAGTCCAAAGATGTGCGGGTTAGGTGCACTGGCCATGCTAAATTGCCCTTTAGTGTCCCGGGATGCTTTGGTTAGAGGGATTAGTGGGGTAAATGAGTGGGGTTATGGGGATAAGTCTAGGTGGGATTGTTGTCGATGCAGACTTGATGGGCTGAATGGCCTCCTTCTGTACTGTAGGGATTCTATGATTCTTTCTTTTCATCAATAGATTTCTAAATATTAAAATTTGATCAAATATTCTGTACAATATAAAGCAAAATGGCATGGTGGCACAGTGGTTAGCACTGCTGCCTCAGAGTGCCAGGGACCCAGATTCAATTCCGGCCTTGGGTGACTGTGTGGAGTCTACACATTCTCCCCATGTCTGCGTGGGTTTCCTCCAGGTGATCCAGTTTCCTTCCGCAGTCCAAAGATGTGCGGTTAGGTAGATTGGCCATGCTAAATTGCTCCTTAGTGTCCCAAGATGTGTAAATTCAATGGATTAGCCATGGTAAATGTGTGGGGTTACGGGGATAGGGTGGGGCAGAGGGTCTGGGTAAGACACTCTGTCAGAGAGTAGGTGCAGACTCATTGGGCTGACACCCTTCTGCACTGTAGAGATTCTATGGTTCTATTCTATGATTGCCTCAAATTTTTTTATTAACCCTTACTGACCCATTTGCTGCCATCATTGAGGAAACACAAAGCAAAAAGATGTTAAAAGCTGTGAAGCTGGCACTTGGGCATAGTGCAGACATTCGCTGTGCCACAGTGTGTCAGGATCCAGGTTGGCATTCCTGAATCTGCCATTAGGTGAGATATTATAAACAATAAGACAGGACAGGCAAATCAAAGCCAAGACACCTGATGGAAGCCAACTTTAGGATAACATTAGCAAGGGGCCTGAAAGTAGGTTGGCAGTCTGTGCTCTCAACTAGGGAACAGTGTGTGCTGTTGAAAGATTGGAAGAAAGAATTTACATTAAAAAAAACCAGACAATAAATCAGACTGTACAGATTCACAAGTGTTTCTTAATTATCTGCCTTCACTAAATCACAACTCAAGCTGAACTATCTCATTAAATGTTAACATTTGGCACTACTACCTCCTGAATGTAAATCGCACTGTATTTAGGAAAATGTGATGAGCTGTACAGGCTGTGCACTATTGTGCAGGCAAGCATAATTATAGTATGTGGGGCACATATTTACTGAACAGTATAATCTACCACAGGAAGTATTTTTTAAGATGATGTTGCATTGAAGTATGGATGAATTGAAAGTGCTTTCCACAGTAATGCATACTGTAATTTAGATTTATGTGAGCCTTAGTTCATAGAATCATGGAAGTCCTCCCTACAGTGCAGAATGGGGACAATTAGCCCATCCAATCTGCACCGACTCTGACAGAGTGTTTCACCCAGGTCCTCTCCCCTGCCCTATTCCTGTAACCCCGCACATTTACTATGGCCAATCCACCCAACCTACACATCTTGGGACACTAACAGACAACTTAGCATGGCCAATCCACCTCACCCATACATCTTTGGACTGTGGGAGGAAGCCAGAGCACCCGAAGGAAACCCACGCAGACATGGGGAGAACGTGCAAACTCTGCACAGACAGTGACCCAAGGCCGGAATTGAACCTGGGTCCCTGGTGCCGTTAGGCAGCAGTGCTAACTATAATTCAGTTTGTTAAATTCATTGTGAATATTTCTGATTTTTAAATTTCTATTTTTAAAATCACCTTTTGTGCGCTACTTCTGGTATGGTGGAAGCCCCACACACTACTCACCAGAGGGCATTTTGATGAGGTAGAAATGTATGTATATTTGAATTGAATTTCAGAGAATTCTGATAGACGACCGAGTTTCAACAAGAAGTTTTCTAATGTTTGAATCAAACTGACAAGGGACATTCCATTTATAGAGTCATGAAGGATAATTGTATCATTACAGGCCTATAAAAATGCACCAAACATGCACCATGTCAAATACCTCTCAGGTAGAATCATAGAATCCCTTCAGTAGAGAAGGAGGCCATTCAGCCCATCGATCCTGTACCAACCACAAACCCACCCAGGCCCCATTCCCATAACCCCACACATTTACAATCCCCTTGACACTAGGATCAATTTAGCATGGCCAATCAACCTAGGTAAACTGTACATTTGGAAATAAGGGGCACTAAATTTGATAGTTCTCCAAAACAGGTAACGTTTAAAGTTTATTTATTACTGTCACAAATAGGCTTAACATTGCAATTAAGTTGTGAAAATCTCCAAGTCTTCACACTCCGGTGCCTATTCGGGTACACTGATGGAGACTTTAGCATGGCTGATGCACGTAACCAGCACGTCTTTTGGAGGACGTCTGAGGGAGGAAACCCACACAGCCAAGAGGAGAACATGCCAATCCCGCACAGGCAGTGACCCAAGCCGGAATTCGAACCTGGGTCCCTGGCAGTGCTAACCACTGTGCCACCGTGCAGGCCACATTTTTACTCACTTTCACCCACTACAATGCAGGTACCCGACCAGATTAATGCTGCCTGTCATTTAAATTGACATCCGTGTCCAACCAGTACCAGAGACATGGAAAACATAAAGCAGTTTCTTTTTCCTTGTCACCTTATTGTTTCTTTGTGGGTTTTTTGCTGGCCATATCTTGCAGTGTGTCAGCACTCTGCTGCGATGACCAGGTTCTTCCTGTCCTATGATGCTGGAACTTACCTGAATAAGGTAGAGAATCACAGCCATAAATTGTACTCAACAGCAGCATTCCTCACATTTAAAGCATTTTACAATGGAGTGGCGCAAATACGAAGCAGGCAAAGGATAAGGGGTGTGTGAGAAACTGAAGATACAGCTGAATGGTTAGGTTTTCAGAAGGCTTTTGAAGAGAAGAAGAAGCTTAATCAACTTGGAAAGAAAATTCAAAATGCAGGTGCATTGTGGCTGAAAAATCCACTTGCAATGGTGGAATTAATATTCAGCGATGTTAGTCATACTGCTATTAAAACCAGATGCTAAATTCTTTTGATCCACAGAATTACATTGAACATACTGCACTGAACAGGCCATTTGGCACAATAGAACTAAGCCAGTGTTTATGCTCCACATGTGCCTCTTGCCACCACTCTTTATCTAATCTTATCTTTCTGTTCCTGTCTCCCTTGGTTTCTCTCATTTCCCTCTAAATGTACTCATGTTAATCACCTCAACCTCTCATTGTGGTAATAGGTTTTACATTCTAACCACTTTCTCAGTAAAGAAACCCCGATTAAATGTATTAGCACTATCTTATGTTTCTTTGATTTAATTTGATTTATTATTGTCGCATGTATTAACACACAGTGGAAAGTATTGTTTCTTGCACGCTATACAGACAAAACATACCGTTCATTGAGTACCTAGGAGAGAGGGAAAGGAGAGGGTGCAGAATTTGGTGTTATAGCTAGGATGTAGAGAAGGATCAATTTAATATAAGGACCCTCATTCTGGTCTCCTGCACCAAGGGGAATCATAAAATCACAGAATCCCTACAGTACAGAAGGAGGCCATTTGGCCATTCGTGTCTGCAGCGACTCTCCAATACAGCATCTTACCCAGACCCTATCCCCATACAGCCATGTATTTTCCCCACTAAACCCCCTAACCTGCACACCTTGGGACACTAAGGTACAATTTAGCGTGGCCAATCAACCTAACCTGGATTGTGGGAAGAAACTGGAGTACGCAGAGGAAACCCATGCAGACATGGGGGAGAACGTGCAACCTCTACATAGACAGTCACCCAAGGCCGGAACTGAACCCGGATCCCTGGTGCTGTGAGGCAGTGGCATAATTGCATTGTAACTGGACCATTAATCTAGAGACCTAGGGTAATGCTCTGGGGACCTGAGTTCGAATTCCACCACCGCAAATGGTTAAATTTGAAATCAATACAAATCTGGAATTAAAAATCTCATGATAACAGTGGAACCATTGTTGATTATTGTAAAAATTCCTCCAGGGAAGAAAATCTGCCATTTTTACCTAGTCGGTCTATAACCCCAACAAAGTTAGTTTAAGGACAGTCCCATACATGAATATTTAAAAAGTGGAAACATAGAACATAGAACATAGAACAGTACAGCACAGAACAGGCCCTTCGGCCCACGATGTTGTGCCGACCTTCATCTGAAACCAAGATCAAGCTATCCCACTCCCTACCATCCTGGTGTGCTCCATGTGCCTATCCAATAACCGCTTAAATGTTCCTAAAGTGTCTGACTCCACTATCACTGCAGGCAGTCCATTCCACACCCCAACCACTCTCTGCGTGAAGAACCTACCTCTGATATCCTTCCTATATCTCCCACCATGAACCCTATAGTTATGCCCCCTTGTAATAGCTCCATCCACCCGAGGAAATAGTCTTTGAACGTTCACTCGATCTATCCCCTTCATCATTTTATAAACCTCTATTAAGTCTCCCCTCAATCTCCTCCGCTCCAGAGAGAACAGCCCCAGCTCCCTCAACCTTTCCTCATAAGACCGACACTCCAAACCAGACAGCATCCTGGTAAATCTCCTCTGCACTCTTTCCAGCGCTTCCACATCCTTCTTATAGTGAGGTGACCAGAACTGCACGCAATATTCCAAATGCGGTCTCACCAAGGTCCTGTACAGTTGCAGCATAACCCCACGGCTCTTAAACTCCAACCCCCTGTTAATAAAAGCTAACACACTATATGCCTTCTTCACATCTCCTCTATGTTTGCACTATCAGAACCTTTTATAATATTAAAGACATGCATCACTTAGACTTGCTTCTTACAGAGAAAAGAGACCCAGCCTTTATGTATTCATTCATGGGATATGGGGCATTGCTGGTTAGGTCAGCATTTATTGTCCATATGCTCTTAATAAGTATATATTCTGATATAAATCAATTTCTTGCAATATCTGCTTCCTTCATACAGGGAGAACAATTTTGTGAAGGATTTCCCGCAACTTGCTGATGGATTAGTTGTAATTCCCCTTCCTGTGGAAGAGCAGTGTCGGGGAGTTCTGTCTGAACCTTTGCCCAACCTCCAGCTTCTCACAGGTAAGCAAGCATCTGGTGTATTGAATTGAATTGATTTATTATTGTCACGTATTGGGATACAGTGAAAAGTATTGTTTCTTGTGCGCTATACAGACAAGTACAGACATAGGGGAGAAGAAAAGGAGAGGGTGCAGAATATAGTGTTGCAGTTACAGATAGGGTGAAAAGAAAGATCAGCTTCATATGTGATAGGACAATTCAAAAGTCTGATGGTAGCAGGAAAGAAGCTGTTCTCAAGTTGGTTGGTGTGTGTTGTCAGAGTTCTGTATCTTTTTCCTGATGGAAGAAGGTGGAAGAGAGGTCCTTGATTATACTGGCTGCTTTCCCGAGGCAGTGGGAAGTGCAGATGGAGTCAATGGATGGGATTGAGCTACGGTCACAACCCTTTGTAGTTTCTTGTAGTCTTAGCCAGAGCAGGAGCTATACCAAGCTGTGATACATCCAGAAAGGATGCTTTCTATGGTAATTCTGTAAAAACTGACCGAATTTCCATATCCTTTTGAGAGAGTAGAGGCGGATTGGTGGGCTTTCTCAACTATAACTGCAACTTTCTTCACTATATTTCTCAATAATTGTCAATGCCCTGCTGACTGCTTACTGCAATTAGAATATTCTTGCGGACTTGTCCATGTGGGGATGAAAGAAATCCACTGTGCATCAAATAGGCCAGGGGAAATACTGAAAAATGTGTACGAGTGTGCAAAACATCTAATATTGGGGGGCACAGTGGTTAGCACTGCTGTCTCACAACCCCAGGGACCCAGGTTCGATTCTCGGCTTGGGTCACTGTCAGTGTAGAGTTTGCACATTCTCCCCGTGTCTGCATGGGTTTCCTCTGGGTGCTCCCATTTCCTCCCGCAGTCCTAAGGTGTGCAGTTTAGGTGGATTGGCCATGCTAAATTGCGCCTTATTGTCAGAGGGACTAGCTAGGGTAAATGCATGGGGTTGTGGGGATAGGGCCTGGGTGGGATTACGGTTGGTGCAGACACGATGGGCCAAATGGCCTCCTTCTGCACTGTAGGATTCTATGAATAGGTTGTCTCATGCAGTGATGGTGTCTGAATCAGAACATTAAGCTGAAAAATGTGTACGAGTGTGCATAAATCAGTCTTTCCTTAGCGAGATAGTATTTGGCATGTGAATAATTAATTTGATGTTGAAAGTATTACATCTTCATGCATTCTTGCTCTCTAATTATTGTTCATTGCTGCTGTTGTGTTCAATGAAGTTATAAGGGATTGTCCACTGATATGCAGACATTTCAATTCTTGCCACACAAACAAGATGTCACGGTGCAATTCAACATTTCCTTTCCATTCTATTGTAGTCTCTTTTCAATGCCATTTTCAGTAGCAAAATTTCCAATATTGGGTGGCACGGTGGTTAGCACTGCTGCCTCACAGTGCCCAGTTCAATTCCGGCCATGAGTGACTGTGTGGAATTTGAGCATTCTCCTCGTGTCTGCGTGGGTTTCCTCCGGGTGCCCTGGTTTCCTCCCACAGTCCAAAGATGTGCAGGTTATGTGGATTGGCCAGGTTAAATTGCCCCATCGTGACCCAAGATGGGTGGGTTAGATAGATTACAGTAAGAAGCTTAACAACACCAGGTTAAAGTCCAACAGGTTTATTTGGTAGCAAAAGCCACACAAGCTTTCGGAGCTCCAAGCCCCTTCTTCAGGTGAGTCCACATCATTAGATAGATTAGCCATGGTAAATATGTGAGGTTCTGGGGATAATATAGGGGAGGGGGCTTGGGTGAGGTTCTCGGTCAGAGGGTCGGTGCAGACTTGATGGGCCGAATGGCATCCTTCTGCACTGCAGGTATGCTATGATTTCTTTGCTTAAATGAAGTGATTGTGAAAATCCACAGTAGTATTTCCCATTTTATTTTTCCTATTGATTTTAAATTATCACGTTTTCTCCATTTCCCCTTGGGATTGTGGTACCTCTCTCCAATATCAAGAAACCAACCAGGCAACGCTTTACTTTCTTATCTCCTGTTTGAATAACTTGCTGAGATTAAGAACCCGTGCCAAGAATTGGAGCCACTTTGTGGCACAGTTAATTGGAAGCCAGCATACCACATCACAACATTCAAACCACACAGTTCTTTGCCAGCCAACGTACCTGGTTCATAGAAATCATAGAAACCCTACAGTACAGAAAGAGGCCATTCGGCCCATCGAGTCTGCACTGCCCACAATCCCACCCAGGCCCTACCCCCATATCCCTACATATTTTACCCACTAATCCCTCTAACCTACGCATCTCAGGACACTAAGGGGCAATTTTAGCATGGCCAATCAACCTAACCTGCACATCTTTGGATTGTGGGAGGAAACCGGAGCGCCCGGAGGAAACCCACACAGACACAAGGAGAATGTGCAAACTCCACACAGACAGTGACCCAAGCCGGGAATCGAACCCAGGTCCCTGGAGCTGTGAAGCAGCAGTGCTAACCACTGTGCTACCGTACCATGCTGGTTACAACACTTGAAGTAAGGTAACAGTCTGACAAACATTAATGTGCCTTGACTTGGTAATTAATAAAAACCAACTTGGTTTGTTTTCCAGGTGATGCGAAATACAATGAGGCGACTGGCTATCCCATGGTGCAGGAATGGCGAGTTAGAAGCAATCTGTACAAGGTTAAGCTCAGTTCAATAACACAATCTGCAGGTAAAAATAAATAAATGAAGGACTTTGCAATGATTCAAAAGGACTTAGGTGCCATGAGCCTAGCATGAAGATATTTTAACTGAACTGAAGGCAGGGATTAATCAAGAACAGTCAGCATGGTTTTGTTCAGGGGCAGTCATGTCTGACCAACTTGATTGAATTTTTTGAAGAGGTGGTCAGGTGTGTAGATGAGGGCAATGGATTTGACATAGTCTTCTTGGATGTCAGCAAGACTATTGACAAGATCCCACATGGGTGACTGATAGCGAAGGTAAGAACTCATGGGATCCAAGGAAGTTTGGCAAATTGGATCCAGAATTGGCTGATTGGCAGGACAAAGAACAAAGAACAAAGAACAGTACAGCACAGGAAACAGGCCCTTCGGCCCTCCAAGCCTGTGCCGCTCCTTGGTCCAACTAGACCAATCGTTTGTATCCCTCCATTCCCAGGCTGCTCATGTGACGATCCAGGTAAGTCTTAAACGATGTCAGCGTGCCTGCCTCCACCACCCTACTTGGCAGCGCATTCCAGGCCCCCACCACCCTCTGTGTAAAAAACGTCCCTCTGATGTCTGAGTTATACTTCGCCCCTCTCAGCTTGAGCCCGTGACCCCTCGTGATCGTCACCTCCGACCTGGGAAAAAGCTTCCCACTGTTCACCCTATCTATACCCTTCATAATCTTGTATACCTCTATTAGATCTCCCCTCATTCTCCGTCTTTCCAGGGAGAACAACCCCAGTTTACCCAATCTCTCCTCATAGCTAAGACCCTCCATACCAGGCAACATCCTGGTAAACTTTCTCTGCACTCTCTCCAATGCCTCCACGTCCTTCTGGTAGTGCGGCGACCAGAACTGGACGCAGTACTCCAAATGTGGCCTAACCAGCGTTCTATACAGCTGCATCATCAGACTCCAGCTTTTATACTCTATACCCCGTCCTATAAAGGCAAGCATACCATATGCCTTCTTCACCACCTTCTCCACCTGTGTTGCCACCTTCAAGGATTTGTGGACTTGCACACCTAGGTCCCTCTGTGTTTCTATACTCCTGATGACTCTGCCATTTATTGTATAACTCCTCCCTACATTATTTCTTCCAAAATGCATCACTTCGCATTTATCCGGATTAAACTCCACCTGCCACCTCTCCGCCCAATTTTCCAGCCTATCTATATCCTGCTGTATTGCCCGACAATGCTCTTCGCTATCCGCAATTCCAGCCATCTTCGTGTCATCCGCAAACTTGCTGATTACACCAGTTACACCTTCTTCCAAATCATTTATATATATCACAAATAGCAGAGGAAGTAGAGGATGATGGTCGAAGGATGTTTTTCTGCAGAGATCAGTGTTGGGATTCTTGCTGTTCATTGTATATATAGGACCATAAGATATGAAAGCAGAATTAGGCCATTCGGCCCATCAAGTCTGCACCACCATTCTATCATGGCTGATATGTTTCTCAATCTGATTCTCCTGCCTTTTCCCTTTAATATTTGATCCCCTTACTAAATGATTTAGACTTGAATATTGGAGGGTTGATCAAAAAGTTTGCAGATGATACAAAAATTGGTAGGGTGGTAAGTAGGCAATGAGGAGGATAGCCTTAAATTACAGGAGGATATAGACGGCTGGTCAGATGGGCTGATCAGTAGCAAGTAGAAATAAATCTGGATAAGTGTGAAGTGATGCACTTGGGCTGGACAAACAAGGCGAGGTAAAACATGATGAATGGCGGGACACTGGAAAGCACTGAGGTTCAGAGGGACCTTTGGTGTGCATGTACACCAGACCCTTAAGGTAGCAGGACAGGTGGATTAAGTGGTTAAGAAGACATATGGTATATTGGCCTTTATTAGCCAAGGCATAGAATTTAAGAGTAGGGAGGTTATGCTGGAACTGTATAAATCATTGGTTCGGCCACAGCTACAGTACTATGTGCAGTTCTGGAATCCACGTTATAGGAGGGATGTGATAGCGCTGGAAAGGGTGCAGAGGAGATTTACCAGGATGTTGTCTGAGCTGGAGAGTTGATGAACAGAGATTGGTTAGACTGGGTTTGTTTTCCTTGGAGCAAGAGAGACTTAGGGGGGGTGGGGGGCGGGGGAGAAAGTAGATAGGAAGAAACTTTTCCCCTTGATGGAGGTATCAATGACCAGGGGGTATTGGTTTAAGGTAAGGGGCAGGAGGTTTATCATCCAGAGGGTGGTGGGAGTCTGGAACTCACTGCTTCAAAAGGTGGTGGAGGCAGGGACCTTCATAGTATTTAAGAAGTATTATGAAGTACATTTGCGAAGCCAAGGCATATGAGGCTATGGACCAAGTGCTGAAAAATGGGATTAGAATAGTTAGGTGGTTGTTTTTGACCGGCACAGACACAATGGGCCAAAGGGCCTTTCCTATGGTATATAAGGTGGCACAGTGGTTAGCAGCGCTGCCTCACAGCGCAAGGGACCCAGGTTGAATTCTGGCTGCCGGCCGCATGGAGTTTGCGCATTCTCCCCGTGTCTGCGTGGGTTTCCTCTGGGTGCTCCTGTTTCCTCCCACAGTCCCAAAATGTGCAAGTTAGGTTGACTGGCCATGCTAAGTTGCCCCAAAGTATCAAGGGGATTAGCAGGTTAAATACGTGGGGCCTGGGTGGGATTACTGTCAGTGCAGGCTCAATGAGCCGAATGGCCTCATTCTGCACTGTAGAGATTCTATGTACCTCAATGACTCTAAAATTCACAGGGCACGGTGGAAGATCAGGATCCTGAGGAAGATGTTGAAAGCAGGGAAGGACTGCAATTTAGAAAGGTCCAGGCAGGGTGTTTCAGAGGGCAGGAGCCAATAGAGCAATAGGTATGTTGAGAGCCACAGTGAAAGAAATTGGGCTCCAAACAAACATTACAACCTACTGCAGGAATATTTGAGCTTTTTACCTGAGTGTTCATGGTAATTGCACTATTGGAGAGGTATTCCAGGATTCCATTAATTTGCATGTATTTCACGTTGCTGACAATTAATCTTGATATTCTGAAGTGGAATTCATCCTTTGAGGTAACATTGCGATAAATAATCCTTACCAATCTTTTGGGCTGACAAAATACAAACAAGGCAAACCACTTACAAATACAGTAGAACTTTGTTGCATGGGCTTTGATGATTGGATTGGCAAGGCCCAGGGACCACATGCATCCCATAGTGTGTAGTTTGGAATTCCTGCTCTGTTGGGGCTCATCTGCAGAGAAGGCAGCTGAAAATATCCCCCGAAATGTGGTTGTTTAAGTTGCAATTCAATATAGCTTATATCACTGCTAATCTTGGAAACCTTTGATGTATTGGCTGCTCAAAAAACTGTCAATTGAATATGTTACAACCATGTGAGGAGGGGTGGAATGGCCTCCCATTCTCCCAGTCCTTGTTTGACTGTAAAGGGGTTTTTGTTTCAGAATTTAGAGAGGGTGTGCATTACCCCAATTCTGTAATTCTCCCACTATTTATGTGCCGAGGCTGTGGATAATTACTTAGGTTTTCTTAGGTTAAAGAAAGATGGTGAAATTTGAATTCAATAAAAATTAAGAATCTATTGATGACCATGAAACCATTGTCGATTGTCATAAAAACCCATCTGGTTCACTAATGTTCTTTTGGGAAGGAAGTTTGCCATCCTTACCCAGTCTGACCGGCATGTGACTCCAGAGCCACAGCAATGAGGTTGACTCTCCAAGGAGAATGGCATAAGCGGCTCTCAAAAATATCCTCTGGCGGGTACTGAGGAGTAAGCAATAAATGCTGGCTCAGCCAGTGGTGCCCACGTCCCATGAATGAATAAGATAGAAAAAAGCAATACATAGAACAGGATTCTCCGGCTGTGCTTGCCCCAAAACCAGAAAATCCCACCCGAGGTCAATGGACCTTTCCATGGTCCACCCCTCGCCCGCTACGATTCCTGTAGCGCGTGGAATGGGAAAATTCACCCCACAGTGTCAGATTGGGACCTCAATGTGTGGCACATCCATCTGAGGCATTGATTATAGTGTAAGCCTATCCACCATTTACAAAGTACAAGTCAGGAGTGTGATGGAATACGCCCCACTTGCCTGGATGGGTGCAGCTCCAACAACACTCAAGAAGCTTGACACCATCCAGGACACAGCTTGATTGGCACCACATCTACAAACATTCACTCCCTCGACGTTCAGTAGCAGCAGTCTGTACTATCTACAAGATGCACTGCAGCAATTCACCAAAGATCCTTAGGCAGCACCTTCCAAACCCACGACCACTTCCATTTAGAAGGACAAGGGCAGCAGATACATGGGAACACCACCAACTGCAAGTTCTCCTCCAAGCCATTCAATATCCTGACTTGGAAATATATCGCCATTCCTTCGCAGTCGCTGGGTCAAAATCCTGGAATTCCTTCCCCAAAGGCATTGTGGGTCAACCCACAGAACATGGACTGCAGTGATTCAAGAAGGCGGTTCACCTTGTCAAGGGCAACTCGGGATGGGCAATAAATCTCCACATCAATAAATGCTGGCCAGCCAGTGACGCCCATGTCCCGTGAATGAATTTAAAAAAACACTCCATGTTTTAAATTTGAACCAAATGGACACAGATTAACACATGGAAAGCTATTGCGTTGATCTATGAGGTGCTTCACAATTTTACCTCGGTATAATTTTCATCATAATCGTCTTCATTGGTAATGTATGCAAAGAAAACACCTGACATGGTAATGGAAAAATTGATCAGCTCTGCAGAAATTATGTCTCACTCAGAAAAACTGCTTTTGTCCAACACTTATCTGGAGAGCTCGGATATAAATCACACTTCAGCGGAAATTCTTTTTATACCTATAAAATTATGAAATCAGCTGTTATAAATAAGCATCTACAAAAACTATTATTTTGATGGCATAAGAATTCTATTAAAGCTGTTCAGCTGCATTAACTATAATCACTTCTTCATAACTACTAATTAAATTCTATGGACAATTGCTGACCTGGTAATGTTTTACATGTTTTAATTTTTATTGCCCATATGATGTAAATTTAAACAAGCTTTAAAAGCCCTGAGATGGTTTTATTGTAAAGGTAAGTGGTATTGTAGTTACAGAATCATAGAATCCCTACAGTGGAGAAGGAAGCCATTTGGCCCATTGCATCTGCACCAACCACATTCCCACCCAGGCCCGAAGCCCATAGCCCATGCATTTACCAAAGCTAATCCCCCTGACAGTAAGGGGCAATTTAGTATGGCCAATCCACCTTACTCGCACATCTTTGGACTGTGAGAGGAAACCGGAGCACCCGGAGGAAACCCACTGCAGACACGGGGAGAATGTGCAAACTCCATACAGACAGTGACCCAAGCTGGGAATCGAACCCGGGTCCTGGGCGCTGTGAGGCAGCAGTGTTAAACACTGTGCCGCCCTGGAAAGACCTGACAAAATGAATAAGGGACATGAGGCTGAATTTTACCGCCCCTTCGAGGTTGGGAACAGAGGCTTACGGGACCCGAAAATTATTAGGTTGGCAGGTGTGCTAGTTTCCTGAACTTTCTCCTCGTGTCAGCCATTTTGGCTGATGCAGGTTTGATGGCACCCACCTCCACAAGGTGGGTCAACAATTAGACTTGTTAAAGTTCAAGTAATCATAGTATGATAGAATCATAGAATCCCTACAGTGCAGAAGGAGGCCATTAGGCCTTTCGAGTCTGCACCGACAACAATCCCACCCAGGCCCTATCCCCATAATCCCATGCATTTATCCCGCTAATTCCCCTGACACTAAGGGGCAATTTAGTATGACCAATCTACCTAATCCGCACATCTTTGGAATAATAGAGGCTGACAGGGATCTTTCAGTCATCCTTCAGATTCCTGATGTGATGGGGGAAGATTAACTTCCTTTAGGTGCAGTCGCAGGCGAGGTTGCTAGTGTTCGAAGTAAGCCTGGAGGCCCTTGTTGCCTCTGACGTCTGGGTGGGGGATTAACTAATGGCCAGTCCATTAAGGGGCTTTCTCCTCCTCACTAATGGTGGCGTGGTTGCTTTTTGTACTTACAATTTTTTTTTTAGAAGTGGTTGAAAGGGCACCTTCCTGTCGAAGCACCCTCCCCACTTTAATGCCACTGAAACGCCCTTCCTATTTTACTGTAGCTGGGTGTTCCTCTGAAGCTGAGGCCTCATATTGACCTTCCAGCTTTGAGAGCCAGCTCACCATCGTGAATTGGACAGGGAAGCTGTCTCCTTGTAAATTAAGGGATGCTTATGTCAGAACTCCAGCCAGTGGCTGTTTCCGCCACAGGAGGACCAGAGATTGGCTCAGCTCCCCTTTCCTGTTGCCTAAAGCAAAAATTCAACCATGAGTTTAAAATCCCACCTTGGCAGCTAGGGTTTTCAAGTTCAGTTAATCAAATGAAAAGGTGGTATCAGTAAAGCTGACCATGAAATTACGGGATTAGCATCAAAACAAAAACAATCTGGTTCACTACTGTTCATTCGGGAGGGAAATCTGCCTTGCTTACCCAGTTTGACCTGTATGTGACTCCAGGCATACTGCACTGTGGTAGGCTTTTGCCTCCCCTTTGAAAAGGCCCATTAAGCCACTGAGTTGCATTCAAGATAACCGTTTGGCTAAGATCAAACATTGGATCAAGCTCAAGATCAATGCCTTATCTTGTCAGCTTGGATCTTCTTTGGCTCTGTTGTGGGGCCCATAAATTTTTTTAATTTGGTTTTTGAAACAAGCAAGGTGATAGATAGATTCAGGTCCACCTGGTCTATTCTGAGCATTTGTTTTGTAGTTTTAAGAATGGAGTAATTTTGTTTTTAAAGATGACTCATTACCACCTTCCCAAGGGCAATTAGGGATGGGCAATAAATGCTGGCCTTGCCAGTGACGCCCAAATCTCGTGAATGAAGGGAAAAACAATATTCTGAACTGGAGACTGTGAATACAAAATTCTGAAGTCTCAAATGAGATGAATAATTGGAAGAATTTTTAACTGGAATGAACTCTCTTGTAAAACTGAATATGTGATTAAGAGCAAGGTGAGAGTTACAAGAAAAGAAATAAATATTGCTGATTAGGTATTCTACGGAATATATTTGTTATGGTCCACTTGGTATTGCTATACGTGAGGCTTGAATAGATTACTTCCCAGAAATGTGTTCTGCAGTTGAATAAATCTGAAGAGGGTGCAGGTGAGATTTGCTCGATTGAAATTGGGGTTGAGTGATTTCAGATGTCTGGAAAGACAAGAGAAATTAACTCCTTTTAGGGGAGGTTCGTTGGAGCTTTTCAAAGTGTTTTGGTAGAATATTAAGGAATGGGTATTTTCAATGGCGGAAGGGTTCCTAACGAGAGCACATACATTAAAGATAATTTGCAAAAGAACCAACAAAGGTGAGATTATTTTTCATTGCACGTTTCTCTGTTTGGAATTCACTGCCTGAAGGACCAGTGGAAGCAAATTCAACAGTAACTTTCAAAAGGGAAGTGTATACATACTCAAAAAGGAAATGTTCTAGCGATAGCTCAGGAGAGTACAATTATTTGCACGCTCTTTTTAAAAAAGTACAGTGAGCTGAACCGTCACCTTCAGTGTTGCAATAGCAAAGTATGCAGAGGCTGAAAATTTAAAATCAGAACAGAAAATTCTGGATACTCAGCAGGTCTTGCAGCATCTGTGGAGTGGAAGACAGAGTTCATAATTTGAGGTCAATGACCTTTCATCAGAAAGCTGATGACACATCATTGACCTGAAATGTTAATTCTGTTTGCCTCTCCTCAGTTGCTGCCTGATCACCTTCTGTACTGTATGTGATGTGATGTACGTACACCATTAAGGGAGCATGTTTTAAACTACTTTCAATCATTAACCACTCAATGGGATCTAATGCAGTAATCCCATGACTTGTAGTCAGTCAATCAGCAATAGGACAAGGAGTGAGATATGTATATGATAGTCTCCCAGTTAGCGCTACCTGTACAGAGTCCTATCTTCAGATAAAGAACCCACATTATCGTTTCACCAATCTTTGTGTGTGATTGGTGCATTTATGTCAAAAAGAAGAACGCAACATGGTGGCAGGAAGTGGCAGTATAGTTTTGAAGTTTTGGCTGCAAAATAAACAAAGAACAGTACAGCACAGGAACAGGTCCTTTGGCCAACCAAGCCTGCACCCATACATGATGCCTTTTTAAACTGTAGACCTTTTGCCTCCATGTGGTCCATATCCCTCTATTCTCTGCCTATTCATGTATCTGTCAAGATGCCTCTTAAACGTTGCAATTATATCTGTTTCTACCACCCCCTCTGGTAGCGCATTCCAGGCACTTACCTCCCTCTGTGTAAAAAAAACTTGCCACTTACATCTCCTTTAAACCTTTCCCCTTTTATCTTCAACCTTTCCCCTTTTACCTTAAAACTATGTCCCCTTGTAATTGACATTTCTACCTTGGGAAAAGGACTCCAATTATCCATTCTCTCCATTCCTCTCATAAATTGTAAACTTCTATCAGGTCTCCCCTCAGCCTCTGCCGTGCCAGAAAAAACAGAGATGGCAGATCTATTAACATATGAATGAGTAAGCATTTTCTATAACTTATGAAATACTCGTTGCTTATTATATATATTTCATCTTATTCATGGGGTTATAGTTGGTGAAGAAGCCAGATTTAAACCTTGAGGCCCACTGTGGTGAAGGAGGGCCACTCGTAGCCCACTCACTAGACTAGGTTCACTGTTAGTTGTTCTATCACAATGGAAATGTTGCAAAAAGACATCTTGGACCAACCCAACATCACACCAAGGAAGCACTACTACAAATGGCATAAATGCAAAGCTCCACTAACAGGTAGACAGAGTCTACAGGCTATGCATAATTGGTCCACCATTGGAACGATAGCCAATGCAGGCAAGCCTAATAAATAATGTGGGTGGTGCAGTCTCATACATGCACCAAGAAAATGCACAACTTTTAACATTGCATGCAAAGCATGTGGTACCAGAGGACACTGGAAGTGCCAGTGCAGAAAGGAAAGGCCAAAACAAGTGGTTTGATGTCACGAGAAGCCAGAACCAGAAGTCCCACAGGTTACTTCCCTGTGCTGTCACATAAATAAATTGATTCTTTAAGGGTAAACTTTTAGTTAGTAAAAATGGGAGTGATGTGCACGTGCATGCACCTTTAAGGGAATGTATCTTAAATTGCTGTCATTTATTATTACCTCAACAGGATGTGATGTAATAGTCCCATGATCTCTAGTCAGTCAATCGGCAGCAGGACTAGGGGCAAGATGTATGTATAATAATCCTCCAGTTAACTCTATATGGATACAGTTTTATCTTCAAATAAAGAATCCAAGTTCTTTTTTCACTAATCCTAGTGTGCGATTGGTATATTTATGTGAAAAAAGAACATAACAGTATATTTCTAGGACTTGACGTCTATGATTCGATGACCTTGATAGCAAGGCTGCATTTGACCGAATGTGGCATCAAGGAATCCTCGCAACTGGAATCAGGGGGAAACTCAACACTGAATGGAGATGGTTGTGGTTGTTGGAGGTCAGTCATCTCAGCTCCAGGACATCATTGCAGGAGTTCCTCAGCGTGGTGTCCTGGACCTGACCATCTTCAGCTGCTTCATCAGTGATCTTCCTTCCATCATAAGGTCAGAAATCGGGATGTTTGCTGATGATTGCATAACATTCAGCACCATTTGTGACTCCTCAGATACTGAAACAGTCCATGTCCAAATGCAGCAAGGCCTGGACAATATCCAGGCTTGGGCTGACAAATGGCAAATAACATTCATGCCACACAATTGCCAGACAATGACCATCTCCCAAAAGATAGAATCTAACCATCATCCCTTGATATTCAATGGCATTAACATCGCTGAATCCCTTCCTACCAACATTCTGGGGATTAGCATTGACCAGAAACTTAACTGGACTAGCCATGTAAGTGCTGTGGCTACAAGAGTAGTAAGAAGTTTAACAACACCAGGTTAAAGTCCAACAGGTTTATTTGGTAGCAAAAGCCACACAAATGCTACCAAATAAACCTGTTGGACTTTAACCTGGTGTTGTTAAACTTCTTACTGTGTTTACCCCAGTCCAATGCCGGCATCTCCACATCATGGCTACAAGAGTAGGCCAGAGGCTAAGAATCCTGCGATGAGTAATTCACTTCTTGAATTCCCAAAGCCTGTCCACAATCTTCAAGGAACAACTCAGGAGTGTGAGGGAATATTCTCTCCTTGCCTGGATGAGTGTAGTTCCAACAACGCTCAAGGAGTTTGACACCATCCAGGACAAAGCATCTGCAGTGCATCTTTTAGATGGTACACACTGCTGCCACTATTCGTTGGTGTTGGAGGGATGGAATGTTTGTGGAAGGGGTACCAATAACCCCTTCTTGATTGGTACCCCTTCCACAAACATTCCATCCCTCCAACACCAACGAACAGTGGCAGCAGTGTGTACCATCTACAAGATGCACTGCAGGAACTCACCAAGGCTCCTTAGGCAGCACCTTCCAAACCCACACCAGTTACTATCTAGAAGGACAACGGTAGCACAAACATAGAAGCAGCACCATCTGGAAGTTCCCCTCCAAGCCACGCACCACCCTGACTTGAAAAGATATCATCGTTCCTTTGCTGTCTTTGGGTCAAAATCCTGGAACTCCCACCCTAAAAGCACTGTGCATGTACGTACACCACATGGACTGCGGCAGTTCAAAAAGGCAGCTCACCACCCCCTTCTCAAGGGCGATTAGGGATGGGCAATAAATGCTGGCCTAGCCAGCAAAGTCCACATGCCTTGAATGAACTGTAACTTTATCATATCCTGCATGTAAATCAAAAATACTCCTTGAAGCAATTCTCAACACTAAGTGAAAAGCAAAAAAAAGCATTGCATGGTTTCTGGCAGATGAAGATATGACAGGGAGAGCAGAATAATTATACATTGATATAACAGTCCGACAGAAGTACAAAGAATTAATAGTTGCATCTCTATGTGCAACTCACGAGTGTCCAAACCAATTTTAATTATGATATCAATGATTACTTTTTCAAGAATTTGTAATTATTTTTTAAAACGAGTAGCATATTTTGGGAAGTCATTATACCTATTCATAAAATCCATTTAAAATATGTTACCTTTAATAAAAATTTGCTTTGACAAAGGGTCATCTGGACTCGAAACATCAGGTCTTTTCTCTCCTTACAGATGCTGCCAGACCTGTTGAGATTTTCCAGCATTTTCTCTTTTGGTTTCAGATTCCAGCATCCGCAGTAATTTGCTTTCATAAATAAAAATAAGTCCGAGTAGTTTAATCCTGAGACCAGTGACAGGTTCAGGAAAGTTCTGGTCCTCCTGGGCATGGTGGTTATAAAAACATACACAATGAGGATTAGGATTCTCGTAGGAAAAAAAATGATATAGCTTCCTTCTTCTGCAATTAATAATCCACTAATAAAATCACTGCTTTGAAACACAGAACTTCAGAAAATGTGATTTGGTTCGTGGATCTTCAATTATAGAAGAAGATTAGCATTATCCCTTTTCACCCCAGTAGTATGTTTGCTTCTTTGACACTAAATCAAACACTAATGTAACATTAATAAATGTGCTCATCTTTTATTGACATAATATTGGCCTGATACAATGCAATAAATAATAAGAAACAGTTTGAGAAAGAGTTGCAGTCTTTTTCTCAGTGGGGGCAATTATTTGAGAACATGCGTTCAGCAATACATCTTCAGAAAGATGCCCCCACAGCTCATCCATTTCCCCAATTCCCACTTCTCCATGCTCGACGCTCCCTGTTCCTTTCATGTGTTTTCCTCATTTGACTTTTGCATTATTTGCATATCAGCTGAGAGCTTCTTGCACAGCCAGCTCACACCTCCCCCTCCTGCCCAAGGCCACCAAAATACAGCATGTACTGGGCATCTGCTTCCTTCTCTGTTGCTTTCTCTCCTATGAATATGGCATATGCAGGGCATTCATGATTTGAGAAAAACTGATCCGAGAGTCTCAAAATAAGTTCTGAACTATATAAATTATTCTGAATTCCGAAGCTGAGTTCCTGATCATTTTCAAATCGACTGAGGCTAAACAAACATTAAGAACTAGCGATGTTTATCTTACAATTTAAAATCCTGATAAATACCATCTATCAGTTACCACAGCATTTACTTGCAAGAAAAACAACTATATTGAATTTGTAAATGAGATTTCCATTGAAAAAACTGCTGAGGTTGTGTTGAGTTTAATTACCAACCAAGTAGTGTATAAATTTGGGAGAGGAAGAGAACATAAACATTTTTGGAGCAGAGAAACAATCTGACCTGAGGAACTGTATGACTCTGCAAATTGATTTGGTATGGGGCAGCACAGTGGCGCAGTGGTTAGCATCGCTGCCTCAATTCCAACCTTGGGTCACTGTCAATGTGGAGTTTGTATGGTCTCCCCGTGTCTGCGTGAGTTTCCTCCCATTTCCTCCCACACTCCAAGGATGTGCGGGTTAGATGGATTGGCCATGCTAAATTCTCCCTTAGTGTCCCAGGATGTATAGGTTAGGGAGATTTGCAGGGTAAATATGCGGGGTTATGGGGTGGGAAGCTCTGTCGGAGAGTCGGTGGAGCCTCGATGGGCCAAAATGGCCTCCTTCTGCACTGTTAACTTAAAAGAAAGGAAAGCCTGAAAATTTTTCACCACAGTGGAGATTATTTCCTGCTAAGTGTTCAGCATTGTTATTGAAAAAGGGAAACTTTACCATCCTGGATCTCCTTTTTTATTTAGTGGGATGGAGCCAAAACTATGGACTGGCATGAAAGTTGAACCATGCCAGGAAAACATGTCACCAGAAATGTTGCATATTTTACCCCCGTGGTTCATATTTGACATTTATTATGGCAACATGTAAATACACCCTGCCATAGGATTAGTTACATGGTTCAGAAGGAAAAGTTTGTTGATAAGAATCCCTCTTATTTTGACACAAAATCAAATTAAAATACTGTGAATGAAATAAGAACAGAGCTCTGAAGAAGTCAAACGGAGTTGAAACATTGACTCAGTTTCTCTCTCCGTAGATGTTGCCAGACCTGCTGAGTCTTTCCCACATTTTCTGTTTATATTTCTTATTCTTATGTTTTGCCAAATACTGGTTCATTTTTCATTTGATTTAAAGTCTAGTAAAATGGCAGGTCCAAAAGTACGATTTCAGTGAATCTTACTACTAAAAATGGCAAAATTTATTCATGTCCAAAACATTCAGACCACCTGGCGGCTGTGAGAATTGCAACAATTTAGCAATCAGATTTTATCACTACTTTTCATCTTTCAATATAGAACGGTAGTGGGTAAAATATTGAATCAGTACCAGAGTTTATAAAGTATACCTACTAAAAGGAAAAATAGCATGGCAAATAAAGGAATAGGTTATTTTTCCTCCGATTTAAAGAACTACATTGCTCTTCACAATGTACACTCTGATCAACGATAAAGGTGAAATCATTTATTAGCCATGGTGCTGCCCAGTGCTGTGACAATCAGTTTGTTGCTGACATGTTATCATCACTTGTTTTACATTGATCCTTGTTGACCTTGGGAGCACATATACCTCTCTTTTTCTCTCATCCAACCATGTAACCGATTCCTTATCTTCCCAACATCTCTACCACTATAGTGATTCTTTGTAAGCTTGCCCTTCATGAAGATTACCAACTCCAGCTCTGATCTAGAGTTGAGTGATCCTTAAATACGGTGTGAGCTTCTTGTAATTGATTTTCAGTACAACCCTAATGTTGATGCCTATTTTTTGTTAATTTTCATTCAATTATTTTTGGACAGGATCTTTTCTATGACAGCTTTATTAATGGTTTCTCTTGAAAAGTTTCAAATCATCCAACATATGGCCTAAGAATTGTTATCTCCAATCTTCTTCTCCGTTTCCGATCCAACTCCTATGATTACACTTGGCTGAGGTTTGTACAATAGGAAAGAACAACACATTTCACTGTAAACCCTTAATGATTTAACTCCAATGCTTACATATGGCATCCATTCTTTTAATTACCTTCCTGATGGCTTACATTTGACAAATATTCCAATTTACTGTAATTATACACCATAGTCATAGAGTCATAGAGGTTTACAGCATGGAAACAGGCCCTTCGGCCCAACTTGTCCATGCCGCCCTTTTTTTTAAAACCCCTAAACTAATCCCACCAGCACTGTTCCTTCCTCCACCTTAAGTACCGATTGGCAACACATGAAGACAGTTACAAACATGCTTTGGATTTTAACTTGGGTTTGCATCACTCAGGACTGCACACTCCTTCAGGTTTCATTAACATTACCCTCCTCTCCTGGGGGACTGAACTGTATAGGATTGGGCATCGATAGTTAAGGGCCAGGAAAGCTGAAATCTGTTAAAGTGGCAGAGAGAGTCAGAAGAGGCACAAATGTCGATGGGAGGAGCCCGGACAAGGATGGGAAAAAGAGTCATGGTCGAAATCATTTTTGTTGTGCAGGAAGAGGCTGGGGAAATGGGTTCACCAGCGCAATTCTGATTTTGGGAAGGAGGTAGAAGTAGACTGTGTGGGCTTTGGAGCCTGAGAGATTGAAGGTTGTTGAGGCAAGGCCCAAACCTACCTGAGCACATTCCCTCACCTCTTTTTCTGCTACACTATTGACTATTGGTGTTGCCTCCTGCTCTTGCCACACATTGGAAAATGTCATAATTTTGCTCTCAATTTCGATCTTTCCCGTCTTCAACTGGTTCATCGCTGAAGGGGATTCTCCCCTTCCCTTCTTCAACTTCTGCATGTCAATTTCTAGGGATAGGTGAATGATCAATATCCACTATGAACCCACAGTGACCACGATTCCACATCCCTCCATCCAGCTTCCTACAAGGACTTCATTCTCCAAATTTCTACATGTCTGTTGCATCTGTTCTGGCAATACCACCTTCAGTTCCAATATATCTAATGTTTTCCTTTGCACTCATTTCAGGATTTTCCTATCGTATGCTTGACAGGGCTCTGATGGCGTCCATTTTACTAACGACATTTGTGCTCACACATCTTCCCCACCCTCTCAGAACAACAATCGAGTTCCTCTTGTTTTCATCTTCCATCTGATTGGCCTCCATATTCAGCAAATTATCTTCCAATCCTGCCACCTCTAGCATGCGACGGTCATTAAACACATCTTCTCTTCCCCTCTCCTTTCCTTAGAAGGCTGTTTCCTCCACAACACCCTGGTCTAATCTTCAAGCACCTCCAACCCTCCCAAATCAACAGCAAACTTCATGTACTAGCACCGGAGATGTTACATTTTCCCTGAGGTGTAGGGAAGGCAGTGGTGTAATGGTATTGTCGCTGGACTAGTAACCCAGAGGTCCAGGAAAATGCTCTGGGGATCTGGATTCGAATCCAACCATGGCAGGTGGTGAAATTTTGTATTTCCTTGTTAGTGTAGTGGTTAGTATCCGCGCCTGTCACACCGGAGACTGGGGTTCAATTCCTCGACGAGGAGCTGCCAACTTCCATGACAGCACGATGGCAGCGTCTGTTTGGGATGACGCGGTGGCACAGTGGTTAGCAGTACTGCCTCACAGCGCCAGGGACCCGGGTTCAATTCTGGCCCCGGGTCACTATCTCTGTGGGGTTTGCACATTCTCCCTTGTCTGCGTGGGTTTCCTCCAGGTGCTCCCAGTTCCTGCCACAGTCCAAAGGGTTCAATGGATTGGCCATGCTAAATTGCCCCTTAGTGTCAGGGGGATTAGCCGGGTAAATATGAGGTGTTACGGGAATAGGGCCTGGGTGGGATTGTGGTCGGTGCAGCCCCGATTGGCCAAATGGCCTCCTTCTGCACTGTAGGGATTCTATGATTCTGTAACCTCCTCCCTAACCACTGTCTTGGGCAACAAACACTCATTTCAGGTGAAACAGTGATTTTAAAAAAATACTGTGGATGCTGGAAATCTGAAATGACAACAGGAAATATTGAGAATACTCTGAGGCCAGGCATTCTGTGGAAAGGTTAACAGGTTGATGCTCTCTGCACTGGGGTGACCAAACACAGATTGGGTGATCACCAACATTTTGTTTGTGAACATGACTCTGAACTTCGTCACACATTATCTCATTTCTCCCTCTCTCTGTGTTTGCTTCCTGCACTGTTTCAAAGAACCTCAATGTAAGCTGGAAGAACAGCACCTCAGCCTCTGATTAGGCTCTTTGCAGCCTTCCACACTTCCACAATGAAGTTTAACAAGTTCAGATCAAACTCACTTCTCCCCTGAACAGATAGCCATTTTTGGTGACGATTGAGCTATTGACATTTATAACCACTCGAGAGCCATATTTTTTTTCTTTCTCACCCCCTTCCCACTCCCTTGTATCCTTTTTGTTATTTAATCATTCTTGCCTTCCACTCTATCACTGAACTTCATTTTTGTCCCTTTCCTGCCTCTGTACAGTACTCGCTTGGAAACTGTTTCTCTCTAACTTTTTCCAGTTCTGATTAAAGTAACTTTATCGTTCTCTACAGATGCTGCCTGACTTGCTGCAGATTTCCTGTGTTTTCTGGTTTTATTTTTGACATTCAGCACAGGCACTATTTTGCTGTTGTAGCTATCATGGAAGAAAGGAACAAATTTAATTGAGGGAGAAAACAACTTTTTGCTGAATTTGATTTATTTTTGAATGATGTAATGGTGCACTGGGGGGGTGAAAGAGACAAGTCTTATCTTTATTAGTCAACAAGAAGTCTTCACTAATACAGCACTGTGGCACAGTGGTTACCACTGCTGTACCACAGCGCCAAGTACCCAGGTTCAATTCCGGATTTGGGCGCCTGTGTGGAGTTTGCACGTTCTCTCCGTGTCTGCGTGGGTTTCCTCCGGGTTCCTCCCACAGTCCAAAGATGTGCAGGTTAGGTGGAGAGGCTGTGTTAAATTGTCTCTAGGGGCAGGATTTTCCACTCGCCCCAAAACCGGAAAATCCCACCCCGAGGCCAACGGACCTTTGCATGGTCCGCCCCCCCGCCTGCTACGATTCCCCTGGCAGGCGGGACGGGAAAATTTCCCCCCCTTAGTGTCCAGAGATGTCTAGGTTTGGGGGATTAGTGGGGTAAATACGTGGGGTTACAGGGTAGGGCATGGGTAAGATGCTCAGTCAGAAAGTTGGTGCAGACCCGATGGGCCGAATAGCCTCCTTCTGCACTGTCGGGATTCTATGGATTTGCTGGTGGAAGAACTCCCCAATTTTCACCTCTTAAATATGAACTTTCTTTTGTTGCCTAGGTTTCTCCAACGTGCTGAAAATGCTGAAGGGAGAAAGTAGCAGAGAGGACCTGATTTCCATCATCCAGCAATACGGCAGCCATTATATTGCTGAGGCTCTCTACGGCTCAGAGCTCACATGCAAAATACACTTTCCAAGCAAGAAGGTCCAGCAACAGCTTTGGCTTCAGTATCAGAAAGGTAGGATTAAAAATTAACTTTATATCATTATTTGCATAAGCAGAACAATGCTCAGTGGTGAGGGGTGGGACAGGAGGGTAAATCGTGTAGTTGTACACTGAAATCTTACTTGATCACAATACTAAAGATTTCCTCCTAGTCTGTAGCCAGAGGTAGTGTTGTCCTCCATTGTTCCTGCCACTCACCAGCAGTATCAAACATTACTCGATGGGCAGAAAGGCCTTTTCTGCACTGTATGACTCCATTTCAGACCAAAGCTTCTGGTATTTCCTCCCTAATTTTCGCCACTTCCCTCTCCTCCTCTAAGACACTCCTTAAAATCTCAAGAGTTTTACTGCACAGAAAGAGGCCCTTTGTGTCTGCATTGGCCATCAAGCACTTATCTTCTCAAATAATCAAGCACTTGGTCATGTCTCAATATTTCTTTCTGTGGCTCGATGTCAAATGTTGTCTCCTGTCACTCCTGTGAAGTGCCTTGAAGCATTTTATTACATTAAAAGCACTGTATAAGTGCAAGTTGTTATTAACAATCGCTCAACACAGTCCTTGGGGATTCTATCAGTCCATATTCTATGATGTGGTACTCATTAGTCTCAGAAGGGTGGAATAGATGTGGGCTTTCTTGCAACACCAGCCAACGACGAGGACAACTAGCTTAAAATTATCGCAACGTGGAAGTTTGTTGCAGTGACAAGAGAAACAGCATCTCCCAAAGCATTTTTTTTAGTTTGTCAGAAGTAGGTTTACATTAACACTGCAATGAAGTTACTGTGAAAATCCCCTCTTCGCCACACTCCGGCACCTGTTCGGCTACACCGAGGGAGAATTTAGCACGGCCAATGCACCCTAACCAGCATGTCTTTCAGACTGTGGGAGGAAACCGGAGCACCCAGAAGAAACCCACGCAGACACGGGGAGAACTTGCAGACTCCGCAGTGACCTGAGCCAGGGATTGAACCTGGGTCCCTGGCGCTGTGAGGCAACAGTGCTAACCACTGCGCCACTGTGCCGCCCAAAACACGAGCAGGAAGAGGAATCTTCCATTGCTGGAGACTGCATATAGAATGTAATTGTTTTTTTAAATTCAATGGGCTGCTGCACTGTAACATGGCGCATCAGGTTAGAAATCTATTTGTGAACAATTTAGTTAGATGGAAGCTTAACAGTCAGAAACTCATACTTAGGTATTTATGTCCTGTATTTATTTGCCAGTATTATTCTGCTGCAGATAAACAAGAATAGGCCAGGACTTTAGATGAGTGCAAGATATTGTCAAAGCAAACTCACTCCCCCAAATATGGTAAAGAAATAGAAGTTTTCAAAGTCAGCTCCAACCTATTTGATTCGCTTGGTCTCCTCTTAAACTTGGGCACTGTATAGTACCATCACCCTTTAAAGGTTTCCAAAACATACCAAGATACAGGGATTGTTAGGACTGTGAAATGTCAAGCTATGCTGGACCAGAAAGTCTTTTTGCGTCCTTGACACTTGATACCATAGAAACCCTACAGTGCAGAAAGAGGCCATTCGGCCCATCGGGTCTGCACCGACCACAATCCCACCTAGACCCTATCCCCGTCAGCCCACATATGTACCTCGCTAATCCCTCTAACCTACACATCCTGGTTCACTAAGGGGCAATTTAGCATGGCCAATCAACTTAATGCGCACATCTTTGGAGTGTGGGAGGAAATCCATGCAGACACGGGGAGAACGTGCAAACTCCACATAGACAGTGACTCAAGCTGGGAATCGAACCCAGGTCCCTGGAGCTGTGAGGCAGCAGTGCTAACTACTTTGCCACCCACAGTACACAGTAACCTCTCCAATCCGAAAGATCTATCGCTCAGAGACACCGGTTGTTCAGAAATGTTTTGAACAGACCCAAGCAACTCTCAGAATCACCACTTGACTGAGAAGGCATGGACTCAGAAAAGATAATGAACATTTAACCCCTTACTGTCGGGCACAATGTTTTGGGAAGTAAAACAATTTTGTAATCCTGCTTTATAATGTTTTATACGTCAGGTGAATAGTTACATTTACATTGTTTTCTGGTTCACACACTTGTGGTTAGGCATTCTAAAGACATTCGAAAAGCTAGAAAATTGATAAATTCAGAAATGACTTGCTCACAAGCTTTCCAGACTGTTAGCATACAGTGATTATTGTTGAAGTTTTAGAAACAAAAAGGTCCGTGAGGTTGCATAAAATCCAGCAGACATTATTTTCTGAAACACTTTTATTAATTGTGTTACTCATTATAAAGCAAAGTAACCTTAATATTGTCCACATAAGTACCAAACTGCAAACCAAATGATCTAACGATGTGCAGCAATACAACACCAACCAAAAAGGTCTATTTAACTAAGCTTTGCAACATGCAGTACAGTTAAGTTAGTAGTTTGACTTCAATCACTGAATTTACCCAGCGTGAAATTTGCAACATTTCACAGGGAAGTGGGGACGGAGGGAGCAGGCATAAATAAAGCTGATTGTTGTGATGGTGGGAAGGACACAAGGCTTGCTTTCTGTCCCCAGACAGTAAAAAAGCTGCAGTGCTATGGAGGCTTGTCCTGCCACGGTCATTCAAAAATCAATTTGTTACGTGTCGCCTTGAGTGATAGTTGTAGATTTTAATGCAGTGATCCCAGCAGTCCAACACCAGAAGCTGACCCTTGGGTGACACCGCTACCCCGACTGGGCACACTAAACCTTCTCTTATCAGACTGACAAACCCACCCTCTTTGGGAAAGAGAAGGACCTCCTTGCGCCCACTGTCCGCAACAATCAGGTTCCCATTAATGTCGACGCACATCCCTGCGATGCAGCGGAAATCTTCATTCTCCGCAAAGAAGTGGCTGTACTGACGACTGAGCTGTCCCTCTGGACTGACGGAGCCAATGGAGAAGCCACCTTCCAGGTGATGCTCATTCTGACTGTTCTCCAGGTTGAGGCCCAGGCCCTGAGTGAAATAGACAGTTCCGTTGGCATCGCAGGTCACGAACTTGGGCCTCACTGCACTGCACAGCCGAGAATAGTTTACAATGCCGACGTTACGGTCCACGGTTAGACACCACAGTTTCCCACCTTCTACGTCCGTCACCACAAACTGTCCAGAAGGCATTGCTGCGATGCCCCAGGGCTTTGTCAACTGGTTTTTGTGACATGCAACACATTGCCCCGCAGTGGTGTAAACCTTAACAGAGTTGTCGTAGTTGTCAGTGACGCCAATTAAACCAATACTGTTGACTGCTACAGAAAGCGGTATCAGATTCGGGAGCTCAGCACCAAGGAAACTGAGAACAAAGTTGTCAATACTGTTTGGACTTCTTCTGATCTCCTTCATAAAGCCTTTCCGATTGAAGAGCTGGATTCGGAAGTTTCCCCGATCTGCCACTAGCACTTCCCCTTGTAGTGTCACACACAGGCTGACTGGGAGATGAAACATCCCAGGCAAGTTTCCGTGGGAACCAATTTTCTTCAACAGCTGACAGTTCGGGGGCCCTGAAGCTATGCTTTCAGGTACCCTGCTTTTGGGAGGAGATGATGGTAGGAGGAAGCTGGCCGTTTCTTTGGAGTGGTCCACCTCTTGCGTAAACTCATTGGGGGTAAACATCTCCATGAGCGTCTCTTCAATGGGAACAGTGCAGGACCTGGTCTCAAGCTGTCCGACCTCAGTGGGCTCCAGATGCTCTCCTTTGACCAGTTCTACCTGTTGAAGGGTTAAATGGGTGGGCAAATTGTTAGTCAAGTCAGGATCTTCCTCATCAATGGCTTCTTCAAGAAGAGCTGTGTCTGCCTGTTTGATTTTGGTGCTGAGGTAATCACACCGTGACACAATCTGCACCTCTGCAATATTGATCAGATAAGCGTGTTCCTCCAGTATCTGATTGTTCATCTTTTCAACTTCCGACACTGCCGACGTGAAAGCCCTGCGGGATTTGGCCAGCTCCTCCTGGATTCTCCGCTCGGCCCGACAGTAATCCTGATGGATTGCCTTGTATTTTGCCTGCATGTTTTTTGCCACCATGTCCATAGCGGTCTTCTTGCGCTGCATGTCCACCATCATTTCCCGCAGCTTGGCAAGCTTAATCCCAACCTCCTTCCGCCGCCGCTCGGCCGCAGCACGAATTGTGACCACGGCGTGTCCTTGCACTTGATGACAATCAGTCTTGCAGGCCTCACAAAGGACCAGGCAGCAGTTCTCACAGAAGTTTCGAGGCAGCCTTTTCCGGCAGACTTTGCACATGACCGTACACATAGCTTCACTCAGGGAGGCCGAGTCAATGATTTTTAAAACTGTAAGGTTGTCCGACAATTGCGACAGATTGTTCATCCTGGTTATTTTGCTGCAAAAGGGACAACGTACTCCATTTATACTGTCTGCTATGAGCTTTTCCAAACACTGTTTACAGATGGTGTGTCCACACTGCAGGAGTTTGGGCCTTATTACTGTTTGGTTGAAGGTCTCCATACAGATGGGACATTCCAGCACCTCACGGACAATGTCTGCATCCAGGCTAGTTGCCATTGTCACACCTATGTCACCTAAAAGCAAAAAAACACGGATTTCTGTCAGTAAGACTTGTTGCATTGATGATTTCTAACTTTCTGAAGGGTAACACATCTCGCAGCCAGTTTTAAAAGTAAAATGTATTTATTTATTAGTCTCAAGTAGGCTTACATTAACACTGCAATGAAGTTACTGTGAAAATCCCCTAGTTGCCACATTCCGGTACCTGTTCAGGTACACTGAGGGAGAATTTAGCATGGCCAATGCACCTAACCAGCAGGTCTTTTGGACGGTGGGAGGAAACCGGAGCACCCGGAGGAAACCCACACAGACACAGGGAGAGTGTGCAGACTCCGCAGAGGCAGTGACACAAGCCGGGAATTGAACCTGGGTCGTTGGCGCTGTGAGGCAGCAGTGTGCCACCGTGCTGCCCAGTTTAATATAAACCTAATTTCAATGCAAGTTCATGTACCATAACAATTATACAGAAGAGAAAGTGAACATTGGTTTATCTTTGATCTCAAAGAACTTGAAAAAATGGCAATGTATAAAGAATACCACAGACAGAAACAGTGGATAAATGGCAGCTTTTCCACTGTTACGCAGTCAGATTTATAATGTGATCTTTAGTGGCTTTCTGGAATGATCAGTAAAGAGAGGGGGGAAAAAAGGTTAATGTACGTATACAGCTGCACTTGGGCAGGCTCCCATTATCAGGTCAGCATGATCAAGAGAAATATTTGTTCCTTTGAAAAAGGGACAGTCCAGTACTTTGATAAAACAACCCTTAATTCCGTTTCAAAGCTTTGATATTGACAACCCACCCCTCAATGCCTTGCTTACACTTCCATTAGAAAGTACTACTCGGGAAATTCCACTTCAAAATGCAAGGACGTTAATTATATCTTCTGTAAAGAATCAACAATTCACGGAGCTTATGTCACATGATTATACATAAGACCTATCTGCAATAGGATTTTTGGAATCCATTTTAATATTTATATGATAAAGAATTTTATGGTCTTGGGCAGCATGGTAGCACAGTGGTTAGCACTGCTGCTCCACAGCTCCAGGGACCTGGGTTCGATTCCCAGCTTGGGTCACTGTGTGGAATTTGCACATTATCCTCGTGTCTGCGTGGGTTTCCTCCGGGTGCTCCGGTTTCCTCCCACAGTCCAAAAATGTGCAGGTTAGGTTGATGGGCCATGCTAAAATTGCCCCTTAGTGTCCTGAGATGCGTAGGTTAGAGGGATTAGTGGATAAATATGTAGGGATGTGGGGGTAGGGCCTGGGTGGGATTGTGGTCGGTGCAGACTCGATGGGCCAAATGGCCTCTTTCTGTACTGTAGGGTTTCTATGATTTCTATGAAATATGTAGGGATATGGGGGTAGGGCCTGGGTGGGATTGTGGTCGGTGCAGACTCGATTGGCCAAATGGCCTCTTTCTGCACTGTAGGGTTTCTATGATTCTATGAGTTGGGGCATAGAAGCGATAGAGAGAGTTATATATTTCCTTCTCTACATTTTTGGTTTTACTTCGGTTATGCTCGCTTCCTTCCCCATTTCATAACCGCCTCTTCAACCACAGCTCATTTGTTAGTAATATTTCCGACATCTCTTAATTGCAGCGGCAATCAGAATTGATGAGGAGAAAGTCTTTGTGCAGAACACCTGCCAAGATCATCAAACCTCTGCACCCGACCCGAGCAGCCATCCACTTTTTTTTTTGCAAGCATAAAGAATAGGGGAAGAATGGGGAACAGGTGGGGAGGTGAATTTGAGACCAGGGAGATATCAGCCATGATCTGATTGAATGGCGGAGCCCCCTTCTATTGCCTTGAGTTTAAAATGATTGCTGAGTGATGTAATTGCTAACAAGGTGCCCACCCCTGTGCAGTGTTGCAGGTGAGCTGAGGAGTAAAGGGACCACAGGGAGAGAGGATTTGATTTGAGGGCGCTGCTGGTGCAGTCAATTCTGGCAAGTAAAATCCCAAACAAGGACGAGTTCAGGCAGCGAGGAACCCAATGCCAAACACCTCCCCCACGTCTCAAATGTCAGGATACTATGCTGCTTGATTTTTAAATATTTAAACGTGGGCATTGCTGGCTGACCAGCATTTATTGCCCATCCCTAGTTGCCCTTGAGATAATATGCAAGGAATAGAGGGATATGGACCAAGGGCGGGCAGAAGGGCTTAGTTTAATTTGGCGTCATGTTCAGCACACCCTCTCCTTCTCTATGTATGGTAATAGTGCGCGAGAAACAATACTTTTCACTGTATACACCAACACATGTGACAATAATAAATCAGATCAAAAAATAGTGGGACGAAGGGCCTGCTCCTGTGCTGCACTATTCTATGTTCTAAAGTGGTGGAGAGCTGCCAGGGGAAGGGAGAAAATAACTGCTTGCAGGCTGGGTGAGCCCAGTGTGGCCTTTAGGCCTGCTGTGAGGCAGGATCTGCATTCGCCTGCTGCACGCTGAGGGGGCCTGCACTTGGTGCGAACGCTGCAGTGCGGACGCTGCAGTCAGGCTCTCGCTCACTCACCTGTCGCTGTCTGTCCCTCGCTCACCTGTCCGGGGGACCTGGCCAGAACGCGCCCGCCTACCCGCGTGCGCTCACCCGCTCTCTGCCGCTGCTACTGCTGCCGCCGCGCGCACTGTCGATCACCTCGCCGTCTCCTGCGAACGGTCGGTCGGGCGCGCGCGCTGTCAATCACTCACCCGCCCGCTCCCGAGCTTTCCACCGTCCTCCACCTTCCCGGCCCGCCTGTGACGTCACCGGCACCCGAGCTCGGCACCCGCCTCCGCTCCGCCGGCCATTGGTTCCCGAGCGGAATGCTCGGTTGATTGGTCCGCAGAGCTGTCAATCATTCAGCCGCCGCTCGCTTTCCACTTTCCAGGCCCGATTGTGACGTCGCCGACATCCGAGCTCGAGCTCGCCTCCGGCTCCGACGGCCGATTGGTTCCCGAGCGGACGCTCTCGCTTGATTGGTCCGCAACGCTATCAATTACTCACCGGCCCGCCCACTTCCCAGTGGACGGCACCTTCCAGGCCTGATTGTGACGTCACCGGCAGCCGAGCTCGAGTTCTGCCTCGGGAGCTGATTGGGTCCCGAGCGGATGCTCGGTTGATTGGTCTAGCTTGCTGTCAATCAGAGCACAACCCGCCCCTTCCGTTTCTTCATCCCGCCTTGTCCAGGAATGGCCCGCGCGTGCGCAGTGGCTGTGAGGATTAGATCACCTGAAAAGCCCTGGGCAATAGTTTAACAAGAACATGTTATTTTTTGCAGTAGATTTGTAATATTTAGTGTCATTATATTTACTTGCACTTGTATGCAAATATAAAATATATATATAATTCAAACTTTTAAAGATGTATTCTCACACTTGCACTGGAATTTTCCCATCACGCCCGCCAAGGGAATCGTAGCCAGCGAGACACAGACCCTGCAAAGGTCTTTGACCTTGGGCAGGATTTGGGGCGAGCACGACCAGAAAATCTCACCCTTAAACTTTGCTCTATCGAATTAGCACCACAGAATTTTTTTTTCATTTGATTTATCATTGTCACATAAAGAACAAAGAACAATACAGCACAGGAACAGGCCCTCCGGCCCTCCAAGCCCGTGCCGCTCCCTGGTCCAAACTAGACCATTCTTTTGTATCCCTCCATTCCCACTCCGTTCATGTGGCTATCTAATGTATTGAGATACAGTGAAAAGTATTGTTTCTTGCACACTACATAGACAAAGCATACCACAAAACAACAGAAAAAAGTAGTGGGCGCCTGGAATGTGCCTGGAAGAGGAGGTGGTGGATGTAGGTACGTTAGCACCATTTAAGAGGCATCTGGATGGGTACATGAATAGGGAGGGAATAGAGGGAAATGGACTGAGTAAGGGCTTTTTTGTTTAGTTAAGGCTACATGATCAGCACAGGCTTGGAAAGCCAAAGGGCCTGTTCCTGTGCTGTAGTTTTCTTTGTTTCTTCATAAACTATAGATGAGCCCTGTATGATCAGACATCAATTCAGTAAGGGAGTGGCCCAGATCTGATAACTAAATGTGAAAATCCTGCTTAATGACGAAAAGACTAAAAGTGTGGAAACTGGTTGGAGCCTTGTTCTTGTGGTAAGAATGTGTATAAAATTGGAGAGTTTTGAGAATGTTAGCTCTTGATATATCACCATTGAGGTCATGGAACATTACTAATCGCTTGATTTCTGATCCACTAATAAAAATGTAATACTTTGTTTTGGGTCAAAACGAAGAGGTCAGAATGCAGCCATACTTGGTAAATTACAAAGTTACCATTGATTTCGATTATTTGCATGAAATGTGTTAATTGGGAAGTACTCATGAATAAAGCCTTATAATGAGTTCACTTAAAATGATTTGTTGCGACTATGTGCCTTTTTGTAAAGATGCAAATTCATTTTTTCCTTTTCTGGCTGGCTCTCTAAAGACAATGCCCAGATATACAGCTTGCATTCCACCAAGTGGGATGGAAAAGAAATAAACTCAACCCCCCGGAGAGCATGGAAGACCTCATCCCCTGTTCTTTGAATCTTTGAATTTTCCTCCCTTGTTTTGAGTGTGTGCAAATAAACTAACCTTTGTCAAGCTTGTTGTAGAATTATTCATAGAAAATTGGATCACACAAAAGAACTGTTGTATTGGGAAATACATCGCCGCTGTCCAAATGCTTTTTGAAAGACAAAATTGTACCCGCCTCCACTATTACATCTGGCAGCTCATTCCAGACACTCCAGACAACTGTGTGAAAAAATTGTCCCTCTGGACCCTTTTCTATCTCTCACCTTAAGCCTATGCCCTCTAGTTTTAGACTCTCCTACCTTTGGGGATCTAGCAGAGTAGAATCTAATGGACACTTTTAGCACCTTTCTCTGCCTTCTTCATCATCATTTACATTTCCTTTGTCCAATTGCAGCCTCCCCCTCACCCTCACAGTATAAATCTTGTCTGATTTTCTTTGCTCTTAGCTCTGATGAAGGGTCATCCAGACTCAAAACATTGGCTCTCTTCTTTCTGCACAGATGCTGTCAGACCTGCTGAGATTTTCCAGCATTTTCTGTTTTTGAATCTAGCTGTGATGCTCTGATTAAAATTGATATCTTGACGCACACATAAAAAATGGTCATCTGAGCGAAGTACTCAAATGGTCATGGAACTATACTCTGTACAAGCAGCGTGTACAAACAGTGTGCCTCAATGACTCTGACATCCATCATTATGAAGTGCTTCGAAAAGCTAGTCATGACACAAATCAATTCCAGCTTCCCTGACTACCTGGATCCACGACAGTTTGCCTACCACTGCAACAGGTCCACAGCAGACGCTATCTCTCTGGTCCTGCACTCAACCCTGGAACACCTAGATAACAAAGACACCTATGTCAGACACCTATTTATTGACTACAGTCAGCCTTCAACACTATTATTCCCACGAAACTCATCTCCAAACTCCGTGGCCTGGGCCTCGGCTCCTCCCTCTGGATCCTGAACTTCTTAACTTACAGACCACAATCAGTAAGGATAGGCAACAACAACACCTCCACGATCATCCTCAACACCGGTGCCCCACAAGGCTGTGTTCTCAGCCCCCTACTATACTCCTTATACACCTATGACTGTGTGGCAAAATTCCCCTCCCCCCCAATTCAATTTTCAAGTTTGCTGACGACACCACCATAGTGGGACAGACCTCAGCAATGATGAGACAGAGTACAGGAAAGAGTTAGAGAATTTGGTAAACTGATGCGGCAACAATAATCTCTCCTTCAATGTCAACAAAATGAAGGAGATTGTCATCGACTTCAGGAAGCGTAGAGGAGAACATGCCCCTGTCTACATCAACGGGGACGAAGTAGAAAGGGTCGAGGGCTTCAGGTTTTAGGTGCCCAGATCACCAACAACCTGTCCTGGTCCCCCCATGCCGACACTATAGTTACGTCTCTACTTTCTCAGAAGATGAAGGAAATTTGGCATGTCAGCTACAGCTCTCACCAACTTTTACAGATGTACCATAGAAAGCATTCTTTCTGGTTATATCACAGCTTGGTATGGCTCCTGCTCTGCCCAAGACCGCTAGAAATGACAAAAGGTCGTGAATGTAGCCCAATCCATCACACAAACCAGCTTCCCATCCATTGACTCTGTCTACACTCCCTGCTGCCTCGGCAAAGCATAATTAAGGACCCCACATATCCCAGACATTCTCTCTTCCACTTTCTTCCGTCGGGAAAAAGATGCAAAAATCTGAGGTAACGTACCAACCGACTCAAGAATAGTTTCTTCCCTGATGCCGACAGACTTTTGAATGGACCTACCTTGCATTAAGTTGATCTTTCTCTATACCCTAGCTATGACTGTAACACTACATTCTGCACTCTCTCGTTACCTTCTCTATGAACGGTATGCTTTGTTTGTGCAGTGCGTAAGAAACATGTGACAATAAATCAAATCAAATATTTGGTGGCACAGTCACTTCTAAGTCAGGTGCTCATGGGTTCAAGCATCACTGCAGAGACTTGAACACGTTTATATGTAAGCTAATACTTCAGTGCAGGATAGGGGGAGTGCTGTGTTATTGGAGCTGCTGTGTTTTGGATGATATATAAAACGAGGCCTAGTCTCTCCGCTCAGGCGAATATAAAAGGTGCCACCATGCCTCACCAGTATCCGACCCAGAGTTAACCTTCATCCCAAACGTGAGGCAGGTTATGCAATCATTCCTTTATGGCCTTCTCCTGCACCTGTAAGGATATTATTAAACTAGAAAGAGTGCAGAAAAGATTTACCAGGATGCTACCGGGACTTGATGGATTGAGTTATAAAGAGAGGCTGGATAGACTGGGACTTTTTTCTCTGGAGCGTAGGAGGCTGAGGGGTGATCTTATAGAGGTCTATAAAATAATGAGGGGCACAGATCAGCTAGATGGTCAATATCTTTTCCCAAAGATAGGGGAGTCAAAAACTAGAGGGCATAGGTTTAAGGTGAGAGCGGAGAGATACAAAAGTGTCCAGCGGGGCAATTGTTTCACACAAAGGGTGGTGAATGTCTGGAACAAGCTGCCAGAGGTAGTAGTAGAGGCGGGTACAATTTTGTCTTTTAAAAAGCATTCAGATAGTTACATGGGTACGATGGGTTTAGAGGGATATGGGCCAAATGTGGGCAATTGGGATTAGCTTAGGGGTTTTAAAAAAGAAAGGGCGGCATGGACAAGTTGGGCCGAAGGGCCTGTTTCCATGCTGTAAACCTGTATGACTTTATGACCGTCTGTGGGATTGGCTGTGCACAATTTGATGCAATTTCCACATTTCATAAGTGACTACACTTGAAATGCACCTCTTTGTGAAAGATGCCACATAAATAAAATCCTTTCTTCTATAGTCTGTCGAGGAGAGGAGGGAGGTGGAAATGGGTGCATATTTTAGAAGCTGAGAATGTTAAGGTTGCCTGACACAAGAATTAAAAGAGCATGCGTAAGCATAAATATTGAGAGATACCTTAACTTGGCACACCTGATTTGAACGTATTTGATTGATTGATTTGATTTATTGTCACATGTACTGGGTACAGTGAAATATATTGTTTCTTGCACACTATACAGGCAAAATATACTGTTCATAGAGTAAATAGAGGAAAAGGAAAGGGTGTAGAATATAATCATTGATCATAGCATCCCTATAGTGCAGGAGAAGGCCATTTGGCCCATCGAGCACGCACCAACAATGATCCCCACCTTGGCCCTATCCCCCATAACGCCACATATTTACCCTGCTAATCCCCCTGACACGAACAGACAATTTAGCTTGGCCAATCCCCCGAGCCCACGCATCTTTGGACTGTGGGAGGAAACCG
This sequence comes from Mustelus asterias, assembly GCF_964213995.1. Lineage (NCBI taxonomy): Eukaryota > Metazoa > Chordata > Chondrichthyes > Carcharhiniformes > Triakidae > Mustelus > Mustelus asterias. The sequence goes on along the minus strand of NC_135813.1, from coordinate 33,628,787 downwards.
GAACACCCGAGGAAACCCATGCGGACACGGGGAGAGCGTGCAAACTCCACACAGATAGTGACCCAAACTGGGAATCAAACCCGGATCCCTGGTGCTGTAAGGCAGCAGTGCTAACCACTGTGCCAACGTGTTGCCGTAATGTTGCAGTTACAGGTAGGGTGCAGAGAAAGATTGGCTGACTATACGGTAGGTCCATTCAAAAGTCTGATGGCAGCAGGGAAGAAGCTGTTCTTGAGTCAGTTGCTCCGTGTTTTCAGACTTTTGTATCTTTCTCCCAGTGGAGAAAGGTGGAACAGAGTATGCCCAGGGTCCTTGGGGTCCTTGATTATGCTGGCTGCTTTCCTGAGGTAGCAGGAAGTCTAGATGGAGTCAATGGATGGGAGGCTGATTTGTGTGATGGACTGGGCTACGTTCATAACCCTTTGTAGTTTCTTGCAGTCTTGGTTAGATTTAGGTGTAGTGTTCCTGAAGCTTAAGTTCATGTCAGCATATCAACATGAACAACTTGCATTTATAAACTGTATTTAAGATAGCAAATGTTCCATGATGGTCTCGCAGTGCAAAATCAGACCAAAAGAAAAATCCTATGTAAGGGCATCTGTGCTTTCTTTTCCCTGTTATTGTATCAGCCATTCAGGGATCGATTCTCCCAAAAGTGCTGAATTGACTGTTTTTTCAGTGCAACTTCAGACCTGAATCTCCCCACTCTGCAACGCAGAGGTCACAATCGGGAATCTCATTAAAAACCCGGGGGCAGGGCCTATTCATGCCAGAGTCTGACAGCTCTGGAACTCTGCGCATGCGCAGTTTCTCCGATCTGTCAGTCTCCCTGTTTGCTGGCCAGCTCAATCGCTGGCCAGCCGAGGACTCCCGCACTGCTGCCCCTCCAGCACCTCCCACGGCCTGATCGTGGCCCCCACAACAATTCCCGATGTCCAGCCCACCCTTCCCCAGCGGTGTCGATCCCCCCACTCCCCCTCACCCCGGCAGACCCCCCGCGCTGACCCCCTCCCCCTGGGGATCAGGCACCCCCGCAGGAGGCAGAACCCCCGGCAGACCACCACAGCCCCCCCCCCACCCCCCAGCCCGCCCAGTTGGCCTTCCTCCAAACTAGACCGATCCCATTGCAGAGTGGCAGCGGGATCTCTCCAACCCCACCAATCGCCCCCTAGGCCCTGCCCACAATAGGCCCCACTTCCTTGGCACTGCCCGTGCCTGGTGGCCAGTGCTAAGGTGCCCCAGGGAATGGGCACTTTGCCCCTTGGGATGTGCCATGTGGCACAGGCTGGCACTGCTCAGGGTGCCTATGCCCAGGAGGCTCAAACCCCCCACCGCCTGACCCATTGGGGGCCCCCGATGCCCCCCTTCACTCCGGTGGGGTCTCCCGCTAGTTCCTTGAAAGTGGGGAGTCACACTAAACCCCGCCGGAATGAAGTTCTCCTGGCGGGGTGGGAGATGCTATCGGGCCCGGCAAGTTCCGTGCCGGGCCCAATAATCACATTTAAAATACATTTAAAATATATGTAAATCATATTCAAATGAATCACGTGCCAACACATGCATCTCCCAACCCAACCCGCCAGAAAAGGTGCAGGTCACAATGGGGGAATCGGGACCTTAATTCCCAAATTCAGATGGAGTTTAACAGGAGTTGCAGACGATGGGGATCAGATGTTGAAAAATGGCTTCCTTTCATCGCGATCTGTTCAGCTTCAGAAAGGCCCTTTTTTTTAACTTGCGCTGACAAAAAGCCAAGTTGGTGCCTTTTATGAATCTTTCTTCATTTGGTAGTGCCACTGCTTTAAAATGCAAGGGAGCATCCAAGAGGATGGTCTAACTGAAGTGAGGGTGACATTTTTTTTAATATATAAAGGGCACAATGCCACACCAATCCATTCATGCCAAACGTGTCTCCCATGTGTTTGTTGAACTTCAAACCAATTGGAGCGAAGTTAAAATGTTCTTTTGGCCTACAAACTGCAGCTCCTGTTGGAATGGGAGTCGAGCCATCACCCCATATGATTTATTTTGACAAGGATTATTTTACCACTTTATGGAAACAGTGAGGAAATAGCACTTATGTTGAGACGTGTGCCCTCTTGTTATTCCATCCCATGTTGAGCCATATTGGATGTTGAACCAGGTTGCGTGCACTCATGTACAAATAAACATGGATACACACTAACACCGGGCTCCTGGGAGTGGAGCAAGTCAAGATTTAACATGTTCAAGGCAAGGGGAAAATTGGAGCCAAAGGATCTCCACCGTTTTGAAAATACATTGTTATTCAATAGCTAACACTGAGACTGGAATTTTACTGCCTCGCCCGCCCCAAAATCGGGGTGGGTGAGGCTTGCAGAACAGAATTCTCCGTTTGCCTCAGGTGAGATTTTACGATCCTCGCCTGAGCGAGGTCATAAAATCCCACCATGAAATTATTTTCTGCCATTATTTTGGGCAGAATGTGGTGGAGTTGAAGTTTTTTTTTAATGAGCACATCCATTGACTCTGTCTACACTTCCCGCTGCCTCGGCAAAACAGCCAGCACAATTAAGGGCCCCACGCACCCCAGACATCCTTTCTTCCACCTTTTTCCGTTGGGAAAAGATACAAAAATCTGAGGTCACGTACCAACCGACTGAAGAACAACTTCTTCCCTGCTGCCATCAGACTTTTGAATGGACCTACCTCGCATTAAGTTGATCTTTCTCTACACCCTAGCTATGACTGAAACACTACATTCTGTGCTCCCCCTTTTCCTTCTCTATGAAGGGTATGCTTTGTCTGTATAGCACAAGAAACAATACTTTTCACTGTATACTAATACACGTGACAATAATAAATCAAATTGAATTTCGAAACCACTTCTGCAATGATAATAAATACAATTGATAGCATCAGTCCAGATGGCTTTTGTTCCAAGTTATCTACTCATCGTCTTCAATTTTCGAATGACCGATGCAGAAACAAAAGCTGGATTCAAAGTTGCGATTGCTACGAGGAGAAGAACAAAATACATTGGTTCCAACAGAAAAATTTGATTGTTGGAATTAACCGCTGTTAGCGGGTGGTAGTTGAGCTTTAGTCTCTCCAAAACTGGGGTGGGGTGTGTTGGGTAGCGCAAACAGTGCGAGATTGCTTGGTTGCTTCACCGGTCGGGCAGGGAGGGAAGTTGCACCTGAGAGGAGTGTTGAGCATGTGACCAAAATGTCGTGTTGGAAAACAAAGCAAAATTTGTGTCGAGCTATTCACTTTTACAAAATGGTGAGCTGAGGCTAGTTTTCAGTTTTGGGTGGAGCAGTGCCACTAAGCATGGTAAGCTCTACACCACCTGGACTTCCATGCTGTTAGACTATTTGTCTGCCACCCAGATTTGAATAGTTCTTAACTTTGTTCAGCTTCACATTAGGGGAGATCTAAACTTTTGTCCTCAGTCCCCATTATGATCTCTCTCCATTCCCCACAGACTCTGTGCACTCCCAAAATACCGCCTCAGTTTAAACCAGATTGTTTGCAACCTTGACATTCTGTCCAACCAAAATTGTATGCCTGATTGCATATTCCCTGCATTATAAAGGTTGCTTCTGTCACTTCAACTCTTCGAAGAGCAATTTTTTTGTAAACCCGTTTGCTTTCTAAACAATATTTCCTATTTTAATACAATGTTTGTAGTGTTCTTATGCTTCTTTTCTCAAATCAGCATCTAGTATTTATTTCGTTACTGTTTGCGTAAGCTGCCTAATTTCGCATTCTTTTTGTGAAAATTATCTTGCATCTGGTTTAATATTCAGCCACTCATCATCACGTTCGTTACTTTCTCCAACAAAATAACTTTGTCTCCATGGATGTTTTTTCTCCCTTTCTTTACTCAAGTTGTTCACTCACGCTGACATACTATTCCAGTGCCCCAACAATTTTAGATCACTTCACCCAAGTGTCCGTACTTTATAAGCAAACTCAGTGAGTGTTGGCAAGCTGTGAGATAAGAGATGCAAAGTCTCCATGTAATGTTCACACCAGGATGTTTTTCAGCTGGAGTTCCTACGAATATTGCAGAGCAAGAGTACTTTTTTCCCCCCATTTATACCAGCATTTCTTCTGCTTTCTAGTTGAACTCAACAAACTCTGTGCAGGTCAGGAACTAAACATAGAACCTTCTTCACCTATGTGTCTCAGTTATATATCAGACAACACATATGTCACCCAAGCACCAGGGAAGCCATTTTCCTTCCTTCCACTGCCCCTTGTTTCATCTTAGTCTTCTTGTACTTGCATAGTTAGTTGAATGAATAAATGTGGCTTTTTATCAATATGCTCAATTCCATTTGCATTTTCTGTGTAGTCCACAATACTTATTACTTTGTCAAGAACTTAGAAATAAAAAAATAGAGAACAGATGCATAACTAATAAGTATCACAAAGTGTCACACAAGCCTAATGATGAAACATAAAAGATCTGAATAGACAGTGGTAGTTAGACTCATTCTCGTAAGTAGATTCTGGTAAGTAGGATACAGCAGGATATCGGTTGGTTGGAGACTTGGGCGGAGAGATGGCAGATGGAGCTTAATCCGGACAAATGTGAGGTAATGCATTTTGGAAGGTCTAATAAAGATAGGAAATATACTGTAAATGGCAGAACCCTTAAGAGTATTGATAGGCAGAGGGATTTGGGTGTACAGGTACACAGGTCACTGAAAGTGGCAATGCAGGTGGAGAAGATAGTCAATAAGGCACACGGCATGTTTGCCATTATCGGCCGGGGCATTGAGTTTAAAAACTGACAAGTCATGTTGCAGCTCTATCGAACCTTAGTTAGGCCGCACTTGGAATATAGTGTTCAATTCTGGTCGCCACACTACCAGAAGGATGTGGAGGCTTTGGAGAGGGTACAGAAAAGATTTACCAGGATATTGCCTCTTATGGAGGGCATTAGCTAGGAGGAGAGGTTGGAGAAACTTGGTTTGTTCTCATTGGAATGACGGAGGTTGAGGGGCGACCTGATAGAAGTCTACAAGATTATGAGGGGCATGGACAGAGTGGATAGTCAGAAGCTTTTTCCCAGGGAGAAGAGTCAATTACTCGGGGGCACAGGTTTAAGGTGTGAGAAGCAAGATTTAAAGGAGATGTACAAGACAAGTTTTTTACACAGGGTAGTGGGTGCCTGGAACTCACTGCCGGGGGAGGTAGTGGAAGCAGATACGATGGTGATTTTTAAGGGGCGTCTGGACAAATACATGAATAGGTTGAGAATAAAGGGATATGGTCCCCGGAACGGTAGGGGGGTTTTAGTTCAGTCGGGCCGCATGGTTGGTGCAGGTTTGGAGGGCCAAAGGGCCTGTTCCTGTGCTGTAATTTTCTTTGTTCTTCGTTCTTTGTTTCCTTTGTTCTAGATTGGATCATTTCAACTCACCTAATGATCAACATTGATTTGACGCAGCACAGTGGTTAGCACTGCTGTCTCACAGCGCCAGGGACCTGGGTTTGATTCCAGTCTTGGGTGATTGTTTGTGTGGAGTTTGCACATTCTCTCTGTGTCTGTGTGGGTTTCTTCTGGGTGCTCCAGTTTTCTCCCACAGTCCAAAGATGTGCAGGTTAGGTGGATCGGCCAGGCTAAATTGACCATTAGTGTCCCAAGATATGTAGGTTAGGGGGATTAGCAGGGTAAATATGTGGGGTTATGGGGTCAGGGCTTGGGTGAGATGCTCTGTCTGAGAGTTAGTGCAGACTCGATGGATCAAATGGCCTCCTTCTACACTGTAGGGATTCTATGTTTCTGTGATTTCTGGGCCAGTATGCATTGCTTTTACTGTTGCCCTGTATTGTACTCAGTACCATTCCAACAAGAAGCCATCTATAGGGATTAAGATGGAAACAAAGCAATCAAATCAAAAACAGGGCCGGCAGTAGGAAGTTGTAATGATTTCAATGAGGCCATTGAAATTGACCGCTTGGAATATGAACTACCTGATTGAGTTCTTTATTGCCTGTCCAATCAGGAGATCTTTTCTGTATATATAACCGGACACTCCGGATATTGACACAGAACCTGTAACACTCCATGAACTTTAATAGTGCTGGCAAATAATAGGGAATCTGGTAAAGGAACACCGACCTACCCTGATTTACTTCAGAAGTCTAATCAACCAATTGGTTGGCAGAATTCTCAAATGGCAAAGCAGGAAGTAAAAGGCAGAAAATATAAATTACATTTAAATCATTGTACAGAAAGCAAAATAATGTTTGGGACATACACACAGGGTGAAGGGGAAACTTAAAAAGCTGAAAATAATTTCTATCTTTTTGAAGATCGACAAATTTAAATTTTGTTCTGAAGAAATGAGACCCTACACTTGTAAAATTAATTTATAAGGGCCAAATGGTTGTTCAGCAATGGTTATGTATTTGTACCTTGTTTGAAAAAATAAGTTACTCCTGATTGAACTATGATAAAATATTTTATTTGTCTTTACCTCAAAAATAGTGGATAATTCGTTGAGTTCTCTCCTCCTACAATTGGTGCTCTGTGGCTGCCATGTATACTATCCACAAGATGCATTGCAGCAACTTTACAGAATCACAGTATTGTTCCAGTGTAGAAGGAGGTCACCTTGTCTGCACTGGCTCTCCGAATGAGCAGTTCACCTTGTGTCATTGCCCTGCCTTCTCCCCGTAACCCTTGTTTCTTTGCAAATAATAATTTCATTCCCACCTGAAAGCCTCGATTGGATCTACCTCCACCACACTCACAGGCAATGCATCCCAGAGGCTAATCACACACTGTATGAAAAACATTTTTTTCATATCTCTTTTGCTTCTTTTGCCCATTACTTTAAATCTGTGCCTCTCATTCTTGATCCTTTCACGAGTGGGAACAATTTCCTCCTGTCTACGCTATCCATTCCCCTCATGATGCTCATAGAATTCCGACAGTGCAGAAGGGAGCCATTCAATCCATCGAGCCTGCACTGACAACAATCCCACCCATGACCTATCCCCATAACCCCACGTACATACCCTACTAATCCCCCCTGACACTAAGAGTCAATTTAGCATGGCAATCAACCTAACTTGCATATCTTTGGAGCATGGGAGGAAACTGGAGCACCTGAAGGAAACCCACGCAGACATGGGGAGAACGTGCAAACAGACAGTCACCCAAGACTGGAATCAAATCCAGGTCCCTGGCACTGTGAGGCAGCAGTGCTATCCACTGTGCCACCGTGCAGCCACTTCTGTCAAATCTTCTCTGAGACTTTTTTCTCCATGCAAAAGAATTCCAACTTCTCCAAACTATCTTCATAACTGAAGTTTCTTATCCCTGAAACCATTCTTATAAATGTGCTCTGCAATCACTCCAATGTCTTCACAACCTTTCTGAAATGCAGTGCCCAGATCTGTATGCAGTACTCCAGCAGAGGTCTAACTAGTGTCCTTTATAAGTTCAACATAACCTCCTTGTTCTTGTACTCCATGTCTCTATCAATAAAGCTTAGAATACTGTATACTTTACTAACTGCTCTTTCAACCTTTCCTGCTTCCTTCAATGACTTATGCACATAAACACCCAGGTCCTTCTGCTTCTGCTTCTGCTTCCACTTTAGAGTAGTACCCTTTATTTTATACTGTCTCTCCATGGTCATCCTACCAAATGGATCACCTGAAATGTCTTCGCATTGAACTTCATCTGCCACACTTCCACTCATTCCACCAGCTTGTCTTTTTGAAGTTCTACACTGTCTTCCTCACAGTTTACAGTGCTTCCATGTAATGTATATTTGTGGTGAACCATCGTTGGTTCCCTCTGTGGGGTTGTTCTAATGTTGTTGTTGGGCTAGGGTGTTCAGACTGTGGGATTGTTCTAATGTTGTTGTTGGGCTAGGGTGGGATTAATACACCTGTGGTTGTTACTGTTGTGGCACATCCCAGTCGGGCTCCGCCTCCTGGGAGAGGTATAAGACCCCCTGCTCGGGCGGGACCTCGTCAGTCTGGGATGGTGTACTTACGTTCTAGTAGTTCCATTGTTAGGCAATAAAAGCCTTCAGTTACCGAAGCCTCGTGTCTTGAGTTCAATTGACGTGCATCAATTTTATTGCCTAACACTAAGCTCTCGACGGAAAGGAGAGTATGGAACAAATCTTAAAGCCAGAGCGTCTGACGCTGGATCCACGTGCGGTGGGCGCCTCTAACACCTTCGACCACTGGCTGAAGTGTTTTGAGGACTACCTGGCAGCCTCCGCAGCGGTCATCACAGATGATGACAGACTCCGGGTCCTCCATGCGAGGGTAAGTGACACTGTCTACCTCGCGATCCGTGCGGCCACCACTTACCCGAGGGCCCTCGAGCTTTTAAAAAAGCGCTACACGAAACCTCCCAATGAGATCCACGCTCGTTACCTCCTCGCTACACGACGTCGGCAGTCGGGCGAAACCATGGAGGATTACGCCAATGAGCTCTTGCAGCTTGCCAGGGGCTGCGACTGCAAAGCTGTGTCGGCTGAGCAGTATATGTATGACCTCGCCCGAGATGCGTTTGTGGCAGGGGTAGGATCTTCGTACATCCGTCTCAAGCTGCTAGAAAAGGGGAATCTCAACCTGACCCAAGCTATGGAAATGGCTGAAATGCTTGAGGCGGCTTCGAAGAGCTTGGTCCTGTATCCGGAGGACCACGTGGAGACAACGTGGCAGGAACAGTCACAAATCCCTCCTCGCCCCACGGGCTCGAAGTGCAGTGTTATGGCGTGCTCCCATGTAGACCCGACAACGGCGGCAGCCCCATGCGGCCCGCGGTGCTACTTCTGCGGAATGGCCAAGCATCCACGACAAAAGTGTCCTGCTAAAGCGGTGGTCTGTAATCAATGCGGTAAAAAGGGGCACTACGCGAAGGTGTGCAGATCAAAGCCCAAGAACGGCAGTGCAGCCTGTGACCCTTCAGAACGGGGATCATCACCATCGACGTCGAAGTACCCACGGAGTTCGTCCACGTGCGAGTCCAGGACGACGCCATTGTGGTCGACGGAGTCGGAGGAGGATGACCACCGGGAGTCGCTACGCTTGGCGCCCTCAACCATGTGCGATTCATGGGGGCGGCCATTTTGGTCGACGACGACCAGGAGCGACCAGCAGGGGTCCTCAGCATCGACCTCAGCTGCCTGCAGTGACGTTCAAGGGCCAACGGTGGCATCGATCACCCTGAACCAGGCTAAGCACCACAGGCTTGACAGTTCAATGATGGACATAGAGGTAAATGGTCGTGCAATTTATTGTCTGTTTGACAGCGGGAGCACTGAGAGCTTTATTCACCGTGACACTGTAAAGAGGTGTGGACTCCAGATTCAACCTGCCAAACAGACAATCTCTATGGCATCACGGTCCCGGTCTGTCCCTGTTCAAGGACGTTGTGTGGTAACTCTGAAAGTGCAGGGCACAATTTACGAGCGATTCAGGCTCCTTGTGGTGCCGCATCTTTGCGCACCAATTCTCCTCGGACTAAACTTTATGGTCCACATGAAGAGTGTGATCCTACAGTACGGTGGGCCACTCCCTTCGCTGACAGTAGGGGAACAGCTGCAGTCTCCAAATTGTCCAAAGCGCCCCGCATGCAATCTTTCTATATTAAAGATCACCACACCCTCTTTATTCAAGAATCTGGTACCAGGCTGCAAGCCCATCGCTACTAAAAGTAGGCGTTACAGCGCTGAAGATCGGATCTTCATCAGATCTGAGGTTCAGCGGCTCCTCAAAGAAGGGATCATACAGCCCAGTGTTAGTCCGTGGAGAGCACAGGTTGTGGTGGTTAAGAGCGGGAACAAACCCCGGATGGTCATTGATTACAGTCAGACCATTAATCGATATACGCAGCTGGATGCGTATCTTCTCCCACGCATATCTGATATGGTCAATCAGATTGCGCAGTACCGGGTGTTCTCCACCATAGACCTTAAGTCCGCCTACCACCAACTCCCCATGCGCCCAGAGGACCGACAGTACACGGCTTTTGAGGCGGATGGTCGTCTGTATCAGTTTCTTAGGGTTCCATTTGGTGTCACCAATGGGGTCTCGGTCTTCCAGCGTGCTATGGACCGAATGGTGGACCAGAACGGGCTGCGGGCTACCTTCCCGTACCTGGATAATGTCACCATCTGCGGCCGTGATCAGCAGGACCATGACACAAATCTCCAGAACTTTTTACGCACTGCATCTCACCTGAATTTGACCTACAACAGGGAGAAGTGTGTATTCCGTACGCGCCGGTTAGCCATCCTGGGATACGTAGTGGAAAACGGGGTCATTGGCCCTGATCCCGACCGTATGCGCCCCCTTGCTGAACTTCCTTTGCCCGCTAGCGCAAAAGCACTGAGGAGATGCCTAGGCTTCTTCTCCTATTATGCGCAGTGGGTCCCCAACTACGCGGACAAAGCCCGTCCGCTTATTAAGTCCACGACTTTTCCACTCACGCCAGAGGCCCAATTGGCCTTCAAGGCATTGAAACACGACATTGCGAAAGCCACGATGCACGCGGTAGACGAATCCATCCCTTTTCAGGTGGAAAGCGATGCATCTGATTTCGCCCTGGCCGCCACACAGGCAGGCAGGCCCGTCGCGTTTTTTTCCCGCACCCTCCAAGGTCCCGAAATTCTGCATTCAGCGGTGGAAAAGGAGGCCCAGGCCATTGTGGAGGCCGTCAGACACTGGCGCCATTACCTGGCAGGGAAGCGGTTCACCCTGATCACGGACCAGCGGTCCGTGGCGTTCATGTTCAATAACACGCAGAGGGGCAAGATCAAGAATGACAAGATCTTGTGGTGGAGAATTGAGCTCTCCACCTATAACTACGATATTATGTATTGTCCAGGGAAACTCAATGAGCCCTCGGATGCCCTCTCGCGCGGAACATGCGCTACTATGCAGGAGGATCGCTTGAACGCCCTCCATAATGACCTGTGCCATCCTGGGGTCACTCGGCTCTACCACTTTATCAAAGCCCGCAACCTGCCTTACTCGGTGGAGGACGTCAGGTCAGTGACAAGGAGCTGTCGGATTTGCGCGGAATGCAAACCGCACTTTTACCGACCTGACCGGGCACATTTGGTCAAGGCCACTCGCCCCTTCGAGAGGCTGAGTGTGGATTTTAAGGGCCCCCTTCCCTCAACAGATCGGAACGTGTACTTTCTGAACATAATAGACGAGTACTCCCGGTTCCCGTTTGTTGTCCCCTGCGCGGACATGTCGACTGCCACGGTGATCAAGGCATTCCGTGATCTTTTTACCCTGTTCGGGTACCCCAGCTATATACATAGCGACAGGGGCTCGTCGTTCATGAGTAATGACTTGAGGCAATTCCTGCTCTCATACGGGATTGCCTCTAGTAGGACCACGAGTTACAACCCTAGGGGCAATGGACAGGTGGAAAGAGAGAATGCTACAGTCTGGAAGGCTGTCCTATTGGCGCTGAAGTCCAAAGGCCTTCCGTCTCCCATTGGCAGGAGGTCCTCCCAAATGCGCTTCACTCCATTCGCTCCCTCCTGTGTACGGCAACCAATGCTACTCCCCACGAGAGGATGTTCTAATTCCCTCGAAAGTCGTCCTCGGGGATATCTTTACCAGCCTGGTTGACGTACCCAGGACCTGTCCTTCTGCGGCGACATGTAAGGGCCCGCAAGTCCGACCCCTTGGTCGAACAGGTCCACCTCCTCCACGCCAACCCTCAGTATGCCTATGTGGCATATCCTGACGGGCGAGAGGACACAGTCTCGATCCGAGACCTGGCGCCTGCAGGGGACGTAGCAACTCCTGTCGCTCCCATACCCCCAGTGACGAATCCCTTATCCCTTATTTCTTCCCCGGACGTGGCGCGGTCAGCACCGGGACCAGTGCTTAACAGTTATACTCCAATGAACAGCTTGCCTGAGACCCGGAGATCGGCGCCATCGCAGAAGGTACCGGGATCCCCTGCACTACCGCTTCATCAGGGTCAACCGGCCTGTGAGTCCGCGAGAGGACAGCCGGACGCTGTTTTGGAGAGAACGCCACCGCAAGCACCTACTCCGGTGTCACCGCCGGTATTGAGGAGGTCACAACGACGGTGCGGTCCTCCAGACCGTCTGGACTTATAATCTGTTGACTTTTTTTTTAGTCTGTTTTCGCACCCCGCCGGCCTTTGTTCTCAAAGGAGGGGTGAATGTGGTGAACCATCGTTGGTTCCCACTGTGGGGTTGTTCTAATGTTGTTGTTGGGCTAGGGTGGGATTAATACACCTGTGGTTGTTACTGTTGTGGCACATCCCAGTCGGGCTCCGCCTCCTGGGAGAAGTATAAGACCCCCTGCTCGGGCGGGACCTCGTCAGTCTGGGATGGTGTACTTACGTTCTAGTAGTTCCATTGTTAGGCAATAAAAGCCTTCAGTTACCGAAGCCTCGTGTCTTGAGTTCAATTGACGTGCATCAATATTCCACAAATTTTGAAATTGTTCCCTGTACACCAGGGTCTAGTCATTAATACGGTGAGAGGTCACACGACACCAGGTTATAGTCCAACAGGTTTATGTGAAATCGCAAGCTTTTGGAGCATTGCTCCTTTGTCAGGTGGAGTAGAGAGAGGTGCGCAAGCACAGAACATATAGACGGAGTGACCTTCTGTGTGGGATGATGATGGGATGTTTTGTCCATCTCTCAGACTCTATTTTGAAAATTGAGTTTGATGAAGGAGACATTTTGAGTGACCTATTCTGAAGGAGCAGTGCTCCGAAAGCTTGTGATTTCCATTAAACCTGTTGGACTATAACCTGGTGTCGTGTGACCTCATCTTGTCCACCCCAGTCCAACACCTTCGCATCTTCACATCATAGTCATTAACATATATCAGCAAACCTAAGGGTCCCAATAGCGACCCCTGGGGAATTCCATTACAAACATTCCTCCAGCCCAGGAAACATCCATTGACCATTACTCTCTATTTCTGCCTTCAGCCAGTTTTGTATCCATGTTGATATTGGCCCTTTTGATTTCATGAGCTATAATTTCACTCGCAAGTCTGTTGTGCGATGCTGTATTTAATGCCTTTTGGAAATCCATGTACAACACATCAACAGCATTTCCACATCAACTCTCTTGGTTAACGTTTTTGAAAACTCCACGAGTTTCCCTTAATAAATCCATGCTGTCTCTCCTTCATTAACCCACGTTTGTCCATTTGATTAAAAAAACATTTTGGTTGGATTTATTATTGTCACATGTGTTAATATACAGTGAAAAGTATTGTTTCTTGCATGCCATACAGACAAAGCATACTGTACATAGAGAAGGAAAGGAGAGAGTGCAGAATGTAGTGTTACAGTCATCGCTAGAGTGTAGAGAAAGATCAACTTAGTGTGAGGTAGGTCCATTCAAAAGTCCGATGGCAGCAGGGAAGAAGCTGTTCTTGAGTCACTTTGTACGTGACCTCAGACCTTTGTACCTTTTTCCCGACAGAAGAAGGGGGAAGAGAGTATTTCTGGGGTGCGTGGGGTCCTTAATTATGCTGGCTGCTTTTCCGAGGCAGCGGGAAGTGTAGACAGAGTCAATGTATGGGAGGCATGTGACTATTAATTCAAATTATAGTTTCGAGAAGTTTCCCCACCATCAAAGTTACATTTCCAAAGCTTTTTCAGCAGCAATTCCAAAACCTGTGACGTTTCCATCGCGAAGATCAAAGTAGGTGCATGACAACACCATTATCTTCCAGTTCTCCTGCAAGTGCCACATCATCTTGTCTTGGAAATACATTGTAGATCCTTCATCATTGCTGGCTGTCTGCCATCTTTTCAAGGGCAACTAGGGACAGGGAATAAAATGTTGACCTGAAATCCCATGAATAAATAACATTCATGCCAAGTCTGTAGTTTTGGGTTGATTCCATCAGCGAAGACTACCATAGAGGGACAGATCATAGCTGACAGGAACTTCTGAATTTCCTTGCTTAACTGTACATGTTTGGACTCCACTAAGTTTTACCCTGTAATAACTGTAAGTACTAACATCCACGCCTTTACTGTTACCCCAAATACCAGGCTATTGGGTTGAAGTTACCTCGTCATAGACAGAAACTTGGAGAACAAAATATGAATTTTGTAGAGGGTTTGTGATTTCTGAAACAGACGCTAGGTGGCAGTAACCTTTCATAATGAAAACCTGCTTTTACTTACATCAAGCGCAAATCTTTAACCTTCATAAGAAGCAAGGCAGGTTTCAAATCATCGTAAACAAAAACAGTATATTTTACCATCCTCAGAAAATACTGTGAATGATGGGATATTTTGTCTATCTCTGTGACTGTGTGACATGGTGGCACAGTGGTTAGCACTGCTGCCTCACAGCACCAGGGACTTAGGTTCGATTCCCAACTTAAGTCACTGTCTGTGTGGAATCTGCACGTTCTTCCTGCGTCTGCGTGGGTTTCCTCCCACAGTCCGAAAGATGTGCTGGTTAGGTGCATTTGCCGTGCTAAATCCTCCCTCTGTGTACCCGGAGTGTGGTGACTCGGGGATTTTTCATAGTAACTTCATTGCAGTGTTAATGTAAGGCTACTTGTGACACTAATAAATCAACTTTAACTATTTTGAACATCCGATTTGATGAATGGAGAATCTTACTGGGCAGGTTTTACATGTACTACTGACTAAAAGCGAAAACAGTAAATTAGTTCCCTAGGACAGGTGGGTAGAACGCATTCTAACTGGATTCTGAGTAATATATACTCTTTGACTCATTATAGAAAATGGTCTTTCAGAATAGCGCTGTGTAACATGCCAATTTGGATTACTCAATTGTGAAAGAAATGGTGTGATTTACAGGACATCTTGTGGGGGCTGCAGGATCCTTTTCAATCCTATTTTCGATCCAGTTTTCATAAATTACATAGCTTGCTGATGTTATTGGGTGTTGGATACCGTTCAGTGGCCCCTATCACCTCCCCCCCCCCCAACCATCCCTGTCACCCCGACCCTACCCAACACCCACCCGTCACCCTACTCAACTCACCCATCGACACACTCACCCGCCTGCCACTCTACCCACCTGATCCATTTACCCACCTGCCACCCTAACCACTGTTGTAAGGTGTTGGATACGGTTTGGTAGGATTTCATGAAGTCTTAGGTAGGTTAACTGTGTATATTTGTTCACTACAAGAACTGTGTACATATATATATATAGCAAAGGTTCAAGCGAGGAGCTGTCTCCATGTGGACACATCTCTGTCAAACACTTAACTGACCCCCCCCCCCAAGATGCAGGTTGCGCACTCTCTTCTGTCACTTAGTGAGTGTAATGTTAGCCCTTTATGTGTCAGAGCCATAAACTCCAATTAAAGGGAAAAATACTGCACTTGTCTGAGTGCTGGAAGCATTGCTGGCAATCCATCTTAAAGTTTGATTTTGATCATTGAATTTGTAATTCTAGACATTCAAAGTTATTGATGACTAACCTTACCTCGCTGGGAACATAGCATGTGGGCTGCAGCAGAGATTATTGTTTGTAATCCTTGGCCAGGATTTTTAGAATGGTGATGTTTCCCTTCCCAATTCCTGAGGAGGCAAACACATTGCTGCTGAGACTGATTGCCTCACAGCCACTGCGGGCTCCAAGGAGCGTTAATTGATTGAGGCAGGACTTTGGGCAGCACGGTGGCACAGTGGTTAGCACTGCTGCTTCACAGCACCAGGGACCCGGGTTCAATTCCGGCTTGGGTGACTGTCTGTGTGGAGTTTGCACGTTCTCCCCGTATCTGTGTGGGTTTCCTCCGGGTGCCCTAGTTTCCTCCCACAGTCTAAAGATGTGCAGGTCAGATGGATTGGCCATCCTAAATTGCCCCTTAGTGCATAGGTTGGGGGGATTAGCTAGGGTAAATGCATAGGTTTCCGGGATAGGGCCTGGATGGAATTGTTGTCGGCGAGTCGGTGAAGGCCCAATGGGCCGAATGGCCTCCTTCTGGGGATTCTATGATTGTGCTCCTCAATCGGGAATTAGTCCAGACTCAGAGAGATGTCAGCCAATCTGATTGATCAATAACTTTTCGATCCCGGTGATACTGGAAACTGTACTGGAACTGAAAATACTCCCCAGAATTGAAGCTCCAGGAGTCCAGGATCAGGCAAGCTTTGGGGATCCCAGGGAGCAGAGGTGAGGTCCGGGGATTTGGGGCTATTGATGGAGAGGCCAGGTGGGAGGATGCACCCAGTGGGCCAGAACATTTGGGGGTGGGTAAGGGGGCTCCCGATATTGAAAGAATGCTGAGGGTGGAGTTCGGGGCCGAAGCAGGGTCACTTTGCGGGCTTCCTCCCTGCCCATGGACACCTCCCAATGGCCTGAAAATTGAGGCTGGGCTGAAAACAGCCCTTTAAGTGGTCTTTAATTGGCCACTTAAGGGCCTCAGTCGGGAGGGGGGGGGGTGGGGGATAGCCTAGGCCTCTTGCCCTCCCCCGTAAAACTGTATGGAGATCAGAGTGGGCAGGAACCCATTGGGAAGGCCATACGCAGGATTTTATGGCCACCTCCCACTGACAAACCAGCTGGTGGGGGAACATAAAATTCTTCCCCTGCTGTGCTGAACAGTAATCACATTTCCTTAGTCAGGCCATTGGCAGAGAGATTTCAAGTTTAGCTGATGTATTTCCTCACAGGGAGGGAGGGAGGGAGAGTCTCTTGGGACAGCTCTTGTAATCCTCCTACGGTCTAATTCACCACCATGTTCTGGCAGAGAAATGAATCCAGGAATCCACTTCTACTTTTGTTTGGGAAATGTACATGGCATATGGAGTCTAATGGATGAGAAGGGCAAACAACAAAAACAGTAATAGCATTAAATGCTGCTCACCTTCCAAAATATTACTGACCTTTACATTGAGTTGACATGGTCTCTAATTTGAGGACGTAATGTGTATTATGGCCTTATGATCAAGGATAGCTGAGTACATCAGAAAGCCTAATTGAACAGTGAGTCCCTCATATAGATTTTGCTAAAAGTTCATATGACTCACACTATCCAGCCTCTGGGGTATTGGTGTGAATACAGCCTGGAGAGATGGGAAGAAAGTGTTTATTCTTTACTAACTGTAAGGTCCCTAACTGGAATGAATTTGAATTATTATGACTCAGTACCTTGCAATAGCACTGCTGATTGACATTGTTCCTGCCCTTTCTGTTGATAATGAACTTTATTTTATCTGCTTCATTAATTTTTGGTTGAAAATACTTCATAAATTCTGTAAAACTGGTTTTGAGGGTCTGGAAATCAAATAAGAACGTAGGCAATGTTTGTGTTTTGTTTTTCAAATCTCTTGGGATGTATTTTTATTTTTAAACTTCTACAATTACTCAGATTCTGGTATTCTCACCTGTGCAGATCATAATGGAGTTTGAAGGCAGCAGGGAAAGAGTCTGTTCTAACTAAACATTTGCAATATCTATGTGCGCAGCAATGACTATTGACAACGCATCGCTTATAGACTGAGTGACTGTCTGTAGGGACTCTATGGGGCGGCACGGTGGCACAGTGGTTAGCTAGGGTAAATGCTTGAGGTTATGGGGATAGGGTCTGGGTGGGATTGTGGTCGGTGCAGACTCAATGGGCCGAATGGCCTCCTGCACTGTCGGATTCTATGATTCTATTCTGTTTATCTTAAAATAGAACTGGTTGTATATCTAAGGGTCGAAGTTAGTATTTACTTCACCAAAGAACCATTTTGCAAATCAAAATGACACTTGACTTCGGCAGCATGTAAGCCTGTGAGTTTCATATTGTGAGCTTATCACTGAACTGGTTTAAGAAACTGAGTAAGTATCTTGTGTAAGGAAGGGATTCTACCTGCCAATCAGTTTCTGTTATGCTCATTTAAACCTGATGAGGTAGGAAAGGATGGTGAGGTTCCTGAGAAATATTTCATAGTGGGAGCTGGACTACTAGAAGTTCTTCCCCTGGCGGCAGGGGGGCACAGTGGTTAGCACTGATGCCTCACAGCACCAGGGACCCATGTTCGATTCGAGGCTTGAGTGATTGTCTATGTGAAGTTTGCACATTCTCCCCGTGTCTGTGAGGGTTTCCTCCGGGTGCTCCAGTTTCCTCCCACACTCCAAAATGTGCAGGTTAGGTTGATTGACCATGCTAAATTGCTCCTTAGTGTCAGGGGGATTAGCAGGGTAAATACATGGGGTTATGGAGATGGATTGTTGTCGGTGCAAGTTCGATGGGCCGAATGGCCTCCTTCTGCACTGTAGGGACTCTATGGCCGGATTTTACTGGCACGTCTGTCCCCATTCTGGGAACGGGCGAGGCTCGGAGAACGGCATTCTCTGTTGGCCTCGGACGGAATCGTACGAACCTCAGGCGGACGTGCCAGTAAAAGTTCGCCTTATGACTCTAATCCTTTTTAGCTCACTGGTTAGAACTCAGATTGTGTATTTTGTCCACTTCTGGACATCAAACTTCAGAAAGGATGTCAAGGCCTTGGAGAGGATGAAGAAGAGATTTAGTAGAATAATAATAGGGATGCAGGACTTGAGTTACCTGCAGAGACTTAAGAAGCTGGGCTTATCCACATTAGAGTAGAGTAGACTAAAGGATGATTTGATAGAGTTGTTCAGAATTATCAGTGGTTTTGATAGAAACTATTTCTGCTGGTTGTAAGTTTATTAATAAATGATTCAAATTTAAAATAATTGGCTTAAAAGCCAGTGGGAAGATAGAGATTTTTTTTATTGAGTGGGTTGCTATGATCCGCAGTGCATTGCCTGACAAGATGCTGAACGCAGATTCAAAAATAACTCCCACAATGTAATTGAATCTTTACTTAAACAGGAAGGTTTTTTTCCTTTTTCAGAGAGCTGCCGCAGGCACAATGGGCTGAATAGCCTCTTTCTGTGCTCTATGATTCTGTGAAATCAATTAAAATTTGCATTATGCGTTGCTACCATTGAAGTCACTGTAGTAGCAAATTCATTTCACCACAGCAATTATGTCAAACTTTCACACAAGCGAAGGAATACTTTTATAACAATATTTTGCCTACGTCCTGCAGAGTGTCGAGAAATTCATTTTAAGAATGCAATTTTTGAGCATTGCCGGAAAAAATGTGACATGCTGTCTCAGCTTTTAGTCTTGCTCTCACTGGGCAGCACAATGGCACAGTGGTTAGCACTGCTGCCTCACAGCGCCAGGGAACTGGGTTCGATTCCCGTCATGGGTCACTGTTGCGCGGAATCTGCACGTTTTCCCTGAGTCCGCATGGAATTCCTCCAAGTGCTGTGCTTTCCTCCCACAGTCCAAAAGATGTGCTGGTTAAGTGCATTGGCCATGCTAAATTCTCCCCCCGTGTACCCGAACAGGCATCGTGCCTCGGGGATTTTCACAGTAACTTCATGACAGTGTTAATGCAAGCCTACTTGTGGCACTAATAAATAAACTTAAATTTAAAATCATCAGGACAGACACAAGAATACCTAATTTCAGAGGGAACGACAACTTATACTTCATGAGCAAAGGGTGCTAACCGGTTGGCATGTGGGCACTGATTTGCTGAAGCATTGCCACAGAGAATGCACTGGAGAAAAGTTGTTCCCCCAAACTTTGGTTTGAATTCATAAAAACCAAGTCGACTCTGACTGGCCAGGAATGCGTCAGGGAACCGTTGTCCCCAAAACTTTTGTTTAATTGAAAAAGGGGCAATGCCTGGACATATTCTTTCTGTTTGCAAAGTGTATGGCCCTGCATATAAATACACGCAACTTCTTGCAAGTGTAAGTGAGCCATACTTTAGACCATTAGTTGCTTGATATTTGATTTTCTTGCATCTGTCCTGATGTGTGCAAAATTAAGAGCTTTGCTAACATGTCTCTTTCTTCAGCACTGCTCAGGTTCTGTACTGCCAAGTGTGAGGATGGATGTTATTATTTTTAAATACTTTCAGAGAATCCTACAGTGCAGAAAGAGGCCATTCGGCCCATCGAGTCTGCACCAACCACAATCCCACCCAGGCCCTATCCACATATCCCTACATATTTACCCACTCACCCCTCTAACCTATGCATCCCGGGACACTAGGGGGCAATTTAGAATGACCAATCAACTTAGCCCGTACATCTTTGGACTGTGGGAGGAAACCGGAGCACCCGGAGGAAACCCACGCAGACACAGGGAGAATGTGCAAACTCCACACAGACAGCAACCCGAGCCGGGATTCGAACCCAGGTCCCTGGAGCTGTGAAGCAGCTGTGCTACCGTGCCGCCCCACGTTTTGGGGAACATTGTGTGATTCTGTAAAGAAGTCTGTATGTGTGTAAATTATTTAAGTAAGCTAGGAAAGGGTTAGTAGAAACAGCTTTTCTGGGAGAACCGAGAGATGAAAGGAATTGAGGTGCAAAATGCATGCATTCATAATGAAGTTAGGGTCAAGTGGATTTATAAGTAAATAAGTAAGGGTTAGAAATTTGCATTAGGAGATAGAGATGGACTTTTTAATCAGCTATTAAATTTCAAAGGTGAGTACAGCTTTTATAGCTTCTAAAGGTTTCACAAATAAACAAGGGAAAATGATTAAATTTTATTTGACCTGAAATGAGAGGCGAGAAGAAAAAGATGAAAATATTTATATTTTAGAAAAGTTAAGTTCAAAGGGGTGCTGAGGACAATGGAATCGAAGATGAAAGGGAACAAGGATACCTAAAGAAAAATGTTGAATTGAGTTGTGTTGGCTGTGTGGGGAAGATTTAATGGGGACAGCTCTATGCTGGGAGAATGTGCAACAGTTGAATCAGCCATTCAGCCGAACCTGAAAAATGTTGGATTTCAGAAAGCGGTCTTATTTCTGCAATTTCTTGAATTTCCACAAAAGAATGGAAGGGAGTTTGTGAGGCTGTGTGGTACAGCTTACTACAGCGACAGCAGTTTTACCTTGAGTGCTATTACTGGATTTTTATAGTTAAACATCTGTAAGGGAGTGTTGCCTGGAAGCTGTTTACGTGTGGGTCTGAGTAAAACAGTTTGTTGTGGAAATGTTTTGTGAGACTATTTTAACTGTGTAACTGTAATCTTGTATGCTTAAATTTTCTTTTATTTTTGTTAATGAATCTTTTGCATTTTTTTAAACCCGAAAAGTGGTATTGGAATTCTATGCAGCTGAGATCAGGATGTTTCATTTTGTTTTCAGAATCCAAAACAAATGGGGCTATAGTCCATACTTCAAGCTGCCCTCTGAGAATTCCCATCTGCTTTGGCCACAGCACAAGCAATGCATTTGTCTTTTAGATATTTGATTTTTTTTTTCATTTCTTTTTGGATATTTGTTCTTTTCTTACATTTGATTTTTTTAACAAGTTCAACACTCTCTATTTGAATTTGTGTTTCCTTTTAAGTCATAATGCATGGAAATGAGACGTTTGTCAAGTTCTTACAAGTTGTTGCCTTTTGTAGTTGCAGCTCTGAACTTGACAACATTTAGGTCAGCAACAGAAACGGTCTGCCATTTGAAGACATAGACAGAACCCTTAAATACTGAAGGATGCACACATTAAAACTGGGATTCTTAGTATAAGTCTGAGAAAATTGACTTAATTTACGAGAAGTTTTGATTTTATTGCCAGTATACGGCTTGTAATTCGACACACCAGCTGGGAAATTCTCCCAAAAGTGCTGAATTGGTGGGAAAACTGTTCTAGGTCACGACTGTTTTATCAGTGCAAATTCAGACTCGAATCTCCGCACTCTGTGCGCTGCAGAGGTCACAATCGTGAATATCATTCACAACCCAGGGGAGCGGCGTCTATTTGCACCAGAGTCTGACAGTTCTGGAACTCTGCACAAGCACAGTGTTCCCGATCTGTCAGTCTCCCCCTCCCCCACCCCCGACAGGAGGCAGGCCCCCCGGGAGGCAGGCCCCACTGGTAAACCACCACCCCCCAGCCGCCCCGATCGCTGGCCTCCTTCCAGCCCACCCACCCTCCCCAGCAGTGCCAATCCCCCAGCCCTCCCCATCACAGCAGCCCCCTCCCCTCCAATGACCCCCCCCCCCCCCCCCCCCCCAGACCCAGATCCCCCTCCCCCACAGAGCACCCTTCCAACCCGCCCCGATCACTGGCCTCCCTCCAGCCCAGACCGATCCCCATGCAGATTGGCTGCGGTATATCCAAACCCCACTGATCATCCCTAGGCCCCACCCACAATAGGCCCGCCCCCTTGGCACTGCCTGATTTCCGGTGAGCAGTGCCAAGGTGTGCCCTGGGCATGGGCACTTTACCCCTTGGGCAGTGCCGGGGTCACAGGCTGGCACTGCCAGGGTGCCCCCTGGGCACCACCCCCTGCCGCCTGATTGCCCCCCTCTTCACTCTGGCGGGATTTCCCGCTAATTCCCCGAACGTGGGGAGCTACTTTAAACTCCATCCAAGTGAAGTACTCCTGGCGAGGTGGGAGATGCTACCGGGCCCGGCATGGAACAAGTAAAATTGATTTAAAATACATTAAAAACAGATTAAAATCACTTACCTCTCTTTCCGCCGGTTTCCAGCACGGTCCCGACTGCGACTGTTCCCTGGCTCTGGGAGACGCACATGCGCCGGGAACGCATGCGCGAATCCCGCAAAATGGCCGACACAGAATTCTCCAGACCGGATCTGCCTGAAAGTTTGCAGGTCACAATGGGAGAATCACCCCCGATGTGCCAGGCCACAAGTAAAGTCAAAACATGCAACCATAATCTGCAGAGCACCAAATCACTCTCGGGGCCTCGCTCCACCCGAGACTGGAAAATCCCACCCCAGGTCAATGCACATTTCCATTGTCCGCCCCTCACCCGCTCCGATTCCGTGGCAGCTGGTGCGGGAGAATTCCGGCGTCGATGTCACTTTGGGGCAAATATCAGCAGCGCCAATCTGTTTGCAACTGATCCCAGGAAATAAGACAACATTTTCCTTATTGTTGATGATGAAATCTGAGGAATATATTTTTTCTTTTGTTGTGAGTCTTGGCTCGGCACTCGGACGTAGGGGGAGGTCCACTTGGAGACAAGTAACATTGTATTTAAAGTGCAGTCAATTCCCATCGTTGCAAGGATTCCATTCCCTTGAAATCTCGCCAAGGGTGAAATCCCGAACTGTGAACTTTCGCATATGCAGAGTTGGTGCATGCACAGTGCTTGCTTTCTATGTGGGAAAGATGTGGAAAAGGTGAGAGTTTAACAGGCTAGCAGTTTAATATCAGATTCTAAATCACGGATGAGCAAAGTTTTGGGGTCGCACACCATGATTTGGTCGACATACACATTCATGCAGGTAAATAAATTTGCAATAGAGGTGCTTCTTGATTTGATTTGATTTTTTATTGTCACATGTATTGGGATACAGTGAAAAGTATTGTTTCTTGTGTGCTATACAGCCAAAAGCTACTGTTTATAAAGTATATGAGAAAGAAAGGATAGGGTGCAGAATATAGTGTTGCAGTTACAGGGAGTGTGTCGAGAAAGATCCGCTTAATATATGATAGGACCATTCAAAAGTCTGATGGCAGCAGGGAAGCAGCTGTTCTTGAGTCGGTTCTTGAGGGGGTCGCGAATGATGGGAGCTGACCACAATTAAAAGTTGAGATTAAAGACAGCTGCTTTTGGAATGAAGCCATATGATTCCACAGGTTTTGAACAAACATAATATACAAAGTTAGAGAAAAGCAAAACAATCTGCAATATATACCTTATATTCTGAGTTCAGAATTAACATGAGGTACGCATTAATTAACAGAAAACTGTGGTCGAACACCCCACAGTGCACATCAAATTGCAGATGTGGTCAAGACAGATCCCACAGATTTCTCATCAACCCACCCAGATGTCAGGGATACTGTGAGTCACCAAATCTCATTGACATTCTTTCTCCTTCGTGAGGGATTCCAGCTCTGTACTTCTGCAGACCCAGCCTCAAATTCCCTCAGAGGGCATCCAAGCTGGCGCCGGAGCAGGGTGACTTCTTGTGAGCTGTCCCCAGTAGGCCCTCTAATTCTATCTTTTACTCTCGTTCTAAGCTCTTAATCCTGAACTCTAACTCTTATACACCCTAGCCATGACTGTAACACTATACCATGCACCCCTCTCCTTTCCTTCTCCCTTGTGTACTTTATGAACAGTATGTTTTGTCTGTATAGCGTGAGAAACAATACTAAAGTTTATAAAGTTTTCACTGTACTTTTCACTGTATCCCATAACATGTGACAATAATCAATCAAATCAAAAGCTGCTGCAGCTTGGATTGCTTCAAGCACTGGTCACCTCCTGATAGTTTTTTCCAGAGACCGCATTCCCCAGAATTCCAGAGACTGCTTGCAAGTATTTATTACACGGCATGCTTCAACTTTTTAACCAAGTAACTAGCTTCACTGAGTTGGCACTGACCCTGAATTTCTCTGAGCTCCAATCTTTCTCACTCGCCTCAAGTAAATCCTACACAGTTTTGGTCCCCTTATTTGAGGAAAGATGTAATGGCATTGGAGACAGTTCAGAGGATTGACTCGAGGTTCAGAGGAATCACTAGATTGATTCCAGAGATGAGGGGTTTGTTGTATGAAGAGAGATTGGACAGTTTAGGCCTATATTCTCTTTGTTTATATTCTCTGGAATTTAGAAGCATGAGGAGAGATCAAATTGAGGTGTATCAAATGATAAAAGGTATGGATATAGTAGATGTGGAGCGGATGCTTCCTCTTATGGGGCATTCTAGCATGAGAGATCGTAGTCTTCAGATAAGAGGTAGCAAATTTAGAAGAGTTGAGGAGAAACTACTTCTCCCAAAGGGTTGTGAATCTGTGGAATTCGCTACCCAAAGTGCGGTGGATGCTGGGACAGTGAGTAAATTTAAGGAATTAGACAGATTTTTAATTGGTAATGGATTGAAGGGTTATGGGGAGAAGGCAGGAAAATGGGGATGAGGAGCATATCAGCCATGATCGAATGGCGGAGCAGACTCGATGGGCTGAATGGCTGAACTCCTGGGACTTCTCCCGAGTCCCAACTGCACAGCCAGCTCACATTGCTGTTGTTGCCTGGAAGCTCTTCTCTGACCTACTACAATTGACTGACCCTTGAACTGCTCGTCACTGACCCTGGAACTGATCTGGGCAACCTATCAGCATACTCTCAGCGGATCCCACCCTTGCTACTAGGCAGGAAGCAATGTAACATCTGTCTCTTAAATGTTTCAGTCTCCAGATGTTATGAATTTTAAACTCAGGGAGGGACAGATCAATGGATTTCCTAACACTGTCAATAGAATGAAGAATAGAATGATGCAAGATATTTACTTTTCAAATTGCATGTTTATTAACCCTTGCTGTGCTATTGTGTACATTATACAAGCTTTTAAGTTCCATAAAGGATCTCGGGGAGGTGGACTGGAAAGAAAGAAAACTAGAAACGAATGCAACGCAGGCAATATAGTCAATCATGAACCAGATACCAGCAAACTTCAGGAGGATATGGACTGATGAAATGGGCAGACACATGGCAAATCCAATTTGATGCAGATATTTGTGACATGATATAATCTGGGACAACATTAACAGGTAGTACAATCTAAATGGTACGATGCTGAGAGTGTGCAACAGCAGGAGGATCTGGGAATTAATATCTTTGGAGGTGACAGGACATTTTGATAAGGCGGTTGTAGTAAGTCTATGGAGGCAGAAGTCCCTTCACGAAAATCCCTTTATTTACAAGCTCTAACTGCAGGACACAGAGTGCTATCAGTCAGCAGTCTACCTCCAGGGGTGCCAGAGGAACTGACACTCCTGGTTAATTACAAGGCAAAGACTCCCTGATTGGCCCATCAATTGGATCCTTAATCAGGGAGTTGATATTCCAAAGGTCAACTTCAATGGTCTGATTGAAGTATTTGTAGCAGTATATTGAATATTTGGCTTTGTAAATATTGATTACATAAATAAGGGATTCATTCTGAATCACTGGTTTGGCCTTGGCTGGATTGTTTGTCCAAATCTTCTGAGATCCAGAGTGGCAAAATTTGGATTTACGTCTAATCCCCAATCTGAATTTATAACTCATCCTCGACCCATCTACAGCTAATACCCAACCCGACTACCTACCCATCCAAACCTCACCTGAACCATACGTTTCTCTGATTTAATTACCCAACAGCTACCTGACCCAACTAACCTCACCCCCTCCCCAAGCCAGCTACCCACACCCGCCCACCCATTCACATAATCTACTCACTTATGCAACCGTTTATTCACTCTTTGAGGGTGGCACAACAAAACTTCATGTGTTAAGAAGTTTACTGTAACAAAAACTAAAAGCACTTTTAACTAAACGCTATCTTTGTAGGCAACATATACTTTAAATCATCAATCAGAATACCCCTTTGTTATTTTTAGCTCAACTCTAAAAACACACTTCAGAGGAATATGTTACACTGTCCTTGAAATAGTCATTCAATTCTCCCAGAATTAGTCTAACATGATTCTTATCTCCCAAGGGTTTACTTCTTTTCTTTTCTCAGTTTGGTAACTTCTAATCCCAGAACAGATCAGGGAGGGGACAAGGCTAGTCCATTGCAGTGGGGGGGGGGGGGGGGGGGGTGCTGATCCTGCGATCGTAGTTTCCCTGAGCTAGGGTAGAGTAAGTGATCAGGATAGCCAATGAAGTCAAACCGAGGCTTTACCTGATGCAATTTTTCAAAGCCATCTCAGCCTTTTGGCTAAGGTGAAGCGTTAGATCAAGCCCGGGAAGGGGTGCAATGCCTCATCTTGTCAGCTTGGATCTTGTTTTGATCAAGCCCAAGACGGGATGTATATTCTTGTCTTGGATCTGGTTTGTCCCTCAGGTGGGGGACTCTGATTGGACTTAATTGGCTTTTTTGATTTGGAATAAAGTACCAAAAAAAGGTTTTTAAAAACTGTGCTTTCGTTCCAGCTCTCTCCCTCCTTTTGCAGCCAAACTTTGACAATTCCGCAAAGTTTTGTGGAAATAAGCGCTCTTGTGATTAGCGCAAAGTGTCCAAATGGCAAGGAGTGAGTTTATGATTGGAATGAATGCAAAGAGAATGGAAATTCACATTCTCAATCTCAAGGACTGCTGCAGTTACAGATGTCTGAATAAGTAAGGGAGTCAGCAACAAAGTTAAAGTTGATTAAAACAATCCATAAATTTCAATTTCATGGTAGGCCTCCATGACAACTGCAGCACAGCTAATAGGGTAGTTTAATTATCTGGTATATTGTTTTTCTAATTTTCTTTGCATGTCTGGCTAAGCAATCTGGCACTTTTTCAGGCCGTCTGCTACAGTTTAACTTTGATCTATTAATATGTGGCTTGCATTTCTTATAAATTTAAAATAATGCAGATTAAAAGTTGCTCTGGCATTACTTTGAAACTGGAGGGGGAGGAGATATGATATAAATTTACGAGGCTTCACTGTTTGCAAACTTAAACCCAAAGACATGGAAGTGTGTGACAAAGCACCAGGCAGGGCTCTTGTGGTGAAATCTAGTACCATTAATACAGCTATGGATTTTCTTTTTTATTCCCCCTTGTAGCTGTTTTACATTTGAGACTTGAATCACTTCACACTTGCTGTCAATCAGCTGGTAAAGCATAACCTGGTGTTCTCACTTCCTTGAAGATGGCAAATCCCTCATTTCAGCCAGACTATCCAAAATTAAGATCTGTTGTAAGGCAGGCATCAACTGTACCATCTCCACGAGCTTGCTTCTGCATGGGTACGATGGGTATAGAGGGATATGGGCCAAATGCGGGCAATTGGGATTAGCTTAGGGGTTTAAAAAAAAGGGTGGCATGGACAAGTTGGGCCGAAGGGCCTGTTTCTATGCTGTAAACCTCTATGATTCTATGACTCTATGAGCTCCTGTCAACCAGTTACAGAATGGCACGGTGGCACAGTGGTTAGCACTGCTGCCTCACAGCACCAGGGACCCAGGTTCAATTCCGGCCTTGGGTGACTGTGTGGAGTTTGCACATTTTCCCTGTGTTTGGTCAGGATTCCTCCAAGTGCTCCAATGTCCTCCCACAGTCCAAAGATGTGCAAGTGAAGTGGATTAGCCATGGTAAATGTGTGGGGTTACAGGGATAGGTTGGAGGGGAGGGCCTGGGTGGGATGCTGCTTCGGAGAATTGGTGCTGAATGGCCTGCTTCTGCACAGTACGGGTGCTATGGTTCCATGGTTCTATGAATGATATGGAGAAAGACTCAAAAATCAGTCACCCTTTCATTGGAAAATAGTCATTGTTTGAGCCTCTCAATTGCAGTCCAGTAAAGGAAATGCACATCCTGCTTCTTCATAAACCCCCTTTATTTTCTAATTCAACTCCACATACACATCTCCAACTCTCAGTGGCACCTGTAACCCCTTTATATATCCCGGTGAGTACAATTAAACAATTAGCATGACTAATTAGCTCTAAAGTGGAAGGTTGCATTTAACCCATTTCTCACAGTTATAAGGTAGAATGTGTGAAGAAAATTTAAAAGAGGGGGAAAATTTTTTTTTTTTTACCTTATTACAACTCAACGGCTGCAAAGTGGATCTTTCTTGAGCTCTGTCTATGGACTGCCCCAACATTAATGGGGCAGAATTTACTGTAGCAACCTGCACATTAAGATTTTCGGATGCTTTGCATGACAAGCTGATGACAGTGCACCAAGAGAAAACAGACATAAAAACATAAAGCGCTTGATAAACTGAGTAAGTCTAGTAGCATCTGTGGAGAGAGAGACAGAGTTAATAGGCGGTTTCCCTGATGGTCGAGGGGCGAACAACGGGAAATCCTGTTAACAGTGGCAGGACTGGAAGACCCTGCCATTGGCAGGCCATCTCCTCAAAACATGCCGCGGGGAGAATGGAAAATCTAGCCCAATGTTTCGATTCCATATAACCCTTCTACATATGATCTCGAAACGTTAGCTCAGTTTCTCTCTCCATTGATGCTGCCAGACCAGCTGAGTTTATCCAGCATTTTCTGTTATTTCAGCTTTTTAGTATCCACAGTATTTTGTATTTTTCTTTAAGAGAAACCAGTTATCTGGTATTTGAATGAACAGGATGAACAACTGTGATTTGATTTGATTTATTATTGTCACATGTATTAGCATACAGTGAAAAATATTGTATTTTGCGCGCTATAAGACAAAGCATACTGTTCATAGGGAAGGAAACGACAGAGTGCAGAATGTAGTGTTACAGCTATAGCTAGGGTGTAGAGAAAGATCAACTTGGTGCGAGGTAGGTCCATTCAAATGTCTGACAGCAGCAGGGAAGAAGCTGTTTTTGAGTTGGTTGGTCTGTGACCTCAGACTTTTGCATATTTTTCCCAATGGAAGAAGGTGGAAGAGAGAATGTCCGGGGTGCGTGGGGTCCTTAATTATGCTGACTGCTTTGCCAAGGCAGCGGGAAGTGTAAACAGAGTCAGTGGATGGGAGGCTGGTTTGTGTGATGGATTGGGCTACATTCATGACCTTTTGTAGTTCCTTGTGGTCTTGGGCAGAGCAGGAGCCATACCAAGCTGTGATACAACCAGAAATAATGCTTTCTATGGTGCATCAGTAAAAGTTGGTGAGGGTTGTTGCTAACGTGCCAAATTTTCTTAGTCTTCTGAGAAAGTAGAGGCATTGGTGAACTTTCTTAATTATAATGTGACATGTGGGCGGCACGGTAGCACAGTGGTTAGCACTGCTGCTTCACAGCTCCAGGGACCTGGGTTCGATTCCCGGCTTGGGTCACTGTCTGTGTGGAGTTTGCACATTCTCCTCGTGTCTGCGTGGGTTTCCTCCGGGTGCTCCGGTTTCCTCCCACAGTCCAAAGATGTGCGGGTTAGGTTGATTGGCCATGCTAAAAAAAATTGCCCTTAGTGTCCTGAGATGCATAGGTTAGAGGGATTAGTGGGTAAATATGTAGGGATATGGGGGTAAGGCCTGGGTGGGTTTGTGGTCGGCGCAGACTCGATGGGCCGAATGGCCTCTTTCTGTACTGTAGGGTTTCTATGATTTCTATGAATGTCGGCATGGGGGGACCAGGACAGGTTGTTGGTGATCTGGACACCTAAAAACTTGAAGCTCTCGACACTTTCTACTTCATCCCCTTTGGTGTAGACAGTAGCATGTTCACCTTTACGTTTCCTGAAGTCGATGACAATCTCCTTTGTTTTGTTGACATTGAGGGAGAGATTATTGTTGCCGCACCAGTTTACCAGATTCTCTAACTGTGTATCTCATAGAATCATAGAGTCCCTACAGTGCAGAAGGAGGCCATTTGGCCCATCGAGCCTACATCAACAACAATCCCACCCAGGCCCTATCCCTGTAACCCCCTATATTTATCCTCCTAATCCCTCTGATACTAAGGGGCAATTTAGCGTAGCCAATCCACCTAACCTGCACATCTTTGGACTGTGGGAGGAAACCGGAGCACCCAGAGGAAAGCCACACAGATACGGGGAGAACATGCAAACGCCACACAATCAGTGACCCGAGGCCAGAATTGAACCCGGGTCCCTACAGCTATGAAGCAGCAGCTTCTACTTTCTCAGAAGACTAACCACTGTGCTACCATGCTGCCCACTGTGCCACAATGCCACTTCAAGCAATTATATTGAAGGATTGAGAAATATACAGCGCCAGGACTGAAAAAGAAGTGTTAATTAGAGTGGGAAAATGCAATATGAAATCAGGTACATAAAGAGAAATAAAGGAAAGGAAAGAATTATTGGATTAAGAGGCAGAAGCCGGAGATAGCAAAGAACAATTTAAAAAATGAAAGTGTAATATTTGCTATTTTTAAAATCTGCAATAAAAATTAATGACTAACGGAATGAGCTTCCCCACTTTTAACACTTAAGTTTCAGCACCAGAGAGGCTTACCAGCAGTGATTAGAACTTAAAACATTGTTAACTGCGCATGTCTGAAGTTGCTGTACCTTTTATGCATGAATAATGGTGAGCACCATTCGCCTCACCAACCATTATTTTAACAGCAAAATCAGGCCCATTTTGCCACTTGCAGTCCGCTGTGAAACAATGAAAAAATATATTAAATGCAATCGGCGCACATTCACAGAGACAACCACCAACAGTTAAAGGAGCTGTGTTAATTGACTGACCCTGTTAGTGTTTGAATTCCAGCAATAATGATCATTCTAACAGAAGCCAATCAAGGAACAATTGATATTTGTTTGGGGGGTGGGGGATAAAGAATTATAAGCCATGATTTAGTATCACTTTAACTCAACTTTCATCTTTGAGTCAGAAGCAATGAATTAAGCCCCATTCCAGCACATGGCCGCAGAATCAAAGTTTACAACTCAGTGCAGTACTGAGTGAGTGTTGCATTACTAGAGGGAATAATCTCTCAATTAAGGCTTCAAAGCATTCCTCATTCAGACAGATGCAAGCAACTTTTAGGCGGGATTCTGACTTCGAGGTGTTCAGTCATAATCCCGCGGATGGTAGCTTCGCACCATTGGCTCATCAGTGAAGCACATACACCAAATGTCTGAACTTGCAGCTCCTCTCGTACTGAGCAGGATTATTCCATGGCACACTTTGAAAAAAGAGTAGGTATGGTCTCCGAGTGTCCTGGCCAACATTTATCTTTTAACCAATACCATCAAAATAGATGATCTGATCACTGATCTTCTTTGCCAATACTGAAGCCTTGCTGATAAATTCATAACTGTGCGTAACGATAGTGGCCGCACCTTGGGAATAATATCACCAGGCATCAATCTAGAGCAGTGATTCCAAACCAGTGTGCCACCCCAAACCAGTGTGGTGTAGCACACTGGTGTGCTGTGAAAATCCTTCAAGAGTGCCGCGAAAAAAGATTCAAAATCCATGTAATTAAACTAAAACTGACTTTCGTCTTCAGCTCTGCGGTTGGCATCTCCAAGACGCAATGCATCTTGGGCCTCTTGCACATGCGCCAGCTGAGAAAGGGCCGCACATACGCGGTTTAGATTCTTTACATTGGTCAGGCCCATGCGCGTGACCAAAAGGACTTGGAGCTGAAGAAAAGCAAAAAGGACTACAAACCCCTGGAAGTGAGAGATACAGCGAAAGATTAAAAAACAAACAAGAGGACAGGAAGAAGTTAAAAACTAAGTTCTCAGGAAGGGAATAAGACAGTGAAAACAGATGTGTCTCAAAATCTTTTTATAGTATAGAGGTATGCCATGACATATGTTGGGAACCACTAATCTGGAGCAGAAAGTTGCCTCTTGAGGCTAGTTGCTTTGAATGACACGGTGGCACTGCTGCCTCAAAGTGCCAGTGAACCGGGTTCGATTCCCGGCTTGGGTCACTGTCTGTGTGGAATCTGCACGTTCTCCCCGTGTCTGCGTGGGTTTCCTCCGGTTGCTCCAGTTTCCTCCCACAGTCCAAAAGACATGCTGATTAGATGCATTGGCCACACTAAATTCTCCCTCAGTGTACCCAAACAGATGCGGGAGTGTGGCGACGAGGGAATTTTCACAGTAACTTCATTGCAGCGTTACTGCATCTCTCTCACTCTCTTGCCCCTGCAGGGAAGAGTAATCTGTGGCTGGTAGCGTACCAGTGATGGTGTATCCCTTTACAGGTGCAGCTTGGTCCTTCTCCAGTGTCTCCTCTTGGACTTGTACTGATCTTGTAGCCGGTTTTCATGCGGATCCACTGTGGAATCGGCCGGTTCTGCTTCATATTCTTAGCGAGGAATCGCTTCATCCTGAAGGTTTTGTGGGATGGCATGGCTGCACGTCCACTCCGGGAGGAGGGATCGGCCGCAGACAGGCAGCGGACCCCCCCCCCCCCCCCCCCAAAACCAGAGGATGATCTGGGTCCTGCCTCCCCTTCCTCCTCCCACCCCCCTCCTCTTCCCACCCCCCCTCCCGCGACCAGAGGATGATCGTCAGAGCGCCGCTCTCTTCGCTTTCTGCTTTCTTTTTCTTTCGCGCCTGGGCGCGCTCTGTCAGATTTTTTTCGAACTGCGCATGCGCAGTTCAGAGCTCCGATCGGTCCGCCAGCGCTAAGCCCCGCCCACAGCACGGATCAGACCGGAGCCGGCAAAACGCGTATGGGCGTGCTGCAAAGAGGATTCCAGGCGCGGATCTATTTGACGCCCAGATTCGGCACTTAGACTCAAAATGGTAAAATCACGCCCATAGCCATTAGAGAAAGTATTTAGTCCAAGATAATTCACTGCAATGAATCACGATGTTATATAGAGTACAAATACTTGTAGAGTCGCATATCTGTGTGTATTCATTGGGAAGGTTGGCTTTGCGGATGAGCGATGAAATACATACTTTAAAAACAGCTATCTGCATCATGTTTGCAAGGGCACTTTGCCTACTTTCAACAATTTCTGGCTGATGGTGAGCTCCCTGTATATTGGTACATCTTTTGGAGGATGCCAATGTTTGAATGAGGGATACTGTTCTTGTGACTGCAGCACATGCACTGTTCCCAGGTGTACAATAAAAACTTGGATTATTACTGACAAAAGAGTGAAAAGCTCAAACTAAACACCCCACCCTCCGCCCCTTCCTGCTATTAAGGTGGGATATCTGAATTCAGGGCAGCCATCTCTGGATTTTTATATGTCACAAGTAGGCTTACATTAACACTGCAATAAAGTTACTGTGAAAATCCCCTAGTCGCCACACTCCGGCACCTGTTCGGGTACACTGAGGGAGAATTTAACAAGGCCAACGCACCTAACCAGCAAGTCTTTCGGACTGTGGGAGGAAACCCACACAGACATGTGGCGAACGTGCAGACTCTGCACAGACAGTGACCCAAGCCAGGAATTGAACTCGAGTCAGTGGCGCTGTGCCACTGTGCCACCCTTCTTGCCTTGTTTACCACCTGGCTTCAAAGTATTTTGAATGAGAGCTGTCACTGTAAGATTTAGGTGCAAGTGCAAAATTTGCGCAAAGAATTACAGGAGGAAACAAGGGCTTTTCTATTGCTCACCGGACCATGGCTATATTGAAAATACAACTTTGCTTCCTGATGGATGCTATTGTTGCTGTTGCTCCTGGTTACAGCACACATTTGTTGATTTAAGACTGCAATTCATTTCTGCACTACCTGAGTATGTGCACTCTGCCTTCACTCTTCCTTACATCTTGGTAAATGGAATGCCAACAAATTAATTAAATTCTTTAGGGTGACATGTACTTTCTGCTGTTGACTAATTACAGAGAAAGGACGAAAGGAAGAGAATGGATCTTGCATTCCAGTTGTCCTTTTCACCCCCTTGAGCATCCCAAAGCATTTTATAATCAGTGAATAATTGTAGATAACACACCACTTTATATTTTCAGTCACTGAATTTACAAAGACTGAACCTGAATCTTATCACCATTCACACCAGCGGGATTTTTTATCCCACTGCAGTGAATGGAGATTTGGCTGGCCTCCAAATTCATAGAATCCCTGCATTGCAGCAGGCCATTCCGCCCACCGAGCCTGCACCGACAACAATCCCACTCAGGCCCTATCCCTGTAACCCCACGGATTTATCCTGCTAATCCCCCTGACTCTCAGGGGCAATTTACCATGGCCAATCAACCTAACCCGCATGTCTTTGGACGGTGGGAGGAAACCGGAGCACCCGGAAGAAATGCACGCAGACACGGGGAGAACGTGCAAACTCCACACCCAAGGCCGGAATCAAACCTGGGTCCCTGGAATGTGAGGCAGCAGTGCTAACCACTGTGCCACCCCAAATTCTCCGACCTCGCTGCAGCAGGAGCTTGGGGTGAACAGCAGGTAGAATCACGCCCTGGAAATCTGTCCCTACCGTCACATTACAGCCTCTAATTTAATACAATTCATTTTATACATTAAAGCAGCGTTTCAGTACAAATGCTTATGTGATTGGAAGTAATACATCTGCTACTGGTAGGGAGTGAAAGTATCCCTATCAAACAGCAGATCATTATCAGGCAATCCAGGATTTCCAAACCATGATCAGATTTCTCCAGTACAATCCTTTTCTTCGACTCGAAAGCTTTCAATCAGTTCCCTCTCTCTTTTCCGTTATACAACCACAGAAAAGTAAAGAAACAACTTAATTACTATTATGTTAGGAACTAAAGAAATATGACTCCTTATGTGTTATCAGTAATGGAAACTTTACTTATATGAACTTTCTGTCCAGTATTTCAACAAATACATCAATTCATTGAAAATAAATGAGTTATTGCCTTCAATGAAAAAAAGTGGACAGAGGAATTTTGTACAAATATAATAACATTTTCATTGCTGATAGTTTAACTCATTTGCTTATAATGTCATTTGATGATCTCTCTCAACTTGTGGCACTATTTAGATTCTGACTGTGAAACAACCTTTTTGAAATTGATCAGAAATACAGCAGTTTAAGACCATAAGACCACAAGAAAAAGGAGCAGAATTAAGCCATTTGGCCCATTGAGTCTGCTCCGCCATTCTGTCTTGGCTGACATGATTCTCATCCCCATTCTCCTGCCTTCTCCCCGTAACCCTTGATCCCCTTATTGATCAAGAACCTATCTATCTCTGTCTTAAAGACACTCAATGACCTGGCCTCCACAGCCCTCTGTGGCAATGGGTTCCACAGATTCACATGTAAGTTGAATTCTCTGCCCCTTCCCACCAGTGGGGTCTTTCAGTCCCACCACTGGGTTCCCTGGCAGTGCAGCCAGTGACCAAAGCACTGCTGCCATCAGTGAGGTTGCAAGATCCCACCCCTGGCCAATGACAAGCTGTCTCCAACACCGGAAAATACACTGTGGTGGCGGGGTGGTGGTGCAGAATTCCACCCTCTGTTTCTTGCTCTTCCATGGAAGTCTCTGGCCTGATGTACAGGAGTCATTGTACTCCTAAAGACAATGTAAATTAGAACTCAAGAGATTTCATTAAGGCACAGGTCATTTCAAAGAGCTGTCATTGAAAGATTACACAAAGTAAATGAGAATATAGTTTATGTTTAAGTTTATGTTTATTTATTAGTGTCACAAGTATGCTTACACTAACACTGCAACTAAGTTACTGTGCAAATCCCTAGTCGCCACACTCCAGCGCCAGTTCGAGTACACTGAGCGAGAATTTAGCATGTCCAATGCACCTAACCAGCATGTCTTTTGGACTGTGGGAGGAATCTGGAGCACCCGGAGGAAACCCACGCAGACACGGGGAGAACGCGCAGACTCCACACGACAGTGACCCAAGCTTGGTATCGAACCCGGGTCCCTGGCGCTGTGTGGCAGCAGTGCTAGTCCTGTACCCACTTGTGTCATTAAGTTGAGGCCATTCCAAAGTTAACAGCATAAAAGATGAAAAGGAAGAATCTACATTTGTGAAGCGCTTTCATGACCCCAGGATGTCACAAAGCACTTTTCACAGCCAATTAAATCTTTTTGAAACATGATCAATACTGTAGTATAGAAGACAAGTTGAAATATATACGTTTCTTCTTGGATGATTTCATACATGATAGTTGTTCTTTTAGGATTATTGCTTGTAGCTTATCCAAATACTCAACTGCATTTTCATTTCTTTTGATGGCTCTGACTCAGCAAACCTGCAATCCTTTCCGTGTGATTGTCCCATGATGTACTAAGTTTTGTCTCTTATTTGTTTAAGCAACGAAGATTTTTCATTCACGTAATAAATTGTAGCTCCACATATATCTTCGAAACAAAGTCCCTGCAGGTTGTGATGATACGAGGGCAATTAATAATATATATATATATAGTCTGGTAAACATTTAGCTCAAGGATGTGAAAGCAAGTTAATGACTCATTTTCAGCCAGGAATTTGTTACCTAGATAGAGCTAATGGACTTTGGTTTGCCCAAGAGGTTCCCCTGGCATTTCTGATTCAAGTTGATTGACAGGATCTTGTGATAAACTGGGTCCGTAGCAGAGAGAGAGGGGAGATCTTTCAGTGTTTAGTGACAGTTCTAACAGGGAGTCTGCTGAAGACAGAGGTTTGCAAGCTGCTCTGAAACTGATTTTCTCTTTGAAAGCTTCAAGACTGTTAACATAATTTATAGCAAGTGTATTTATGGTGCTAACTGTATTTAAATTGGCATTTAAATCTCTAAGAGGAACATTGCTTATTTGAAACTGAAACAGTCATAAGCTAGAAAGTAAAGTTGTTTGCATTCAATTTTAAATATTGTTCAACTGTCAGTCGTTAAGCTGCTTCATTTGTTGGAATTATTTTTAAACTATGTTATTAAATAAAATTTGTTTAATTATAAAAGATCCTGAACATGTCAGTGGAATCATTCCTGGAATGAAGTATTCTTTCCTCACAGTTCCCAAATCGACAAATTGTTAGGTCTAGCCTAACGTCCGAATGTAACTTGGATTTCTGTCCAGCACCCTAACAAGGTCAAGCTGAGAAAAGTCAGCAATTTAACACTCCCCCAAACATGACGATAAAGGCCTTACTAGAGAAGAAGGTCTTTATTATTGTTAGGGACTTAAAAAGAATCTGACAACTGAATTATGCAGTTTATGCCAACACCGATGTACAAAGTATTGAGTACTAATGTGCAGTGAAGGGACTGGGACTTCACTTGTTAGTCCATGTGAGCCAATTATTGATATAAACAAGCTTGATCTGTGTATATTTTCCTTCCTCTTTTTAAATGTTATCTATGCTGGATGTATTGATCCTATCTGTGAATAGATAGATTTATAGTGAGCTATATGCATGTGTTGTGGAGCTATTTGAGTTCAATACATTTGTTTCTCAAGGAAGTTGTATTTTTTTAAAAACTAGAAACTAAAGTAGATGAAATTGAATCTGCAGGACATTGCTCTGCTGTTTCAACTGAAG
Source organism: Mustelus asterias (assembly GCF_964213995.1). Taxonomy (NCBI): domain Eukaryota; kingdom Metazoa; phylum Chordata; class Chondrichthyes; order Carcharhiniformes; family Triakidae; genus Mustelus; species Mustelus asterias. The sequence goes on along the minus strand of NC_135813.1, from coordinate 33,590,936 downwards.
CAGCAGCAGATTCTAGGTTAACATCTTAGCAAAGAAATGAAACTACATGGAGCAGGCATTCTGCAAAAAGGCTTAATTTTCTAGCTCTAAGGAAGTTACACTCCCACCAATACATTTCAGTGCCCTGCCAATATGTTCCCTGTTTTATAAATTTACAACGGGAACTTCCGCTGGTGCCCACCTTGGCGGGTCAGTAAACCCGCCAAAGGCCAGCGTGAATATTATTTGCATTCTGTTAATGGGATGCAAATTGAGGCTCGACTCTTCACACCAGATTCTCCGTGATGCCAGTGGGAAAACACGCCGGCATAAAAAACAATTGGAACAGCGTGGTGTGCGGATGTCCAGAGTCATTGGAACAATGCCTGGGGCTGCCTCCAGAGTCCTGAATGGAGGCCGCTTGTATTTCCAGACTCTGGAAGAGCACAGCAGTGGGTCAGCATCTGCAGGATAACCTTCCAGATTCAGTGTCTTGAAGTGGGTCCATCTCCCAGCCTCAGAATGGTCCAGGATATTTATCTTCATTCTCAGGAGGTCCATTTTCCAGTCTCAGAATGCTCCCGGAAATCTATCTTCATTTCCAGGAGGTTCACTTTCTTTATCCAAGAGTGGGTTAGTGATGTTGGATGCCTTTTCAATACGGCACCCAAACATGATGGAGATTTGAGCACAAGAACATAATAATGAGGAGCAGGAGCAGGCAATTCAGCCCCTCGAGTCTGCTCTGCAATTCAATAGAATCATAGCTGATCTTGTCTGGGCCTCAACTCCACTTTCCTTCCCATTCTCCATAACCCTTCAACCCATTACTCATTAAAAATCTGCCTTTCTCCTCCTTAAATTCACTCAATGTCCCAGCATCCACCACACTCTGAGGTCAGGGCTGGAAAGTTTGGCGTGGTTTCCCGCCAGTTGTCGCAGTGGGAAACACTCCATAAGCCCACCACAGCACTTTATCTCAAAGTGGAAGGGTTCCACCCTAAATTTCTCCCATAACAACCACGTCGAGAGTAAAGGTGGCACAATGGCACACTGGTTAGCACTGCTGCCTCACAGCGTCTGGGATCTGGGTTTGATTCCTGGCTTGGGTCACTGTCTGTGTGGAGTTTGCACGTTCTCCCCGTGTCTGCGTGGGTTTCCTCCGGGTGCTCCGGTTTCCTTCCACAGTCTGAAAGACGTGCTGGTTCGGTGCAGTAATCGGCGCCGGAGGTTTTAAAATTTTGTAAAATTTTGTTTTAAAGTTTTTTTATTAGTATCACAAGTAGGCTTACTTTAACATTGCAATGAAGTTACTGTGAAAATCCCCTAGTCACCACACTCCGGCACCTGTTCGGGTACACTGAGGAAGAATTTAGCATGGCCAATGCACCTAACCAGCATGCCTTTCAAACTGTGGGAGGAAACCGGAACCCCTGGCCATGCTAAATTCTCCATCAGTGTACCGAATAGGTGCCGGAGTGTGGCGACGAGGGGAATTTCACAGTAACTTCATTGCAGTGTTAATATAAGCTTTACTTGTGACTAACAAATAAACTTTACTTTAAGGTTCAAATGTTGACATAAAGCTCACAATTCACTCTCCAGGTGCAACTCCGGTCTGAGAAGATAAAATCTACAGTTGTAGTTCTGCAGTGTTTTTCACAATTTAAGTAGACATAACATGAAAATTTCAAACATATTAAGCTTTATTTATATCCTAATAGCAACATTGGAAATGGTACATATTATAAACTTATACTTATTGGCTTCATCTCATGAGCCATTGTTTCAACAAAACTGGGTTCAGTAGAGATGTACGGGGGGAAGTTTTTTACACAGAGTGGAGAGGGCCTGGAATGCGTTGCCAAGTGAGGTGGTTGAGACAGACACATTAGTGACATTTAAGATTTATCTGGATAGACATATGAACAGACAGGGAGTAGAGGGATACAGGCGGTTGGTCTAGATTGGACACCATGATCGGCGCAGGCTTGGAGGGCCGAAGGGCCTGTTCCTGTGCTGTACTGTTCTTTAGGTGTAATGATTTCATGTCAGTGGACAGTCACCTTGGGTGAGTGACGTTAGCAGAAAATTATCCACAGACCGCCCGTTGACATTGCAAAAATTGAAACTGTCCTTAAAAATAAAACTGCTCCTAAATAAATGATGGTTGACTGTAATTCTTTTTCAGCATAAGTGAACCATAGTCATTCATTTGACTTTCCTACATGAAAGGATTAAAATATTTTGAACAAGCCAAGTCAGTTTTCATCCCCTCATATGTCTTTTTGGATGTCTTGATTTACGAATCGCTTCCAACTGGACCAAAGTGCTAAATTTCTTCCTCCAAAGAAGTGACATTTTGGACTTCACTTTGATCCCCGAATAAGCATAGCGAGTATCAAGTTAACATTTTACCTACATTCAAGACAGTTTGTGCATTTGCTCTTTTACAAATAGACATTGGCCGAAATTTTCTGGCCACTGCAAGCGAGGACGGAGAACTTGGCGCTCAGCCAAATCTCCGTTCACTGCAGCGGGACCAGAAAATCCCGCGGGCATGAACGGCCAGAAAGCTCCTCGTTAACTCAAAGTTATGGTTCGTTTTAACAGTGAAGAAAACTGTGCTTAGAAAACTAAGAAGAAACTCTTGGCATGTTTTATTTTTCTTCCTCCAGTGTCGAGAATCGCTCGGCAAAGTGAAAATGAGCCCATATTAGAAACACTTGTCTGAAGTGTCCATCAGCACTGCTCAGGGTGGTTGGAGAAACAATGGGTTGGGTATTGGTTACAATGGAGCCTTTGATGTTATACCCTCACAAGCATGAAATATGTTGTAATATATTTAAGTAAACTGAGAATGAAAAGAACTGTGGGAAAGATAAAGGGGTGGCCCAGAAGCTGAAGCAGTCAATCACTTGATTTCCAATGTGAGGTCGTGAGTTCAAGCACCATGGCTGCCTGTTATTTGAGCTTGCTTGCCCGAACTGACTGGGTAGGTTCCAGCAACGTTGAACCAGGGACTTGCTTCTGAAGAATTTCTAGAGGTTGTGGAAAGTGCAAGTGCGATTTGTGACTCAAATTCTTTGCGCATAATTCATGTGCCCACGAAATAGATTTGGATTTCGGCTTCAGCCTGTCAAATTGACTTGCTGGTGAGTTTGGCTTTATTTCAACCGAGGCGGGACAGAACTATTTCATGAACATATTGTTGATGGCATGGTTTCCATGGAATTAATTTGTAGTCTGTTAGTGTTTCCTTCGTTGAGATATTTATCAATGTTAGCCAATAAATCACAGAATAATTATTAGTTTGGGAACTGCCCAAGATAAAGGTATGCACCTAAATCCAGAAATTGTAACAAGTGGTAAGCAGTACAATTGAAAATCTGAAGAGCTTATTAATGAATTCTCAGGATCAAAGCCAGTAACTTAACAAATAAGCCACCTCTGTTACTGTATAATTATATTTGCAACAATGAATTTAATAAATTATAAGATCAGGGAATTGATTTCATCACGGATCTAAACTGATTAGGACATAATCATTTACTGCTTATTGGACCTTGAGAGTTGAATTTTCCCGTCCCGCCCACTGAGGCAATCATGGCAGGCGGGACAGGAAATTCGGCGGACCCTTTAAAGGTCTGTTGAAATGGAGGGGGGGGGGGGGGAGAGAGGATTTCCGGTCCTGGGGTGCGCGCGGCTGGAAAATCCCATCCTTCATGTTGAATATCAAGTTAAATGTTAACTTTTGTCAGACGATTTCCACTTTCCACAGTCAGAGAAATGGAGAGATCAGATCGCTGAATTCCAAAGGACCAACTGCACCGTGCACACAACGTAAAATACATTATTATCTACCCTTAAAGAAAGAACATTACATTTACAAACCTAGGGCCATGGATGAGGTGCACTCAAACTACAGGACAACGGATTCCCAAGTGTCAGAGTAAACTGAAATTATCCACATCTTCTCACCAGCAAGTCAATTTGACAGTAACTACTGGCCCAATCCCTTGTGCTGTCCCAGTTTATGGCATCTGCCTGATTTACTGTTTTTAGGTAGGATGGTTGGACAAGATTAACATATATCGGAAAATCTCAGCTGGTCTGGCAGCATCTGTAAGGAGAGAAAAGAGATGACGTTTCAAGTCCAGATGACCACTTCTTCAAGAATTTATAATTATTTTTTAAAACAAGCAGCATATCTTGGGAAGTCATTATACCTAATCATAAAAATTAATTTAAAATATGTTACCATTAATAAAAATTTGCTCTGACAAAGGGTCATCTGGACTCGAAACGTCAGCTCTTTTCTCTCCTTACAGATGCTGACAGACCTGCTGAGATTTTCCAGTATTTTCTCTTTTGGCTTCAGATTCTAGCATCCGCAGTAGTTTGCTTTTATCAGCATATATCGATTCCTTTTTGTCTTGGCATTGTAATTATGCTTTTAAAATAATTTTGAGTTTATTTGATTTGTCAATCCAAGAAGACATGAAAATTAAATACAAAATGAAAACTAGTGCTATTTGTATTAGAGTTTTTAATATTGCAAATGCAGTAAAAATGACAAATAAATCACTGCTATTAATGCGATTTGAATGTTGGAGAATCTTAGTTAACTATAACCTTACACAGCTAATATTTGTAGCCCTTTACTGTTAATGCTAACATTAATGAATCCCAGGTACATGAACTAACTTTTGATGAATGACGCATTCACAACCAGCTACAATGATGGTCTCCCCTGTTTGCAGTAAGATGATTTTCCTTTAAATCTTTTATAATTGCAGTGTAAGAGAGTGCAGATCAAAGTACAGTATGTTCAAGAAGAATGAATTTATAATGATTCTGAGATGAAGGTGAATGATATGAGTAATCACATACAAAGCATTTTTAAAAATTCATTTGTGGGACATGGGAGTCGCTGGCTGGACCAGCATTTGTTGTCCATCTCTAATTTCACTTGAACTGAGTGGCATTTCAGAGGGCAGTTGAGAGTCAACCACATTGCTGTGGCTCTGGAGTCACATGTAGGCCAGACCAGGTAAGGGTGGCGGATTTCCTTCCCTAAAGGACATTAGTGAACCAGATGGGTTTTTCCGTCAATCAGCAATGGTTTCATGGTCATCAGTCGATGTTTAATAGGTGAATATCCATTCACCAAATTAGGCAGCAGAAGACGTTCTGGTGATTTGTAGCTGTTTTATTGTTGTACTGTAGTTCAGTACAAATACTGGTTACAACTATTCCCTCTTGGATCCTCTGCTTGTCCACAAGAATCACCCAACTGGGGAAAAACCCAGCTTTTAAGTACAAGTTTCAATGAACATCACTGGCTCTCAATTCACTCTGAAGCATGACCTGGATTACTCTTACAAGGACCTGCATCTCTAATACTGTCACAGCACATATGGCAAGTTGAGAATGGAGTTCATTCACAATTGTTTTCTCTCAGTCCATCAAGGGGTGCTGCGTATTTAGAATGACACAGAAGTGAGTCGGCATCTTCCTTCATAGATTGGAGTTATGTTTTCACCATCAATATATTTCCTCAAAAAACTTTAGTTAGAGAATTTACAGAGACTCTAAAGACCCATCCATTGACTTTGCCTACATTTCCCGCTGCCTTGGAAAAGCAACCAGCATAATCAAGTATCCACGCATACCGGACATACTGGGTGGGATTTTACGGCCTTGCTCGAGCGAGACCAGAAATTCCTGCCCAAGGTCAACGGACATTACCGTTGTCCACCCCCCCGCCTGCTCCGATTCCGTGGCGGGGGAGACGGTAGAATTCCGGCGACTCTCTTCCACCTTCTTCCGTCGGAAAAAAGATACAAAAGCCTGAGGTCATGTACCAACCGACTCAAGAACAGCTTCTTCCCTGCTGCCATCAGACTTTTGAATGATATTTTATATTATATTAAGTTGATCTTTTTCTACACCCTAGCTATGACTGTAACATTACATTCTGCACCCTCTCCTTTCCATCTCTATGAATGATATGCTTAGTCTGTATAGCGTGCAAGAAACAATACTTTTCACTGTATACTAATACATGTCACAATAATAAGTCAAATCAAATCAATTGTAGCTCATCTGAAAGAAAATCGCGAGGCTTTTCTTAAAAAAAAACATTTTATTCATGTTATTTTTCCAAGGATTTAGACATGCAACAAGAAAACATCAAACTTCGATAGGACAGATTCTTGATATTTTAGGGTCACTTTAGGGGAAAATGGGAATGAATTGGAGTGTTCTCAAGACGTTATTCTGCTCTGCACTGACATGCTTACAATCTGTTATATTCATTCAATTTTCATCTCAGATGGATTAAGTATTCACATAAATGAAGTTTTACAGCTCCCAAATGATTGTAATGTTTCCACTGCCATGGATAGTAAATGCTTTAATGCTTAATATTTTTGAAGAGTTGCCTGTTTCAACCCAAGAAAGGATGATGTCATTGCAACTGAATATGCTAAAAGAATAAAAGTACATAAAGGACTTTTTTATTAACGCAAGTCCACAACACTTTTTTTCCCCCCTTTAAGGGTGTACCATTTACTGTGGAATTTCTTGAGACAGCATGTACATTTCTAACTATTGTTTCATACAATGTTTGAAAAGCGTCAAAGTGAAAACTGCCCTCGCTCAATATGTTTCAAGTTAGTGGATGGGGTTGCTTGTGGTTGTAAGGAACCAGGCTAGGATGAGTAATCCAGGAATGAATCAGTGTGCAGGGGCTTTGTCTTGGGTGCAATTTGAATATGTATCTTGTCATCATCTCAGTAGATAATTTGGGACTCAGACGATAAATGATTAAGCATTAGCATCCCATGTGAATACCCTTAGACACTGAGACCTTTGATCTTGTGTGTTGGATAACATTAACTTGTGGGGTATTTTGGACTGAGTAAGGACTGTGGAATTCTTCTGCAGTCTTTATTTCTGCTAAAAGCGATGCATGCTGTGACTGAACTGAAATTTGTGTTGTCCAATTGTAATGCTGCCTCCAAGAGATAAAACTATTTTTTTGATCCAAAGGGCATGACAGTTGGCATATTCTGCAAAAATACATTCTAAGATGTGCATATATATAAACCTCTTGTTGCCTGACTCTAGCTATATTGTTCGGCTGTACTTTTACATCGTCTTTGTGTTTTACTACTTTCAATTATTCAACATATAAGTAAATCTGACCAGGTAAATTTAGCCTGTAAACATGAGCTGAGCAGCACATCCTTTCCATCAGTCAGAAGGAAAAATGACTGTGGCAGACATCCCGTGTATCCCCTATTGTCGAATGTCCAGTGACTAAAGCTTGATTTTTAAGCAGAACTATGCTAAGCCGCACATGATTCGTGCATGTGAAAGGGACCAAGCTATAAGATCTCAGTTGTCTGCACTCCAGTCATCCATTGCCCCAGTTATCTACGAGGCTTTTTCTCAAAAACAACCTTGCTCAGGATGTCAACATTGCCGAATATTTATTTTGCTACTTATTTAATCCTTTTCATTCCTGGGCTGTTGTTGTGGCTGCACCATACATGCGAGAAAATTTAGGGACTCTTAAATAGCTGTCAGTTTTCATTAGCCACTCGGGACCACATAAAAGAAAGTAGAAATATGGATCTCCCCTTCTTTGCCACCCACAACATCCACCACCTTCCCCCATAAAAAAAGAAAACAAATGACTAATTTTCAAGACTAAAATTCATAGATTTCTTAGGTACGATTATGGTGGAGATATGGAATAATGACAGGCAAATTAAGTTTGAAGTACGGATCAGCCATGATCTAATGGAATGGCTGAACATGCTTGGGGGCAGAATGGCCTACCCCAGCTTGTACATTTTTGCTTCCCAGTAATGTGGTTCCACTGGATGGTAATTAGTTAGCTGTCAACTGAGTTCAATGGTAACTCTGTAATTACCTCGATGTCAGAATGGCCTGGGCTCAAGCCGCATTGCAAGTCATGAGCACTGAGGATGTGGTCTATTGTCCGCAGTATTTTTTTAGATGAGCCAGTGAATTGAAGGCCCTATGCACTTATTTAGGTGACTGGAAACATCTGCAAGATACAAAGTAACTGTCGCGTTTACCTGCATAAAAACGGTGACATAATAAGAACTGTGACTCATTGGCTGTGGACATCTTTGAAATATACTGAGAGTATGGAAAGTCCTCTTTGCTTCCCAAAGCAAATCACCCAGTTGGACATATCATGTAACCACTGACTCTTCCTTTATTGCCTATGTATATGTTAGCATTTAACCAAAGAGAACAAATTTATTTCCTCCAAACCTTGTTACCAATCTACTTCTTTTGTTCAGTTCTGGCCATTGAAAAAATTGTTTTTGAAACTTTGTGCATCACTTCACACTTATCAGGATTAAATGTCATCTGCCCATCTGACCAACCCATCCATATCTTCCTGTAACCCCGATCACCTTGGCACAGCACAGTGGCACAGTGGTTAGCACTGCTGCCTCACAGCACCAGGGACCCAGGTTCAATTCCGGCCTCGGGTTATTGCCTGTGTGGAGTTTGCACATTCTCCTCGTGTCTGCTTGGGTTTCGTCCGGGTGCTCCGGTTTCCTCCCACACTCCAAAGATGTGAGGGTTAGGTTGATAGGCCATGCTAAATTGCCTCCTCGTGTCAGTGGGACTGGCAGGGTAAATATGGGGTTACGGGGATAGGGCCTGGGTGGAATTATTGTTGGTTTAGGCTCGATGGACCAAATGGCCTCCTTCTACTCTGTAGGGATTCTATGACTCAATGATTCTTCTTCACTATTAACCATCCCACCAATCTTGGTGTCATTTGCAAATTGGCTTATTAATCCCTCCACATTCTCATCTATATCATTTATATATATATCTGTAAGGACCCAGAAGGTACATCACTGCAAATGTCAAAATCTTTCAAAATGATTTACTCTTCTTTGCAACCAGGATACATTTAAGATTTTCAGGATTTAGTCTTGATTTTCTTTCGCTGTTCACATGACTGTGTGTGCTCCAAAATGGTATTGGTATGCAGTGCACATTTACTGTAGCTGAAATGATACAGAAAATTCCTGATTGCACATTTTCAAAACACTATTCCACTTGCTTTCAAGAATTCCCCAACAACATCACTGATCATTTTAACAGTCCGGAAACATTTTTCCTCAATTCCCCTCTAAACCTCCTGCCCATCACTTCAAAATTATGCCCCCTCATTATTGACCCTTCAACTCAGGGAAACAGCTGCTTCCTATCCACCCTGTCCATACTCCTCATAATCTAATACACCTCAATCAGGTCACCCCCTCAGCCTTTTCTGCTCTAAAGAAAACAACCTGAGCCTATTCACAGGTCAAGTGTTCCAGCCCAGGCAACATCCTGGTGAATCTCCTCTGCACCCTCTTCAGTGCTTCCTCTTGTGAGGCAACCAGAACTGCATACAGTAGTCCAGCTGTGGCCTAACCAAAGTTTTGTACAGCTGCAACATAATCTCCTTGCTCTTGCTTCTAGAATTCTTTCAGATTTCTAGCAGCATTGGTATCTAGTACTTTCTATTCCCGTGGCGGGCGGGATGGTAAAATTCGCCCCATTGAGTCTGACTGGATAGGCTACTGCCTGATTTAAAGTCTAAGTACACACAAACGTACCTGGTTGCCTACACTGCTGTTGCCTTGTGAAGCAATGAAACCAATATTCAGAGCTGTGATGTACCCATAAAGTTGTGGGTGGCACAGTGGTTAGCACTGCTGCCTCACTGCGCCAGGGACCCTGGTTCAGTTCCTGGCTTGGGTCACTGTCTGAGTGGAGTCTGCACATTCTCCCTATGTCTGTGTGGGTTTCCTCCAGGTGCTCCGGTTTCCTCCCATAGTCCATAGAGTCATAGAGGTTAAAAGCATGGAAACAGGCCCTTCGGCCCAACTTGTCCATGCTGCCCTTTCTTTTTTAAAACCCCTAAGCTAATCCCAATTGCCCGCATTTGGCCCATATCCCTCTATACCCATCGCACCCATATAACTATCTAAATGCTTTTTAAAAGACAATATTGTACCCACCTCCCACTACTACCCTTGGCAGCTTGTTCCAGATACTCACCACCCTCTGTGTGAAAAAATTGCCCCTCTGGACACTTTTGTATCTCTCCCCTCTCACCTTAAACCTATGCCCTCTAGTTTTAGACTCTCCTACCTTTGGGAAAAGATATTGTCTATCTAGCTGATCTGTGCCCCTCATTATTTTATAGACCTCTATAAGATCACCCCTCAGCCTCCTACGCTCCAGAGAAAAAAGTCCCAGTCTATCCAGCCTCTCCTTATAACTCAATCCATCAAGTCCCGGTAGTATCCTAGTAAATCTTTTCTGCACTTTTTCTAGTTTAATAATAGCCTTTCTATAATAGGGTGACCAGAATTGCACACAGTATTCCAAGTGTGGCCTTACCAATGTCCTGTACAACTTCAACAAGATATTCCAACTCCTGTATTCAATGTTCTGGCCGATGAAATCAAGCAAGCCGAATGCCTTCTTCACCACTCTGTCCACCTGTGACTCCACTTTCAAGGAGCTATGAATATGTACCCCTAGATCTCTTTGTTCTGTAACTCTCCCCAACACACTACCATTAACTGAATAAGTCCTGCCCTAGTCCAATCTACCAAAATGCATCACCTCGCATTTGTCTAAATTAAACTCCATCTGCCATTCGTCAGCCCATTGGCCCAATTGATCAAGATCCCGTTGCAATTTGAGATAAATTTCTTCACTGTCCACTATGCCACCAACCTTCGTGTCATCTGCAAACTTACTAATGATGCCTCCTATATTCTCATCCAAATCATTAATATAAATGACAAATAACATTGGACCCTGCACTGATCCCTGAGGCACACCGCTGGCCACAGACCTCCAGTTTGAAAAACAACCCTCTACAACCACCCTCTGGCTTCTGTCAAGAAGCCAATTTTGTATCCATTTAGATACCCCACCACGGACCCCTTGAGATTTAACTTTATGCAACAACCTACCATGCCATTCCTTGTCAAAGGCCTTGCTAAAGTCCATGTCGACAACATCAACTACATTGCCCGCATCTACCTTCTTGGTTACCCTTTCAAAAAACTCAATCAAATTTGTGAGACATGATTTTCTACTCACAAAGCCATGCTGACTGTCCCTAATCAGTCCTTGCATCTCAAAATGCCTGTAGATCCTGTCTCTCAAAATACCTTCCAACAATTTACCCACCACAGATGTGAGGCTCACTGGTCTGTAGTTCCCAGGCTTTTCCCTGCAGCCCTTTTTAAACAAAGGCACAACATTTGCCACTCTCCAATCTTCAGACACCTCACCCGTGACTATCGATGATTCAAATATCTTGGCTAGGGGACGCGCAATTTCCTCCCTAGCCTCCCACAATGTCCTGGGATACACTTCATCAGGTCCCGGGGATTTATCTACCTTGATGTGCTTTAAGACTTCCAGCACCTCCTTCTCTGTAATATGTACACTCCTCAAGACATCACTATTTATTTCCCCAAGTTCCCTAACATCCATGCTTTTCTCAATAGTAACTACTGATGAGAAATATTCATTTAGGATCTCACCCATCTCTTGTGGATCCGCACATAGATGCCCTTGTTGATCCTTAAGAGGCCCTACTCTCTCCCTTGTTACTCTTTTGCCCTTTATGTATTTGTGGAAGCTCTTTGGATTCTCCTTTGCCTTATCTGCCAAAACAATCTCATGTCCCCTTTTTGCTCTCCTGATTTCTCTCTTAACTCTACTCCTATACGCCCTATACTCTTCAAGGGATTCACTTGATCCCAGTTGCCAATGCATGTCATGTGCCTCTTTCTTCTTCTTGACAGGGCCTCAATATCCTGAGTCATCCAGGGTTCCCTACTTCTGCCAGCTTTGCCCTTCACTCTGAGAGGAATGTGTTTACCCTGAAAGCGTGCCACTTACCAGACATCCCTTTGCCTTCCCGCAGACTCCTCCAATTAATGTTTGAAAGTTCCTGCCTGATACTATCAAAATTGGCCTTGCCCTAATTTAGAATTTTAACTTTTGGGCCAGACCTATCATTCTCCAAAGCTATCTTAAAACCAATAGAATTATGGTCACTGGTCCCAAAGTGATCCCTCACTAACACTTCTGTCACCTGCCCTTCCTTATTTCCCAAGAGGAGGTCAAGCTTTGCTCCCTCTCTAGTCGGGCCATCCACATCCTGAATGAGAAATTCCTCCTGAATACACTCAACAAATTTGTCTCCATCCAATCCTTTAATACTATGGCTATCCCAGTCAATGTTGGGAAAGTTAAAATCTCCGACTATTACCACCCTATTTTTCTTGGAGCTATCTGTAATCTCCTTACGTATTTGCTCCTCAATTTCCCGCCGACTATTTGGGGGCCTATAGTACAACCCTAACAAAGTGATTTCCCCCTTCTTATTTCTCGGATGTACTTATTAAGTTGATTGGCCATGCTAAATTAACCCTAGTGTCATGGGGATTAGCAGGGTAAATGAGGGTTATGGGAATAGGGCCTGGGTGGGATTCTGGTCGGTACAGACTCGATGGGCCAAATGCCCCCCTTCTGTACTGTAAGAATTCTATGAGTTGACAACAGCTGCAGCTGGTATTTCTTCAAATGTGTGGAAGAGTACTTAGAAAAGTTGAGATGTTGACAATCCCACCACTGCCACCATGTTCTTTTTTTTAACCTCTGTGATTGATATTTGATTTGATTTATTATTGTCTCATAGAACCATAGAAAATTACAGCTCAGAAACAGGCCTTTTGGCCCTTCTTGTCTGTGCCTGAACCATTTTATGCCTAGTCCCACTGACCTGCACTTGGATCATATCCCTCCACACACCTCTCATCCATGAACCTGTCCAAGTTTTTCTTAAATGTTAAAAGTGACCCCGCATTTATCACTTTATCCGGCAGCTCATTCCACACTCCCACCACTCTCTGCGTGAAGAAGCCCCCCCTAATATTCCCTTTAAACTTTTCTCCTTTCACCCTTAACCCATGCCCTCTGGTTTTTTTTCTCCCCTAGCCTCAGCGGAAAAAGCCTGCTTGCATTCACTCTATCTCTACCCATCAAAATCTTATACACCTCTATCAAATCTCCCCTCAATCTTCTACGCTCCAGGGAATAAAGTCCCAACCTATTCAATCTCTCTCTGTAACTCAGCTTCTCAAGTCCCGGCAACATCCCTGTGAACCTTCTCTGCACTCTTTCAATCTTATTTACATCCTTCCTGTAACTAGGTGACCAAAACTGTACACAATACTCCAAATTCGGCCTCACCAATGCCTTATATAACCTTACCATAACACTCCAACTTTTATACTCGATACTCCGATTTATAAAGGCCAATGTACCAAAGGCACTCTTTATGACCCTATCCACCTGTGACGTCACTTTTAGGGAATTCTGTACCTGTATTCCCAGATCCCTCTGTTCAACAGCACTCTTCAGAGTCCTACCATTTACCCTGTACGTTCTTCTTTGGTTTGTCCTTCCAAAGTGCAATATCTCACACTTGTCCGCGTTAAATTCCATTTGCCATTTTTTAGCCCATTTTTCTAGTTGGTCCAAATCCCTCTGCAAGCTTTGAAAACCTTCCTCACTGTCCACTACACCTCCAATCTTTGTATCATCAGCAAACTTGCTGATCCAATTTACCACATTATCATCCAGATCATTGATATAGATGACAAACAACAATGGACCCAACACCGATCCCTGCGGCACACCACTAGTCACAGGCCTCCACTCAGAGAAGCAATCCTCCACAACCACTCTCTGGCTTCTTCCATTGAGCCAGTGTCTTATCCAATTTACTACCTCCCCATGTATACCTAGCGACTGAACCTTCCTAACTAACCTCCCATGAGGGACCTTGTCAAAGGCCTTGCTGAAATCCAGGTAGACAACATCCACCGCCTTCCCTTCATCCACTTTCCTGGTAACCTCCTCGAAAAACTCTAATAGATTGGTTAAACGTGACCTACCACGCACAAAGCCATGTTGACTCTCCCTAATAAGTCCCTGTCTATCCAAATATTTGTAGATCCTATCCCTTATCACACCTTCCAATAACTTGCCCACCACCGATGTCAAATTTACTGGCCGATAATTTCCCGGATTTCTTTTGGAACCTTTTTTAAACAACGGAACAACATGAGCCGCCCTCCAATCATCCGGCACCTCCCCCGTGAATACTGACATTTTAAACATGTCTGCAAGTTCAACACTAGTATTGGGATGCTGTGAAAAGTATTGTTTCTTGTGCTATACATACAAAACATACCAGTCATAGAATTCATAGGGGAGAAGGAAAGGAAAGGGTGCAGAATATCGTGTTTAAGTTACAAATAGGGTGTAGAGAAAGATCAGCTTAATATATGGTAGGTCATTCTGAAGTCTGATGGCAGCAGGGAAGAAGCTGTTTTTGAGTTGGTTGGTACGTGTCCTCAGATTTTTGTAACTTTTTCCCAATGGAAGAAGTTGGAAGAGAATATGTCCAGGGTTTGTGGGGTCCTTGATTATGCTTTCCTGAGGCAGCGGGAAGTGTAGACAGAGTCAATGGATTACTGCTACTATGCACAAGGAACTAACCACTCAAGACAGAATCAGTAACACAGTAACATGGTTTCTTTGTTCAGGGATAGTTCTACCACACACTGGTCTTCTTCATACTGCTAACATACAGAACTCTCATGGTGTGTTACATCATATCCCTTACACTGCTGTACACTACAAACATAACCAAGTCACTTCAAGGTGTACCATACCAATCACTGCTATTTGCAGGATCTATTGTGTGCAAAGCAACTGTACAATCGGAACTGAAACAACCTAATGTACACTGAGGCAAAATGACAACAGCATCACATAAGTGAAATGCATTTCCTCCCCTTGACCAAAGTTGCTGCTTTGCTTTGATTTGATTTGATTTATTATTGTCACATGTATTAGTACACAGTGAAAAGTATTGTTTCTTGCGCGCTATACAGACAAAGCATTCCGTTTCATAGAGAAGGAAACGAGAGAGTGCAGAATGTAGTGTTACAGTCATAGCTAGGGGTGTAGAGAAAGATCAACTTAATGTAAGGTAAGTCCATTCAAAAGTCTGACAGCAGCAGGAAAGAAGCTGTTCTTGAGTCAGTTGGCACATGACCTCAGACCTTTGTATCTTTTTCCTGATGGAAGATGGTGGAAGAGAGTATGTCCGGAGTGCGTGGGGCTCTTAATTATGCTGGCTGCTTTTGCCAAGGCAGCGGGAAGTGTAGACAGAGTCAGTGGATGGGAGGCTGGTTTGCATGATGTATTGGGCTACATTCATGACCTTTTGTAGCTTCTTGCGGTCTTGGGCAGAACAGGAGCCATACCAAGCTATGATACAACCAGTAAGAATGCTTTCTGTGGTGCATGTGTAAAAGTTGGTGAGAGTCGTAGCTGACATGCCAAATTTCCTTAGTCTCCTGAGAAAGTAGAGGCGTGGGTGGGCTTTCCTAACTATAGTGTCAACATGGGGGGACCAGTACAGGTTGTTAGTGATTGGACACCTAAAAACGTGAAGCTCTCAACCATTTCTTGTGTTGCAAACAAGCTATAATTGGTTATGACAGAATTCAGAGATGTAAGGTTGTAACCTGAATGAGGTGAAGTATTCATTTCCCCAAATAATATCAGAATACAGAAGGGAACATTGTCTTCTGCAATGTCATCACCTGCTGCCTTGAACTTCGGAGTGTGTTAATAAATGAGAGCAGCCACTTGGGAATGTGTTAGTGTGACACACCAAAGTTGTAGGTTAATATATGATAATAGGTATCTGTTGTGTCAAATGAACAGCAATATACATGAATAAATACTTCAGAAGCATGTTACATTGAGGATTTCTGATATTTAATATCACAGACACCCAGGAACATGCTAATATGAGTGTTCACATCTTAGGAATATGTTACCCACGTGGCAATAGATAATGAGAAGTTTATTAATCATATACGTGTGTTTACAGATAATTAGAATTGTGTTAATTCCTGACTAATGGATATCAAAAATGTGTTGCATATAAGATAACACATTTGGCATAACATATTTAGGGACTTCATTATAAGGCTGTACGATATCAACAGAATCAAAAGTTCATTGATCCTTCGTGTTGCAATATTGTAATTTGTGACAATATATTTTTTAACACTTGTTACATTGAAACATAGAAAATAGAAGAAGAAGTAGGCCATTTGGCCCTTCGAGCCTGCTCTGCCATTCATTTTGATCATGGCTGATCATCAAATTCAATATCCTAATCCCACCCCCCCCACCCCCCCATATCCCTTGACCCCTTTAGCCCCAAGAGCTATATCTAATTTCTTCTTGAAATGACACCCATTTTGACCTCAACTACTTTCTGTGGTAAAGTCCAACAGGTTTATTTGGAATCATGAGCTTTCAGAGCACTGCTCCTTCATCAGGTGATTCCAAATATACCTGTTGGACTTTAACCTTGTAAGACTTCTTAATGATGGACGTAACATTCACCACCCTCTGGGTGAAAAGAAATTCTCCTCACCTCAGTTCTAAAAGGTTTAACCCTTACCCTCAAACTATGACCCCTAGTGTAGGACTCTGACCTTTTATTATAAGGCCCAAATTTCTGGTGGCCATTTTAGCTGTTATGCTATCTTTTTAAAAGTGGCAAAAAATTAATTTCACTCCATCTCTCAAGAACCTCTGTCACTGGGCCTAATACAGGTGCAGTTACATGAATTCAAACCAATTTTGTTTGCTAGCGCTTTTCTATGCAATAGCAGATCCGTTTTTGAGCTTTTTTGCCAATTGGTGCAATAACCAACCACCAGGAGGCATGAGCGAGCTGTAGGGTCAGGCTCAGCTCTCTTTTAACTTTCCCTCCCAGAGATGGAAGTCATGACGTGGAGATGCCGGCATTGGACTGGGGTGGGCTATAGATACAGTAAAGGTGGGCACAGTAAGAAGTCTCACAACATCAGGTTAAAGTCCAACAGGTTTATTTGGAATCATGAGCTTTCGGAGCGCTGCTCCTTCATCAGGTGATTCCAAATATACCTGTTGGACTTTAACCTTGTGAGACTTCTTAATGATGGAAGTAACATGCCTCCACCTGAAAGCCTCACTGAGATGATGAATTCAGCAGATAGGCTACAAATTTACCCCTGGCACAACCCGCCATCAGTTAGCCTGCCATCACGTTCTTGAGAGAAAACGTAGAGATCCAAGTGCACCCAATGTGATCTCTGCAAAGTCATGCTCAGTCCTAAGCTACGGCTCGGTTCTTTACCCCCCAAATACTGGGTAAAATATGCTTGCTTAGTTTAATTCACTACTAATCTGATGACAACATTCCTTTGACTGTGTTCCCATAAGTATGGAATGAACTCAAATGGACACAGGCATGCTTCCTGACAATATCTTGTCCTGTCAAGTTTTGCTTAATGAGAATTTCCATTCCCACTTATGTTGAAAGAAAGATGAAAATGAACAAATAACTTCCTGTAAGACATCCACCAAGACAATTAATAATGTGACTAGCCTTGTACCAACTAGAATCTACTTTATACATAGTACTATAGATATAGTAAAGTAAAATTTATTTATTAGCCACAAGTAAGCTTACATTAACACTGTGAAAATCCCCTAGTTGCCACAATCCGGCACCTGCTCGGGTACACCGAGGGAGAATTTAGCATGGCCAATGCACCTAACCAGCACGTCTTTCTCACTGTGGGAGGAAACCGGAGCACCGGGAGGAAACCCATGCAGACACAGGGAGAATGTGCAGACTCCACACAGACAGTGACCCAAGCCGGGAATCAAACCCACATCCATGGCACTGTGAGACAGCAGTGCTGACCACTCTGCCACCGTGCCGCCCCTATAGATATATAGATAGCTATATACTATAGATTTCAAGATGGCGCCGGAGCATGGTGACTTCTTGCAAGCTGTGCCCAACATACCTTCTAATTCTATCTTTTACTCTCATCCTATGCTTCTAAAACTTTAGATTCTGCACTCTCTCCTTTCTTTCCCTCTGTATGGTATGCTTTGTCTATATAGTGCGCATGAAACAATATTTTTCACAGTATACTAATACATGTGACAATAATGGATCAAGTCAAATATATCTGCAGTGGAGGGGGAAAGATTTTTATATCCTATGTGTTGTAAAAATTGTATTTTTTTCCCCCTTGGTTTTCTGTCTTTCCAAAATTACTTTGTGCCCACGCAAATACGTTATTAACTTTCACTGCAAATTACCCTGGTACTTGTGGCATTGTGTTTTGTGAATGCTTAATATAGACATCGTTTGTACATGAACTTAGTCTATGCCATGTATATTATTCAGTTGTTGGGGTATCAAATCCAAGACTGGATAGGCCGGGGTTGTTTTGTTTTTGTAACAGAGGAGATGAAGGAAGATTTAATCAAAGCTTCTAAAATTAAGAGAGTCCAAGATAAAATGTATGGGCAGCATGGTGGCACAGTGGTTGGCACTGCTGCCTCACAGCACCAGGGACCTGGGTTTAATCCCAGCCTCAGGTGACTGTCTGTGTGGAGTTTACACATTCTCCCCATATCTGCGTGGGTTTCCTCCGGGTGCTCCGGTTTCCTCCCGCAGACCAAAGATGTGCGGGTTAGGTTGATTGGCCATGCTAAATTGCCCCTTCATGTCAGGGGGATTAACAGGGTAAATACATGGGGTTGTGGGGATGGGCCTGGGTGGAATTGTTGTTGGTGCAGGCTCAATGGACCCAATTGCCTCCTTCTGCACTGTAGGGATTCTATGACTCTATGACCCATTTCTCTTGGCAAAAGGGTCAATAACTAGGGGCCATTGATTTAAAATAATGGGTAGGTGGATACAGATTTCACCAAGAGGGCGGTGAGAGTGTCACTGACCAATACTTGGATGCTCACTTCAAGTGCCATAACCTACAGAGCTGTGGACCAAGAGTTAGAAAGTGTTGTAAGGCTGGATAGCTTCTTTTCTGAGTACCACTGGCACAATGGACTGAATGGTCTCCTTCTGCGCTGTAAGTTTCTAAGTTTCTATGTTTCTGCCTCATGGCATCCCAGTGTGCTTTACAAACAATGAAGTTACCTTTGAAGTGCAGCCTCTGTTGTAATGTAGGAAATGCAGCAGCTAATCTATGCATAATTACCCCACTAACAGCAGAGTGATCAAGACGAGATAATCTCTTAGTGGAGAGATAAATATTGGCCAGGACTCCAAGCAGGGCTCCCCTGCTGCTCTTCAAAATCCTCCATTCAAAGGGGAGAAAGGCTTTCAGTGCAACATCTCATCTGAAAGATGAAAGAAGTCAGTGGTAGTGTCTTCATTGCTGGCTTGGCAAAGTCTGCAGACTCAGCACTGATGAGGGATCAAAGCTGGAAACTTTCTGGCCAATATGTTTCCATATCAGACCGAATAGTGCATTTGCCAGTTCGCCCTCTGAAGGAAGGACTTTATTCATGCTGTAGGAGACTGGTACGTAATCACATATTAATTTGCAGGTACGCACAGAGGCACGAAAACATTTTTTAAAAATTCTAATTAATTATTTGGCTGATGATCAAAACTCTTCATAGTTTTGCATCAGACTTGCTGCTGTGGTCTTGGCAAGATTATGAAGAGAAGCAATAAAGAACGTAATAATCAGTAAACACCCACACCTGCAATCTTGTGACGGGAATTAAATCTAAAGCTCTTGGAAGATTTTTGCTTCATAGTCATTTTTAGGTTTGCCATAACTTCAATTTTTTCTTTGCAAAACATGGACCGCTTTTGGAATAAAGCGCTATCCTTTTTTGAATACTTAATGAGGTGGCACAGTGGTTAGCAGTGCTGCCTCACAGCGCCAGGGACCCGGGTTCGATTCCCGGCTTGGGTGACTGTGTGGAGTCTGCACATTCTCTCCGTGTCTGCGTGGGTTTCCTCCGGATGTTCCCGTTTCCTCCCACAGTCCAAACGACATGCTGGCTAGGTGCATTGGCCATGCTAAATTGCCCCTTAGTGTTCCAAGAAACGTAGGTTCGATGGATTAGCTTTAGAATCCCTGCAGTGCAGAAGGAGGCCATTCGTACCAATGAGTCTGCACTGACTCTCCGACAGAGCTTCTTACCCAGGCCCTATTCCCGTAACCCTACGTATTTACCCCACTAATCTCCCTAACCTGCAAATCTTGTGACACTAAGCAGCAATTTAGCATGGCCAATCCACCTAACCTGCACATCTTTGGACTTTTTAACATGGATTCCTTCACAAGGGAAGGTCTGGAGCAGGGTTAGAGGGCGTGGGGAGAGATTAAATAACAAAGATGTGATGGAACAAAAGGCAAAGGGAGTGGCAATGTTCATAGTAAAGAAACAATTCAATTGTCCAGAGTGAGCGTGCATGTCAGAATAATGATCAACCTCTGTCCAGGAACAAAAACATGAAAAAGAAGATTCAGACCAGCACACAATCTTGTTAAAAGAATGCACTTCATGTCTGCAAACCGTACTTCATAGTATTGCAGTTATTTGTTGTGCTTTTGTATCAATATAAATCATTGTAAATTGCCATGTTAACATTTCCCATTCAATGTTACTGTGTCAAATGTCATGTTGTAGCTTAGGTTGATGAACACTGGGTTGATGACTCCTGAAGACTCTCATCTAATTCTATCATAATTTGGAATATAAAACAATGCTTATATTTATCAATCATCTTGAGAAATTTATTAGATTGATAAAGCTACTCATTGAACTTTGATATGACATTGGGCAGTTACCACTGCTGGTTTGTTGATTTGATTTATTATTGTCACATGTATTAGTATGCAGTGAAAAGTCTTGTTTCTTGCACGCTATACAGACAAAGCATACCATTCATAGAGAAGTAAAGGAGAGAGTGCAGAATGTAGTGTTATAGTCATAGCTATAGTGTAGAGAAAGATCAACTCAATGTGAGGTAGGTCCATTCAAAAGTCTGATGGCAGCAGGGAAGAAGCTGTTCTTGAGTCGATTGGTACGTGACCTCAGACTTTTGTATCTTTTTCTCGATGGAAGAAAGTGGAAGAGAATATGAGGGGTGCATTGTTTGCCTTATTTGGAGACCTGGTGCCATGTTTCAGAGGTGTGTGAATACACAAGTGAACAATCCTCATTCAGCACTTCAGGTTACTGCAGGCACACCTTTACCTGTATTTTTTTAAATGCTGTAGTCAGCAAATGTAAAAGTTGTGTTTGACTTGCTGGCTGTTTCTCACTTTTTAAAATTCATTTGTGGGACTTGGGCATCCCTGGTTGGCGAGCATTTATTGCCCATCCCCAGTCGCCCTTTGAACTGAGTGGCTCGGAATGAATAGAGCATACTTATTTTGCTTGTTAATCACAATACTGAATTATTGAATAAATGTTGTGAAGAAAAGCACTTGTGGTGCAGATGCCTAAACTTTTTACACAGCCAGCGTGATGTCATTAAGTTCTTACAATATGTGACGTATCATTTTACTAACGTCCATTTGCATGAAATCTTCTGTTTTTTTACTTTCAGAAACAACTGAATTGGGAAACAAGAAGGAACTCAAATCGATCCCATTTATTTCATACCTCTCAAGTTTACTGGGCGCCCAGATGCTGTCAGATGAGCAGCCGATTACTGGTGTGGAGATTGAGTGTGAAGAAAAAGGCCAGTGTCCCTCCATATGCCACCTGTGCCATCGGCAAGGCAAGGATCAGGCCAGCCCAACTCCCGTGCTGCTGGAGATCACCCGGATAGTGCCACTGTACCACTTAATAGAGGGCAACATAACTAGAGAGGTAAGTGCAATAAACAGTATTGACATCTGACAGGGATAGAAGATCCAATTGATAAAGCAGTTACATTACAACATGCTCAACTTGCCAAAAAATGGAGTGGAAAGTAAAAGGAATAGTTTACAATTTGTGTACCAGCAATATCTGAAGAAAGATTCCTGCACTTCAAGGACTAGTAAACAATCCTGAACTCAACTGCATTAGCTTGATGAATATATAGGCTGGAATTTTACCGGCCCGCCCACCACAGGAATCGGAGCAGGCGAGAGGCAGACCATGAAAAGGTCCATTGACCTCGGGTGGGACTTTACGATTTCGGGATGAGCGATGCCATAAACTCCCGCCCATAGAGTTTATGGTAGTATGCGACTTGCTATAGTCAAGGGCATTCTCATGTGGAATTCAGATGGTAATATCAAGACAATGCCAAGCAGCAACTAATACTTCATTTTGAAAAAGGAAGACAATTGTGTATTCATCAAGTAAGGGATACGGAGAGTCTGAAAAGTATTTGGACTTTTGTCGGCAAGTGTCAGAATCAAAGAAGCATGGGCGTGAAAACATCCCTTTTCTCTCAAGCAGTGTGCGGTCTTCAGAACTGTTGGAGAGAATCAAAGTTACACTTAGGGCGGCACGGTAGCACAGTGGTTAGCACTGCAGCTTCACAGCTCCAGGGACCTGGGTTCGATTCCCGGCTTGGGTCACTGTCTGTGTGGAGTTTGCACATTCTCCTCGTGTCTGCGTGGGTTTTCTCCGGGTGCTCCGGTTTCCTCCCACAGTCCAAAGATGTGCGGGTTAGGTTGATTGGCCAGGTGAAAAAAAAAAATTGCCCCTTAAGAGTCCTGAGATGCATAGGTTGGAGGGATTAGCGGGTAAATATGTAGGGGTAGGGCCTGGGTGGGATTGTGGTCGGTGCAGACTCGATGGGCCGAATGGCCTCCTTCTGCACTGTAGGGTTTCTATGATTTCTATGATTAACACATCAGCCACCTTTGTGGCTTCTCTGTTTAAAGCTGCTAAGATTCAAATGATGGGAAGTTTTTACAAGTCCGTCATTCTAGCTCAATATTGAGCTGAGATTGTCCTAATGGTTTTCACTTAATATAGCTATCAGAGAGAGAAGGAAAACATATTAAACCAGAGCAGGCCAGCTTTGTGACCAAGGTCCAGATTTCAGTTCCATATTATTAATGGTTAGTTAGTATTCATTAACCAAAAAGAATAAACAAAATCCTTTCCTGAGTAACTGAAAGTTAATTGGCATTGTTTGTTGTCATGCAGTTGGTGGAATGTTTGTAAAGCATTTTTCAGGAGTAAGAATGAGTCTTTAAAGAGAACTCTTTCTTTCAGTTGTACAATAGAAACATTTGCAGACCTCTGGAGATCTCCCTTAATTAAGTTGCAGCTCAATAATCTAAAGACCTGCTGGACCAAATCTTCCTTTGGGCTCAAGAAAACCTGACCTGGGCATTCCTGCGGCTCACAAACTGCGCAGCTGACCCATGTGCGACTTCACACACCATTTATATTGCTTTATGTCAGGGTCAGGTTCGCAGTCTGGTTTGCCACAAACTAGTGCAGGAGGAATGTGAGTGCAGAGCAGAGGCAGGCTGATCAGAAAGCCCATCTCGGTTCTCCAACACAGTGTCCCAGCTCCCAGCAATGGTTTCAAACTTCCCTAAATTTCACCCCGCCCCATCCTACCACCCACGCTTCTGCCTGCTCATGTCCCCTCAGATCACCCATGCCACCTCCATGCCCCCATGTATCTTCCGTGCTCTTTCAGATCGCCCATGCCACCTTTATGCCCCCATGTATCTTCCATGCTCCTTCAGATCACCCATGTCAGCTTCCCGCCATGGCCTCCATGCGTCTCTGGCTGCCGGATTTCCGGCGTCATCAGCTCCACGCCAGAAATCGGCACGGAGCTGAATAAATTATTTAAATCGTGATGTGCATCTTATTAGCAGGCCCAGGACTGAAGTCTCGGCAGGAGTGTTTCACTCCAGCGGGGTTTACCACAGCTCCTCACTAGCAGGGAGCTGGTAGCCCAACCCCATTGTAGTGAATGGGGCCATGGAGGACCCCCAGAAGGTCGGGGATAAGGGAAGGTTCCCCCTGGGCATTGCCGGCCTAGCCCCTGGCACTGCCCAAGGGGCAAAGTGGCAATGCCCGGGGGGGGGGTGGGGGGGGGCACCTTGGCACTGCTCACCTTAATCAGGCTGTGTCAAAGGGGCAGGCCCAGAGGGGATGGGATCTAACGGGGGAACAGGGCCTCTGGGCGCGATCACTGGGGGGTGGGGGTGGGGTGGGGGGGGGTCTCGCCGCTACTCTGTAGTCGAGATCGTAGGCAGAAGGAGGGAGGACAGCGATTGGGGCTGGTCATTAGGTTGGGACTGCAGGATGGCGGGGGTGTAGATCAAGTTGGGCTGGGAGTTGGGAGTGTGGGGGGGGGGGGGGGGGGGGGGGGTGGTGGTCAGCACTGCCCCAGAGACATCCGGAAGGCCAGCAATCGGGACATGGGGGGATCGGAGGGGCAATGTTGCGGGGCCGCGGGGCTGGCCAGTGATTGATCTGGCCAGCGATCAGGAGGCTAGCAGTGCAGGGCTACTGCGCATGTGTCAAACTCAGCGCTGACAGATGAGCATATGTGCAGTGGCCTGCTCAGCGCTATGCTGCCGGCCTCTCCCGTGGAAATAGGCCCTGCCCCAAGCTTTTCAGTGTGATTCATGCTCATGCGCCCCGCGATGCGCAGAGTGTGGGAGATTCATTTTGAAAATCCTGCTCACAAAAGGTGCAGGATTTACTGCAGTTTTTATGCAAATTCAGCACTTAGAATTTTGGTTTGGAGAATTCCACCCCATATTTCATTTTTAAAAAAATATTATTAAATCAATTTATTTTAGCGTGCCATGTATACAACTTCCTTCTCCTTCTTTCTTTTTCAGTGGCTCAGAATAGTGGAACACCTATGTCTTTTCCTATTGCAATCACACAGCTTTACAAATCAAAGGCCAGTTTCACCCATCCATTGGAAGAAAGGAAATAAAAACCTGCATTTATATAGCACCTTTCATGATCACAAGGCATCTTGCAGCACTTTAAACCGATGAATTACTTCTGAAGTGGAGCCACTGTTGCTGTACAGGGAGTAAGAAGTCTCACAACACCAGTTTAAAGTCCAAAAGGTTTATTTGGTAGCAAAAGCCACTAGCTTTCGGACCGCTGCTCCGGACTTACCTGACGAAGGAGCAGCGCTCCAAAAGCTAGTGGCTTTTGCTGCCAAATAAACCTGTTGGACTTTAACCTGGTGTTGTGAGACTTCTTGCTGTATAGGGAAACAGGGCAACTTGCATAGTAAGCTCCCACAAACAGAAATATGGCAATGGCCAGATAATCTGTTCATTAATGTTACTTGAGGGGCAACTATTGGGCAGGATTGGTAATAATTCCCTTGCTGTCCTGACAATATGTAACCTTTCACACTGACCTGAGACACTGCCTCGGTTTAACATCTCATCCGAAAGATGGCACTTCTGGCAGTGCAGCACTCTCTTGTCATCATATTGGAGCATCAGCCTCAATTCTGTCACTCAAAACTCAAGTATGGGACTTGAACCTTCTGATTTAGAAATGGGAGTGCCACAGCTAACACTTGCATCTTGATTTACCTTGCCTTTTTATAATTAGTGAAATATTGTACTCTCTAAGGATGTTTTGGTGCTGATACATATGATTGTGTGATCTATCTTAGCAAGCAAAGTATTTTTTTTTGTTGCTGTTCCTGCACTAACAACAACAACATACTGCATTTACATAACACATTTAATTCAGCAAAACATCCTGCGATACTTCACAGGAGCATAACCAAAAAATATTGACAGAGCTCTGCAGTGTCGGAGACTTATGGGTGATCTTACAGAGGTCTATAAAATAATGAGAGGCATAGATCAGTTAGTCAACATCTTTTCCCAAAGGTAGGGGAGTCTAAAACTAGAGGGCATAGGTTTAAGGTGAGAGGGGAGAGATACAAAAAAGTCTAGAGGGGCAATTTTTTCATACAGAGGGTGGTGTCTGGAATGAGCGGCCAGAGGTAGTAGTAGAGACGGGTACAATTTTGTCTTTTAAAAAGCATTTAGACAGTTACGTGAGTAAGATGGGTATACAGGGATATAGGCCAAACGTGGGCAATTGGGACTAGCTTAGTGGTTTAAAGAAAAAGGTAGGCAAGGACAAGTTGGGCCGAAGGGCCTGTTAACATGCTGTAAACCTCTTTGATTCTATGAGAGCCAAAGGAGATATTGGGATGGATTGAGGTAAGTGCAAAGGATTATCTTACAGGGGGAGAGTGAAGCAGAGATGTTTAAGGATGCAATTCCCAGAGCTACGTCTGGGTAGCTGAAGGCATAACTGATCATGGTGGTGTGAAGGAAATGTTGGAATTGCTGTAATGAATCTTAATGTAACCTAATTGATTTTAGTTCTCTAATTTATGGATATTTTTGACAGTGAGTATATTACTCACAAATTATGTTTCATGATTAGCAGCATTGCAAATTATGTTGATGAATAATTCAACCAAGGTCTCAAAAATAAGTCTAAGTTTGCACAATACTGACCAGTGACTCTGACAACATTTTGGCTGGAATAACTTGACACATTCCCAAAATCCATAAATAATTTCCCTGATGGTTATTCACACACTCCCCCTCCCCCCAACCTCTTGCCCCACCCATCCCCAAGATTATTTGACATATTTAACTCAGTTGATTTAATTGCACAAGGGACCTGAATTGCAACTTATGGAATATTTTAAGGTTGGAGGAAGTTATAAAGCTAATAATTTGAGAAAGTTGGGGAAATTCTTGTGCAATGCCTGTAGCTTTGCAAAAGTTACCAATGGATTTGTATCTGCCTTTTTTTTACGCAGAAAAGATTTCTTAGTTTTTAAAGGTATTACCATAAAAAAATACGATTATGCTTTTGCAAAAGGTATTAACATAGTATTATTTGAACATGCTGCCCTATTCACACAAATACCTTTGAAAAAGACTATGGACATGGCTACTTGATTGCATAGTAGTTTATTGTTTTTCTTATTTTCTTATTGAGGAACTGTGGCAATGAGCCAAGATTGTGCAGAACACAACAAAAGTTGAACGAAGGAGAAAGTTGAGAGAAGATAAGATAAATCAAGGATGAGGGTTTAGGTGACTCCAAACTTGGATTTAGATTGCCGACAGGTTGCAAGAGAGAGAGTTACAAGGGAGACTCAGAAAAGCAAAGAATCTGGGGCACTGGTGTGTGTTCAAATAGGAATTGGTGTAATGAGTCTTGGTGCAACCTAATTGAGTTTTAGTTGTCTAATTTGTGGATGTCTTTGACAGTGAGCGGATTATTCACAAACTGTGACTCAAGTTTAGCAGCATTGCAAACTAAATTGATGAATAATTCCACATGGGTTTGAAAATAAGTCTAAGAACAGAATTTTCTGGCCATTCACGCCAGCGGGATTTTCCCATCCCGCTTGTTGCCAAAATTTCTGTCTTTGCCGCAATAGGAACATAGTGTGAACAGGCGGTATGATCGCGCCCTACAAATCTATGTTTGCACACTATTGACCAGTGACTCTTCGCATCTTGGCTGGAATAATTTGACACGTGGATTGCTACTTGGGACTACGATGTTGTGGCCATTACGGAGACGTGGGTAGAACAAGGACAGGAATGGTTGTTGGACGTTCCGGGGTATAGATGTTTCAGTAAGTGTAGGGAAGCTGGTAAAAGAGGTGGAGGAGTAGCATTGTTAATCAAGGATAGTTTAACGGCTGCAGAAAAGCACTTTGAGGGGGATATGCACACTGAGGTAATATGGGCTGCAGTTAGAAACAGGAAAGGAGCGGTCACGTTGCTAGGAGTTTACTATAGGCCCCCAAATAGTAATAGAGATGTGGAGGAAGAAATTGCTAAGCAGATTATGGATACGTGTGGGGGTCACAGGGTAGTTGTCATGGGGGACTTTAACTTTCCAAATATTGATTGGAACCTTTGTAGGTCGAATAGTTTGGATGGGGCACTTTTTGTGCAGTGTGTGCAGGAGGGTTTCCTGACACAATATGTGGATAGGCCGACAAGGGGTGAGGCCACATTGGATTTGGTACTGGGAAATGAACCGGGCCAAGTGTTAGATTTGGTTGTGGGAGAGAACTTTGGAGATAGTGACCACAATTCGGTGTCTTTTGTTATTGCAATGGAGAGGGATAGGGCCGGACGGCAGGGCAAGGCTTACAATTGGGGGAGAGGTAATTATGATGCGATTAGGCAAGAATTAGGGGGCATAAGATGGGAACAGAAACTGTCAGGGAAAGGCACTGATGAAAAGTGGAACTTCTTCAAGGAACAAATACTGGGTGTCCTTGATAGGTATGTCCCTGTCAGGCAGGGAGGAAATGGCCGAGTGAGGGAACCGTGGTTCACAAAAGAGGTGGAATGTCTTGTGAAAAGGAAGAGGGAAGCTTATGTAGGGATGAGGAAACAAGGTTCAGATGGCTCGACTGAGGGTTACAAGTTAGCAAGGAACGAGCTGAAAAAGGGGCTGAGGAGAGCTAGGAGGGGACATGAGAAGTCCTTGGCGGGTCGGATCAAGGAAAACCCCAAGGCTTTTTACTCTTATGTGAGGAATAAAAGAATGACCAGGGTGAGGTTAGGGCCGGTCAAGGACAGTGGTGGGAACTTGTGTATGGAATCAGTAGAGATAGGCGAGGTGATGAATGAATACTTTTCTTCAGTGTTCACCAAGGAGAGGGGCCATGTTTTTCAGGAAGAGAAGGTGTTACAGGCTAATAGGCTGGAGGAAATAGATGTTCGGAGGGAGGATGTATTGGCAGTTTTGAATAAACTGAAGGTCGATAAGTCCCCTGGGCCTGATGAAATGTATCCTAGGATTCTTTGGGAGGCGAGGGATGAGATTGCAGAGCCTTTGGCTTTGATCTTTGGGTCCTCGCTGTCCACGGGGATGGTGCCAGAGGACTGGAGAGTGGCAAATGTTGTTCCTCTGTTTAAGAAAGGGAATAGAAATGACCCTGGTAATTATAGACCGGTTAGTCTGACTTCGGTGGTTGGTAAATTGATGGAAAAGGTCCTTAGGGATGGGATTTACGACCATTTAGAAAGATGCGGATTAATCCGGGATAGTCAGCACGGATTTGTGAAGGGCAAATCGTGCCTCACAAATTTGATAGAATTTTTTGAGGAGGTAACTAGGTGTGTTGATGAAGGTAGGGCGGTTGATGTCATATACATGGATTTTAGTAAGGCGTTTGATAAGGTCCCCCATGGTCGGCTTATGATGAAAGTAAGGAGGTGTGGGATAGAGGGAAAGTTGGCCGATTGGATAGGTAACTGGCTGTCTGATCGAAGACAGAGGGTGGTGGTGGATGGAAAATTTTCGGACTGGAGGCAGGTTGCTAGCGGAGTGCCGCAGGGATCGGTGCTTGGTCCTCTGCTCTTTGTGATTTTTATTAATGACTTAGAGGAGGGGGCTGAAGGGTGGATCAGTAAATTTGCTGATGACACCAAGATTGGTGGAGTAGTGGATGAGGTGGAGGGGTGTTGTAGGCTGCAAAGAGACATAGATAGGATGCAAAGCTGGGCTGAAAAATGGCAAATGGAGTTTAACCCTGATAAATGTGAGGTGATTCATTTTGGTAGGACTAATTTAAATGTGGATTACAGGGTCAAAGGTAGGGTTCTGAAGACTGTGGAGGAACAGAGAGATCTTGGGGTCCATATCCACAGATCTCTAAAGGTTGCCACTCAAGTGGATAGAGCTGTGAAGAAGGCATATAGTGTGTTAGCTTTTATTAACAGGGGGTTGGAGTTTAAGAGCCGTGGGGTTATGCTGCAACTGTACAGGACCTTGGTGAGACCGCATTTGGAATATTGCGTGCAGTTCTGGTCACCTCACTATAAGAAGGATGTGGAAGCGCTGGAAAGAGTGCAGAGGAGATTTACCAGGATGCTGCCTGGTTTGGAGTGTCGGTCTTATGAGGAAAGGTTGAGGGAGCTGGGGCTGTTCTCTCTGGAGCGGAGGAGATTGAGGGGAGACTTAATAGAGGTTTATAAAATGATGAAGGGGATAGATCGAGTGAATGTTCAAAGACTATTTCCTCGGGTGGATGGAGCTATTACGAGGGGGCATAACTATAGGGTTCATGGTGGGAGATATAGGAAGGATATCAGAGGTAGGTTCTTCACGCAGAGAGTGGTTGGGGTGTGGAATGGACTGCCTGCAGTGATAGTGGAGTCAGACACTTTAGGAACATTTAAGCGGTTATTGGATAGGCACATGGAGCACACCAGGATGGTAGGGAGTGGGATAGCTTGATCTTGGTTTCAGATGAAGGTCGGCACAACATCGTGGGCCGAAGGGCCTGTTCTGTGCTGTACTGTTCTATGTTCTATGTTCCCAAAATCCGAAATAATTCCAATGTTGGGTTGTACCCACCCCTCCACCCCAGGTTTATTTGACATATTTAACTGAGTTGATTTAATTGGGACAAAAACATGATGAAAAATAATATGAATTAGATGTCTTTGCAAGTGGTCATTTTGCAAACTACTCAACCTCTCCTCATAAGAAAATCCCTCCAGGATCAACTTAGTGAACCTTCTCTGGACTACCTCCAATGCCAGTATATCTTTCCTTCGATAAGGGGACCAAAACTGTTCACGTTAGTGAT
Source organism: Mustelus asterias (assembly GCF_964213995.1). Taxonomy (NCBI): domain Eukaryota; kingdom Metazoa; phylum Chordata; class Chondrichthyes; order Carcharhiniformes; family Triakidae; genus Mustelus; species Mustelus asterias. The sequence goes on along the minus strand of NC_135813.1, from coordinate 33,560,332 downwards.
GTGCAGCAAGCATGTCATAAGGGATGAGGTAACATCACCAGGTGCGTGGGTGATGTCAGTATATACTGGGTGAGATGGCCACGTGAATGGTGATATCTCATACGTGCTGACATTACAACATTCTGGAATTGTGCCCCACTGGAGAAATCATAGGAGGTGGGGAGGACAAGGGTGGGAGAAAAAATATTAAAACAAACCTGACTATTGGGTCTTCATCCCATCAAGGCTGCTGCAGACAGGAAAAAGCTTGACCCTGGTCCCTGCCAGAGATTTACTAAGGTAAGTGGACTTCGGGTCTAAATACCCAGAGTGAAGCCATTGTGGCACCAAAACTGGATTAAAAAAACAAGATTGTCTGGGACAAAGCCAGACATTTGGCCACCTAAATATCCTCATCATTTATTTTTATTTAAAGTTTATTTATTAGTCACAAGTAAGGCTTACATTAACATGCAATGAAGTTACTGTGAAATTCCCCTAGTTGCCACAGTCTATTCGGGTCAATGCACCTCACCCGCACATCTTTCAGACTGTGGGGGGAAACTGGAGCAACCGGGGGAGACCCATGCAGACACGGGGAGAACGTGCAAACTCCACACAGACAGTGACCCAAGCCGGGAATTGAACCCGGGTCCCTGGCACTGTGAAGCACCAGTGCTAACCACTATGCTACAGATTTGCCATCATCATATGGTTCAATTACAGAGCTGAGATTTAAACCCAACATAAATGAAGAAAAGCAGCCGACAACAGTGTTGTCAAAGCACATTGATGCGCTTCGAACATTCCTCAGGGTCTTTAATATTCCATTTAAAATGGAGCCAGAAGGTGTCAGTCTCAGAAAGAAGGGTTTGCAGTGTTGTCAGGAGTGCTAGCTGCTATTTTAATCATTTCCTCTTGTGAGAGAAAGTCAATTGAGGAACGCTGAAAATGAAAGTCCCGTTTGCAAGCGATGGGTAACTTAATGACGGACAATGGCAAGACGCTGCTTGAACTGCCCAAAAGGGTTGCCCGCTTTGGCACCACTTCAGCCTTTTATACAAACTATCGAGTGTATGGATGAGGGAAGTGCAGCTGATGTAGTTTATATGTGTTATATGTATGGTCTACTATCGAGACTAATAATAAACCACGAGGTGAGGGATAGTAAATAAACTGGAACAGCTTAATAACCCGTCTTAATCCCAGCACAGTCAGCTCAGGACTCCTCAGCAAACTCCACCCAGAGTGGAGCTTGAATCGCGGGTCACCTGACCCATTCTCTCAAAGGTGCATGCCCCGAACATACATAACAATATGAATTTTAGCAAAGTCTTTGACAAGGTCCCACATGGGAGACTGATTCAGAAGGTTGAAGCACATGGAACTCAGGGAAACTTGACAAGATGGATCTGAGACTGGCTTAGTAATAGGATGGTGTTAGAAGTCTGTTTGAATGACTGGAGGCCAGTGTCTGTGGCGTACCACAAGGTTTAGTGCTGGGTCCCTTATTGTTTGTTATATACATAAAGGATATAGATGGTAATGTGGGAGAAATGATAAGCAAGTTTGCAGATGACACCAAGATTGGGAGGGTGGTGAATAGTGAAGAAGAAGGTCATAGGTTACAGGAAGATATAGATGGGTTGGTCAGATGGGCAGAGCAGTGGCAGATGGCATTTAACACTGATAAGTATGAGGTGATGCACTTTGGAAGAAGTAACAAGACAAGGTAGTATTTAATGAATGGCAAGACACTAGGAAGCTCAGAGGAACAGATGGATCTTGGGGTGCTTATTCACAAATTCATGAAGGTGATAGGACAGGTGAATACAGTAGCTAGGAACATACATGAGACATTTGGGACACTTGCTTTTATCAGTCGTGTCATGAAGTGTAAGAGCAAGGAGGTTAGAACATAAGAACACAAGAACGAGGAGCAGGAGTAGGCCATCTGGCCCCTCGAACCTGCTCCAACATTCAATAAGATCATGGCTGATCTTTTCATGAACTCAGCTCCACTTACCCGCCCGCTCACCATAACCCTTAATTCCTTTACTGTTTAAAAATTTGTCTATCCTTGCCTTAAACACATTCAATGAGGTAGCCTCAACTGCTTCACTGGGCAGGGAATTCCACAGATTCATAACCCTTTGTGTGAAGAAGTTCCTCCTCAACTCAGTCCTAAATCTGCTTCCCCTTATTTTGAGGCTTTGCCCCCTAGTTTTAGTTTTACCCGCCAGTGGAAACAACTTCCCTGCTTCTTTCTTATCTATTCCCTTCATAATCTTATATGTTTCTATAAGATCTCCCCTCATTCTTCTGAATTCCAATGAGTAAAGCCCCAGTCTACTCAGTCTCTCCTCATAAGCCAACCCTCTCAGCTCCGGAATCAACCTAGTGAATCTCCTCTGCACCCCCTCCAGTGCCAGTATATCATTTCTCAAGTAAGGAGACCAAAACTGTGCACAGTTCTCCAGGTGTGGCCTCACCAGCACCTTATACAGCTGCAACATAACCTCGCTGTTTTTAAACTCCATTCCTCTCGCAATGAAGGACAAAATTCCATTTGCCTTCTTAATTACCTGCTGCACCTGCAAACCAGCTCCTTGAGATTCCTGCACAAGGACACCCAGGTCCCTCTGCACAGCAGCATGCTGCAATTTTTTACCATTTAAATAATAGTCCATTTTGCCGTTATTCCTCCCAAAATGGATGACCTCACATTTACCAACATTGTACTCCATCTGCCAGACCTTCGCCCACTCACTTAGACAAAGGTTTTCTTTATGGCTAGTTAGGGCATCATGATTGGCACGGGCTTGGAAGGCCAAAAGGCCTGTTCCTGTGCTGTACTTTTCTCTGTACTTTTAGGAATATTGGACAGAATTGATGTCGAAAGATTCACATTAGTGAACCAGATGGATTTTTATGACAATCGACAATGGTTTCATGTTCATCATTAGACTTTTAATTCCAGATTTTTATTGAATTTTTAAAATTTCACCATCTGCCACGGTGGGATTTGAACCCAGGTTCCCCAAGTATTACTCTGAGTTACTAGTCCAGTGACAATACCACTACGCCACCATCTCCCCTAATCTTAGAGATGTACAGAACGTTGGTCAGGCCACAGCTGGAGCGTGTATAGTTTGGTCACCTCACTGTAGCAAGGATGTAATTGTACTGGAGGGGATACAGAGGAGATTCACCAGGAAGTTGTTGGATTAGAGCATTTAGGCTATAAGGAAAGATTGGATAGACATGGGTTGTTTTTATTTAGAGCAGAGACGGTTGAGGAGGGACATGATTGAAGTGTGCAAGATTATGAGGGGTATGGACAGAGTGAGCAGGGAGCAGATGTTCCCCTTGGTTGTGGGGTCAATCACAAGGGGGCACAGTTTTAAGGTGAAGGGCAGGAGATTCAGAGGGTTTTGATGGTGAGAATCTGGAATGCACTGCCTGGGAAGCTGGAGGAGGCTGGAAACCTTACAATTTAAAAAAACTATTGGATGAGCACTTGAAACATCTTAATATTCGAGGATATGGGACAAGTGCAGGAAAATGGGACAAGTGCAGAAAAATGGGATTAGTGCGACCTAAGTGGAAGTTTTGTAAGTACAGACTCAATGGGCTGAAGGGCCTTTTCTGCGCTGTATGACTATGACTCTCTAAGCCTATGACTACATGTTGAATAAATCATGTTCTCATGAATAAGCTGGCTTTAAATGGTGAGGCTAGTGATTTATCAGGCGATTTATACGTTGAAACATCCTTTCATAGTTTGAAATATAACAAAATGTTTTGCATACGATGATAGTTTGAAGCACATTGTTTTGATGGTTGAATCAGTTTTTTCTGCATCGAACCCCTGTCTTTTCAGATTGGGGTAGCACAGTGACACAGTGGTTAGCACTGCTGCCTCATAGCACCAGGGTCCCGGGTTCAATTCCAGCCTTGGGGACTGCCTGTGTGGAGTTTGCACATTCACCCTGTGTCTGCGTGGGTTTCCTCTTGGTTTTCTCCCACAGTCCAAAGATGTGTGGGTTAGGTGCTAAATTCTTCCTCAGTGTCCTGGGATGCGTAGGTTAGAGGGATTAGTGGGGTAAATATGGAGGGTTATGGGGATAGGGCCTAGATTGGATTGTTGTCAGTTCAGACTCGATGGGCCGAATGGTCTTCTTCTACACTGTAGGGTTTCTATGATTCTATGATCACACATTTGAAGCTTCAATGGCCCACGGACACAATTTGCATCCAACAACACAGTTTGCACACTGGGAGCCTATTCTTTGAAATAAACCAAATTCAAATGTCACCATGACGTGACATATTATCATAAAATATGATAATTTATCCAGCAATGTCACACCTCTATAACACCTTGTATAGTACAGCTGAGAATGTGTTACTGTGTTCGGAGAATGAATGAAAGTTGAACTTATAGAGCACCTCTCAAGATCTCAGGATTTCCCAGAGCATTTCACAGCCAGTGAAGTACTTTTGGAGTGTAGCCACTGTTGTAAAGTAGGAAAACTCAGCAGCCAATTTGCGCATGGCAAGGCTCCACTAAAAGCAATGAAACGTACAACATGTTGTGCCTGTGCAAATGTGATGTTCTGCTGCATGACGGCAAAACTACTGCAAGTGTCTGCTATGATGGGGAGCTACCCGAGACACAACCAGGGTTTAGAGATATCATAGAATCCCTACAGTGTAGAAGAAGACCATTCAGCCCATCGAGTCTGCACCGACAACAATACCACCTAGACCCTATCCCCGTAACCTCACATATTTACCCCGTTAATCCTCCTGACACGAAGGGAGTTTAGTATGGCCAACCAACCTAACCTGCACATCTTCAGAGTGCGGGAGGAAACCGGAGCACCCGGAGGAAACCCACGCAGACACGGGGAGAATGTGCAAACTCCACACAGACAGTGACCCAAGGCCGGAATTCAACCCGTGCCCCTGGCGCTGTGAGGCAGCAGTGCTAACCACTGTGCCACCATGCTGCCCTGTAGGACTGGAGCACCGATTACCCAACTTGCACGAACCAGGTCAGGTGTTGTGCTCATGGACAAAAATGGGGGAAATAAAGAGATACCAGAAAGAGGGGGTGACTAAAATTTTGATCAAAGAGGTAGGTTTTGAGAGCATTTTCATAGAATCATAGAATCTCTACAGTGCAGAAGGAAACCATTCGGCCCATTTTCCCTCACCAACAACAATAAAGAATCAGTTTTTTTTAAGTTTATATGTTTGTGTCACATGCAGGATTACATTAACACTGCGGTGTGTAGCCTGCTGATTAAACTGATGGCCTTTCCCATCAGGCTTTTTAAAAGTCAATTTTTTCAAAAATCTCAGAAGCGGGTCCCACCACATGATGCTGGTTGGGGACTACATCAACTGCACTACCCTCATCTACACACCTGGTCATCTCCTCAAAACGTTTGATCAAATTTGTTAGGAATGATGTCCCTCTGACAAAGCCTTGCTGACTATCCCTAATCACACCTTGCCCCTCCAAGTAGAGATAGATTCTCTCCTTCAAAATGTTCTTCAATAGTTTCCCTACCACTGGCATGAGACTCACTGGTCTGTAGTTTTCTTGGCTTCTCTCTACAGCCCTTTTTAAATAGCAGAACCACTTTAGCTGTTCTCCAGTTCTCTGGCACTTGCCCCATGGTGGAGAATGTGGAGAATGTACTTCCCCCATGGTCAGGGAGGAATTAAAAATTTCAGTCGGAGCCCCTGCAATCTGTTCCCTTGCCTACCACATGAACCTGGGACACAATTCTTCTGCATCTGGAGATGTGTCCATTTTTAAGCCTGCCAACATCTCCTATACCTTGTCAATTTGCTGAAGAACCTCGCAGTCTCTCTCCCTGAGTTTCAGACCCTCATCCACATTCTCTTGGATGGAGACAGATGTGATGTACTTGTTCAGTACTCTGCCAATGTCCTCTGGCTCCACCCGCAGATTGCCCTCTTGTTCCCTAATGGGCCTTACTCTTTCCCAGGTTATCTTCTTCCCATTGGTATACTTATCGAATATCTTGGGATTTTCCCTACTTTAACCACCAGAGCTTTCTCATATCCCCTCCTTCTCTCTAAATTTCTTTCTTAAGCTCCACCCTGCACTTGCGGTATTTCATTAATGCCTCTGCTGATTTGCTCCCCTTGTATCTGCTGAAAACCTCTCTTTTTCTTCTCATTATATCCTGAATATCTCATGTCATCCATGGTTTTCTGGGCTTGTTATTCCTTCACCCTAGAGGGTACATGTTGGACCTGTACCCATTTCATTTTGGCGCACTCCCCCCCACTGCTCTTCTGCAGATTACCCTGCAGGTAACTGTTCCCAGTCTACCTGCGGCAGATCCTGCTTTATTTTATTAAAATCCGCTCTCCCCCAGTCCAAAGCATTTTTTGCAACTTGTCTATTTCTTTGTCCATAACCAGCTTAAATTGTACCATGTTGTGATCACTATTGCTAAAGTGCTCCCCCACCACCACCTCAAACACCTGTCCAGTTTAATTCCCCAGAATTAGGTCCAGCATTGCACCTTCCTTTGTTGGATCCTCTACATTTTTACCTAAAAAGTTACCCTATAAAAATTTCAGAAAATCCACTCCATCGAAGCCCTTAACACTATGCCTATCCCAATTAATGTTGGGAAAGTTACAATCACCAAATATAATTACCCTATTGTTATTGTGTTTTACACACCTCCGTGAATTATGCACACATTTAGTCCTCACTTTCTCCCCAACGATCTGGGGGTCTATAATAAACACCTAACAATGTGACTGCCCCTTTTTTATTCCTAACTTCTACCCACAAAGCTTCATTCGATGCCCCCCCCAAGATATAGGCCAGAATTCTCCCATCCTGCCCGCCACTGGAATTTTAGCGGGCGGGTTGTGGAGAATGTGAAACACCATTGACGGTTGGGCAGGAATTTTTGGCTTTTAGACCAGCGCTGCCGAAGAATTCCACCCATAATTTCTCCTTACTGCAGTAACTGACTCCTTAACTAACAATGCACTGCCTCCTCCTTTTTTATCCCCCTCCTCTATCTCGCCTGAAGATTCTATATCCTGGAATGTTGAGCTGCCAATCCTATCCCTCCCAATCCTATCCCTCCCACAACCATGCCTCTGTGATGGCTACTATATCACAATTTCACATGCCAATCCTCGCCCTTAACTCATCTGTTTTACCTGTAATATTCCTGGCATTAACGTAAAGGCCATCCAGCCTTGTCTAACTCCCTTGAAACTTCATAAAGCTGTACTCCCTCTGACTTGATTGTTTTACTGTATTATTCTGTGTCCCTATTCTGCTAACAGTCTGTGTTCCCTCCCAAGTCCCCTCACCTTCAGGTTTTGATGTGCAGAGGTTAAGCCTCCTCACTGGATGCTGAAGTAGGCCGACCTTGCTTTTGGCACATGCATGGTTACAGTCCTCCCCTGACAACTCTATGTGAGGAGGAAGACATCAGGCATGCTCCCTCCGGCCTTCTCCCTCTCACAGCAGTTGTGCACTGCTTTCTCCTGCATGAAGAGAGAAGACAGCTAGTGTGCACTTCTGATGCAGATGCCATTTGCATGCTGCTAACCTCCACCATCGACCCATGTGCCACATGAAAGATGTACTCTGGCAGCATCCTGCAGAGTCTCAGGCTCTGGCAACTGGAAAGAGAAGAACAACAGAGATATGGCATCAGCAGTATCTGCATTTGCCCTCTATGCCAACCACCCCCAGGTTTTGTGCCTTCCATGTGGCTGGGTTAGCAATCTGTGGTTGCCTCCCTTCCAGCAGTCCACATGGAAGGCAGTGGACTATGAGGCTAAACTCCAGTACCTTGTAAAGTGCTTTTATGCATGGACAGCACAGATGGTGGCTCTGCCATTGAGGCCCATATCCTAGTTCCTATTCAGTGAGGTGAGTATGGGGGCTGCAGGATTCACTGACCCTGGCAGCATGGGGATGGTCATTAATTCCTTTCCTGCACTGCAGGGCAGTCTTCCTCTGGATGAAATTGGCATTGACCACCCTGGCATCCTCCTGCCTTGCAGGTGTGGTGAGACAGGTGGGCCTCCTCCTTCCCATCCCTGGGAAAAAGGACCTCCCTTCTCTACTCCATGGCATGCAGTGGAGTGTCCAGCGAGGTATTACTGAAACTTGGGCACTGTGCTTGCCATTTCCTGGTCCAAACTCCTGGTATGGTGAATGAGTAACTGACTTGGGTACTTTTTAAATATTGCGCCTTGATAATGATGATGGTGCGTGTGATTTTCTTTCTGCCCTGCTGTACAATTTGCCAGGAACCCCAACCCAACAACACGTGGTTTATCAGGCTTACCTATTAGGCTCCGCAGCCTTAGGCCCAGAATGCAAAATCCTAGCAATCCAGTTCAGTAATGGTGCCTCTTTATTTTGGTATTCAAACTTTCAAATATTCATAGATGTTTCTCAGATAATAGTGTTTTGGTGTCTTTTACACAGATCTGAAATATCATTCATCCAATCGCATGTGTCATGTAATTCTTAACGTTTTAAAGTTTATTAGTGTCACAAGTAGGCTTACATTAACACTGCAGTGAAATTACTGTGAAAATCCCTAGTTACTACACGCCGGCGCCTGTTTGGGTACACAGAGGGAGAATTTAGCATGGCTAATGCACCTAGCCAGCACATCTTTTGGACTGTGGGAGGAAACTGGAGCACCCGGAGGAAACCCACGCAGACACGGGGAGAAGGCGCAGACTCCACACAGACAGTGACCCAAGCCCGGAATCGAACCCGGGTCCCTAGCGCTGTGAGGCAGCCATGCTAATCACTGTGCCACCATGCTGCAAAATAATTCACTTTTCATAGAGAGATGGAATTATATACACTCTGATTTATGACATATATTGTGATTCATCTGGAGAACTTGCTTAATAACGTGAATCAAACATCAGGACAGGGATTTCTGACCGTTCATGCCAGGGAGATTCTCTGGTCCCGCTGTGGCTAACGGAGCGGCAGCGGGCTGGAAAATTCCGGCACAGATGTCAGATTCTTCACTTATTGTCAACTATATGCATAAAAGTGGTCTTTTACAGTTTATCTAATTGATTTCAAAATGTTTGTGAACATGTTTGGAATGTCTCTCATCAACAAGATGGCCTTTTCAGGTGGCTGTCTTAAGACAGTTTTAAATTGGACGAGCTGAGCATGTTCGATGGTTAAGGCTGTCACAAATTCATTTTAAAGACACATCGATTCAAGTTACAACCTAATGTGAATTGGAGAGTTACCAAACTGGGTTTTACGATCCCTCTAAATGTTGCATGTTTTGTTTCCAGTATAGCCAATTTGTTATTTCAGACACATTTCGAAAGTACTTCGAAGAAAGGGAACAAGGGTGGCACAGTGGTTAGCGCTGTTGTCTCACAACGCCAGGGACCAGGGTTCAATTCCAGCCTCGGGTCACTGTCTGTGTGGAGTTTGCACATTCTCCCTGTGTCTGCGTGGGTTTCCTCCGGGTGCTCCGGTTTCTTCCCACACTCCAAAGATGTTTGGGCATTGGCCATGCTAAATTGACCCTAGTTGTCGGGGGATTAGCAGAGTAAATATGTGGGGTTACGGGAATAGGGCTTGGGTGGGATTTGATGGGCCGAATGGCCTCCTTCTGCACTGTAGGGATTCTATGCTGTCACAAACTCAAAACCTCTTGTGAGTGATTTATCTGATGGAGGCAATTAGACTCTCAGTGGTGCAGCATTTAAAAGGTGAAAATGTCAAATTGCTAAAGGCCATGCCAAATTGACCCGAGTGTGAGGGAATCAGGGGGGTAGATGTGTCGGATTACGGGAATAGGGCCTGGGTGGGATTGTGGTCGGTGCAGACTTGATGGGCCGAATGGCCTCCTCCTGCACTGTAGGGATTCTATGATTCTAAAATGTGTTGTGTAGTTGAACAATATAAAATTCTGCCACCATTTTATTTCTTGAGTATTTCATTCTTGATGGATCCTCGTCAGAAATGCTTGACCTGATAAAGTATCCATTCGTGCATTACCCTGTCCTTTCTTTCATCCTTTAGCACTGGAAAGTGTGCATTACAAGTAGAGTACTTGATTACTTTTATTTACAAGATGGCGTGGAATGTTCAGTGGCCGGTTGCACAGTTTTAGGGCGCGGGGAACCCGACATCGAGGAAAATATAAACAGTCAACGTGGCTGACTTAAGAATGTGCATTCAGAGTACAGGAATGTTTCTTTGTTGTTCTTACTGGAAACAGAAGGATAAAGGTCAAAGGAAACAGAGTGCAGATCAAGAGAGGCCCCAAAATGGGGGAGAGCGTGGCATGAAAACAAAGAATGTGTGAGATGAGGAATGTGCTAATGGGCAAAAGACAGGGAGGCAGCTTGATACAAATCGCTAAGCAATGACCAAGGGCAATCAGATTGTAACAGCGGTGAGGAGAAACCTTGAATGCTATCCAAAGCAATGAGAAATCTCCTCATCTGCCCCCAGGCATCTTCATAGAATCCCTACAGTGTAGAAGGAGGCCATTCAGTCCAACGAGTCTGCACCGACTTTCCTACAGAGCGTCTTAGCCAGGCCCACCCCTTCTCCATAACCCCATGCATTTACCATGCTAATTCCCTTAATTTACACATCTTGGGACACTGAGGGGCAATTTAGCATGGCCAATCCACCTAACCTGCACATCTTTGGACTGTGGGAGGAAACCGGAGCACCTGGAGGAAACCCACGTCGACCACGGGGAGAATGTGCAGACTCCACACAATCACCCAAGGCTGGAATCGAACCCGGGTCCCACAGTACCTTCACTATCACTGAGATCCTGGTGTCTCATTAGATTGTAACAGCAATTACAGGGGAAGCAGTGGCTCTTGACTAGTAATCCCAGGGCAAGATCTGGGGACCCGGGTTCGAATCCTGTCATGGCAGATGGTGAAATTTGAATTCAATAAAAAAACACCTGAAATTAAAAGTCGAAGGATGACCATGAAACCATTGTTCACTAATGTCCTTTAGGGAAGGAAATCTGCCGTCTTTACCTGGCAGATTGTTACATGTGACTCTAGATCGACAGCAACGTGGTTGACTCTCAGCTGCCCTCCAAGGGCAGCAAGGGATGCGCAATAAATGCTGGCCAGCCAGCGATGCCCACGTCTCAAAATTATTAAAAAAGGCTGGTTGCTTGCTGCATTCTGTGTAAAATTATTGACATGAGAAATAGATGTTATTTTATGTGTCTTGAGGTCAGACAAGAATACAGACTATAACTGGAATACTATTGCCATGCCCGTCCTGTTTGGCTCGCAGAACGGAATTGGCCTCGGGTGGGATTTTACATGCAAACATATGAACTCGGAACAGGAATAGGCCATTTGGTCCATTGAGACTGTTCTGCCATCCAATAAGATCATGGCTGGTCAGTTTGTGGTTTCAAATCCACATACCCTACCTCCGGTAACTTTTGACTCACTTGTTAGTCAATTATCTATCTCCACCTTAAAAATATTCAATGAGCAAGGCTCCACCATTCTACGGAGGAGAGTTCCAAAGACTCATAAACCTTCTGAGAGAAAACATTTTCCTCACGTCCGTTTTAAAATAAAAGACCCATTAGTTTTAAACTACGTCCCCGAGCACTAGACTCTCCCACAAGGTGAAACATCCTTTTAGCATCTATCCTGTCATCCAATCCTCTCAAGATCACCTCTCGTTCTAAACTCCAGTGGATGCAGGTCCAGTCTGTTCAACCTTCCCTGATAAGATCATCTCCTCTGCCCTACACCTGAGACACAACCCCACCCCATGCTCCTATTCCAGCCATCAGTTGACTGGACTTTTGAAATTTTGTCGTCAAGGTATTTTTAAAGTAGGTACTTTAATAAATGGATTAATAAGAAAGCAAAAATAAAGTTTATAAAAACTGCAAATGGAAGTGAGATTGGGGAAAAAGAAGAAAAATAGTGTGATGACTAACAGTCGGAATAAAGTTTGGGAGGCTTTGTTGGATCACCACAAGCAACAGGAGAGGCCACCCTTATCTGCTTTTCCTGACTCAGTTTTCATATAGAAATACACAAAAAAAATCAAATGAACAGACAACAGCATCCCTTCAAAAAGTAAATGGCATCAAGATTAGTGTATGGGTGGGATGGGGGGGGCGTTGATAGGTGGGGAGGGAATGGTGAAGAATGTTGGGCAGTTAGCCGCAATACCATAACGATGATGTATGCTTGCTAGATATTCCAAATTGTTATTTGATTACCTTTGGAGGTCAGGGACTCTTTCTGTAGAATGATAACTCAAAAATATTTATGCATATCAAGCCTGCTGCATTATAGAATAGGTCATTCTTGAATGGATGACAGCTGGAATAAGCTTGTTCAACTGAGTGGCTTGTTCCCAATCTGCATTCTTTAGCTATTGGTGTTACTTCCATTCTTTCTGTCATGTTGCTCCTCAGATGTATTAAGGATATATTCTTCAATCACACAGGGATGAATGGGATTGTCTGTTCCTTGCTTGTCATAGAAATCATTGACTCGTACAGTGCAGAAAAAAGGCATTTGGCCCTTTGGGTCTGCACCAACACTCTGACAGAGCATCTTACCCAGGCTGTGCTAATTTACCCCACTATTCTCCCTACCCTACACACCTTGGTTAGGGGCAATTTAGCATGGCCAACCAACCTAACCCACACATCGTTGGACTGTAGGGGGAAACCGGAGCTCCCGGAGGAAACTCACGCAGACACGGGAGAATGCAAAGACTCCACACAGTCACCCAAGGCCGGAATTGAACCTGGATTCCTCACACTGTGAAGCAGCAGTGCTAACCACTGTGCCACTGTCCTCGATGCCTCCCAGCTTTGCCATAGAGCTATTTCTTTATTCTTTTCTCAATCATACTTTTTCTCATTCAGCTTTTGTATTTTTCTCTTCCTCCTGGCAATCTTTTCATTTCATGAGGTTTCATTTCAGTTTCTGAGTCTTGTGCCCCATGGCCCACAAACATGTGGCGAATGTGGATCATAGAGATAATTGCCGAAGTTCTCAGGAGTTGGTCATCTGGTAGTACAGAACTTGAGAGTATCGCTAAAAGGAGACATGCTTTCAAAGCTTTTGGTCTTGCACTCATCAGGATAGTCCACAGGAATTTTCCAGTCGTAACGAGAGAAGAACATTTTTTTCTGCATGAGAAGAGATTGCTAATTGGTTAGTAAGTAGACTCTGATTGGTGGAGACACTGCCATGGAGAATGCAGTATGGAACAATTAACTGCTCAGCTTTGTTCAAATCGAGTATTCCAGTTTAATAGGTTGGGGTGGACCCAGGAATTTGAGATTAAACTATGCAAGAATCAGAGAAGGCTGGATTGTAGGCAGTTCTTTGTTTCACAGTGAATTGTGAAATAAATTGACTGGTGTAATGGCTGTTGTCTCTCTGTGTGCCTTCAAAAAGGAGGGAGACTGATCTTGACTGGGGTACAGGTCACATCATGTAGAAGTTGTGTTTTTTTGCAACATTTGATCCAGACATTCTCCTCAATGAGTTTCAAAGCTTTGCGATGGTTAGAGAGGAATTTTGCAGAGTACCTTTCCCAGTATTAAGCTTGTTTCTTTTCCTCTTTTTGTGCCTCTCACAGCAGATTATAAGGGTGGAAGTGGGAGATGGGGCAGGAAGTTAAGAGGACATATAAGAAATAGGAGCAGGAGTAGACCATAAGGCCCATCGGGCCTGCTCCGCCATTCAACATGATCATGGGCTGCTCTTAGACTTCAACTCTATTTACCTGTCCGCTCCCCCTATCCCTTAATTCCCTGAGACACCAAAAATCTGTCTACATAGCCTTAGATATATTCAACGATAGAGCATCCACAACTCTCTGCGATAGTGAATTCCAAAGATTTGCAACTCTTTGAGTGAAGTAATTTCTCCTCATCTCAGTCCTAAATGTTCAGCCCCTTATCCTGAGGCTGTGCCCCCATGTTTTAGACTCTTCAATCAGCGGAAACAATCTCTCAGCATCCATCCTATCAAGCCCCTTCAAAATGTTGTCGGTTTCAATTGCGATTGCCTCTCATTCTTCTAAACTCCAAATTATATAATCCAAATTTACTCAGCCTCTCATCACAGGACAATCCTCTCATCCCGGGGACCAATTCACTGAACCTTTGCTGTACTCCAATGTGAGTATATCCCTTTTTTTAAATGTGGTGACTAAAACTGCACACACTACTCTAGATGTGGTCTCACAACAATCCTATATAATTGTAGCAAGACTTCTCTATGCTTCTACATTGAGCCTCTTGCAATACAGGCCAAATATTTGTGTTCCTAACAGCTTATTGTTCCTGTATGCTAACTTACTGTGTTCATTGTATGAGCACACCCAAGTCCCTTTGAATGTCAACACATAAGTTTCACACGTTTTAAAAATCTGCTCTTCAATTCCTGCCACCAAAGTGAACAACTTCACCCGTCCCGACAACATACTCCATCTGCTATCTTGTTGCCTACTCACTTAATCTGCCTGTATCTCTATGCAGCTTCTCTGCGCCCTCCCCACAGCATACCTCTCCACCTAGTTTGGTATAATTAGCAAACTTGACACATTATTCTCTATCTCTTCATCTAAGTTATTAAGAGATTATAAATTGCTGGTGTCCCAGCACTGAGCCTTGCAGCACTCCATTGCCTGCCAAATTGAAAAAGCCCTGTTTGTGCCCACTCTTTATCCATTAACCAGTCCTCTTTCCATGCCAAAATATTATCCCCAACTCCATGAGCACTTACCTTTCAGGAAGAGAAAGAGGGAGTGTTCAGTAAAGATTACTTAATTTTATTTATTCATTAGTAGTGTCGCAAGTAGGCTGACATTAACACTGCAGTGAAGTCACTGTGAAAATCCCCGAGTTGCCACACTCCAGCGACTGTTCGGATACACTGAGGGAGAATTTAGCATGGCCAATGCACCTTATCACCACGTCTTTTGGACTGTGAGAGGAAACTGGAGCACCTGGAGGAAACCCATGCAGGCACAGGGAGAGCGTGCAGACTCCACACAGACAGTGACCCGAGCTGGGAATTGAACCTGGGTCCCTGGCGCTGTGAGGCAGCAGTGCTAACCACTGTGCCATCGCGCTGCCCTGCGATGCTCCTGCCTTCATGTTGCATGGGACAGGCTTCATGGAACAGCCAGTCTTTGTCTGCCTGTTACGTTTGTATGTTGATAAAGAAGGCCAATTGACCTTGGTCTTTGAATGGTCATGAAACAAAACTTCACTGTAAGAGATCTAAAAGCAATCGGCACTTTGTAACCCATTAGGATTTGTGTGGCTGCATCTCTTCTCTTTCGGTGCAGCACTTCAAGGTGACTGAGGGGTTTTGTCAGGCTGCACTGAGCTATCCTTTACAATTGAATGATGGCAAACCACTACTTTATTAATGCTGACCCTTGTCACCTCTAAATCACTGCTCTACAAACTGCTGCTAATGGGGCGCTGATAGGAAGGGGAGGCAGAGAATACAACTCATCATTATTTATACCCTGCACAATTCTGACAGAATCTCAGTGAATCAATCTGAAGGCAGTGATTATCAGTCACTGGCCATCCTGGATCAGTAAGCTAGAATAATAGGTTACAGAACACAGGGCGATCAGCAGATAAGTCACAGAGGTTTAACCTGTGTGAAATGGAGTACATTGGGTATTCTGTTTTGAAAAAGGAAACATAAAAGGGAGATCACAGAAGCATGCCCACGCTAATCTTCATAGCATTATATATTCTCGTAATTATTTTAGGACTAAGGTAGATATTCAACATTATTTTTTTTTAAATGCTGCACTTTTGCTCAGCAGTGAAATCCTTCAGTGGGACCTCCCTGATTATCACAGTGGTTAGCACTGCTGCCTCACAGCACCAGGGACTCAGGTTCAATTCCCAGCTTAGGTCATTGTCTGCGCGGAGTCTGCACGTTCTCCCCGTGTCTGCGTGGCTTTCCTCCGGGTGCTCCGGTTTCCTCCCACTGTCCGAAAGACGTGCTAGTTAGGTGCATTGGCCATGCTAAATTCTACCTCACCATACCCGAATAGGTGCTGGAGTGTGGCAACTAGGGGATTTCCTCAGTAACTTCATTGCAGTGTTAATGTAAGTCTACTTGTGACACTAATAAATAATGTTAGTTGTGTTTTGCTCTCCACAGATGCTGTCAGATCTGCTGAGTATTTCCAGCATTTTCTGTTTTCTTGTATCAGATTTCTAAAATCTGTAGTATTGTGCTTTTGCGCTGAAATTGTTTGCCTGTAGAACATTGAGGGTTAACAAGTGTTCCGGAATTTTCTGGAACCTGACATGCTGCATAATACTGATCATCAGAAAGTGATGTCTGGGTCATGAGGACTGCAGCCAAAAATTTGCTCTCGTGAAAAACTCAAAGAACTTTAGCTGTGGAGAGGTCAAAAATAGAGGGTGTTGCATCAAATGTTGTGACCTATTTGAGAGATTTCTACCGGTGGCTTGCTGCTAAGGTATTGTACTGAATTAGATAGTTCAATGGCATTGATCCATCTTATAGCCTTGGTTGGGCATAATGTTTATTTTCTCCATATGGGGAAGTAATGTTCTTTGTTAGTGAGGCCTGAAAGGACACTATTAGCTTCATCCTGTCTCTGCAGAGCAGCTATAACAAATCACTTGCAGCATCAAGTTTTGTGTAGTGTTGGATTAATACCAACAGCAATTCAAATTTGAAATGATCCTAAATTCAGGGGTAAAAATGAAATCAAACTTCCAAATGTTTGTCGCAAATGTAAGTGGAGATGTGGGTGGTGTGGCGGTATGGATGGCGGGCAATGTCATGAGTCATAGTAATAGAGGACAGGACGGTGGCACAGTAGTTAGCACTACTGCCTCACAGCACCAGGGACAATTCTGGCCTCGGATGACTGTCTGTGTGGAGTTTGCACATTCTCCCCGTGGATTCCCTCTGAGTGCACTGGTTTCCTCCCACAGTTCAAAAGACGAGCTGGTTAGGTGCATTGGCCATGCTAAATTCTCCCTCAGTGTACCCAAACATGTGCCGGAGTGTGGCGGCTAGGTGATTTTCACAGTGACTTCATTGCAGTGTTAATGTAAGTCTACTTGTGATGTGAATAATAAATAAAATAATCATTACTGAACACTCACCATACTAAATTGTCCCTTTGTGTCAGGGGAACTAGCAGGGTAAATAAGTGGGCTTATGGGGCTAGGACCTTGGTGGGATTGTGGTTGGTGCAGATTTGACGGGCCAAATGGCCTCCTTCTGCACTGTAGGATTCTAAAAAGGCCCTTCAGCCCATCATATCAGTGCCAGTCAAAGACAAACCACCAAGCTATTCTAATCCTATTTTCCAGCTATTGACTCATAGTCTTGTATAGCTTGGCATCACAAGTGCATATTAAAATATGGTGTGCCACCACACAAGGATTGGGTTTGTTTTAAATGTATCCTTTCATGTTACATGGGTGCTGCGAGCTAGACCAGCACTTTTGTTGTCCATCCTTAATTTTCCTTCAGAAGGCGGTGATGAGCCACCTTCTTGAACTCCTGTAGTCCATGTGGTACAGGTATACTCTTTTGGGGAAATAATTCCACAGTTCCATTCCCCTTTGGGTGACAAAGGATGTTTTGATTGCATTTCTAAATAGTCTAGCTTTAGTTTCAAGTTGGTGGTTCTGAATTCCCCACTATTGGAAATAGTTTCTCTGTAAATACACCCTTTATCATTTGAAACACCTCTATTTGATCACACACAAATATTCGAAACATCAGGAAATACAAACCAGGTTTATATGGTGTGCCATCATTATTTAACCCATTCTAGTCTATCAGTGCTGCACTGATCTACAGGAAGAGATGCAAGGCTGATATGTTCTTCTTGAAGTAGGAGACCCAAAACTGAATGAAGTACTTCAGATAGGGTTTGACCAAGATACCGAAAAATTAAAAGCTTTACTGCCTCCCCTCTGCATTCCAGCCATGTTGATATAAATGCCAATATTGGGGCGGCACACTGGCGCAGTGGTTAGCACTGCTGTGTCACAGTGCCAGGGACCCGGGTTCGATTCCGTCATCAGGTCACTGTGTGTGGAGTTTGCACATTCTCCCCATGTCTGCGTGGGTTTCCTCCGGGTGCTCCGGTTTCCTCCCACAGCCCAAAGATGTGCGGGTTAGGTTGATTGGCCGTGCTAAATTGACCCTTCGGGCCCGATTTTACCATTTTGATTCTAAGTGCCGAATCTGGGCATAGTACAGATCCGACCTTGCAATCCGCTTTCCAGCGCGCCCATAAACTGTCAGCCGTCTCCAGTCCAATCTGCGCTGTGGGCGGGGCTTAGCGCTGCTGGAACGATCGGAGCTCTGAACTGCGCATGCGCAGTTCGAAACAAATCTGAAAAAGCGCGCCCATGTCGGGAAAGAAAAAAAGCAGAAAGCGGAGAGAGCGGCTCTCTGATACCAACTTGCTCACCTAATCTCCACACTCCATCAAGTATCAACTGATCTAATTCTGCGGTGTTAATAGCCAGACATAACATAATCTCAATCGCCCATTACCATCGTTCTCACTGACACTTCTTCGTTTTCACGGCTTAAATATAACATGGTTCTTTTTGCATTAATAAATTCACGTTACATTCCCTTCCGTCTCCACCTTCTCCTCCAGATCGACTGTGAATCCATTTGTCATCTCTACATAGTTTTGACATAGATCTGGTTTAGTGGGATTGATTTAACTCACTCAGTTCTTACGCATTCAGTTTTAACTACAGGGTACCCAAAATAAATGGCTGTGTATCAAACACCAGAGCAGTGAACATCTCAGTATCCAACACATCCATTCTACCTCCCTGCACTTCATCCACCTCAAACTGTATGCTGCTCACACCAATCACAAACATGGAGTGAGTTTCAACTTGCAGGGGAACTAGCAGGGTAAATGCAGAACCCAAAATCCTCACCAGCTCTCTCACTTCTTTACTACCTCTGTGTTTGCAGAATACAACTAGGTGCTTTTCTATCAGCTGCAGTTTCCTCCAATGATATGGAAGGAATATCAAATCGTCCACGCTTGATGCCCATCACCAGCTGTACAGGTGTTATTGAGTCCTGAATCTTTCCATAATTTTCTTGATATTGTCTCAAGATAAAATTACATGAACTATCTTTTGGCATTCATCGGAAAGGAAGAGTATTGGTGCTTCCAGGCCATTGCACACTTCATGAAACATCAGTGTACCATTCCTAAAACCTAAATCACACAGTTTTCAAATTCTAAGTTTCAGTATTCATCTTCGATTCACCATATCTTTATTTCCATGACACTGCCCCGTCTGTGCATCTTCCATTTTTTGTTGACTTTCTCACCTGACAGATCATAGAAACAAATCCTCCAGAAATCTATTCCTCCTTTCATAGTTTGAAGTGGTCAGCTATTGTTCCTTTTTTCGGTCAACATGAGCTGCGGTCGGGCATTACCATGGCACACCAATGCAACTGAGTCTGTGGTACACATGTAACTTTTTTTTGTGCTGAAGGGGAGAGTAAATTTTGTGATGGATGCAAGAGAAAGGATGTGAAGTGAATCAGGATGAGCATTGTAGGAGCGGATGGAGGAAGGGTGAGTGGGATTCATTCCTCTGGTGGGGAAGAGGGATCGCCCACAGAGTGGCAGTGGATCCCCCTGCCCCCCTCCATCCCCACCGATCGCCCGCAGAGTGGCAGCGGACCCCCCTGCCCCCCCCAGAGGATGATCCGACCCGCCCCCTTCCCCTCCCCCCCAACCAGAGATACATCAGAGCCGCCCCCTCCTCCTCTCCCCCCCAACCAGAGACACATCAGAGCTGCCCCCCTCCTCCTTCCTGCCCCAACCAGAGACACATCAGAGCTGCCCCCCTCCTCCTTCCTGCCCCAACCAGAGATACGTCAGAGCCACCCCCCTCCTCCTCCCCCCTCCCCCACCTACTCCCAGAGGATGATCTGGGTCAGAGAACCGTTGCAGGCTCTGAACCCGCTTGGGAGGTTCCCCTGCAAAATAAAAATCGGCTTCGGATTTTTATTTTGCAGGTCGCTAAAAGCGTGGATCCGGAACGGAACAGAAGAAGGTAAAATGGGATTTGATGGTAGAGTTGGGCGGGCGGTTCATTAAATCGATTTAAATGCATGCTAATGCATTTAAATCGTTGGGCCGCCTGATTCGGGCGCGGAACGGATCCGCGCCCGAATCGGGTGTCGATGAAGTCGCGATTTGCTCGGACGCGGGTGCAGACCGCGATAAAGGCCTCACGCCCGATTTTACCATGATTTCGCGCCCGAAAACGGGCGCACATTGTTGGTAAAATCAGGCCCTTAGAGTCAGTGGGATTAGCAGGGTAAATATGTGGGGTTACGGGAATTGGGTCTGGGTGGGGTTGTGGTCGGTGCAGACTCGATGGGATGAATGGCCACCTCCTTCTGCACTGAAGGGATTCTATGATTCTTTGAGCATTTTTCATTGCTTTTTGTGCCTTTATTTTTTGTGAGTTGCAAAGGACATCCTCCACAGTTAGTATTAAGTTTAGAACATGTTCAGATTTATTGGATACAAAGTGCACAATCTCACCTTTTGCCTCATTGAATTACATCAGCTCCAGCTTTGCTCACTCCCTCAATCTATCTACGTTCCTGTGACGTCACAGGATTTATCAAAAACTGTCAGAAGGTCAACTTCACACCCTTGAATGATCAATCATCTTCCCTCTTTCTGTTTGCCCTCTAACAAAGTATTTGAAAGGGAAGAAAACATACTGATCAAAGCACATCCAAGGTTGAGCTGTTCATCTGCATTTCTTTCCTTATTTTGATCCATTGCACTGGATGGTAGGATGACAGGCCCATCCAATTCACATCACAGAAGTATCTACTCTTGTCAAGTTTCTCTGCCATTTAACCTTGTCAAAGAAATTACCTTATTTCTCATATTTCTGTTCAAAACAAGATCCCTACGTAGGTGAGACCTTGTTTTGCCGCAGTGCAACAGTGACGACACTTCAGAAGTACTTCATTGGTTGTAAATGACTTTGGAGACATCCAACAGTTGTGAAAGGTGCTACACAGATGGAAGTCTTTCTTCATAATTGACAAGAAACTTGACACATTCTAGGACAAAGCAGCCTGCTTGATTGGCACCACATCCACAAACATCCACTCCCTCCACCACCGACGCTCAGTAGTAGCAGTGTGTACCATCAACAAGATGCACTGCAGAAATTCGCCAAAGATCCTTAGACAGCACCTTCCAAACCCACGACCACTTCCATCTAGAAGGACAAGAGCAGCAGATACATGGGAACATCACCACCTGCAAATTCCCCTCCAAGCCACTCACCATCCTGATTTGGAAATATAACGCCATTCCGTCGCAGTCGCTGGGTCAAAATCCTGGAGTTCCCTCCCTAACGGCATTGTGGGTCAACCCACAGCACATGGATGGCGGCGTTTCAAGAAGGCAGCTCACCACCACCTTGTCAACGGCAACGGTAGCACAGTGGTTAGCACTGCTGCTTCACAGCTCCAGGGTCCTGGGTTCGATTCCTGGCTCCGGTCACTGTCTGTGTGGAGTTTGCACATTCTCCTCGTGTCTGCGTGGGTTTCCTCCGGGTGCTCCGGTTTCCTCCCACAGTCCAAAGATGTGCAGGTTTGGTTGATTGGCCAGGTTAAAAATTGCCCCTTAGAGTCCTGAGATGTGTAGGTTAGAGGGATTAGCAGGTAAATATGTGGGGGTAGGGCCTGGGTGGGATTGTGGTCGGTGCAGACTCGATGGGCCGAATGACCTCCTTCTGCACTGTAGGGTTTCTATGAATTCTATGAGCTAGGGATGGGCAATAAATGCTGGACAGCCAGCGACGCCTGTGTGCCATGATTGAACAGAAGAAAAATCTCAGTATTCAAGACTACTAAACAGTCGCATTAAATTATGGAATCTTCTCAGCTACCTCTATCACCATGCATGGCTAGAACCAAAGGATTTTTGTCATAGTTTTGTGCATTGTCCTTGGTAAATTCATGGACACCACCAAGATTTCGTAATTAAAACTGATGTTTTTTTTTAGTTCATGAATAACATTGTACAGTATTAATTGTATTCAGGTGGTGGACAATAACCGCTGATTGACTTGTGCCTGGATATAAAGGAGCATACCAAAAGTGTGGATGTTGAATTTGGGAGGTGTATTTTAGGAAATCGTGTGGCCGGCATTTTCTGGCCCTGACACTGACAAGTATCATAGCGAAAGGGACGAGAAAATTAAATTTGATTCTCCAAATGTTCCCATCCTCCTTGTGACGATGCCCGTGAGGGCAGAAAATCTCACCCTATTCCTCCAAAAATAAAGATTAGACTCCAGTTCTGATTTGATTTGATTTGATTTATTATTGTCACGTGTATTGGGATACAGTAAAATGTATTGTTTCTTGCATGCTATACAGACGAAACAGACAGTTCATAGAGCACATAGGGAAGAAGGAAAGGAGAGGCTGCAGAATGTAGTGTTACAGTCATATAGCTAGGGTGCAGAGAAAGATCAACTTAATGCGAGGTAGGTCCATCCAAAAGTCCGATGGCAGCAAGGAAGAAGCTGTTCTTGAGTTGGTTGGTACGTGATCTCAAACTTTTGTATCTCATTTCCCAATGGAAGAAAGTGAAAGAGAGTATGCATGGGGTCCTTGGATTATGCTGGCTGCTTTTACAAGGCAGCAGGAAGTGTAAATGGAGTCAATGGATGGGAGGCTGGGTTGCATGATGGACTGGGCTATGTTCAAAATCCTTTGTAGTTTCTTGCGGTCTTGGCTAGAGCAGGAGCCATACCAAGCTGTGGTACATCCAGAAAGGATCCTTTCTATGGTGCATCTCTAAAAATTGGTGGAAGTCCTCGCGGACATGCCAAATTTCCTTAGCCTCTATCGTTCTACCTTCATTCACCTCCTGGCTTTCTGGAATATTACATGTTGTCCCAAATGTATTGGCAATTGATTGTATATAGTAAGATTAAATTGCAGCCTATTTGTTTGTGGTGCCCATTTATACTTGGACTGCATGTGCAGAATTGCCAAATAAATTTGAAGCGTCATGGAAATGATTATGCTGCTTTCCCTAACCTCAGAATATGGCACGCTCTCCACTTTTTAGTGCTTGAAAAATACTTGATAAATCCTGTATCTGTAAGGGAGGAGTTAGAGAGGTATGTTACCTCACATGAACTTTGCCACAGGCATGAAACCGATGACATTCCTGGGGCTAAGTTACGGTACGTCGGCGAACAACCGCCCAATGCGATTAGAAAATAAATTCTCCTCAGGAACTCAGACTTGAACTTGCGACGCTAAGACTTATATAACTTCATGGATATAGATTGGATGATGAGTCTGGGAAAGGGTGTGGAGATAGTTTGAGCCATGTTGAGATCAAAAAGGAGGAGGTACTGGGGATCTTGAGAAACGTTCGGTGGATGAGTCCCCAGGGCCTGATGGGATATACCCCGGAATACTGAGAGAGGCAAGGGAGGAAATTGCTGGGCCCTTGCGGGAAATCTTTGTATCCTCACTGGCCACAGGGGAGGTCCCAGAGGATTGGAGAATAGTCAATGTTGTTCCTTTGTTTAAGAAGAGTAGCAAGAATAATCCAGGTAATTACAGGCCGGTGAGCCTTACATCAATGGTCAGGAAATTATTGGAGAGGATTCTTTGAGTCAGGATTTACTCCCACTTGGAAATAATTGGATGTATTAGCGAGAGGCAAACATGGTTCTGTGAAGGAGAGGTCGTGTCTCACTAACTTGATCGAGTTTTTCGAGGAAGTGACGAAGATGATTGATGAGGGTAGGGCAGTGGATGTTGTCTACGTGGACTTTCCTGAGGCCTTTGACAAGGTCCGTCATGGCAGACTGGTGCAGAAGGTGAAGTCACATCGGATCAGAGGTTAGCTGGCAAGGTGGATACAGAACTGACTCAGTCATAGAAGACAGAGCGTAGCAGTGGAAGGGTGCGTTTCTGAATGGAGGACTGTGACAAGTGGCATTCCTCAGGGATCAGTGCTGGGGCCTTTGCTGTTTGTAATATATATAAATGGACAATGTAAATGGTTTGATTAGTAAGTTTGCGGACGTCACAAGGATTTGCGGATAGCGATGAAGACCATCAGAGGATACAGCAGGATATAGGTCGGTCGGAGACTTGGGCAGAGAGATGGCACATGGAGTTTAATCTGGACAGATGTGAGGTATTGCATTTTGGAAGGTCTAATAGAGTTAGGAAATATACAGTAAATGGCAAAACACTTAAGAGTATTGATAGGCTGAGGGATCTGGGTGTACAGGTACACAGGTAACTGAAAATGGCAACGCACATAGAGAAGGTAGTCAGGAAGGCATACGGCATGCTTGCCTTCATCGGCCAGGGCACTGAGTTTAAAAATTGGCAAGTCATGTTGCAGCTTTATAGAACCTTAGTTAGGCCGCACTTGGAATATAGTGTTCAATTCTGGACGCCACACTGGAAGGATGTGGAGGCTTTGGAGAGGGCACAGAAAAGATTTACCAGGATGTTGCCTGGTATGGAGGGCATTAGCTATGAGGAGAGGTTGGAGAAACTTGGTTTGTTCTCACTGGAACGATGGAGGTTGAGGGGCGACCTGATAGAAGTCTACAAGATTATGAGGGGCATGGACAGAGTGGATAGTCAGAAGCTTTTTCCCAGGGTGGAAGAGTCAATTACCAGGGGGCATAGATTTAAGGTGCGAGGGGCAAGGTTTAAAGGAGATGTACGAGGCAAGTTTTTTACACTGAGGGTGGTGGGTGCCTGGAACTCACTGCCGCGGGAGCAGATACGATAGTGAGTTTTAAGGGGCGTCTTGACAAGTACATGAATAGGATGGGAATAGAGGGATATGGTCCCCAGAAGGGTAGGGGGTTTTAGTTCAGTCGGGCAGCATGGTCGGTGCAGGCTTGGAGGGCCGAAGGGCCTGTTCCTGTGCTGTAATTTTCCTTGTACTGTGCCTGGGGGGTTGTTTCCTTCCCACCAACGCATGTGAATAAAATGCTTCCTCGGTTTTTAAATAATCTTCCGTCGCAGCAGCATCTGATCAGGTATGGGTTGCTACAAACCAAGCATTGTCTGAGCGTTTTGTTGATGTCTCTATGACAGACTAAAGTACCACCGCAACAACTTCTTAACTTGATGAGCGATTTCCTTCTGCTGGCCTCTGGT
This sequence comes from Mustelus asterias, assembly GCF_964213995.1. Classification (NCBI taxonomy): domain Eukaryota; kingdom Metazoa; phylum Chordata; class Chondrichthyes; order Carcharhiniformes; family Triakidae; genus Mustelus; species Mustelus asterias. The sequence goes on along the minus strand of NC_135813.1, from coordinate 33,535,024 downwards.
GTGTGTTTGTTAAAATTGACATGCTAAGCGCCCTCAAATCAATTAATCCTTTGTTAGAAGCTTGTCCTCAGACGCCCATTTGTCACCTCGGTAAGTTAGGTGACAGATTTGGCGGATTTACGCCCAAGGTGACAAGTGAACCTTTTTCACCAGACCCCAGATACTTTTCCAGAATACATGCTTACAGGAAACTGCACCCGTGTCTCCACGTCCCTCCATAAATTCAGAATTTTCACAATTCAGTGACTTAAAAATGATTTATTGCATTTTCGCTGAACCTGACATCCAATTTCCTTTCTCCTGACCCTTGGTTTCTTTTAAATAATGATTGGGCTGGAAACCATATGCGAGTCCAAAGATACGGGAAGCTGTCACCTGGGAACTAAGAGGTTCCACAAGATACTAAGTTTAAGCTTCACCAAACAGCAATCACTTAACATCAATTACCGAAGCAATAATGCGATGTGACTCCCTGATCCAACTTTGATGTAAGTACCTCCATTCGTACTCAACATAGGCCAAAGCTAGCCAGTCCTTGGACACCAAATGGATTTGTCAGAAATGAATCCTCCTTCACTTCAAAATAAAATCATCATCTTGTTTTCAGATTTTAAGAGGATCTGGATTGAGTACTGGTTCTGGAATATTCCCAAAACAGAGCCTACTGAGAAACAGACACAGTAGGGTTGGAACAGATGTTACCCATGGGAGAACTGTCCTGTATGTTGGTCACAAAGACCCAAGGAAGGAGCACTGTGTTCTGGTCAAGGAGACCTGGGCCTCTTTCAAACCCCATTCTGTGTGCTGATCACGACTGAAATTATTTAATCAGTTAATTTCTTTTTGGAACTGAAAGGTTAACTTAATAAAAAAAAAATCTGGGAATGGAAGGAAAAGAATCTTTAAAAGAATACTGTGCTTATGACAGACTGCTCTGCAAACTTTTTCTAGGTTGCTTGTACAAGTCGTATTGAAACACATCTGATAGCATTTTTGTGTAACACTTTATCTCCCGATACAGTCAGTCATTCTTCTGCAAAGGTATTGCCTGTTTAACAATCTATTTCACAAACGTTGTCGGTCATGTTTGTGATCAGCCAACCATTTAAATGATCTTTCACCAAAACATGGATGGCACGGTGACACAGTAGTTAACAGTGCTGGCTCACAGTGCTAGGGTCCCGGGTTCGATTCCTGGCTTGGGCCACTGTCTGTGTGGAGTTTGCACATTCTCCCCGTGTCTGCATGGGTTTCCTCCGGCTACTCCAGTTTCCTCCCACAGTCCAAAGATGTGCAGGTCAGGTGGATTGGCCATGCTAAATTGCCCCTTAGTGTCAGGAGGACTAGCTAGGGTAAATGCATAGGGTTATGGGGATAGGGCCTGGGTGGGATTGTGGTCAGTGCAGACTCGATGGGCCAAATGACCTCCTTCTTTTCTGTAGGATTCTATCATTCCCCATCAAGCCTTTTCTGGAACTTTCCTCGCTTAGAAATCTTATCATGTCAGTTAGCTTGAGCCCCTTTCCATTTAGTCCAGTGGCGGGAAGTTAACTCCAAACCATTGTGGTGATACTTGGCCTCCATAGAAGTAACAACATTTAAAACTCACTCACCAGAACTTGTACATTTTGGTACTTCCACTAACTCTTACCTGTTGATATAAGCTTCTTGGAAAAGGCCTTCCATTCCATTAAAGGTTATATTATTTAATTTCCTTATTTTTACTTGAGGAAGGATGTGGTGGCACTGAAGGAAGTTTGAAGAGGGTTCACCAGATTGCTTCCAGGAATGAAAGGGTTGTCATACAAGGAGTGGTTGAATAGTTTTGGCTTGTACTCGCTGGAGTTCAGAAGAATGGGGTGGGAGGGATCTGATTGAGGTATATAAAATGCTTGAGGGGATTGATAAGGTGGGCGTTGAACACATGTCCTCCCTTGTGGGACAGTTGAGAACAAGAGGTCATAGATATGAAGTGAGAGGAGGTAGGTCAAAAACTGAGATGCGGAGAAACTTCTTCCCTCAGAGGGTTGTGAATCTGTGGAATTCGCTGCCCCAGAGTAATTTAATTTATTTGTTCATGGGATGTGGGCATCACGGGCTGAGCCAGCATTTATTGCCCATCCCTTAGAGCATTTAAGAGTCAGCCACATAGCTGTGGATCTGGAATAATGTGCAGGCCAGACTAGGTAAGGATGGCAGATTTCCTTCCCTATAAGACATTAGTGAACCAGATAGGGTTTTTTTTACGACAATGGTTTCATGTTCATCATTAGACTTTAAATTCCAGATTTTTATTGAATTCAAATTTCACCAAGTGCCATGGTGAGATTCGAATCCAGGTTCCCAGAGCATTGCCCAGGGTCTCTGAATTAGGAGTCCAACGACAATACCACTACGCCACCGCCTCTCCCCATGAGTGCAGTGGAGGCAAGATCAATCAACAGATTCAAGAAAGAAATAGATATGTTTTGGTGAAAAGCAGGATAAAGGGGAACAGGCAGGAAAGTGAAGTTGAGACCTGGATCAGATCAGCCATGATCATGTTAAATGGCGGAGCGGGCTCAAAGGGCTGATTTGCCTACTCCTACTCCTAATTCCTATGTTCCTTTACCGGAAGACCTGATCTCAGCTAGACAGAGGCAGCAGTGCTATAATTGGCATGGCGCACGTGTGCGAATGAAGTGGAAGTCACCCATAGCTCATCTTCCCTTGAGCCAGCAAGAGGCAGCTTCTGGAGGGAAGAGGGGTGAATTTGAGAAAAGAAATGTCCACAAGAGAATTCATCCCAAAATGCCAGGATGGCCACAATGAATCTGGATCTGAGATATTGAAACACGATGAAGTCTAATTTCACACTTCCTGTTGGTGTGAACACTGCAAATGTAGGGATCGTGGAATATCCCTTACACTCAGAAACATAAGCAATTTTATTTGTCAGTAAGTCCACCACAACAGAAAATGCAGTGCAGGGACTTGTAAAATACCTTGAAAAATATAACAAGCGATTTTTGGATAGATTTATAATTAACAATTCTGGAATGATCACATACAGGGCAAGCCTTCTTCAAACTATTCCATTTTTATTGCAAATTATCATTTGTACTCTGGATAGAATTCAATCCCGCGTACAATAAATATATTTCAACAGATTTTCACTCTGAAGGGAACTGTGCTGCCCTCTGATATGTAATTCGATACCTTTAACAGTGGAATGCATCCTTTCTTTTTGGTTTTCTTTCTTTTGCTGAACTGTGGGGGTGATCTAGTGTTTCACTTTTAATTGCATCAATGTTCAATCTTCACCATTGCTTAAGTTTAGGTGTTGAAACAAAGTAATTGTTTTTTTAAAAACCGGGCTTTCCTGACACTTATATGTGCAATGTAATGAACGGTAATTAGTACATACCACAGCTGCAGAATTGCTTAGACTAAGAGCATTCACGAGTGGTCTCTTGCGGGAAGCGTTGATAAAGCGAAGATCTGTTGTTTGTGTTTAACAGAGAAAAATGAAGAGGCCACTTGGCTTTAAAGGAGAATACTTATGAAATATCAGCTAAAAGTAACTTGCCATTTTTCCACTTTTTCCATTGGCAAATTATCTCTTTGATTTGAGGGGAATGTTTGCCGAAAGGGCGGCACGGTGGCACAGTGGTTAGCACTGCTGCCTCACAGCACCAGGGACCCAAGTTCAATTCCCGGCTCGGGTCACTGTCTGTTTGGAGTTTGCACGTTCTCCCTGTGTCTGCGTGGGTTTCCTCCGGGTGCTCCGGTTTCTTCCCACACTCCAAAGTTGTGTGGGTTAGGTTGATTGGTCATGCTAAATTGACCCTTAGGGCCCGATTTTTACCATTTTGATTCTAAGTGCTGAATCTGGGAGTGTTTCAGATCTGACTTTTAGACCCGTTCTCAGGCTCCCCCGTACGCACTCTGACTGAAAAAAAAGCAGCGATTCTGAATCGTGCTGCAGAAGCCTGTGGGTGGGGCTTATCGCGCCCGAAACACTGCAGCTCCGATCGGAGTCTTCAACTGTGCATGCGCAGTAAAAAAAATTGAAAAACGCTCCCCTGCCACATCGCTTTAGTGCCAGATAATGCCTCCCCTCCCCGCCCCAGTCCCCACAAACATTGGCCGACCCCCACAACATAACTGTCCCTTTATCCCCCCCACCCCCCCTGCTACCCAGACCAATCGCAGCCCCTTGCCCCCCTTCCACGCCCCCCCCCACCGATCACACGCAGAGTGGCAGCGGACGCTCCCCCCCCCCCCCCCTCCAGAGAGCCATCTGACCCACCTCTCTCCCCGCCCCCCCCCCCAACAATCAAGCTGGCCAGCGATCAGGAGGCCGGCAGTGTGGGGTTACTGCACATGTGCCGATCTCCACTGTGACAGATTGGCACATGCTCAGTGGCCTGCTCAGCGCTATGCTGCTGGCCTCTCCAGCAGGAATAGGCCCCGCCTCTGATTTTTAATCATATTCACACGAGTGCACTCTGCAATGCACAGAGTGTGGGAAATTTTGAAACTCCCGCTGAAAAAACCAGTGTGATTCACTCCAGATTTATGTGAATTCGACAATTAGAATTTCTTTGGGACAATCCCATTGTTTCGAATCCATAAGACTACTTCAAAGCTAAGCGGCACAGTGGTTAGCACTGCTGCCTCACAGCACCAGGGACCTGGGTTCGATTCCTGGCTTGGGTCACTGTGTGGAGTCTGCACATTCTCCCCGTGTCTGCGTGAGTTTCTTTTGGATGCCCTGGTTTCCCCCCACATTCCAAAGATGTGCGGGTTAGGTGGATTGACAATGCTAAATTGCCCCTTAGTGTCAGGTGGACTAGCTAGGCTAAATGTATGGGGTTATGGGGATAGGCCCTGGGTGGGATTGTGGTCGGTGCAGATTCGATGGCCCAAATGGCCTCCTTCTGCACAGTATGATTCTATGATTCTGAAGAGATGGAGAAATGTGATGGATTTTATACTGTTTAAGAGGGTGTGGAGCAAAATAGGTTAGTGGTAGGTGTGAGAGATTGCACAAAGCTGTTTAGGGCACAAGATAAAGGAAGTGTTAATGACAGCGTTAAGGACTATAGAAGGTGGTATAAAGGTAAGATATCACAATGTGTTCTGAGGAGAACTGTGCTCAGTGAAAGCAAACATTTGGAACAAGTGACAGATGGCCCTATGGGGGAGGGGTGGGGTTGCGCTGGGACCTTTCTTTGCATAAAGAAAAGGTCAAGATGGAGGAGAAAATTCACAGTCTGAAGTTGCTGAACTCAAATGTTGAGTCCAGAGGGCCTTATGCATAATGTGGCATATGAAGACATAATGTGCTTTACTGAAGGATGAAGCTTTGCAGAACACCTTCGATTATTCCATAAGCATGACCCCAACCTTCCTGTTGCATGCCATTTCAACTCACTATCTTGCTCTTATGCCCAGATGCCCATCCCTGACCTGCTACAATGTTCCAGTTAAGCCCAACAAAAACACCTTCACCTTCTGATTAGACACATTCTGGACTCAAGATTGAGTTCAACAACATGGGCTACATTCATGACCCTTTGTAGTCTCTTGCGGTCTTGGACAGAGCATGAGCGATACCAAGCTGAGATACAACCAGAAAGAATGCTTTCCATGGTGCATCTGTAAAGGTTGGTGAGAGTCGTAGCTGACATGCCAAATTTCCTTTGTATTCTGAGAAAGTAGAGGCGTTGGTGGGCTTTCTTAACTATAGTGTTGGTATAGGAGGACCAGGACAGGTTGTTGGTGACCTGGACACCTAAAAACTTGAAGCTCTCGACCCTTTCTACTTCGACCCCATTGATGTAGCCAGGGGCATATTCTCCTTTTCACTTCTTGAAGTCGATGACAATCTCCTGTGTTTTGTTGACATTGAGGGAGAGTTTGTCGCCACACCAGTTCACCAGATTCTTTATCTCATTCCTGTACTCTGTCTCGTCATTGTTTGAGATCTGACCCACTCCGGTAGTGTCATCAGCAAACTTGAAAATCGAATTGGAGGGGAATTTGGCCACACAGTCATAGGTGCATAAGGAGTATAGTAGGCGGCTGAGAACACAGCCTTGTGAGGCACCAGTGTTGAGGATGAACATGGAGGAGGTGTTGTTGCCTATCCTTACTGATTATGGTCTGTGAGTTAGGAAGTTCAGGACCCAGTCGCAGAGGGAGGTGCCGAGGCCCAGGCCACAGAGTTTGGAGATGAGTTTCATAGGAATAATGCTGTTAAAGGCTGAGCTGTAGTCAATAAATAGGAGTCTGACATAGGTGTCTTTGTTATCTAGGTGTTCCAGGGTTGAGTGCAGGGCCAGTGAGATGGCATCTGCTGTGGATCTGTTGTAGCAGTAGGTGAACTGTAGTGGATCCAGGCAGTCTGGAAGGCTGGAATTGATTTGTGCCATGACTGGCCTTTCAAAGCACTTCATAATGATGGATGTCAGAGCCACTGGACAACAGTCATTAAGGCACGCTGCTTGGCTTTTCTTTGGTACTGGGATGATGGCTGTCTTCTTGAAGCAGATAGGGACCTGAGATTGTTGTAAAGAGAGGTTGAAGATGACTGCGAATACCCCCGCTGGCTGATCCATGCAGGATCTGAGTGCTCGCCTGGGTACCCCATCCGGGCCAGTCGCTTTCTATGGGTTGACCTTCGAGAAAGCTGCTCTGACATCTGCGATGGTGACCTCAGATATAGGTTCATCCAGGGCTTCCAGGGTGGAGGGCATGTTCTCGCTGATAAAGGATGTTCTTGCTCAAAAAGGGCGTAGAATGCATTGAGGTCATCAAGGAGGGGTGCGTTGGAGTTGGTGATTTTACGTGCCTTCATCTTGTATATCACATGCAGAAATAAAATTCAGAGTAGAGAAGCTTGGATTCCAATTGTGATTCTAATCTAATAAAGGATGCTACATTATGCAATGTAACTATCAATTGTGTAATCCCTAAAATTGAGATTTTTTTCCTTGGAAGAATCTGAAAGATGTTGTGAAACAAAATCAGGATGTTTAAATGTTAGTGAGTTCATTTGGGGTGGGGAAGATGAACTAAAAAGCTTGACATTGAATTGAATCACTGTGCATTTCTGAGCCATTTAATCACACTATTTAATAATATCTCAACCTTATGACAAATCAACTGCTCTGATTTCCTCCACTCCATCTGATGAAGGAGCAGCGCTCCGAAAGCTTATGGTATTTGCTACCAAATAAACCTGTTGGACTTTAACCTGGTGTTGTGAGACTTCTTACTGGTTTCCTCCCACAGTCCAAAAGACATGCTGGTTAGGTGCATTGGCCATGCTAAATTCTCCCTTAGTGTAACCGAACAGGCGCCAGAGTGTGGCGACTAGGGGATTTTCACAGTAACTTCACTGCAGTGTTAATGTAAGCCTACTTGCGATACTAATAAATAAATCAACTTTTTAATTAATTTTGAGACAGCCACAATCTGTTGGCTTTTACCTCTGTTATTTGGTTTGGATGAAGTGGTGGCACTACTGCTTCACAGCACCAGGGACCCGAGTTCGATTCCTGGCTTGGATCACTGACTGCGTGGAGTCTGCACGTTCTCCTTGTGTCTGTGTGGGTTTCCTCCGGGTGCTCCAGTTTCCTCCCACAGTCTGAAAGATCTGCTGGTTATATGTATTGGCCGTGCTAAATTCTCCCTCAGTGTACCCGAACAGACACCGGAGTGTGGCAACTAGGGGATTTTCACAGGGACTTCATTGCTGTGTTAATGTAAGCCTACTTGTGACACTAATAAATAAACTTTAACCAACTTTAAATAAAGCAGGTATAGTTGTTCATCTTGCTTGGGCACAAAAGTACATTTAACAAGGCAACTAGGAATGGGCAATAAATGCTGGCCAGCCAGCGACGCCCATGTCCCACGAATTAGAGGCAGCACGGTGGCACAATGGTTAACACTGCTGCCTCACAGCATCAGGGACCCGGGTTCAATTCCGGCCTCAGGTCACTGTCTGTGTGGAGTTTGCACGTTCTCCTCGTGTCTGCGTGGGTTTCCTCCGGGTGCTCCAGTTTTCTCCCACACTTCAAAGATGTACGGGTTAAGTTGATTGGCCATGTTAAATTGACCCTAGTGTCAGGGGATTAGTGGGGTTAATATGTGGGGTTACGGGAAAAGGGCCTGGGTGGGATTGTGTTCGGTGCAGACTCAATGGGCCGAATGGCTTCTTTCTGCACTGTCGGGATTCTATTGCTTTGAATGGATTAAAAGGAAATACTGAAAAGAACAAGGGAAGGATTAAAATTCATGGCGATTTATTTAAAATGGAGAGTGATCAAAAAAGCTTTCAACAGAGAAAGGTTAGAGAATGATGGTGTATCAGACAAATCAGAGTTTGAGCTGTATCAGCAGGCATGTGAGCACAGGCGACCTCCGCTATTGTGACTTTCAGTTTCGCAGGTCACATAGTGTGATAGCAAGTACATTGTGAGCACAATGAAGCTTCGTTTCAATATGATCTAGGTTTCCCCAGAGGGAAATGTTTCACAAGTGAAACAAATAGCAATAAATTCATTGAAAATTATATTTCTGCACTGACTGAGTTTGGGTTGTATTTCTCCTTGTACACCAGCAACGGAAAATCAGTGTGCTTGCATTCAGTGGATACAGAAACATAGCTCTGATGTTGACATGATATACTACATTAAAAAAAAACAGATAAATACAATCAGGTTGACTCTTAGCGGAAAGATTTTACAGTGCGGAAATTTCTTGAAATGCAATAACATTTTACCAGCACTATTTGCTTACACATTCCTGTAATCATAGAATCCCAATAGTGCAGGAGGAGGCCATTCAGCCCATCAAGGCTGCACCGACAACATTCCCACCCAGGCCCTGTCCCCGTAACCCCAAGTATTTTACCCACTAATCCTCCTGACACTAAGGGCAATTTAGCATGGCCAAACCACCTAACTCGCACATCTTTGGAGTAATGTGCAAGTTTGAACAGTCCTCCCATATCTGAGAAAGTTCTCCTCGCATTGCATTCATATAGTAAGATACAAGAGAAAGCATTTTGTCTGATATATCATCATTCTCTAATCTCTGATCTTTCTCTGTTGAAATCTTTTTTGATCACTCTCTACTTTAAAGAAGTCACCATGAATTTTAATCCTTCCTTTGTTCCTTTCACTATTTTTAAAAAATGTATTCAGGGGGCACGGGCATCGCTGGCTGGCCAGTATTTATTGCCCATCTGTAGTTGCCCTTGAACTGAGTGGCTTTGCTGAGTCAATTTCAGAGGGCAGTTGAGAGTCAACCACATTGCTGTGGCTCTGAAGTCACACATAGGCCAGACTGGGTAAGGATGGCAGATTTCCTTCCCTAAAGGACATTGGTGAACCAGATGGGATATTCGGACAATCGACAATGGATTCATGATCATCAGTAGATTCTTAATTCCAGATATTTTTATTGAATTAAAATTCCACCATCTGCCGTGGCGGGATTGGAACCCGGGTTCCCCAGAACCTTAGCTGAGTTTTTGAATTAATAGTCTAATGATAATATCACTAGGCCTTCCAACATGGTTACTTGGACGCTTTTCTTTCATCTCAATATGTTTTTTGAAAAGAACTTCAAAAATGTAGAACACTTTTCTTTCATTGATTTTTCTCTTCTTCATTACCCACCCACCGCACACCCCACCTCACTCAGGTTTGTGCAGGTAATATGGAAATCGTAGGGTAAACACTCCATTGTGGAACAATGGGACAGCCAGCAATTCTACTTTTACAGGCGGGTTGGGTTGCAAACCGTGTTTGGATGTTATGCTGTGAGGATGCTTGGTAATCTTTGGGAATCAGGGATTTGATACATTGAATCTTTCTTCAGGACATTGAAGAGGTTGGGTCAAGTCCACAATGTGTTAGATTTCATGCAGCATTTTTTAAGTAATCGTTCATGGAAAGATCGGACTCTGTTGCTCCTCCCTAGTTGCTGTTGAGAAGGTGCTGGTGTTCTGCAGTCCATGTGGTGATGGTACATCCACAGTGCCACTAGGTGATTGTATAAAGGGTTAACAGCTATTATGCTCATAGATGATATACATCATTGGCGATGTAAGATCATGTTACTAGAGTTCAAAGAGAGATAGTTCTGGAAGGAGCCCTATGAGTACCTATCCATGCCTGTAGTTGTATATAATTAATAAATGTTTGATAGTTTCTCAAGGTCTTGTTTCGAGCAATCTAAGTTGAACACATCCAGGGAACATTACCGATGACATGTTATAGGAGCAGTGGTAAACCTACTGAAAAGTACAGACACAAGATGAAACTGATGGTGATGAGAAAATTAAAGCTACCAGATACAAGACAGCTAAGGTACAATTGAGCTTGAACATCTGAGGGAAAAGTATCAATGGAGTCCCAAGGCAGTTAAGTAGCAGACAATCATTGTGAAAGTCCTACCTTTAGCCAAATCCTTTGACTACATGGAAGGGCCCAACCAAGCAACACACTGGCAAAACTTATGTCACAGATTCAAAAGTTACAGGGCAACTTTGGGGTTAGCATAGAAGCCTTATAAAGAACAGGTCAGCACACTTCTCTATTCCAATGGGAGCAGCGGAGATGACATTTAAATAAGACATGGTGTTCATGACGACACAGCGAATAAGTTAGTAAGGCCTTTGATGTCTTACATTGCAGCCATTAGGTGATTTCAACAGAGCTCTGGAGATGACTTTAGCAGTCGGTTGGAGATACTTTGTTGGCTTGGTTCAGTTTTGCACTTTGTTGAAGAAGACATCTTTTGATTGTTTCCAGAGAGAGCGATGACGTATCTGTACATGTCTGCATGGGTGACCATCCTTTTCTTCCTGTTGTTTGCTTCTCCCTATTACAACTCTTGTCTCCAGTGAGAGAGGGAGGGAGAGAGAGAAAGAGGAAGACGGAGAGATTGTTTGTTGTTCTCCACTCTTCCAACACTGGTTTTCAGAGCTAGTTTTAATATCATTTTCCCGTGTATTCCCGGGAGGGAAGTAGGCATATCTTGCATCCAAAATCCATCTTGCTTTCATCTCAGAAACATTTTGACACGTTCTGAGATATAAAACAACAGGAAATGGCTTTTGGATATCTGATGGCTGGGGGGACAGTTTCCTTTGCCTTCACAAACAGAGGGGATTAAAACCCATCCTTTTGGATTTTATATTCCTTCCTTTCCAGTGTCTCTGTTTGACATGGGACCTGACACGTTTCCAGGTATAAAGTTCCAAGAAACCTCTCGGGACATTTTAATCCACGTCGGAATTTTCTCACAAGCGTCCCTTTCCAGCATCAGTTATTTTTTGATTGTTGTATTTCTTTGTATTTTTCTTTAACATAAGTCTCCTTTAAGCAGTTAAATATATTTGTTGTAGGTTGGGTGTTGCTCTCACTCTGATATTGTGTCAATTGTTGTGACATGCTTCACTGAGACATAGGGTTTTGTCGACATCACCAGGTTGCCTAGTCACCAGGGGCCAATGGAGATGCTGGAAGAGCGGTCCATGCTGTTATTTCTTTGAAGAAGAAAAATAATGAGATTAACTTATCTTTACTGAGTTACCAGTCTACACCATTGAGTGGTCCGACTCCATCGGAGCCCTTACTGAGCTGGAGATTAGATACACAGCGCCTGAGCCTCCCACATACCTTCACCCAGAACTCAAAGTGATAGAGATAGAATCTGACGGAACAGATCATTGGTGTGCTGAAACAACATTCCCACTGGCTGGCCCACTCTTAAGGAGCCCTGCAATACTTGGCAGAGCGATTGTCAATGTTTGCCTACTGCGTACGGTACAGCCTCACCATCGTGAGGGAAGAGCCATTATCACCAGCTACATGGTAGGCAGCTAAGCAGAAGGAGGAAGAATGGAAAGGTGAAGGGAGGAAGCAACCTAGACATCCCCTTTCACCTGTCTGCATCTGAGTGTGCTACCAGAAACAGCAATCCCAATTCCCCAATCTCCAACAGTTTCACCCGATTTCTTCCCTCTGTTGGTGAAGCATGTTTGGTAAAAGCCTTTTAGTGGAGGCAACTGTGAGGATGACCACAAATAGCTCGAAGCTCAGAAGGTCTGAACCGTGGCTTGCACCATCAGCTGTTTGGCTGACAGGCAACAGCAAGGACATTGGTAAAGTGGCAGCCATGGGAGGACTAATCCTACCTTTCTGAGAGGCAGGACAGCAAGGGGGATGTGTTCCTTAGAGTCACCACTGCTCCCCCAGGAGTTATATCTTCAATCTTAGCAATCTGTTGGAGAATGAATTGCTGGACTGCTGTGACACAGTGCAAATCCCTTTGTATCCTTCAACCTATTTTATTTACTTATTTTGTTAGTGTCACAAGTAGGCTTACATTAATACTGCAATGAAGTTACTGTTAAAACTCCCCAGCTGCCACATTCCGACACCTGTTCAGGTACACTGAGGGAGAATTTAGCATGACCAATGCACCAACAGCCATGATATCAGCAGTCTTGCCTTGTATGGCACCAGAATGAGCTTCCACTGCAGCACCCAAACCCTGCCACAATTTGTACAGCAATGAAAGTACAGCAATGCTCATCAAATGCTACAAAATGTTTGGATCCACAAGTTTGCAAATGGGAGTTGGCCACTACAACCATGCTCTGTCAGAGAGTTGGTATAGACTTGATGGGCCGAATGGCCTCCTTCTGCACTGTAGGATTCTATGATGAAGAAAGGATGGGCATCAAGTTCTGCACAAGATCCTCTGCCAAGTTGGCGCCATGCCTCTTGACATAGGCCACAAGCTGGCTTCCCAACACACCAAGCATTTTGTTGTGCAACCGCATCGGCATTCTTCCATAGGCTGCCCCATCAAAGTACTCACCTGAGTCCTCTGCAGCAGCACTCAGTTCCGAGCTCAGCTGTCTTTGCCCTGTACCATGGCTGCAGCCTGCTTGTGTGCAGAGTCTCACCATGGTGAGGATCCCACTTCCCTGTGATTCTCTGAATGACACATTGGGCGGAATTTTCCTGTCCCACTCGCCATGGGAATCATAGCGGGTGGGGGCCGACCATGCAAAGGCCCATTGACCTTGGAAGGGATTTTCCGGTTTTGGGATGAGTGTGGCCGAAAATCTCCTGCCTGTCATGTCTTGTAACCTGCTCTCTCCCATGCAATGCAATTGGGAAAACAAAAGGCAAATGTAATTTAACACGAAGAAATGTAAAATATTGTCTGATATTCCAGCAAAGATCGAATCAACATCATACAACAAATGTAAATTAGATATACCTGGAAAGGAACCGAGCAGAGAAATTAAACTTGTTACCCACAAAGCAATTTTTAAAAAATACTTATGGAATGACAAGATGAAAGGTGTAATTCTACTGATCAGTTTCCCTGTAATTCTAGTTTTGTTGTGTGCACCTGGAGGAAGCCCACGAAGACACGGGGAGAACGTGCAAACTCCACACAGACAGTCACCCAAGGTCGGAATTGAACCCATGTTCCTGGCACTGTGAAGCAACCATGCTAACCACTGTGCCACCGTGTTGCCACACATGTGCACAGTTCACTTGAAGTATTGTTCCAAGATTAGGGGTAATACCTGCGTAACACTGAGCACCTACTCCAGTAACAATGCACCTCCGCTTTAAGAGATGCAGGCTGCCTTTAAACAGCATGGGCCAGGTTTCAGTGGTGCTGGCCATTCAAGGTAGTGCCAGTTGCTGATGCATTCGGCCAATCAACAATTCAGATCACACTGGTTGGGCTGCAAAATCAGTGAAATAAACTGGCAACACAAAGTTGGTGCACTGCATTCATCGCACTCAATGGGCATGAATTATTTGCACATCGTGATCTCCGTGTTCTTTTTGCCATCAAAATTAGCCCCCAGTATCCATAAAGGAAAGTGTCGCCATTGATAATCATGTAGTAAACTGATGAAAGCTTGGCACCGTTAAAAGTTGCACAATACCTATCTCATTTGGTACATCAAACGCATTCTGTTTTTTAACTGAATTAAAGACTTGAACTACAGTCCTTCACAAAGCCTGAACAGTCGACAGTGTTCTGCAGTGAGTCATAGAATCCCTACAGTACAGAAGGACGCCATTCAGCCCATCGAGTCTGCACCGACCACAAACCCACCCAGGCCCTATTTCCGTAACCCCACATATTCAGCTAATCCCCCTGATACTAGGGGCAATTTAGCATGGCCAATCAACCTAACTCGTACATCTTTGGACTGTGGGAGGAAACCGGAGCACCCGGAGGAAACCCACGCAGACATGAGGAGAATGTGCAAACTCCCCACAGACAGTGACCTAAGGCCGGAATTGAACCCGGGTCCCTGGCACTGTGAGTCAGCAGTGCTAACTACTGTTCGTGCTCCCGAAAATCTTCTAAATCCAAAATCTGAAAGGCATTGTCCTTTAATAACCTTCCTACCCCTTCTAAAACAATGGGGAAAAAATCATGACCAGCCAGGGAGAGAAAAAAACACGTACCTTCTATTGCTCAAACTACAAGTGTATGAAATCAGTATTTTATTTGCTGGGGCTGCTTGAGTTCTGTCGACCTTGAGTAGATGTCAGGGGCGCTGTGTCTGCTGTCATTGGATCTGATATTAATATCAGTCCCCGTCTGCAGAAATAAGACTGCAGCCCATGCGATGATGTCAGATTGCCACAACCGTGGCTGAAGAACAGTTGTTAGCTCCACCCCCTCGCCCCCCCCACCGCCCCCCCCCCCCGCCCCCCCCCCCGCCCCCCCCCCCCCCCCCCCCCCTCCGTTATTAGCACCAGTCCAGATGAGGAATGAACACATCATGGTGTTAGAAACTGAGCGATAATGAAATAAACATTGCTGGCATATTGGGAATTTTAGCATCCAACTGCTTGTGTTGGCACAAGGTATGAGCACATCCCTTAATATATCCTTGCATTTTTGAAGGGTCAGCACTATCATTGGATTCTGTTACGATGAGATCATAAGGAAAGTCAAAGATGAGATAAAATCAGTTGACTTGTGGAAATTGTCTTTCTGGTATCCCAGCGTCCCCTGAAAGCATCAATTTGCATCTTATATGTCCTTAATATTCTGACTATGCTCCTCTCCCTAATGCAGAACTACAAACATTTATCACACTTTGAGTAAAGATGTTTTTTTTAAAATATCAGTTTTAACTTTAATTTTCACTGATTTATATTGATGCCCTCTGCTCCAACCCTTATGGCATTATTTAAAACAATTCTTCCCTGTTCAGCTTCTTCACATATCCTTATTAGCGTATGTTAACTTGCTGACTTCCCAGTCAATGCCCTCTTTCTAGATGGTAGAACTTAAATTTAGTTAGCATTCTCTTCACACTTTTCTGGCATCTCTTAGTTCTCTCTCCAATGCACATTTATGCTATTTTTAGGGTGGGAAATGAACATCACCCTCCCAAGATGGGCCTTACCCGAGTATTATGTAGCATTAGTATTGCCACTGGATGGATCAACTCTAATACTTCCCTGGTTATGGAGCTGACAGGGGAACCTGCCTACTGTTTAAAGTTTATATATTAGTGTCACAAGTAGGCTTACATTCACACTGCAGTAAAGTTACTGTGAAAATCCCCCAGTCGCCACACTCGGGCGCCTGTTTGGGTACACTGAGGGAAAACTTAGCACAGCCAATGCACCTAACCGGCACGTCTTTCAGACTGTGGGAGGAAACCGGAGCACCCGGAGGAAACCCATGCAGACACGGGGAGAACGTGCAAACTCCACACAGACAGTGACCCAAGCTGGGAATTGAACCTGAATCCCTGGTGCTGTGTGCCGGCAGTGCCACTCTGAATGTGCAAGTTAGAAATTTGGATACTTGACGACTGCACTTCTGGATTTCTACTGTGTTTCCTGTGGATGGTATCCACAGAAATGGGAAGGTGGGAAATCCAATCTGTCAGGTTTTAATGAGGCCAGAGAATTAAAATTCCCTGGGCTTGCTTCCTGGGGCAGCGGGTGAGTTTCCAACTCATTCTGTTACCTACAACTCAAAATCTGACAATGCTTTTAAGAGGAGGGCTGCTTAAAAGTGACCAATGAGCCTTCTGAGGTGGGCAAAATATCTTAGGAAGGGCACTTAGAATACTTCTGAAGACAGACTTAAGTGACGTTTGGAGTGGAATTTGTTTGTAATGGCATGGTGTGGTGTGTGAAAAACACAGTCTGTTATCTTTGCAGCTGGACAAAGGAGGTAAATATAGCATAAATGCCAAAAGACACCTTAGTGACACAACTCTGCTGGAAGTGGACCTAAACAAGTGCCAGTGGTGACTTAACGTAGGTAAAATAGGGTTGCATTAATCACACAATGATCAAAGACTGAAAGGCCACTGGCTTCCAAATATGACAATTAATTATGTTTTTGCTCACTCATGGGATGTGTGTGTTGCTGGCTGGGCTAGCATTTATTGCCCATCCCTAACTGCCCTCCATTTCCGAGGGCATTTGAGAGTCAATCACATTGCTGTGCATCTGGAGTCACATGTAGGCCAGACTAGGTAAGGATGGCAGATTTCCTTCCTTAAAGAACATTAGTGAACCAGATGGGTTTTATGACAATCGACAATGGTTTCAAGGCCGTCATTAGACTTTGAATTCAAATTTTACCATCTGCCATGGTGGGATTTGAACCTGGGTCCCCAGAGCATTGACTTTGGTCTCTGGATGACTAGTCCAGTGACAATAACACTTGGCTACTGCCTCTCCCTTTATTGTTTGAGAAAAAGAATATATGAATGTCATCACATCAGTCTAAGTTGCTAGTGACATAAATATGCACATCGATTCTATCTACATAATAATGGTACACATTTCTGGGCATATGAAGGTATCCCAAATATTTATAAGCAAGGAGGCCACTTTTTTGAAGATCTTCTTCAGCCACAGTTTTTCTGTTTGGTCCAAATGCTTTCATTTCTATCCAAATTATTCTTAACTTGGAAACTGTATTGTTGGTACACAACTGAGTCGCGTGGACTGCGGCAATCCGGAAATCCGGCCTCTGTCGATTTAGCGATGTCAACTAGAGGCAGTAGTTGGAGGGGCTTCAATTGGCCTGAGCACGCTGGGGAAAAGGAATATAAACTTCTTGATCACTGTCCATTGCCCTCTGCAGCATGTATGCGGCTGCTAGGTCAAGGTCAGAGGATCAATGTTTCATGCCCTTGATGGTGGAAAAGCCTATTGGATTTAATGTCTTGGCTCACACATCATGACTGGCTACTTGGGTGAACACGAACAGGCATCGGTTACATGTGAAAGACCTCAAAGGATAAAATGAGACAAGAAATTAATTTCCATTTGAAATAATAAGTATTTTATCTTGATCCGAATCACATAGTGTATTGAGAATTGTATTGTGCACTTTGTCCATTTCAGGTTACGATACTGTATGCCAGCAGAGGGAGTTTAGATGGATAACAAAGGAATCTATGTTTTAACAGCATGTGCAGTTGTTTCTGAATTCTTCTTATTGAATCTTACTGTTTTTTCCCAAGTACCTCACAATTCAGAATGACCGTGAGGTTATAAAATAAAAATGATCACGTTTGAGTCAATGGCACTCATTAAAACAGAATGGGTCTGCTTCCATGAATGTTTCTGACAGCAAACTTTAAGATAAATGTGAATCTTTGTGAGCCATGTGATTTATAGGAATATATTAAATATCAGTTTTGAAATGTTTCACATTAAGTCGTGGTCAACCTCCAGAGTTTGGGAGATTTTCGAGTGATGATTCATCCTGTCGGACTCAAACCAGGAAGTTGTTCATCTGGACAACAACGATGAAGTTTGACTGTTCTATTCATACACAATTTGCCAAACATTTGACAAATGAATTAAGGAAAGAGCAACCACGCATGCACACACACACATGTACTTCGACGCATACTTATACTCACACACACATCATACATTCATATAAATGTATTTGCATATGCATATACACATTACACAGCACATTTGTGTCAGTGTCCACACATACATGTATACGTCTCAATATTTGCTTTTAGTTGTAAGAAAGAGAACACATTTGGCCTTTTGGAAGCATAGAATCCGTACTGTACAGAAGGAGGCCATACAGCCCATCGAGTCTGTACTGACTACAATCCCACCTGGGTCCTATTCCCGTAACCAAACACATTTACCCTAGCTAATCCCCCTGGCACTGGGGTCAATTTAACACGGCCGATCAACCTAACCTGCACATATTTGGACCGTAGGAAGAAACCAGAGCATCCGGAGGAAACCCACGCAGACATGGGGAGAAAGTGCAAACTCCACGCTGACAGTTACCCAAGCCCGGAATTGAATCTGGGTCCCTGGCGCTGTGAGGCAGCAGTGCTAACCACTGTGCCACCGTGCTGCATTTCTTGGATGATTGAGAAAATGCAGGGTGAATTTCCATGGGAGTTCTTCCTATTCTTTGTCATCATCTCGGTGGAATGACCGTAGGAAAATGAGACAAGTGAGCGATCCTGATGCTTCTACTCTTTTTTCTCTCTCTGTTGTTTCCAGAGCTCTTGCACCAAGGTTTAGGTGGATAATTGGGAGAATTCCCGCCAAACATCTCTTGTCACCACCCTCCCTCAACTCCACCCAAACCACTATAGTGCTTTTCGATGACAGATTTGAACGACTCAGAACTAATTCCTAAAATTTGCATTTATTTGGCTCCTTATTCTAATTAGCTTCAAAACAAAATCCGCCAACATGGTAGACTTAGAAACAAAGGAAAACATGTGCTTCCTTTGGATTGAATTTCATCGAACTAATAAATGATTATGTATCTCTCATGAATCGGGCGGCACGGTAGCACAGTAGGGCGGCACGGTAGCACAGTGGTTAGCACTGCTGCTTCACAGCTCCAGGGTCCCGGGTTCGATTCCCGGCTCGGGTCACTGTCTGTGTGGAGTTTGCACATTCTCCTCATGTCTGCGTGGGTTTCCTCCGGGTGCTCCGGTTTCCTCCCACAGTCCAAAGATGTGCGGGTTAGGTTGATTGGCCAGGTTAAAAATTGTCCCTTAGAGTCCTGGGATGCGTAGGTTAGAGGGATTAGCGGGTAAAATATGTGGGGGTAGGGCCTGGGTGGGATTGTGGTCGGTGCAGACTCGATGGGCCGAATGGCCTCCTTCTGCACTGTAGGGTTTCTATGTTTCTATGAATCCATAACGTTAGTGTAGACACTCTGTTCAACCATGGGGAATATCAGAGCTGAGACAGATCTTGTTGCCACCTGAATTTCATCCCTTTTTTGCTGGAATTATGTCAGGTGCACAATTTTCTTTTATTCATTCTTGGGACATGTGCGTCGCTGGCTGGCCAGCATTTATCGCCCCTCTCTAGTTACCTTTGGCGGGCAGTTGAGAGTCAACCACATTGCTGCGGCTCTGGAATAACATGCAGGCCAGACCAGATAAGGATGGGAGATTTCCTTCTCTAAATGACATTAGTGAACTAGATGGGTTTTTTCTGATTCTTAATTCCAGATATTGTTTATTGAATTCAAATTCCATCATTTACTGTGGCAGGATTTGAACCTGAGTCCTCAGAATATTAGCTGAGTTTCTGGATTAATAGTCAAGCAATAATACCACTAGGCCATTGCCTCCCCAAATCCTGGATTGACTATCGTCAAGAGCACTAAAGACAATTGTGGCATAACTAATGCCAGCTCACCTGAGATCAGGCAACTCAACATGGACAGGGAATGAAAGTTGTTGGCTTTCGCCTTGTATAGACCAATATCACTTCGTACTTAGCCAATAAGCTGTTCACCGACAGCATGCTCAAGAGTCCTAACAGTTATGTTCGGAACAGGAGTAGTTATAAACAGTTAAAATAATAGGTTAATATAATAAGGAAATCTTTGTGCTGAGGCAAATGAATGTGTGTAATCTCTTTCGCTTTTTGAATAAGACTATTGTGTAATGCGACCATATTTCTTTTTTGCTTCAGTATCCAGTAATGAAAGAGCATCTTGGGGAAGAGTTTGCCACATTATCTTTAGAAATCACTACAGAGTTCCAAATTGGTCATTTTTATTGTGAAAAATGAATGCTTTTTGGCTCCCAATCAGGCCATTTGAAGACCATTTTGACCCATGTGGGTGGGAAGGAAGAAAGCAGTATTTGTATGGAAGAAGACTGTGCTATTACTTTGCAAATGTGAAAGCCAAATGCAGTAAATTATTACTATTTCCCATTAAATACTATCAGGCTTGGAATCTCTCTGCAGGATAAGAATCTTTGTTATTTTATTTCATTTAGTTTTTTTTTCCGTGTTTTTTTTCAATGGCTACTACCTTTTATGAAGTGCTTCGAGCCATTTGGATGAGGTGATAAGGCTCGAAATAATTAAAAACCTTCTCTCCTAATTTCTGCTTCCAGGCTCTTACATTCAATTGAGAGTCTGAAGAATTGTTTTTTTGTTTTGAAATTGGTGCCATAAATGCAATTAGATAATCGTGCGGCTGGAGCTGAATTCTGTGCGGCTTCCTCCACCACGATCACCGAAAAGCTCTGGTACATCTCGGGCAAATTGCTGTTCATACTGCAACATTTTGCCTGTGTGGACGAACAAATATGAATCCTAGCCAGGATAACGGTGTTCATAAATTCGTAAGATATAGGAGCAGAATTAGACCATTTGGCCCATCTAGTCTGCTCCGCCATTCGATCGTGGCTCCTCATCCCCATTTTCCTGCTTTCTCCCCATAACCCTCAACCCATTGCCAATTAAAAATCTGTCTAACTCCTCCTTAAATTTACTCACTGTCCCAGCATCCACCGCATTTTGAGGTAGTGAATTCCACAGATTCACAACCCTTTGGGAGAAGTAGTTTCTCCTCAACTCTGTTTTAAATTTGCTATCCCTTATCCAACTCTTGTCCTAGAATGCCCCACAAGAGGAAGTATCCACTTCACATCTACTTTATCCGTATCTTTAATCACCTTGCATACCTCCATTTGATCTCCCTTCATTCTTCTAAATTCCAGAGAGTATCGGCCTAAACTGCTCAATCTCTCTTCATTCGACAAACCCCTCATCTCTGGAATCAATCTGGTGAATCTCCTCTGAACTGCCTCCAATGCCACTACATCTTTCCTCAAATAAGTGGGTGAAAACTGTGCACAATACTCCAGGTGCAGCCTCACCAATGCCTTGTATAGTTGCAACAATATTTCCTTACCTTTATATTCTATTCCTTTAGCTATAAATGCCAACATTCCATTCATTTTCTTTATTATCTGCTGTACCTGCATGCTCGTTTTTCGTGAATGCTTTTAGGCTCAGAGACCAACACTCAAACCTTAACATAGTTGTGCAACCTAAATTATACACAACTTAGCCGCTTTGATTAGCTTTGTGAAAGAAAGGAACTCCTTAGATCCAAGGCCTGAAAGCTAATTTAGAAAATGATGATACCATGGCAGTGAAGAAAGTCGGGCTTCAAATACATCAAGGTCAGTACTTTTCGGGTGACAAGGTTTCCCTTCCCACCATCCGGGGAGTAGTCGGGGGGACACATCCCCGTCGTTACTGGCAGCCCCGCAATCACTTCACACCTCAAGCAACATTCATTGGCTGGAGGCAGGACTTCTGCCTCTCATACAGGAGGCAGACCAGCCTCAGAGAGCTACCTGATGACCGGTCAACAACTGTCCAGTGCCAGTGGCCCCAGAAGCTGCAGTGGACAGGACATGGCTCTGCAAGCTGCCTGCCACCAATACTGATGGAGCTTTACATCATTGTCCAACTCCATCACAATTCCGTGGTGGAAGACAAAATATAGCACTGTACTACTGGATATTCTTGACTGTTCAAATTGACAGTCAGATTAACATTTTTTTTGCACGTTATATGCAGTGAAACTATGGACAAAGGAGCTTATGGTTTCATTGAGGAATCTCCCCCGTATGAAAACTTGACACTTTCATCATTTTGCTTCATTCAAAGGCCAGTGACTGCACAGCAGTGTGACACAGAGCAGGGATGGCTACTATGCAAGTCATAAACCACAGAGATAAAAACTGGATCAGGAACCAGTGCAATTTCAAAACTGCTCATTGTTTAATACTTGGCAGCTGCGTGGCAAACTATAAATTTCTATCTCCGAGGTCAGAACATTTCCAGTTTAGCAAATTGTTTTAAAGTTGCTAAGAGACCACTTCCAATAAACTGGTACACTTTTAGTTCTGATAGTTAAAAGACAACTGAACCCAAATTATGACAGACTAAGCAGAGAGGTCACTTAGCATTACCCTCAGTATGTTTGTCCACAACCAATTGAGGAATGCTGATCTTGCTCCAAATTTCCGTGAGCACACCTGAGCTTTTTAATTTTTTACTCCATCCCAAGTCAATGCTTAGAATGGACCGGGCAAACACAAATCCATTCCTTGCCTGCTCCAAAAACCAAATTCAAATTCCAATTGAATCCAATTCAAGGTCCCCGCAAGGAAGACAGCAAGATCCAAGCTGACAAGGTGAGGCATTACACCTCATCTTGGGTTCAATCTGACTCTTGATCTTAGCCAAAAGGTCAAGAAGATTTTAATGACACGATTATCACCTCTTATGAGGTGACATACATCAATGGACAAGAAGTTCCAGTTAGGAATGTCCTGCAGTGGGACAAGTCAAATCAAACCAAACCAAACCAAATATTTTGAAAGTCTTGGAACTTCTTTGCATATGACTGGTAAAGTTTATGGTGGGCCAGTTTCAAAGTCTCTGGGGGTGATCTTACCGGCTTGTCCTGTTGGTTGATTGGCATGGCGAGGCGGTAAGAACACGAGAGAGGCAAAAAACTGGGCCTGCGCCTGGTTCCTCGCCTCTCACGATACTACCGGCAGTGTGAATCCAGCATGAACAGCCTTGCGCCCGGGAAGGGAATCAGAATTTAACTATTATTAGTGAGCCCGGGACGGAATCATCCGGGCTCAATGGCCTTGCCGGTGAAGGTCCTCAACGGCGAGGATCAAGTCTGGTCCCCAGCAACGGACCAGATGTAATGGCCTTTCTGTGGGACTGGGGGCCATTGAGGTCCCCCGAGTGGCCAGGAGCAGGAGGGGCACTGCCAGCCTGGGACCAGTGGCAACCTGGCATTACCCACATGGCATCCTGACACTGCCCACTGAGCACCAGGCACTGCCAAGGGGTGGAGCCTATGGGAAGGGGTGTGGCCTGAAGAGTAGGGGGCAAGGCCTAAGGAGAGGCAGGAGGCTGTGTGCCCACTCTGCAGACATGGATCGGTCAGGTCGGCAATCGCCGAGGGGGATTTTTGGGGCAGCGTTCAGCCAGGGGGGTTGGGCACAGGGATGGCAATTGGCCAGGGGGGATTGGGACATGGGCGGTGATCGGCCAGGGGGATGGGGGGGGAGAGCTGGTGCACGATCAGGTAGGGGTGCGATTGTGAGGTGGGGATGTGGTTCTGGGGAGGTGGGGGGAATGAGATATCTCCCAGTATATTAACTGTGTACTTGTGTAAACACTGGGAGATCAGTACATTCGTAATGATGCCCTCTAGTTGTCAGCAGCCAGCTTCCCGGTGAGAATCGACTCCATTCACTCCCCCTAGTGTTGTGAATCACACTTTGCCTTTTTTTGCACTAAATGACATTAGAACGAGTCTGAGAGCTTGCCCAAAAAAATGGGGGTGATTCTCTTCTGTTTTCAAATCGTTAGGGACTTAGAATCTTTTTGGTAAGATCACCCCCTCTTATTCTATTCAAGGATATTTTACACTTGCCATCGGAAGTACTTAGAACATAGACTTCTTTTATGGTATTACCCCAAAACAACTCCAAATTGTGACAGGAGAATGAATGTCTTCCAGTTCCTAACCTCCGTAGAATTTTCTTAATTCCTCCTTTTACTCCCTCTGAGTAGAACGTTTTGGTGATTAACACACATTGAATTGCTGGATGATTAGTTCCCCATGTGGTTCCTCAAAGGGTAAGTTTTCAAAATTCTTGCCAATGTCAGATGCAAAGCTAAGGACAGAAAATTACTCAGTAAAACTCAAACTGAGAGTATCCAAACTTCAGAACCCAGTTGTATTTTCAGTTTAACAAATTGAATGATTGATATTGGAGCTCTCTGCCCGAGTGGCAGAGGAGTCCACATCTTTAACAACCTTTGAACAAAATAGTTCATCCTATTATCTGAGAAAAAATGATCTCCTCTCGTCCTATCTTAGTTTAAAGCGATACTCCAGGATTTCTACTGGGAATAAGTTCAGTGGACTGGAACGTCCGTGTGGTAATGCTGTGGAATGTTATATTTGATTGTCCCTGTAGCTCCTGCTGCCCCCGCTGGAGAGAGGTAGGGAAGTTTATTTTCGATGCCAGTTGGCTGCTTTCAGAAAGCGGGCTCCTTGCCCTAGTCTCTGACCAACAGAGACCACTCCATCTGACGAAGGAGCATTGCTCCGAAAGCTTATGGTATTTGCTACCAAATAAACCTGTTGGACTTTAACCTGGTGTTGTGAGACTTCTTACTGTGGGTATAGCATCCTTCTGAAGGGATCAAAAAAGGCCAAAAAGAGATTATGTATCCTGTAAATGGGAGGCCTTTTTCAGTCAAATTGGCATTTGATAAACTTTAAAGTTGCTTCAGTTGAGAAAGAGGCCTATTAATTTATTGCATGTTCTGTCAAGTATATTTTGAAATAAAATGGGTTAAAATGCGACAGTTAAAAATAAGCACCTCCCTTGTTTCGTAGCACATTGCATTTTTGACTTGAATGCCCTCAGATTTTTAACATCAGCTCCGCTGAAGCCCAGTTCTATATCCACGGCTCAGCTGACCATTGCAGGAATCAGCTGATACCTGGGATTGAGTCTCAAAGCCTCTCTCTTCTTGGGATGAAGTAGTACTGATTCCCATCTTGTTTGCATCTGTCTTAATATTAGAGAGATTGTGGAGTTTGACTCCAGCATTAGATATAATATGGTACACTCTATACTTCATTGGGTTACCTGATCTGGGGATCAAAAGGCAGATGGGACTGGTAAAAGTAAACTGTAACCAGCCTTGCAGGAGCATGGTGGCACAGTGGTTGGCACTGCTGCTTCACAATGTCAGGGAACAGGTTGAATTCTAGCCTTGGGTCAATGTCTATGCGGAGTCTGCACATTCTCCCTGTGTCTGCATGGGTTTCCTCCGGATGCTCCGGTTTCTTCCCCCAGTCCAAAGATGTGAGGGTTGGGTGGATCGGCCATGCTAAATTGTCCCTTAGTGCCAGAGAGATTCGCAGGGTTAATACGTAGGGTTGCAGAAATAAGGCCTGGGTGGGATTGTTGTCGTTGCAGGCTCGATGGACTGAATGGCCGCCTCCTGCACTGTAGGGACTCTATGAATTGTGTATATATTCTGTTCTTAATACGGCATGGTGGCACAGTGGTTAGCACTGCTGCCTTGTGGTGCCAGGGACCCAGGTTTAATTCCCGGCTTGGGTCACTGTCTGTGTGGAGTCTGCACATTCTTCCCATGTCTGCGTGGGTTTCCTCCGGGTGCTCTGGTTTCCTCCTACAGTCTGAAAGACGTGCTGGTTAGGTGTATTGACCAGGCTAAATTCTCCCTCAATGTACCCGAACAAGCACCAGAGTGTGGCGACTAGGGGATTTTCACAGTAACTTCATTATAACGTTAGTGTAAGCCTACTTGTGACTAATAAATAAACTTTACTTTACTTTTAATGTTAGCTTACAATGGTTGTATACTGGTCACCCCGCAACATAAAAATAAGACAGTATTTACCATTGCAACCTAATGTCATTTACTGATGCATTTTCCTTGGGCTGACCAGTCAGCCTCCAAAAGATAAATTCCACATTGGCTAAGAGGTTCATGCAACTGCAAAGGAAGTCTCAGAATAAGAGTCAAATGTTAACGAAGTTAATATTTAAAACTATTGTCCTACAAATTGATATTACGCATGGTTATGTAGATTAAGGGCAACTGATGAACATTACAAAGCTAGTACTTAAATTCCAGGCTGTCAGGGTAAGGTTGTCTGGCAAGAACATTTGCTCCTGCCCACCCCTTGCATAAAGCCGCCACCTCTAGTCAAGAAAACACTCCACCAACCCCTTTAAAGAAAAATGTATGATAAAATAGATTATTAATAAAACAAATCAAGTTACAATTTGCTGCTTTTAACTGACACTGCTTCATTTGTCACACCCCAGAAATAAATTAAGTAAGTATGGTTTTGCAAAACAATTATTTTTCTGAGAATTAAGGGCAGTCAATATTACCGGGGCTGTTCCATCATGGTTTTCTCTTTGTTGGTACTGCTTCACAGACAACTTCCCCATTTCGTTTCACATTGAGATCTATTCATCTCGACTGGTAAAATTAACCCATTGTTGGGGCCACGGGCATTGCACAGCCATAATGGTCTAATCATAGTTAGTGAATAAACCCTTCCCCCACCCAACCTCATTGGCCGGCACAGTGGCTGGCACAGTGGCTAGCACTGTTGATTCACAGTGCTAGCGACCTAATCTGATGAGTGTGATGAGTTTGCAAATGCTCAGGTCTCCAATCTGAAAGTGAATACCCAAGGAGAGCGAAGAAAGGGTTTAACTTACGATCTCATATATACATTGTTGGCTGAGTAGGAACAAATCAGACCAATCAGGAGATAACCATGATGATGTGTGCATGTATTTTAATTAATTCCAAGATTCAGGGCGGAATTCTCCCCCAAAAATTCTAAGTGTTGAATTTGCAGGAACACGAGTAATTTCATGCTGGTTTTTTCAGTGGGAGTTCACACTCGAATCTCCCACACTCTGTGCATTGCAGAGGCCACCAGCATGACTATCCTTAGATTTCAGGGGGTGGGGCCTGTTCCCACCAGAGAGGCTGAAACCAATGGGCCTCTGTGCATGCGCAGTGGCCCCAAACTGTCAGCCTGCCATTTGCTGGCCAGCACGATCGCTTCAGATACTAGGAGGCTGTGAAAGAGCCTTCCTTACTGGGTGGCACGGTGGCACAGCGGTTAGCACTGCTGCCTCACAGCGCCAGGGTACCGGGTTCAATTCCAGCCTTGGGTCACTGTCTGTGCGAAGTCTGCACGTTCTCCCCATGTCGGCGTGGATTTCCTCCGGGTGCTCCAGTTTCTTCCCACAGTCCAAAGATGTGCATGTTAAGTTGATTGGCATGCTAAATTGCCCCTTAGTGTCAGGGGGACTAGCAGGGGTTACGGGAATAGGGCCTGGGTGGGTTTGTTGTCGGTGCAAGCTCGATTGGCCGAATGGCCTCCTTCCGCACTGTAGGGATTCCATGATTCTATGAAATATGTTGATGTTTTCCCCAACACCATGCTTGGTCTTGCCAAAGCAATTGTCGCAGTGGTTCATTTACTTATGCCAGGTTAGGTAGGTTTGTACTTGATTAACCATTCCCAAGAAGTGCTGAAGCTCTGTGATGTTGCAGGATAGTGGAGAATCATTTATTGCCTTGATCTTTTGAGGATCAGACCTGATGCCTGATGTGTGATTGATGTGTCTGAGAAATGTATTTGTTGGTTGCGAGAGCTGGCATTTATTATTGAGAGTCAGTCTGGCTTCTTGCAAGCGTAACAACACTGCTCTCATTCTAGCATAATGATCCAATGCAATCGACTATAAATCAGGTTGTCATCCATATGGCAGATGACTCCTTCTAATACTCATAAAATGTGCATCATCGACCTCTGAAAAATCTCTGGTGCTGATGGAATACCAAAGGTCCCTGGAGCTGAAGTATTATCTCCCAAATGGGGATGGTACGATGGCAGAGTCGTTAGCATTGCTGCCTCACAGCACCAGGGACCGGAGTTCGATTCCTGGCTTGGGTCACTGTCTGTGCTGAATCTGCACCTTCTCCCCCGTGTCTGCGTGGGTTTCCTCCGGATGCTCTGGTTTCCTCCCACAATCTGAAAGACATGCTGGTTAGGTGCATTGGCCATGCTAAATTCTCCCTCAGTGTACCCAAACAGGTGCCAGAGTGTGGCGACTGGGGGATTTTCATAGTAATTACATTGCAGTGTTAATGTAAGCCTACTTGTGACACTAATAAATAAACTTTAAACTTAAACGAACAGTGTGGTGAATGTAGAGGGTGGTTTGCATTTCTCATCCAGAGATAGTTGTCAAAAGCCTTGCATCTAGTTTGGTAAAAATGGTGCTTTTCGATAGCTTTGCTAAACTCTCATTCACTGACGCCATTGAGTGGATCTCCCTTCCTACTGTTTTGTTTAACTATGTAAGGCCAAGACAGATCTGTAGAGAACCATTTGGTATTTATACTGGAATCATACCTGAACACTAACTTGTGGGTGTTGTTACATGGGAGATTAGTCCCAGGTACAGCATTGATTCCATTTGTGGCTTCACCTTCTGTTAAACTGGGTGCGGAAATTTCCTTGAGGCGAACCAGTACACTGGTTTGGTATCTGGTCTCAATGTGACGTGATAGGCTGTTTTCAGCTTCCTGAGATTTCATAGAATCTCTGCAATGACAGGGAGGCCATTCGGCCCATCGAGTCTGCACCGACAACAGTCCCACCCAGGCCCTATCCCCGTAACCCCACACATTTGCCCCGCTAATCCCTCTAACCTATGCATCCTGGGACACTAAGGGGCAATTTAGCATGGCCAATCAACATACCCCGTACACCTTTGGAGTGTGGGAGGAAACTGGAGCACCTGGAGGAAACCCATGCAGACACGGGGAGAATGTGCAAACACCACACAGACAGTGACCCAAGCTGGGATTCGAACCCAGGTCTCTGGAGCTGTGAGGCAGCAGTCCAAACCACTGTGCCACCATGCTGCCCCTCTAATTAAGTTTGGAATTTCTGTCCTGAATTCTTTCAGTTTGTCTTGTATACTTTATAGATGAGTTGTAGATCTATGGAATCTATTTGGCTTAACAGTGAACACGCTTGGTTTTGGATCACATATGAAGTTTCTGTGATTTCTCTTCCTTTGTACTGAAGTTTAGAAGTTAAGTGTCCTTTGACCTCCGGTTGAATGCCTCTTAGACCATAGAATTGTACGGTCGATGCCTGGAGGAAGTCTTGCTTTAGCCACTGCACGTCTAACTGAAACTCCAGCTCCAGTGTGTAATCTGATATATGTCTATTGACCATAACATCTATGCTCCAGCAGTTCCCATTAGATCCTAAAATTTCTCCCAAGAATAACACTTCATTCTCTTTTGCATCTGCAATTCCTTGAATACCACATGTTTTAATTGGTTCCTCCTTAAATTTCTGAGTTCAAAGCTTCTGGTCATGCATACTGCTTTAAAATGTCCTCTCTTCTTAGGATGAATGGCAGTCCGTATTTTTGACTGCACATCCTTTGCATCAATGTAGCCTGTCTCCTTCCCAGTGAGAACCCTGAGTAATGGTGGCTGTGGCACCCATTTCAATCTTTCCCTATTTTTGAGTAGGTGCACTGCTTTGTCCTACAAACTGCATTCTCCATAGTTTTTACTCACAAAATCTCTCTGCCACATTGAATAAATGCACATGGCAGGGAAGAGATGGAATTGCTGAGATTTTCCAGCATTTTTCTATTGAATAAATGCATGATTTTTGCTTTCTCACTTCTTCCTGCCTTTGTAACAGCACAGACTTTGATAGTGTTAAATCCTCCCTCGACAAATAAAATCTGATAAAGTCGCCTCGAAGACAATGCAATCCTAAATTAATTCACCCTTCAGAGCTCCACATTCCGAATTCTCATCCAGCTGAGAAATCGTTAATGTATCTATTCTCTCAGTCTTTGGGTACGTGTATTGAACTTTGCCCTTTCAATTATGGCATTCCTTCTCAGATTGAAATATGAATCAAAAGTCTTTATAACATCTTTGCATATTACCGTTCCTTCATTTATGCCCTATCTGAGCATTGTGCCATCTGCACTACTGCCTATGCTGCAGGTAAGGGCACTGACCTGTTTCTTGTTAGGCTTCTGGTGTTGATAAAGCCAAGGTCTAGCAGCTGATGTTGGTTTGATGTTGATAACGCCAAGGTCACGGGGGCGGCGCAGTGGTTAGCACTGCTGCCTCAAAGCACCAGGGACTCGGGTTCGATTCCCGGCTTGGGTCACTGTCTGTGTGGAGTTTGCACATTCTCCCCGTGTCTGCGTGGGTTTCCTCTGGGTGCTCCGGTTTCCTCCCAAAGTCCAAAGATGTGTGGGTTAGGTTGATTGGCCATGCTAAATTGACCCTAGTGTCTGGGGGATTAGCAGGGTAAATATGAGGAGTTACGGGAATAGGGCCTGGGTGGGTCGGTGCAGACTCAATGGGTCGAATGGCTTCCTTCTGCACTGTAGGGATTCTATGATTCTTTGCCAGTCCCGAAGTGGTTTTGTACCTGGTAAACCAATGACGCCAGTTCTGCAACTTTTTGGCTTGATCCAGGTCTTCCACGATTTTTAAGCACTCTGCTAAGGTAAGTTTTTCTCCATGGTTTTTCTTCATTCGAGCTTTTCTTTGAGTTATGTTGGCATTTGTTTCCACGCTATCCTTTCTTTGTAGTCGTTTGCTTGTTGGGTTTTTAGTCATTGGGCTGTTTACTCAGTATTTTTTTTTTGCTGTCTTTACCACTGTCGCCATCTCTTATTGTCATTGTGGGTTTTAGCTTTGGATGTCCTTGGTTAACATTGATAAAGATGCTGGAGACAAAGCTGATGGTAAACTTTAACTTTCATTCAACATTCTTCTAACTACGTGCAGGACAAGGCTAAGCACAGGGCTGCACATAGAACTATATCTCAGCCTGCTCTATTGTCATGTGATTTTACATCCCTGATGATCAGAGCTGTTCCATTTACAAAGTCAACATTAACCCTTTACACCACACCCACGACCTCAACCACCAAGAAGAGCAAGGGCAACGGATGCAGTGGAAAGCCAAGTCACACCACCCTGAGTGGGAAATATATTGCTGCACCTTCACTGTTGTTGGACCAAGACCATGGAACTTCCTCCTTAACAGCTCTGTGGGTCTATCTACATCACATTGACTACAGTGGTTCAAGAAGCCAGCACACCATCCCATTCTCAAGGTCAATCAGGGATGTCTTATAGGTAACACTAGCCTTGTCTGCAATGCTCATATCCAATGAAAGCATGAAAGAAAAAACCGTGACAACTTGCCACAAAATGTTAGACAATCTACACATAGATAATAGTCAGCGTCATTAGGCATGACATTATTTTGACAGCAAAAACTTGGCTAATGTTTCAGTTTCTTTAATGCTGGGATAAGGGCCCTTGAACAAATGAAAGCCATGAGCTTTTATCACATGCTTCAATCCGCCCTCAGTTCCCCTACATCAATCTGCTACAATATTTACTGGTCCCATAGAAATAAAGCATTTCGCTCAGTAATTTGAAGCAAATGATCAAAAGCAAAGTCGAACATCAGTTTCAATTTTCTAACCACCTGTGATTCATAAAAACCTTTTTACCTTGCGATTTTCGTGACATTTTGGATCCGACGCTTTATAAGCGTTTGGGATTACGGTGATGTGAATTTGATTTGATTTATTTATTGTTGTCACATGTATTGATAAACAGTGAGAAGTATTGTTTTTTGCGCGCTATACAGACAAAGCGTACTGTTCATAGAGTACATCAGGGAGAAGGAAAAGAGAGGGGGCAGAATATAGTGTTAAAGTCAAAGCTAGGGTGGAGAGAAAGATCAGCTTATTATATGGTAGGTCCATTCAAAAGTCTGATGGCAGCAGGGAAGAATCTGTTCTTGATTCGGTTGGTACATGATCTCAGATTCTTGTATCTTTTTCCTGGTGGAAGTTGGGATTGGGATAAGCGCACAAGTTGGGATCAATTGCTTGCAGTAAGAGCTGAATATGACCAGTAATGGTTTTCACAGGTCCATTATATATGGAACCTGTCACCTGTTGCAGCAACATCTCAAAAATAGTGAAACTTACAATGCACACACAATTTTGAATTAATTTTTTCCAGAAAATAATTGTTAGAAGTGCAGAAAATTATAATGACTTAAATTCAACATGCACCGTGAGAGTATTCTTTCTCGGAAGTGGTTCCATTTGCACCATGACTGCCAACTAATAAACCAGGAAGTGCTCACCTGAGGAGTTGCTTTGAAATTTTTAACTTGTAACTCAGCTTTTGAAGTTTAGAACTGGCCCACTCTGTATGCAACTTGTCTGCAGGGCAACACACCTCATGGTCATAACAACATTTGGAAGAATCAGAGGATTAAAAGGGACCTGTTGTCACATACAGGGACAAAAACCAACCAGTAATATCAGAGACAATGGGCAAGGTGAGAGACCATTGTAATTTTTCTAATGACCATATAAGGATTGCTTGGCTAACAGATTTAAGGAAGCATCACTATTAAGATTGCAGCTTTAAGGTATCTCAATAAAAGTAACTATAGGGGAAAGAGCAGTGGAGCAGCACGTAGAATTCATAAATCCTGACAGTGCAGAAGGAGGCCATTTGGCCCACACATCTTTGACACTCTTCAAGTGCCTGTATGTGGATGAATATTTGGTTTTCAAGCTGAAACCTGGGGCCAGATTCTCCGGCCTCCCAGCTGCGTTGTTTGTTAGCGGCGTGATTTTCTGGTCCCGCCACTGTTAATGGGAATTCCCATTGACATCACCCTACGCCAGCTGGAAACTTGCGGACAGGGATGTGCTGCCAGCGGGACCAGAGAACCGGAGAATTTCGACCCTGATGGCCAGCAGCCAAGGACGTAACACAAGTTAGGTTTCAAATGGATATTAGTTTGGTTCACAATGTCATCAAACAATGTTCAAACGTTCACCTTTCTTTGATGGACACTGGTGCATACCCATTACCTTTCCCTCGTTATTGTCAGAGTGTAATGGGTGCCAAAGTGCGGCGATTGGGGGAGTTTCACAGTAAACTTTAATAATATAAACCAGCAACTCAGTGCCACTGGCAAGCACGTTAATACCTATCATAAACTGCAAAATGAAATTATTTCTTACCTGAGTTTGGAATTTGATGGCTTGATTTCTCTCGGTCCAGGCATAGAAACACACAATTAGCCCACAAGCTGTATAAATGAAGAAATTCCGTTCAACAACAAATGTTGACAAGATTTCTATTTTAGCTGGAAAGCTCTTCCTTGTCATTTTAATCTTACGTCAGTGCTGATGATCTCATGGAAATAGAAAAGTTCCTGGATCTTAAGGAAGCAACATGGTCTTGATAAAATCTTGTTAGCAGTGAGATGAGGAAGTGATAAATTAGATTAATCCAAGTTAGTCAGCTTAATATTGATGGAATAGACGCTAACATCACCTACGGTAAACTTCTGATGACGATGCTAGATACATGCAGAGGGAGAAGGTTTGGAGTTTTAATTTGATGATTTCGAGATGATCCAATGTTACAAACAGGGTTAGGAAAGTATACGCAATAGCATCTGATCTAATTTATTGAGCCAGATTTTGGTGTGGGCAGCAAACAGTGGCACGAGACATTCATTACGCTTGCACTGGTTTACCAGATTTCTATGACTTTTTTATTCACTGAAAATTCCTGTCAGACCAAAATCCAAAAACCCCAGAAATGTCTATTGTGTCTTTGGAACCTGTGTGAACAGTATGGAAAAGTGTAAATGCAAAATACTGCGGATGCTGGAATCTGAAACAAAAACAGAAAAATGCTAGAAAATCTCAGCAGGTCTGATAGCATCTGTGAAGAGAGAATAGAGCCAACGTTTCGAGTCTAGGTGACCCTTCGTCAGAGTATATATACAGAGTTTATATGTATATATGGAAAGGAATTGATAATAAGCAGCCAGAACCTTCAGGAAGCATCAGTTTGGATACCGAATTCAATGGCAAATCAGGTAGAGAAAGCAAAATAAAGAGGGGAAGAAGCATTGGATTAAGGGAGTTATAAAAGAGGCTTAAAGGAAAAGTAAAAACATTGATACTTCTGTAAGTGTCATTATAATAAAAATTTGAAGGAATGGTAAGGAATCATTACAATTAGTTTTCTGCATCCCAGAGGTTATTTCGTTGCAATTCAGGCTCTACCATTGAAAAAGTACTTACACCAGAATGGACAAGACCTACCCTTTTCAGATAAAGTTAGTGTCTATCAAATAAGTACATCAACCTTTTGTCAAATCATGTATATTAATGATGAATCTTCAGGCAATGTACCATTGGTAAGCAGCTTCTGGATGAGGAGGGCAGCTTGGGCAGCAAATGCTTGGTTTATATATTTTAGGGCACAAATGTTGTCAGCATTATTTGCTGTGCAGTTCACTCTCTAATAACCCTGAGCATTGCTAATCGTACCTCTTGTTTTGCCAAAGATCTGGTATCTAAAATTCTACAAATCTTGTGGTAGCTTAAGTTTTGCCATCAAATCTTCCAGTTAGGCCAGGAATGCCTGCCATATACACTATATTATTACTTGATCGCAGACTGTTTTTTACATTTGATAGAGGGCAAATCCAGAAGATGCAACTGGTTCCATCAAGGCTATCGAAGGTAAAAGCAAAATCCCGCGGATGCGGGAATCCGAAACAAAAGCATAAAATGCTGGAAAATCTCAGCAGGTCTAAACAGCATCTGCGGAGAGAGAATAGAGCCAACGTTTTGAGTCTGGATGACCCTTCGTCAGAGCTCAATGGTCACACTGAATCAAAACGTTAGCTCTATTCTCTCTCCACAGATGCTGTCAGACCTGCTGAGATTTTCCAAAGTTGTTGAAGGTATTGTTCCAGAGACAAGACTTGACAGCGTCATCATTCTGCAAATAAGGCCAAGTTGTCCAGCTTTAAGCTGAAGTGTGCCTTCTTTGCTGATCACAAATATATGATCTTTCACTACTGCATGTCCTCTGCACTGTCCGTGTGACATTTACTGCAAGAAAGGTACCTGGAGGGCGGCACAGTGGTTAGCACTGCTGCCTCACAGCGCCAACGACCCGGGTTCAATTCCCACCTTGGATCACTGTGCAGTGTCTGGATGTTCTCCTCGTGTCTGCGTGGGTTTCCTCCGGGTGCTCCAGTTTCCTCCCACAGTCTGAAAGACCTGCTGGTTAGGTGCATTGGCCATGCTAAATTCTCCCTCGGTGTACCCGAACAGGAGTTGGAGTTTGGCGACTGAGGGATTTTCACAGTAACTTAATTGCAGTGTTAATGTAAACCTACTTATGACACTAATAAATAAACTTTAAAGAGTGGGCAGGTTTTCCTGTCAACTCCATAACCAGGGAAGTGTTAGAGTAGACTAATCCAGCGGCAGCATTAATGCTGCTTAACACACTGGTCAGGCCCAAAATGGGAGGGCTATGTTCATTTTCCACCCTAAAAAGAACATATATGTGCATAAGAAAGGGAACTAAGAAATGCAATAAAAGTGTGAAGAGTCGTGCTGGTTAGGTGCATTGGCCATGCTAAATTCCCCCTCAGTGTACCCGAACATGAGTGGCATGTATGGCAACTAGGGGATTTTCACAGTAACTTCATTGCAGTGTTAATGTAAGCCTACTTGTGACACTAATAAATAAACTTAAACTTTATAAATTCAAATTATCAGCCGGGAGTCGTTACCCACATATGTCAAGAGGAAGCTACTTTAGAACATCGAACATTACAGCGCAGTACAGGCCCTTCGGCCCTCGATGTTGCGCCGACCTGTGAAACCAACCTAAAGCCCATCTAACCTACACTACACTATTCCAATACCTTCACGTGATCATTTTCAGCCGGTACCTTTGCTGAATTGATGGAGCCAGAGCTCATGGCTCTTCAGCTTTGCTCGTGTTCTCTTTACTCCTTCCCTGGAATCTGATGGCAGAAAAGCTGATACATTTCTGAAGGTGTATCTCCATGGTTTAGAGGAGGTGAGAAAACCATCGTCGTAAAATTGCTCCTGTCATATTGAACTTTATTTCTGACGCATGTGGCAATACCTCTCCTGTCATTCTGCTGGCATTGGTTTAATATATGAATTAGTCGAGAGGAAAATTCTATTGTGTTGCTCTGAGTGTAGGTTTCGAGGCAGGAGGAAAATGCAGATTATATTGCCGATAGCTTAAAAAGTGTTTTTTTGCTGGATTTCTGACCTTAAAAGGGAAGTTCATTATGGTGATAATGTCCCTAATTATTCATACAGCAGATGGACAAGAATGGCGGTGCGCCCAAAATCGAAGTGATGTATGTCGTTTCCCATTACATTGTTCAGTAACAGCGGCAAACCTTAGCTGAATGGATTGCATATCTACCCATACTTAGATGGCTGGCTTGTGAGAGTCCACTTTCAGGAAGAGGCCAAAAGAGCTCTCTGCAGACAGTCTCCACTTTCAGACAGTTGGGTTTCCTGATAAACCTGGATGGATTCCAGATGGAATCCATCCAGGATATTGCTTTCATAGGAATTAGATTCCTAGACTGTCCCAGGACTAGCCTCCCTGTCAGAGGTGCACTTTGTGGACATTGAGAAACAACTTGTATCTTTTTCACCGGTCTCCAGTATCCCCGCCAGAAACTACCTCTGAGCCCCTGGGATGAAATCAATAGCCATCTTTGTCAGGTCAGTTGCCAAATCCCTTTATGAAATCCCCTGAAACTAACACATTGATCGCGCAATCACTTGTGTATCTCAATTGGTGTCACTCAGCACGGCATCATCACAGGGTTCTCAGCGGCCAAAAGACTGAACAATATTCAGGCAGGCATCACGTTACAACAACTGGCCTACTTTTGACATTCAGAACAAACAGAACTTTAATGGTCAGGGTACATGTCTGTGGAATAGGTTAGCACAAGGGTAAATGATGTTCAGGGAGATAGTGATGTACAGTCAGACTGACATTACCACAGATTTTTGCATATCATAGAATCATAGAAACCCTACAGTACAGAAAGAGACCATTCGGCCCATCGAGTCTGCACCGACCACAACCCCACCCAGGCCCCACCCCCATATCCCTACATATTTTACCCACAAATCCCTCTAACCTACTCATCTCAGGACACTAAGGGGCAATTTTAGCATGGCCAATCAACCTAACCCGCACATCTTTGGACTGTGGGAGGAAACCAGAGCACCCGGAGGAAACCCACACAGACACAAGGAGAATGTGCAAACTCCACACAGACAGTGACCCAAGCCGGAAATCGAACCCAGGTCCCTGGAGCTGTGAAGCAGCAGTGCTAACCACTGTGCTACCGTGCCGAATATTACTTCAAATTCAGTGATACCCTGTCCTCAGATATGTTGCCAATTGGTCATTCTGCAGACAAATTAAATTTGCTATGATGCCCTGACGGCTCAGTGCTTGTGCAGGCCACAAATTTTCACCCATGATGGGGGTGGACCACAGGATGATGATGAGTTCCTCTTTAGGAAAGGAATAATAATTATTCAGATGGAGGGAATGGGGGGAAAGAACCTTTGCTCTACAAATAAAAACTATAGTTCCTTCACCCTAAGGACCTGTTCTTGTCATTCGAAGGAAGTTCTTTATTTCATTCTTCCTTTTCAATCTAACTCCAGGAAAGAGATATCCTAGGTGTTTATTAGTCCTGCACATTTGTCATCAGATGTTCCTTTATCTTTGTATTCTAAATTGGGAGACTCAGTTTTTATCTATCTCAGACAGAGATGAGCCGTTCTCCTGGAACATAGCACTTGGATTAATTATCTTACTGGTGAATTATATTCCAAGAAGCACAGCTTGATATGGCTCCTGCTCTGACCAAGACCACAAGAAACTTGAAAAGGTTATGCATGTAGCCCAGTCCATCATGCAAACCAGCCTCCCATCTATTGACTCCGCCTACACTTCCCGCTGCCTCGGCAAAGCAGCCAGCATAATCAAAGATCCCATGCACCCGAGACATACTCTCTTCCACCTTCCTCTGTCAGGAAAATAATACAAAAGTCTGAGGCCACGTACCAGCCGACTCAAGTACAGTTTCTTCCCTGCTGCCATCAGACTTTTGAATGGACCAATCTTATATTAAGCTGATCTTTCTCTACACCCTTGACGGAATTTTCCTGTCCCACCCGCCACGGGAATCGTAGCGGGCAGGGTGTGTGAACGTGTGTGTGTGCGCATGTGCATACACGGAAAGCCCTGTACAACTAGTAAATCTATTCTTTCTTTACATGTACTTATAAAAATATGGCGGTAAAAAATCTATTTCTTAAAGTCTTGTTAATCTGATTAATTAAAGTAATATTCCACAGTGATATTGCAAATGTTAGAATTACAGAATATTGCTTATGAAGTATACATCTGAACTCATTCCCATTCATCTATGTATTTTCCATGCACAAATAGATTTTAAAGATGTACTTATTCATACTTTGTCTCCTGATCTGAGCTGCCATTTTTGCAGTATTTCCATTGTCTCTGCAAACTGGAATCACAAAGGTTGAGTGCTGCCAGCCTCCTGACTACTCATTCTTTTCAAAGGAATGTCTTAACAATTGCTGAGAAAACTGGTCTAAATAATTAGAGATGTACCTTTGGAGAATCTAGAAGATGAAAAATGCCTCCTGCAGCACTGGAAAATTGGAATCCAAAAAGAAAAATGACCTCCACAGTCCTGTCATTGAAGATAGATAAACTGCAGAGCATCATTTTCTCGTTCAGCTGAGTGATGGCTGAGGGAGAGAGCACTGAGCATAGTTAACCATAATAGGAAATATTTAATTTGATTTGATTTATTGTTGTCACATGTATTAGTTTTCAGTAAAAAGTATTGTTTCTTGCGAGCTATACAGACAAAACATACCGTACATAGAGAAGGAAAGAGTGCAGAATGTAGTGTTACAGTCATAGCTAGGGTGCAGAGAAAGATCAACTTAATGCAAGTTAAGTCCATTCAAAAGTCTGACAGCAGCAGGGAAGTTCTTGAGTTGTTCTTGAGTCGGTTGGTACGCGACCTCAGACTTTTGTATCTTTTTCCCGATGGAAGAAGGTGGAAGAGAGTATGTCTGGGGTGCGCGGGGTCCTTGATTATGCTGGCTGCTTTTCCGAGGCAGGGAAGTGTAGACAGTCATTGGATGCTTGCATTCTGAGACATTAGTGCTCATGGGACCTCCTTAAACTTGGGACATAGGATGAAAATGGCAGTTCCGGAGAGAACAGCTATAATTTTTTTTAAAAATCTAAATTAAAATGAAAAACATGTTCCGTGATAAGTCAATTTTGCCTATTCAAAAAAATTAATAACATTTAATCATGTAACAGAATGCTGAATGACTTCGAGTTGCTTAGAATCAGTGCCTGTTAAATTTTATCATTGAGACATATGTTCGAGTCTGACGTGTCGCAAGTACTTTGTCGAAGTGCAGGAGATGAGAAAATTTACCGATCAGTTGAGTGTAGAAGCTGGGGACATTTGTATTTGTATGGCAGAGGTAAAAGAAAATGCAAGTACTAAAAATTTTAGATAAAAGATGGGAAGCACATAACTGGCTAGGTGGCATCTTAAAGAAAAAGAGTTGCTTTTGGATGGGATTCTCCATCTCTTTCTTGGCCTCAAATCCCCTCCATTAAAAAAACACAGGCAATCTCTCGGGTCCTGATTTTTGTCTTGCACTTTGCTCGATGTACATACCATACTCTTTTGTTCTTATTCTAGGTTTTTAGTTGTCTTATCACACATGGTCCGCCCCCTCCTCGCTTATCTCCTATTCTATCTTTCCTATAGTATCTGTACCCTGGAATATTCAGTCCTGACCCTCCCTTAGCCATATTTCAGTAATAGCTATAATATCCCAGTCCCACCTATGTCGTGAGTTCATCTGCCTTGCCCCTCAGGCCTCTTACATTGAAATAAATGCAATTTAATCTAGACTTCCCTTGCTCACTGCTCTGCTTTCTAAGATCATCTGTCCGGTCATGTTTTGTACACTCTCCCTGTGGTTTTAGTTCTCTTAGCCTTACTGGACCCATTCACTGAGTTCTCCATAGTCTCTATACTCTGTATTATGACCCTTTTTGATTTTTAACTTTGGTTTCTCTGCCTTTCATTTTTCCTCTTACTGCCTTTAGTTTCTGTCCCCACTTTACTCCCCTCTAACTTCCTGCATCGGTTCCCATCCTCCTGCCACATTAGTTTAAACCCTTCCAAAAGCACTAGCAAACACTCTCCCAGGACATTGGTTCCAGTCCTGCCAAGGTGCAGTCCAATTTGTACTGGTCCCACCTCCCTCAGAACCAGTTCCACTGTGCCAGGAATTTGAATCCCTCCCTCTTGCACCATCCCTCAAGCCACGTATTCATCTTAGCTATCCAGACATTCCTATTTTGACTATTACATGACACTGGTAGCAACCCTGAGATTGCTACCTTTGAGGTCCTACTTTTTAGTTTAACGCCTGTGTGTCGGGTGTCTGCAAGCGTGTGTGTGTGTGTGGGGGGGGCGGGGGGGGTGTGCATGTATGTAAGTGTGTGTGTGTGCGCACATGTGGGGTATGTATGTGTGGGGGCATGTGTGTGCACATGGGGGTTTGTGTGTGGAGTGTGTGTGTATGTGCGGTATGTGTGAACGTTCATCATAATGTATTAAGTCCAAAGATGTGTGGGTTAGGTGCATTGACCATGCTAAATTGCCCCTTAGTGTCTCAGGATGCATAGATTAGAGGGGATTAGCGGGGTAAATATGTGGGGTAATGGGGTTAGGGCCAAGGTGGGATTGTTGTCGGTGCAGACTTGATGGGCTGAATGGCCTCCTTCTGCACTATAGGGTTTCTGTGATTCTGTGATTAATGACCCTTGGGGAAGTATCAACATAGAGCTCCATTGAAACTACATCAGCAGATGTTTTCTGCCACTCAGCGACGGTTGCAGCTTTTTAATTTTAATTTTTAAAGACTGGGGTATTTAAAAAATTCACATCTTGACATTTAAACAGACCATATCCGCCCTTCAGGAGTGTGTACATCTCTGTCGATTTGTTACTTCCATGCTGCGGGTTAAGGCCCTTGCAAGAGTAAAAATGGGGTTTGTTTGAACACAGCACTGAGTTCATATGGCCTTGCTGAGTTTGGCTTTCCCTCCTGTGTGACTCACAGTCCCACCCTCTTCACCCTGTTGGCAAAAGCTGGACCTGCTGGAAACTGGGACCCGGGTCCTGCCCGCCATTTTTACAGGTCCAACAAGCTAGGGAGATGGAGAAAATCGCTGCTGATGTGGTTTCCTCAAACAATCCAAAAGACGTGCTGGTTTGGTGCATTGGCCATGCTAAATTCTCCCTCAGTGTACCTGAACAGGCACTGGAGTGTGGCAATTTTTTTAAAATTCATTCGTGGGACGTGGTTTGTCACTGGCTGGGCCAGCATTTGTTGCCCATCTCTAGTTGCCCGAGAGCAGTTGAGAGTCAACCGCATTGCTGTGGCTCTGGAGTCACAAGGAGACCAGATCGGATAAGGACAGCAGATTTCCTTCCCTAAAGGACATTAGTGAACCAGGCGACGAGGGGATTTTCACAGTAACTTCATTGCAGTGTTAATGTCAGCCTACTTGTGACACTAGTAAATAATAATCCACTGAGTGGGTAATATGGATTCCATGCAGCTTCAACAAAAAAATATACAATTAGCTTTATGATTTTTTTCAATTTACCACGTTCATATTTTGAATCTTCGAACCAATAATAGCAATTGCATTGACATAGTGCCTTTCATGTGGTGAAATCACCCCAAGTCACTTCTATCAAACAACATTTGGCATTGAGTCAAATAGCCATAATTAAACATTATTTGTCTTCAAACAACCCATTACTTTGCCCTTCAATCCTCCCGCCATCCCTGACACCTCCACTTTCTGCTGGTAGATTTAGCTTTTCTGGCAGATCTTATATCTTAGGCAAATCCTAATTCTTACTCAATTCTAAACAAAGGTTTTATTAAAAAGGTGAACACATACTCGTATTCTTATTAAATGTTTTCAGGTAAACTCACCACACTGGTGAGGAATTGTGTTGTGGAATATGTTACTGCTCTCTTCCTCCATCAGTCTGGTACTCCAGTTATACCCCACCACTGTTATTGATACAAAGCAGTCACGTCAACTGTGTAACATTATTCAAATGTTATTCAGTTCAAAGACAGTTGAAAAGTCCAAAGAGGTAATCTCATTGTCGTGGGTTACACACATCCCAAAATCTGAAAACACATACCAACCGACTCAAGAACAGTTTCTTCCCTGCTGTCATCAGACTTTTGAATGGTCCTATCATATAGTAAGCGGATCTTTCTCTTCACCCTACCTGTAACTGCAACATCATATTCTGCACCCTACCCTTTTCCTTTTCCCCTTTGAACTTCATGAACGGTATGTTTTGCCTGTAAAGTGTGCAAGAAACAATACTCTTCACTGTATCCCAGTACATGTGACAATAATAAATCAAATCAAATCAAATACCACTGCGAACTTCATGTGGAACTTAAAATTTCTCTCAAAACGATACAAAGAACTATGCAGTGACTTTTCAAACTGGTCAGCGGCATTAAAAAGGAGAGTCAATTGCTCCTTCAGCTTTGTGCTTACACAAACATGCAACTAGCATTTGGATGTCAACCATCTGCCAATTTTAGTGGTGCTTGTAGTATAACAATGCCCTTTCTTTGGAACTCTTTCTGAATCTATCCATGTTGTGGTCGAAGGGGCCCTTTGTGCTCATTACAGATTTTATTTATTCGTGTCACAAGTAGGCTTACATTAACACTGCAATAAAGTTACTGTGAAAACCCCCTGGTCGCCACACTCCGGCACCTGTTCGGGTACACTGAGGGAGAATTTAGCATGGCCATTGCACCAAACCAGTACGTCTTTCGGGCTGTGGGAGGAAACCAGAGCACCCGGAGGAAACCCATGTAGACACGGGGAGAACGTACAAACTCCACTCAGTGACCCAATCTGGGAATCAAACCCGGGTACCTGCTGCTGTGAGGCAGCAGTGCTAACCACTGTGCCATCATGGATGGTACAGTTTCCACCATCCTCACTCACTGGCATTGATTGGAAAGTAAATGTAGGAAAATCACCTTTGCTTGAATATTCCAGAATATTTGGAATAACTTTCAACGCACTGGAGCAATAATTACACTTAAAACCGTTTGAAAATGAAGAGATGTAGAGAAATAAAGCATGCATGGTTGAGCATTAGTTGTCGACAAGTGTAGCTGTTTCAGATGCACACCATTTTGTCCTTTGTATCGTCATCACTGTATGAGACAACAAATAGCATTACACTGAAAGTTGCTTAAGCCAGG
Source organism: Mustelus asterias (assembly GCF_964213995.1). Taxonomy (NCBI): domain Eukaryota; kingdom Metazoa; phylum Chordata; class Chondrichthyes; order Carcharhiniformes; family Triakidae; genus Mustelus; species Mustelus asterias. The sequence continues at coordinate 33,491,664 of NC_135813.1, read as the reverse complement.
ATTATTCAGAGAAACGGCTTTTTAATCCTATCATCTCAACAAAGTGATTTCATTAAAACCATTTGATTTGATTTGATTTATTATTGTCACACGTATTAACATACAGTGAAAAGTATTGCTTCTTACGTGCTAGACAGACAAAGTATACCTTTCATAGAGAAGGAAACGAGAAAGTGCAGAATGTAGTGTTACAGTCATAGCTAGGGTGTAGAGAACCAGATTGCTATTGGAAGCGCTACTTAGATTGGTCAGGGCAAAAAGAGTTACAGACGACCTATTTCCAAATGTTACTTAAAAATGCAGCCAACCACTAAGTAACATCTGCCTTCACAAACCCCAACATCCCGTTTTTTGCATGTTGAAATATGTGCAGGGTTGGTTTGCTATAATTTCTTTCCCCTTTATTTTTTTTCTGTTTACCCAAAAGTAAATGCTCAAATAATTAAGTCAGCATGTGTTCCTTAATTCTGAGGTAACGTGACACCAATTCATTTGAATGAACTGTGTTTTTTATTCTCCTAGATTGCCTGTTGTCATGCAATGTTTTTTTTTCCCTAACTGTAAAGATGTGGATTAATCAAGGAACAGGGGAGGGCAAAGAGAGAAAATGGGATGTTACCAATTTTAAAGATGAGTGCTGTTTAACTTCAATGTTAATTGTGACTTTGAGATACGTATGATGTGAGATGGTCCACTGATTCCTGGCTTGGATCAGATGTGAATTTTGTAACCTATGTTGCCTTTTTTTTAAGCCATGATGTTACACGGCAGGAAATGAGACTGACTCACTTGCTGAGTTTGAGGTTTAATGCTTTTTTGCCACCCACCTGTCGTAATTGTTTTGCAGACCTTCAAGACTGCACTAATGAGCTCCTATTGGTGCTTAGGGAAGGGTGATGTCATTGATGACTGGTGCAGATGTGACTTGACTGCATTTGATGAAGATGGACTCCCAAGCTGCAGCTCGTTACCTCAGCCTGTGTACGTATCCTAATCGCATTTGTAATCACCTTTGAATAAGGTTTTACAGATCCCTGATGTTGCAAATCCTAGTGGCTCTAAAGTTCCATAAGATACCACCGCAGTCTGAGCCTCTTTGGCACAGTCATAGCAAAACATTGGAGCACAAATGAGTCAGCAGGATCAAGTGTAACATTTTATGATGTAAAGCCTGGTATTTTTAGCGATGTTCTTTGATTTATAATACCTTACTTAGTTCATTCTTTGTTCTTCAGCGTGACTGCCAGTTGAGGAGTTAGCAGGGAAGGGCACTTTTATTTATTTAATCTTAAATCAAAATTTGTTTTTGACCTTCCATTACTGATGAGTAGAAATTTCCTTCAATTAAATATTGGGAAGACCAAAGCCATTGTCGTCAGATTCTGTTCTTAATTCCATTGCTTAGTTCCTGACTCCAGCTCCTTCCCTGACAACTGTCTGAGACTGCCTGCAACCTGGGTGTCATGTTTGACTCTGAGGTGAACTTTCAGCAACATTCCATCACTGAGACAGCCTATTTCCACCTCCGTAACGTCGGCGACACTTCCTCCCCCATGTCTCAGCTCATCCACTGCTGGAACCCTCATTGGTGCCTTCGTTCCCTGGAGACCTGGTCATTCCAATGTTGTCCTGGCTAGCTTCCCACATTCTAGCCTCCGTAAGCTTAAGGCCTTTCAAACTCTGCTGCGTGAGTCCTTACATTAGAAAGGGTGCAGAGGAAATTCACAAAGATGTTGTCTGGCCTGGAGCATTTCAGCTATGAAGAAAGGCTGGCTAGGCTTTCATAGAATAGAATCCCCACAGTGCAGAAGGAGGCCATTCGTCCCATCAAGTCTGCATTGACTCTCAAACAGAGTATCGTACTCAGGTCCAATCCCCCCCCCCCCCCCCCCCCCCGCCACCTTATCCCTGTAACCCCTCACATTTACCCTGCTAATCCACTAACGTACACATCTTTGGACACTGAGGGGCAATTTACCATGGCCAATCCACCTAACCTGCACATCTTTCCTGAAAGCATAATTACTAATAGGGGGACCTGATCGAGGTGTACAAAATTATGAGGGACATAGACACAGAAGACAGGAAGGAACCTTTCCTCTTGATAGAGGGGTCAATATCCAGGAGGAATAGATTTAAGGTAAAGGGCAGGGGATTGAGAGGGGATTTGAGGATTTCACTCAGAGGGTGGTGGGAATCTGGAACTCGCTGCCTTAAAGAGTGGTAAAGACAGAAACTCTCACTACATTTCAGAAGCATTTAGATGAGCAATTGAAACACTGTAGCATACAAGGATAGGGACCAAGTGCAGTAAAATGGGATTAGAATAGATAGGTACCTGATGGCCAGCACAGGCACGGTGGGCTGAAGGGCCTCATTTGTGCTGTAAAGCTTTATGACTAACTGATTGGCAAAAGCAGCATAAAGGAAAGCCATTTTAACATAGTGAGTGTATACAGTCCGGGATGCCTGAAAGACAGGTTCAATCATGGCTTTCATGAGAGAATTGGATTAACATCTCAAGAGAAAAAATATATACAGGGCTCCTGGGACCAGGGAATTTCTATCTTCTTCAGCCCCACAGCCCTCCAAGGTATCGACACTCGCCTACTTTTGGCCTTTTGAGCACCTCAGTTTTAACAGGGCTCCACCATTGGTGGCCTAGCCATCAGTTGCCAAGGTCCTAACTTATGGTTTGCCCTCCCCTAAGCCACATTGCCTCTCCACCTATTGAAACAACTCCTCCAAGGCCAGTGTCTCTTCACCAGATTCCCTTTATTTACAAACTTTATTCCACTCCCAGAGTGCTGCAGGTATGCAGTCAGAATCCAGAGTGCCAGTCGACCTGACATTCCCATATTTATAGACAGGTGAGGCTCCCTGATTGGGGAGGCAATTATGGCCTCAATCAGGGAGGCCAACTTCATGAGCCTCGCTGAAGTCATTCCACCTATTTTCTCTCCTTTAATATGCTTCTTAAAACCCACCTCCTTACCAAGCTTTTAACTATCTGCGCTAATTATTGCCTGAAGTGGCATGATGTCAAACTTTGCTGTATAATACTCCTGTAAAGCACCTTCAAGTGGTTTATTAGGTTAAAGGCCCTATATAAATACAAACCCACTGTTGTTAAAGCTCTATGATACAGAGGCCAAATGATAATTATTACATGTTTTCTTTTTATGTGTCTCATTGTAATAAATGCTCCAATGCTGATAGTATTTTCTTCAAGCCCTGGATACTTTATGATATTCTGAACCTCTATAATGCAGATATTGTAGAAATTCAGGTTGATTCCTTGGGTGGAAATTTCTGGCCATTCATGCCAGCGGGATCTTCTGGTCCCGCCAACAGCACACACAACAACCCCCCCCCCCCCCTCCACCCCCCACCCCCCCTCCCCGGCCTCAGTCGGGGAGGGGTGCATTCAACAGGAAATCCTGTTGACAACAGCAGGACTAGAAGATCCTGCCAGTGACCAATGGCGTGAAATGTGGAAAATCCCGCCCCTTGTCTGCAAGAAAGCATCATGGTTACCCTCCTAAGATGACCTTTTACTATTTTTAGCCTGTATTCTGTCATTTTCTACCACAGTATAAATTGAAGTATGTTGCAGGGGAGGTGATGGCCTAGTGGTATTATCGCTAGACGATTAACCCAGAAACTCAGCTGATGTTCTGGGAACCCGGGTTCGAATCCCATCACGGCAGATGGTGGAATTTGAGTTCAATAAAAAATACCTGGAATTAAGAGTCTATTGGTGACCATGAAACCATTGTCAGAAAAACCCATCTGGTTTGTTAATATTCTTTAGGGAAGGAAGTCTGCTGTACTTACCTAGTCTGACCTACATGTGACTCCAGAGCTCCAGGAATGTGGTTGGCTCTCAACTGCACTCCAAGGACAACAAGGGATGGGCAATGAATGCTGGACAGCCAGTGACACCCATGTCCCACGCATGAATAGAAAAAGTTAAAGTTTTCTATGCCATTATCAAACTTACAAAGACAGAGGTTTATTTATGACACAGAAGGAGACCATTTGGCCCCTCCAGCCTACTCTGGCACTCCCCAGAGCAATCCAGTCAGTTCAACTCCCCTGTAGCCGTGGAGGTTTATTTCCTTCCGACCAAGACTTAGCAACCTTGAATCTTTAAAATCACCTCTGAATCATCTTCTGAAAGTCTCTTCAGCCTTTAACTCATCATTCATGCTCCCCAATCCCCAACACCAGGGGACACCTTTGTTCTTCTCTTCCTTTATGTCAGCATCATTCTAGAGTGCGTTCAAAGACAATTTAATGCAAATTAGAAACAGGAGTAGGCCATTCAGCCCCTCAAATCTGCTCTGCCATTCAAGAAGTTCAAGACTGCTCTGATTGTGGTCTCGTCTCCATCATCCATCTGTCCCCATGAATCTTTGACTCCCATATTAATCAAGAATCTATCTTCTCCTGCCTTAAAAATATTCAATGACCCAGCCTCCACTGCTCTCTGGGGAAGAGAGTTCCAAAGATTCACGGCCCTCTGACAGAGAAAAAAATACTCTCATCTCTTTCTTAATTAGGAGATCCCTTATTTTTAAACTGAATCCCCTGGTTCTAGTCTTCCCCACAATGGAAACATCCTTTCAGCATCCACATGTCAGGATTGTATATGCTTCAATAAGATCACCTCTCCATTTTCTAAACTCCAATGGATACAGGCTTAGAATGTTGATCTTTCCTCATAAGGTGTCCAATGAACATTCTCTGAACTACTTTTCATGTTTTTATATCCTTTTCTAAGTAAGGGGACCAAAACTGTACACAGTACTCCAGATATGGTCTCACCAATGCTTTGTACAACAGCTGCAAAACATCCTGACTTTTATATTCCATTCACCTTGGAATAAATAACATTCCATTTGCTTCCCTAATCACTTGCTGCACCTGAATACTTCCTGATACCCATCTGCCACCTACCCACCTGCCTCATACCCACTTGCTACCTCACCCACCTGCCACTTCACCCATCTGCTATCCCCCTCACCTGCCACCGTACCCAGCTACCACTTCACACCCATCACCATAACCACTGGCCATTGACACAATATCCAACTACTGCTCTACCACATCACCAGCTGCCACATCATCCACCTGCCACATCGTCACACTCGCTATCCACTACCTCACCCATTCACACACCCTACCCACTCAGTCATTATCCACTCACCCATTTGTTAACATTCACCCAATCACCAACATTCAAACTGGACTTTTAAACTTGGAATCCATAGAGTCCCTACAGTGCAGTAGAAGGCCATTTGGCCCATCGAGTCTGCACCAACCACAATCCCACCTAGGTTCTATCCCCGCAACCCCATTTACCTTGCTAGTCCCTCTGACACGAAGGGGCAATTTAGCATGGCCAATCAACCTAACTCGCACATCTTTGGATTGTGGGAGGAAGTCGGAGCACCTGGAGGAAACCCATGCAGACACGGGGAGAACGTGCAGACTCCACACATACAGTGATCCAAGCCGGGAATTGAACCTGGGTCCCTGGTGCTGTGAGGCAGCAATGCTAACCACTGTGCCATCATGCCGCTCTTACCATATGGCTTCTAGTGCTGTACAAAATAAAGAGTGTGTCTTATCTTCCCTCAGCTCTACTGCATTTTAAATAAGGTCCCTGAAGAATGTTGTGCTCCGCATTTCTGGTAAAGGCAGGTTTAGAAGTCCCGGCAAGTAATGTGTGGCAGCATCAATTCAGGGAAAATCCAGTGATGAAAGATCTAGGCCATTCATTCTTTCCTCTCCATTAACAGGGTTTCATTTTCTCTGCTTTGAGTTGCATCAAATGTTTTTCTTGATCTGAGCTTTATCAAATTTTGTGGTAGACCACTTCATCGGATTTGCCACAGTCCACTTCCTGAAAGAAGGCAAGGGAGCTTGTCAAAGCAGGCTCTTGGATATCCTTGCTGGCATCCTTAAATGAGTTTACCAGTGTACAAATATTCCTGTTGACTCTTGATAACTAATTCCATTATTTTACTCGGAATGACAGTAAACAAGTGACCCTTTTTTAATATGGGCGTCATGATAGCCTGCTTGCAATCTAGTGGTTAGCCCACAACATCGATTAATTCCTTTGTACCAATTAGTGGTCAGTGCCTCACAATTATTTTTTCTAATTCATTCATGATAGGTGGGTGTTTATTGCCTCTTCTGGGCCTCTGTTTTCATGTTTAATGTGTTTCTTTTGGAACTCTTGTGAAGCCCCTTCTATTCCTTTTCCTTGCAGGATTTGAACAGACTATTTTTGCTCTTTAATTCGCAGTTAATTCATTTCTTACTCCAGGGTCATGTTTGTTTAGTCTGAGTTTCTTGGTTTTGAAAATGTCACAGCTTTAGTATTAAATCTTTTTAAAGTAACCAGGCTCAGGGGCTTGGATATTTCTGAGTTCCAGATCATCTTGTACATTGTTATCCTGTGGAGATGATCCCCAGGAGGGCTATGACCTCCACTTCTTGTACATCTTCTAGCCATGATGTGGAGATGCTGGCATTGGACTGGGGTGGGCACAGTAAGTCTCACATCACCAGGTTAAAATCCAGCAGAGTTATTTGGAATCATGAGCTTTCGGAGTGCTGCTCCTTCATCAGATGAGTGCTGAACCACTCAGCATCACCACTCACCCGGTGAAGGAACAGCGCTCTGAAAGCTCATGATTCCAAATAAACCTGTTGGACTTTAACCTGGTGTTGTGAGCCTTCTTACTGTGTGCATCTTCTAGAACAATAACAAATACCAGATTAAGATTACTTCTTGTGACTTGCTTGACACACTGGATCATGAAGGAGTTATCCAAAGGTATCAACACAAAGGATAGTAGATGTTTGGAATTCTCTTCCACAATTGTCAATTGACCCTAGAACAATTGTTAAGTTTAATGTTGAGTTTGATGGATTTTGATTAACCACAGATATTGAGGAACATGAGTCGAAGGTGGGCATATGGAAAAGTTGTAGATCATCTGAGATGTCATTGAATGGTGGAACTTTAGTGAGTGGTGATGACCCAGCTGGAACTCTCTGCCAAGGGAATGGTGGATCCAGAGATGATCGATGATTCCAAAGAAAAATTGGATGGGCGGTTGAGGGAAATACAGGAATAGAGTTGGGGAGTGCGATTGACTAGATTGTTCGAAAGAGAGCCTACATAGAATCAGTGTGCTAAATAGAGTCATAGTTGTACAGCGCAGAAAATGCCCTGCGGTCCATCGAGTCTGCACCGACAACAACTACCGGTAAAGTTGCGCTAATCCCATTTTCCAGCACTTGCCCCATATTTTGAATGTTATGATATTTCAAGTGCTCGTCCAAATACTTCTGAAAGTTGTAAGGTTTCCAGCCTCCACAATCAGTGCATTCCAAATTCCCACCCCTCCCCTGAGTGAAATTTCTTTTTCTCAAATCCCCTCTGAATCTCCTGCCCCTCACCCTAAAACTATGCCCCCTCGTGATTGAGCCTTGAACCAAGGGGAATAACTGCTTCCTAGTCACCTTGTCCGAACCCCTCATAATCTTACACACCTCATGTCCCCCACAGCCTTCTCAGCTCTAAAGAAAACAATCCAAGTCTATCCAATCTCTCCTTATAGCTTAAATGCTCCATGCCAGGCAATATTCTGGTGTGCCCCCTCTAGTGCGGTCACATCCTTCCTATAGCGAGGTGACCAGAATAGCACACAGTACTCCAGCTGTGGCCTGGCCAGGGTTCTGTTACAGTTCCAACATTACCTTCTTGCTCTAATACTCCATGCCATGACTGATAAAGGCAAGTGTCCCGTGTGCCTTCTTCACTACCCTATTTACCTGAGTGGCTTAAGTATTGTGCTATCATGGGCTAACTAGGGATGAGAAATAAATGCTAGCCTAACCAGTGATGCCTACATCCTGTGATTGAATTTTAAAAAACAATCTTGATCCTACATTCAGAAAGAACCCTGTACTATATTGACCAAGATGTGGAAATGCTGGCATCGGACTGGGGTGGGCAGAGTAAGAAGTCTCACAACACCAGGTTAAAGTCCAATAGGTTTATTTGGAATCACAAGCTTTCGGAGCACTGCTCCTTCTTCAGGTGATGAAGGAGCAGCGTCCCGAAAGCTCGTGATTCCAAATGAACCTGTTGGACTTTAACCTGTGAGACTTCTTACTAGATTGACCAACTCTCTCTAAACAAACAAAATTGGCATAAAGATATAACACAGATCTGATAACAGGAAGCATGGTTTTGTAAACAGAGACTGCATGTAGTTGCAAGATATTTACCATATCTTATAGAGAAGTGATTGAATTGTTAAGTACTGTGTTATTTTTAACTTTAACATGTCTATAGACTCAGATTTTGTTTTGCTGATATGTGTCTGTACATTTAGGTTGCTCTCTTTTTGTCGTTTGATTACATTTTGTTTTAACTCAATAGACTGGAGCATTTGTCAATTTGGCCCGAGGTAATTCATGTTTCAGTTACATTGCAAAATTGACGAAGATTTCTTCCCTGAGAAGCTGCACATTATCAGCCAGTGATATGCTAAAAGCAAGTGTCTAGACATGATCTGCATGCCTATATCTTTTGGGGAATGTGTAACAAAGTAGTTGCGTACCCTGCTGGGACTTTTGGGAAGTTGTACATGTACCACCATGGTATACATTTTTCAAACTGGAATTATTTTGCATTTAAATGAAATCCTTTTTTATTATGTATTGTAGACTGAGAAACCTTAGGACCTACCAAGGTTATTGGAGATCAGAGAGAAGATAAGACTGGGTGATGTCAAAGCTGGGTTCTGAAAACCCAGTGGAGGAAAATAGTCGCTGGAAAATAGTTTTAAAAATAAATTAATTCTTGGGATGTGGACATCGCTGGTTAGACCAGCATCTGTTGCCCATCTCTAATTGCCCTAGTGAAGGTGGTGGTGAGCTGCCTTCTTGAACTGCTGCAGTCCATATGGTATAGTTACATCCACAGTGTTGTTCAGGAGGAAGTTCCAGGAGTTTGACAGTGAAAGAATGATGATACAATTCCAAGTCAAAATGGTGAGTGACTTAGTGGGGAACCTCCAGGTGGTGGTATTCCCATTTGTCTGCTGCCCTTCTCCTTCTTGATAGCAGTGGTTGTGGATTTGGGAGATGTTGTCTAAGGAGCCTTGGTGAGTTCCTGCTGTGCATCTTGTAGTTGGCACACACTGCTGCCTTAATGTGTTGGTGGTGGTGGGAGTGAATGTTTGTGGATAGGGCGCAAATCAAGTGGGCTGCTTTGTCCTGGATGGTGTCAAGATTCCTGAGTGTTGTTGGAGCTGCACTCCAAGAGTGGTTTAGCATAGGAGCCTAAGTGAGGATACAAGGAAGAGAAAGGCATGTGAAATATGACAAATGAAATGCTGAATTTGTGCACCCAAGCAGCAGATCCATCCAAGTGCTGTTGCTATAAAATAAATGAAAACTGATGCTTTGCATTCGAGGAATACAACTTTCAGCCCAAAGTCCTTTCCTCTTGTAATACATGCCTCTAATTTGTTTATAACAAAGGTTAAGGCTTTCAACAAGTGTGGAACCATCAAGCACTATGATCGGCTTGGAATGGCAGGATGCACAACCTATGATAGGAACCAAGATAGCAGACTACATCATTCACTATAAGAAACTGGACGATTTTATTGACCCAAATCTTTATGCAGGTAAGGATTTGATTCCTCTAATAAGCTTTCACTGTGCATGATTGTTCCTTGAAAACACTCTGACCAGACCCTTACTGATCAGCGTTGCTTGCATACAATTTAATTATGAGAACAAAATGCCAAATGATGAGCAGAATAAAATGAGTCTTTTTCCAGGTACATTTCAAACAATACCTATACAATAATCTGTGTAACGGCATCGGATTTGATGAATTTTATAAAAGCAACCTTACTGTGGTATTAAATCATGAACATGAAAATGGTTCCTTTACGACTTGTTTTTTTTGGATGGAATGCGATTACCCTTGACTTTCATTGCCCATCAGGTCATCAATGGTGAAAATCAGTGCCTGGGTAGTGACTTGATCCAAAAGCAACATTCATAGTCATGGTTTCATGTGAGGTAGGGTGCCTTTGACTCCCCTCCTCTGACCACAACAAGTCAAAAGCACAGCCTAAGCGTACCATGTTATTTCGTGAAATCATTAACTTTATTTGTGGCTGGATTATATGTTGAGAACACTTGTACTTAATGTTCTTCCTCTGATTATAGGGTGGAGTCTGTGCCAAGTCATTTTGTTTTAACTGAGCCATGTCAAGGGTTGCCCCGAAATCAAGGAGGTGGGGAGGGGGTGCGAATGCTACATTATAAACTATCACTGCTTCAGGAAAAATGAGGCTAGGACTTGTTTCAAACCCGTGGAAATATACAATGTTACGTTCATTGTTGACACTTTATATTTTATGTTTTTATTGAATTATAATCTTCCTTTAATGTGATGAAGAGTATGGTTCACTTTTTTTTCTCAAGAATGGAGCCAAGTGCTGTGTTCACATTTGTATTCAAATGGTCCATCAATAAGTCATTTTTCTTGCTATCTTTTACGGTTTGCAGTCTCCAGTTTAAACTGACTGGATTAAAGGTGGCTTTTGCTACCAAATAAACCTGTTGGACTTTAACCTGGTGTTGTTAGACTTCTTACTGGGTTAAAATAGGCAGTGAATCAATGACTGGCATTAAGGGGCAGCCATTTCAGTGCCAGCCGCCTGATCATTGAAGCAGTCTGGACCTGCCAACAGTCCAATTTGCTCTTCCCCATTCAACCAGAGAATTGGCTCTGAGATTGTGGTACTGCCTCTCATTTCAAAATTATGATTTCATCTCGTGCTCGCAATCACGTACGCTTTCCTTGCTTTCTCCTCCTAAAAAGCCAGGAAATTCTATGGAGGCAGAACTGCCTTGGCATACACTTTGGCTGGAATTTTACTGGCACGCCCGCCCAGATTCTGGAGGGTCGGAGAATGGCATTCTCCATTGGCCTCAGACGGGACCGTACAAATCTCGGGCGGACATGCTGGTAAAATTCTGCCCTTTGATAGTGAAAATTGTCTATTAAAACCACAGGCCTAAAGGTAGGCTTTCAAGACCTGTGCGTATGTTGGGATAGACATACAATGAAACAGACAGCGAAGCGGAAAACAGAAGCATGGTCGATGCAAATATGGGAAAGGGAAAAAAAATGGGTAAATGATAGGGAGCTGGACATGTTAATTCCGGTTGACCACCTCTGAGCTCAGTGATGGATGAGGCTTGTTGAGTTTATTCAGATTGTCATACGTGGTGCATGTTGTACCTCAGGTATGTAGAATATGACTGAAAATTTTACAATGTAGATTTGTCTGATGTTTGAACCTCTGTGCGCCTGTGGTAAGTTTTGAAAACCAATCTCCCACTCCCTGGGTCAGTTTTTAAGAAAATTATTCTTGGAATATGGGCAAAATTGGCAAGGCCAGCATTTATTACCCATGCCTCATTCGCCTTGAGAAGGTGGTGGAGAGCTTCCTTCTTGAACCACTGCTGTCCATGTGGTGGCGATACATTCACAGTGTTGTCAGGGAGGGAATTTCAGGATTTTGATCCAGTGAAGGAATGACAGTTATTTTCTGAGTCAGGATGGTGTGTAACTTGGAGGGGAACATGCAGCGAGTGGTGTTTCCGTACTTCCATACATATGCTCTTCGATGATAGAGACGGCAAAATTTGGAAGGTGCTGTTGAAGACATTCTGGTGCATTTTCTGCACCTTGCAGATAGGATACATTTGTGCGACTGTGAGCTGGTGGTGGAGAAAGTGAATATTTACAGTAATGGATGTGTTACAAAACTCAAGGGGCTTGACACTACCCAGGACAAAGCAGCTCGCTTGATTAGTACCCCATCCACAAACATTCACTCCCTCCTCCAGTAATGTACTGATGCACAGTGCCAGCAGTGCGTACCATCTACAAAATGCACTGCAGCAACTCATCATCGCTCCTGAGACAGCACCTGGGCAGCATGGTAGCACAGTGGTTAGCACTGCTACCTCACAGCGCCAGGGACCCGGGTTCGATTCCCAGCTTGGGTCACTGTCTGTGTGGAGTTTGTACATTCTCCCTGTGTCTGTGTGGGTTTCCTCCAGGTGCTCCGGTTTCCTCCCACAGTCCAAAGATGTGTGGGTTAGGTTGATTGGCCATGCTAAATTGCCCATTAGTGTCAGGGGGATTAGCAGGGTAAATACAGAGGTTTACAGGGATGGGCCTCGGTGGGATTGTTGTCGGTGCAGGCTAGATGGGCTGAATGGCCTCCTTCTGCACTATAGGGATTCTATGATTCTTTCAAAACCCACAACCTCTACCATCTTGAAGGACAAGGACATGAGAACACCACCACCTGAAAGTCCCCACCCAAGTTACTCACTATCAGAAGGAAATATGTCACCATTCCTCCACTGTTGCTGGGTCAAAATCATAGAACTCGCTTCCGAACAGCACTGTGGCTGTAGCTACACCACCTGGACTGCAGAGGTTCAAGGATACAGCTCAACACCAAGGGCAATTAGGGATGGGCAATATAATGCTGCCAGCAATGCCCACATCCTACCAATGTATGTAGGAAGGAAGATTTTGTTTCAAAGACTCATTACTTTCAAGTCCTGGTCCAAGAGAAAAGAATGTTGATTTTCGCAACCCAGTGACAACATTGTTCTTAATCCACTCCTGCTTTAGTTGATCAAAACAAGAATCTTGCAGCTCTTCAACCTGTCTACAGATGCTGTCCAGCAGTCGCCCAGATTTTATTTTACAAGTTTCACGGTCTGAATGACTGTATCAGCTTTGCAGTCTTCAGCAGCACAATTTTATTGCTGACGTTTAAAATAAAGCCTTTCACTGAGCTTGTACTGACTTCATGTTGGCAATAAACTGAGATCGCATTGAGCACACACCGTTCTCTGAGAAAAAAACAGTGATTCTGGTAAATGTACGAAGAATACAGGCAGATTACCACTTAATGCCAATGTCCATTGTGCAATAAAGCCATTGTACTTGAGGTTGTTAATCTGTGATACAATCATTATCAACAAATGCTCTTTTTCGCAGTTATAGTTGATAGAGAGTGTAAACGAGGTACTTACGGTGTAGACTTGACAGCTTAAAGCATAACATTGTTTTTCGAGAGAAACACTATCTAAATATCGCTTAGTTCAATTTTACGGGCTTTTATGGCCACAGTTGCAAGTTTCCATTCTGGCAGATGTCCTGCAATAGCCATCTGTTCCAAAGTTACATTAAGAAGTCTCACAACACCAGGTTCATCACCTGATGAAGGAGCAGCGCTCCAAAAGCTCATGATTCCAAATAAACCTGCTGGACTTTAAACTGGTGTTTTGAGACTTCTGATGTGCCCAGCCCAATCCAATGCCGGCATCTCCGCATCAAAGTTAGAATAGGCTGAACACTGTAATCTATTACAGCACTAATGAAGTAATGCAATTTAGCATTGCAATTATCATATTAATTAAAATACAATATTCATGTCAATTCAGAGAACCAGTTTGGAAATACAATGACATTGCATCACTAATTGCACTATTCTTTCATTTAATAACCTTTGCCTTATAAAAGAATATTCGGAGGTACACTCCAATTTAAGTGAATTAATTAGAGCTGTTATTGATTAGTTTTTATCCGTGGATGTCACATTACCAACCACCATAATAAGAGAGGGGACACACATGTGCAACCTGTTGGGGATGTGTTCCCCATATTTAATTTTTAACCCCTTCCTTCTCACTGATGATGTCCCACCATTATTTGGGGTGGATTAACATCAAGGTCATAACAGCAGGCTTTGGATGAAAAGTGACCATTTGCATTATTGAGATGATACGCAAGGCAAGTTTAGGACTTTCTATCCTAGGGTTGTGATGCTGCCTTCAGATACATGACAATTGTTAATGGGTCTATGGAGGGTATAAGAGAACAGGGAGGAGAATGTGGGCTGTGGAAGACATTGAGAGGGCATTGGGTTGCGATGGGGGAAGGGGCGTTGTTCCAAACACTGGAAAGGTTTATAGGTTTTCTTAAGGGGTGGAGGGATTGGAGGTGTTGTGGGGGAGACAGATTTGATTTGATTTGATTTGATTTATTATTGTCACATGTATTATTGTCACTCGTATTGTCACAGTGTTATTTGTTGCATGCCATACAGACAACGCATACCGTTCATGGGTAAGGAAAGGAGAGAGTGCAGAATGTAGTGTTACAATGATAGCTAGGGTGTAGAGAAAGATCAACTTGGTGCGAGGTAGGCCCATTCAAAAGTTTGCTGGCAGCAGGAAAGGAGCTGTTCTTGAGTTGGTTGGTACGTGACCTCAGACTTTTGTATCTTTTTCCTGACGGAAGAAGGTGGAAGAGAGAATGTCCAGGGTGCGTGAGTGTTGGTGTGGAGGGGGTGTTTGCATGAGGGGGCAGTCCTGCTCCTCTTGGCTCAGTAATCATGTAGGAAAAACATTTACCCAATTCATCAATAACTCCTCACTTTCCTTTAGCTTCCAAGTTTCTTGAGGCCAAGGAAATCCTGATGGTAAATGTTAAAGTTGGAACTGACCAAATGCTTGAGATGCGCAGTCTATTGAAATGAGGAACTCAGAGGGGATTGGTCATCTGCTCCCTCCCCTGACTTTGTTAAAACTGAAAATGAGCAGATGGTTTGGCTTCCGGTGTGAGAATTCTTTGACATGTTTGCTTCCCACCTAACACATATCCACCTGACATTAGGATGGAGGGGGTGTTAAAATGTCCTCCTATGGTCTTTCCAGACTCATGGCCACAGGAACTAGACCGAGGCTGGCCAAATTCAATTCACATAGAAACACAACAGGGAGAAGAATGTTTCTAAAACAGAAAAATGCTGGAAAATCTCAGCAGGTCTGACAGCATCGGTGGAGAGAGAGTAGAGTCAACTTTTCGAGTCTCGATGACCCTTCGTCAGAGCTGACAAAGGGTCATCTAGACTCAAAACATTGGCTCTATTTTCTCTCCACCGATGCTGTCAGACCTGCTGAGATTTTCCAGCATTTTTTTGTTTTTGTTTCTGATTCCAGCATTCGCAGTATTTTGCGTTTATCGGGAGAACATTTCACCTGCTAATTCTACGCTGTATTTGAATTTGTTTTAAATAATAATTCAGAGGCCCAGGCTAATGTTCCAGAGGCATGGGTTCAGATCCCATCAGGGCAGCTGGTAGAATTTAAATTCAATTAATGAAATCTGGAATTGAAAGTTGGTCTCAGTCATGGTGACAATGAAACTGCCATTGATTGTTGTATAACCCACCTGGCTCACTCATGTCCTTAACCAATCTGGCCTAAATGTGATTGCTGATCCACGGTAATGTGATTGACTCCTAACTGTCCTCTCAAATAGTTCAAGCGCAATTCGGGATGGGCACTCAGTGGTGGCCTTGCCAGTGCCAACCACATTCCCATCACAAGATTAATTTTAAAAACTCATTTTTGGGGTGTGGGTATTGCTGGCAAGGTGGTATTAATTGCCCGTGGTGAGATGTGATTAAGAGTCTTCTTGAATTGCTGTAGACTGTGTGATGTAGGTGCTCCCACAATGCTGTTGTGAGGATCCAGCTTCTGCATATGCAAGAACACAATACATATCCATGATGGTACAATGGTTAGCACTGCTGCCTCACAGCACCAGGGACCCGGGTTCAATTCCGCCCTTGGGTGACTGTCTGTGTGGAGTTTGCACGTTCTCACCGTGTCTGTGTGGGTTTCCTCCGGTTTCCTCCCACAATCCAAAGATGTGCACGTAAGGTGGATTGGCCATGCTAAATTGTTCCTTCCTGTCCCAAGAGGTGTGGGTTAGATGGGTTAGCCATGGGAAATGTGTGGGGTTGGGGATAGGGTGGGGGACAGGGCCTGGGTAAGGTGCTCTGTCAGAGAGCCGGTGCAGTCTCGACAGGCCAAATGGCCTCTTCTGCACTGTAGAGATTCTATGATTCAGATGGTGGGTGACTTGGAGAATGATGGTATTCCCACTTACCTAGTGGTCTTGTCCATGTACATAATGGAGTTTGTGAGTTTGCAGTCTGTTGTCCGGAAGTCTTGACAAATTATTGCAGTGTATCCTGAGGTTTATATTCACTGCAGACATAGCACTCCAACCTGGAAGCTGTGCCTGTTTAAGCTAGTAGACAAGGTGCCAGTTAAATGTGCTGCATTGTCCTGGCTGGTGTCATGCTTCTTGAGTGCTGTTGCAGTTGCAGCCACACAGGCCACTGAAGTGTAATTCAGTCCATTCCTTATTTGTGTTTTGTAGGTGATGGAGAGGATCTGTGAGTGAGTCATTCCAGCCTCTTGTAACAAAACATGTACATGGTTGGTTCAGCTGACTTTCTAATTAGCAGTGTCCTCCGGGAGATTAATAATGCGGTCCTAAATGTAATGTCTAACTATGTTAGGGGTTGTGGGTTTTAAACAAAATATAAATATAAGGGTGGGGCCTGAGGCAAGGCCTAAGGGGAGGGGCTGGAGCATGAATGGGGCGAGGCATAAGGGGAGGAGGGGGAGAAGCTGTGCACTCTTCAGCTGGCGATTAGCTGACAGGGCAGTGATAGACCAGAATTGGGGATTGAAGGTAAGGGAGCGATCTTACCTTCTCATCTTGCCAGTCGATGGGCGGACTTCAGAGGCAGAAAATCAGGTTTGTGCCCATTGCTTGCCTTTTGTGATCTTACTGGACCCAATACCCAGTGACCCAATACCCAGGAAAGGCGCAAGGCTGACTATAATATTCAAATCCATGTAAATGTGGATTTAAATATTGTTACTGAGCCCAGGACGCAATTGTCCGGACTCACTTGCCTTAGCCCCCTCACAGACGAGGATCATGTATGGTCCCCATCAATGGGGACCTGTCATGATGGCCTCGCCAGTAGGACCATAGGCCATTGAGGACTTCCGGGAGGTCAGAGGTTGGGGTGCAGTGCCTCTTGGGCAGTGCCAGCTCAGCAGTGCCAGCCTGGCACCCTGTCAGTGCCAATCTGGCACCCAGGCATTACACACAGGCCCCTGGCACCGGGCAGTGCCAAGGGGTGGGGCCTGAGGCAAGGCCTAAGGGGAGAGGCTGGAGCATGAATGGGGCGGGGCATAAGGGGAGGAGGGGGAGAAGCTGTGCACTCTTCAGCTGGCGATTAGCTGACAGGGCAGTGATAGACCAGAATTGGGGATTGATCAACCGGGGGTGGGTGGGGGGGCAATATCCAAGAAGGTGGGGGGTTGATAGGCCCAGGAGGCCAGTGATCGTGGGGGTGGAGGTGGCTGATACCCAAAGGGGGCAAGGTGACTGACAGATCTCTCTGATCTGTTGCACAGAACAAAGAGATCTGCGCATGTGTCATTACGCACTCAACTGTCAGCCGCTGGCTCCCCAGCGAGTTTAGGCTTTGCCCTCTCCCCCTACTGGCAGGAAACAGATTGTGCATTATTGCACAGAATGGTGTGGTCTGGGAGTTCTGGCCTTCACAGAGTATAAACCAAGAGCCTCTGAAACGCCCCAATGACATCGCCATCAAATCATGTGAACAGCTCTTAAAGGAATCATGCCATTAGTTGAATATGTAACACTAAACAGTGTAAGTGATTGTAAAGAGGAGGTCATTAGACTTTCTGTTGTTGAAGATGGTCACTCCTTGACCCTAGTTTGCCACAAACGTTATTTGTCACTTGCCAGCCCAAGCCAGAGTTTAAAATCAGATCCCAGGAATGAAACAAATCACTATTGTATGCATCGACCTTCGGGAAGGTGTTTAAGATGTGTGGTAGAGCCTTTTTTCAACAAAAATACTCTCTCTCCAGAGGCTTTATGGTACAAGACAGCACTCTTGAAAAGAAGTCACTTTTTGCAGTATAATTCCATGACCTTATTTATTCTGAGAGAAGTAGGAACCAGCATCCGTTTGGTAGCTCACTTTCGGCACAAGAAAACTAAAGCAGCCCCTTCCTGCCAATTGATACTATGCTTAAAAGTCATTCACAACAAAAATAAACTTTTTAAAAACGGTCCTCACAATCATGGTCTAACTCTACTATGTTATGGCACATACAATTTATACATCAGCTTGGCTCAGTTGATATTGTTGTCACTGAGTCAGACTGCTGTAGATTCAAGTTCCAGTACACTCCAGTGTCGTGCTAAAAGAGCACTGTCTCAAGTTGCCGGTTTGGGACTTGTGATCAGGGAAACCTTTGTGAATTGCTACACTCAATGGCCATTTCTGGGATTTTGCTGTGAACATCCTTGCTGTTCGAATCATAGAATCTCTACAGTACAGAAAGAGGCCAATTGGCCCATCGACTCTGCACCGACAACAATCCCACCCAGGACCTCTCCCTGGAACCCCATGTACTTCCACTGCTAATCCCAATGACACTCAGGGCAATTTAGCACGGCCAGTCAACCTAACTCGCACATCTTTGGAGCGTGGGAGGAAACCGGAGCACCTGGAAGAAACCCACGCAGATACTGGGAGAATGTGTAAACTCCACAAGACAGTCACCCAAGGCCGGAATTGAACCCGGGTCCCTGGTGCTGTGCATCAGCAGTGCTAACCACTGTGTCACCATGTTGCATTGACTGAATAGTACGTGCGTTGCAGAATGAACCTATTATAACATGCTTTGAGTCACTTTACGGATCTGAAAGGAGCATCTAAACCCAGATGCTTTCTTTCCTGTTTTGTAATTAAAGGCTCATTGCTTATCAAAATATGAAAACCACCATCCCAATTTTTAGCACATTCGAATCATGCTGCAGGTGGCGCGGTGGTTAGCAGGGACCAGGTTCAATTCCAGCCTCGGGTGACTGTGTGGAGTTTGTACCTTCTCCCTGTGTGTGTGCGCGTGTTTTCTCTGGGTGCTCTGGTTTCCTCCCACAGTCTAAAGACTTTTTAAAAAGTTTATTTATTAGTCACATGTAGGCTTACATTAACACTGCAATGAAGTTACTGTGAAAACTCCCGAGTCGCCACACTCCGGTGCCTATTCAGGTACACTGAGGAAGAATTTAGCATGGCCAGTGCACCTAACCAGCCTTTGGACTTTGGGAGGAAACGGAGCACCCAGAGGAAACCCACGCAGACACAGTACAAGACAGCACTCTTTAAAAGAAATCACTTTTTCAGTATAATTCCATGATCTTCTTTATTCTGAGGGAAGTAGGAACCAGCGTCCATCTGGCAGCTCGTGGAGAATGTGCCACCTCCACGCAACGCCGGCATCTCCACATCATGACGACCATCGACACCTCAAACCGCCGGCTCGAAGTGGAAAGGATCTCCAAGAAGATCGCGCATATCAATGCAGACATCAAGTTTCTACAAAGATGCAAGAAAGCAGACAAGATACCGAAAGGACTACAGATCACAAACCCACTCAGGTCAACCTATAACACAGACACTGAGAGACTTTGCCATCGCACCTCTCTCACCCTCCTCAACCACCTCATACACCAGCTCTACAGCAAACGCCGCAGCCTGGAAACCAAGACAGAATCCATATTCTCAACTTGCGCTCAGGACGGAGACCAGCTGCGAAACTCTGCCAAGCAGACGAGACAAAGGAACTACACCATCTACATGCACACCAAGAACAGGAAACTTGACATCACCACCAGCAGCAACTAAGCCTCCCCTGGTACCACAGTAGAAAACAGTTCCACTGCAGGGAAGTAGATTGTCAACTTGTCGGACTACACACTTTAGCCAGATGAAATCAAGGTTCTCAGCCAAGGGCTAAATTTTTGCCCACCACCAAAATAGACCCCATCAGTCTCGCAGCAGACACAGAGGAATTCATCAGGCGAATGAGGCTGCGGGAGTTCTTCCACAAACCCCAAGAGGCCAACAGCGAACACAATGAGACAGCCAATGAACCGGAACAGCTGACAGAGGGATCCGCAGTGCAACAGAAGAGGAAAGAGTTGAATTGGACTCCTCCGGAAAGCCGCTGCCCTCGACTTGACATGTATGCCCAAGCCATCAGGAGGTGCGTCAACACCAAGTTCATCAGCCGCACTCACAAGACAGCCCCGTACATCACCCAAGCACAACGCAACGCCATCCACGCTCTCAAGACCAACTGCAACATTGTCATCAAACCAGCAGACAAAGGAGGGGCCATCGTCATACTGAACAGAACGGATTACTGCAAAGAAGTGTACCGACAACTGAACAACGAGGAACACTATAGACAGTTACCCGCAGATCTGAACAAAGAACACACCCGTCAACTTAACACTCTGATCAAGACCTTTGATCTGGACCTTCAGAGCACCCTCCATGCTCTCATCCCACGTACTCTCCACATTGGAGATCTCTACTGCCTCCCGAAGATACACAAGGCAAACACACCCGGCTGTCCCATCGTATCGGGCAATGGGACCCTGTGCGAGAACCTCTCCGGCTATGTCGAGGGCATCCTGAAACCCATTGTACAAAGAACCCCCAGCTTTTGTCGCGACACTACGGACTTCCTACAGAAACTCAGCACACATGGAGCAGTTGAACCAGGAGCGCTCCTCATCACAATGGATGTCCCGGCACTCGACACCAGCATCCCCAATGATGATGCATTGCTGCAATGGCCTCAGTACTCAACGCCGACAACTGCCAGTTTCCAGATGCAATTTTACAACTCATCCGCTTCCTCCTGGACCACAATGTCTTCACCTTCAACAACCAGTTCTTCATCCAGACACACGGAACAGCCATGGGGACCAAATTTGCACCTCAATATGCCAACATCTTCATGCACAGGTTCGAACAAGACTTCTTCACCACACAGAACCTTCAACCGGTGCTATACACTAGATACATCAATGACATTTTCTTCCTTTGGACTCAAGGTGAACAATCACTGAAACAACGATATGATGACATCAATAAGTTCCATCCCACCATCAGACTCACTATGGACTACTCTCCGGAATCGGTTGCATTCTTGGACACACGCATCTCCATTAAGGACGGTCACCTCAGCACCTCACTGTACCGCAAGCCCACAGATAACCTCACGATGCTCCACTTCTCCAGCTTCCACCTTAAACACGTTAAAGAAGCCATCCCCTACGGACAAGCCCTCCATATACACAGGATCTGCTCAGATGAGGAGGATCGCAACAGACACCTCCAGACGCTGAAAGATGCCCTCATAAGAACAGGATATGGCGCTTGACTCATCGATCGACAGTTCCGACGCGCCACAGCGAAAAACTGCACCGACCTCCTCAGAAGACAAACACGGGACACGGTGGACAGAGTACCCTTCGTCGTCCAGTACTTCCCCGGAGCGGAGAAGCTACGACATCTCCTCCGGAGCCTTCAACATGTCATTGATGAAGACAAACATCTCGCCAAGGCCATCCCCACACCCCCACTTCTTGCCTTCAAACAACTGCACAACCTCAAACAGACCATTGTCCGCAGCAAGCTACCCAGTCTTCAGGAGAACAGTGCCCACGACACCACACAACCATGCCACAGCAACCTCTTCAAGACGTGCCGGATCATCGACAAGGATGCCATCATCTCACATGAGAACACCATCCACCAGGTACACGGTCCATACTCTTGCAACTCGGCCAACGTTGTCTACCTCATACGCTGCAGGAAAGGATGTCCCGAGGCATGGTACATTGGGGAAACCATGCAGACGCTGCGACAACGGATGAATGAACACCGCTCGACAATCACCAGGCAAGACTGTTCTCTTCCTGTTGGGGAACACTTCAGCGGTCACGGGCATTTGGCCTCTGATCTTCGGGTAAGCGTTCTCCAAGGCGGCCTTTACGACACAAGACAGCGCAGAGTTGCTAAGCAGAGACTGATAGCCAAGTTCCGCACACATGAGGACGGCCTCAACCAGGATCTTGGGGTCATGTCACACTATCTGTAACCCCCACGACTTGCCTGGACTTGCAAAATCTCACTTACTGTCCTGTTTGGAGACCACACACATCTCTTTAACCTGTGCTTAATGCTCTCTCCACTCACATTGTCTGTACCTTTAAGACTTGATTAGCTGTAAAGACTCGCATTCCAATCATTATTCTGTAAATTGAGTTTGTGTCTCTATATGCCCTGTTTGCTGTTTGTGAACAGACATCCCACTCACCTGACGAAGGAGCAGCGCTCTGAAAGCTAGTGGCGTTTGCTACCAAATAAACCTGTTGGACTTTAACCTGGTGTTGTGAGACTTCTTACTGTGTTAACCTCCACACAGTCAGTGACCAAAGCCGAAAATCAAACCCAAAATCCTGGCACTGTGAGGCAGCAGCGTAGCCACTGTGCCACCGTGCCGCCCGATGTGCAGGTTGTGTGGATTTGCCAAGCAAAATTGCTCTCTAGTGTCAGGGGGATTAGCAGGATAAATACGTGGGGTTTTGGGGATAGGGCCTGGGTGGGATTGTTGTCGGTGCAGGCTTGATAAGCCTGCACTGTAGGATTTCTATGATTCTGGGCTCCTTTGCCTGTCGGTTAATGAATTGGAAGCTGTAATAAACTAATAACTAATGTCAATATAGCATAGGACAGAGAAGCATATGGGGAAAATGGAATTATTTTTCCAGGGCTAGTCTCTTGGTGTCCTGTTCATATATGAACAAGCTGTTTGGACTAAATCCAACTGCATAATAATGCAACCAAAAGAGAAAATGCTGGAAAACCTCAGCAGGTCTGGCAGCATCTGTAAGGAAAGAAAAGAGCTGAAGTTTCGAGTCCAGCTAAAAGGAGCTTTGACAAAGGGTCATCTGGACTCGAAACGTCAGCTCTTTTCTCTCCTCACAGACGCTGCCAGCCCTGCTGAGATTTTCCAGCATTTTCTCTTTTGGTTTCAGATTCCAGCATCCGCAGCAATTTGCTTTTATCCACTGCATAATAATGCAAGTCTGTCGGACAAGTGCACAAATGCTCCACGTTACTCCTCTAAAGCTGCCAACTGGATGTTTACAGGATCGACTTCGGAAATTGGACCCTCCGGTTTTATTTTCTTCACTGTTGGGAATTGCAAGCAGCGCCTCGGTGACAAGACTGGGATCGGAAAACTCATAATCTTCCTCCAACCGTTCTGCCCTGCGCCTGTGCCAGATTTCACTCCACCGATCCGATTTAAAAATAAAATAAACCTTGGATGAATCAGTCACAACTTCCCTGAATCAACTGATATGGGAGATTATCCTCGAATACTCAGAAACATGTTTGCATCAGGAGCGGCGAAAGCTTTGAGTTAAATGTGTTGGGCCTATTAAATAATGGGTGGTCTTATGGCTGAAGTTGATTTCATCAGATGTGACCTTTCAAAGAGTTTTACTGGAGATATTACCATGGTGCCTCCTTACAGTGGATCTGCTAACAGCGTACATACCACCAGCAGTCATGGAATCTCTGATCTCTTTTCCCATTAATTATCTTCATAAACTGTTGGGCTTAGAGTGAATTGCTCCAGCCTTTTGTTAGATTAATCTTCTGATAAAGTGAGCACATGTCTCCACAATACCCTGACCTTGTGCTTACATCTACATTTTAGAAAGATCCCAAATTACACTCATTTTTTTTCAAACGCAGTCTGAATCGCACGAGCCTAACTGGGGGCTTTGATAGTTGGACATCTGCCTGATGTTCTGCAAATAAATCCTGGAGATTTATTTGCCCGTAGATGGATGGTGTTCCTAACTCATCACTCACTGACCCACAAGCAGAGCTGCTGGAGCGGTTGCATCTCTGGAATTGCAGAGGCCTTTTTTCCCGGTATTAATCATTCCTGTTCACCTTGGTGTCAGAGTATTTTTCTTTTGTTTTCTTCTAGCTTCAGAAAATAAATGAAGTGCCAACTCAGATAAATTATTAGATGAAGGAAGGGAGAGAGAAAAAAAAAACTTTGAATGCCAGAAACACCCAACATCTGTGAAGGGAAAATAAGGGTTAATGTTTTCATCATAGAATCCCAACTGTGCAGAAGGAGGCCATTCGGCCCATTGAGTCTGCACCAAACACAATCCCACTCAGGCCCTATTCCCGTAACCCCACATATTTACCCTGCTAATCCCTCTGACACAGGGGTCAATTTAGCATGGCCAATCAACCTAACCCGCACATCTTTGGACTGTAGAAGGAAACCGGAGCACCCGGAGGAAACCCACGTAGACACGGGGAGAATGTGCAAACTTCCCACAGTGATTCGAGGCCGGAATTGAATCCAAATTCCTGGCGCGGTGAGGCGGCAGTGCGAACCACTATGCCACTGTGCTTTCCCTTTGATTTGGGCGCAAATCAAAGGGAAAGCAAGCATTTATTTAGTAAGGTTAGATAAAGCAGTGGATGACAAATAATAGATATTCCAATTACACAGATAGTTACTGGATTGATAGGGGATTCTTGTGGCGCAATGGTTAGCACTGCTGCCTCACAGCGCCAGGGTTCCAGGGTCAATTCTGGCCTCGGGTCACTGTCAGTGTGGAGTTTGCATGTTCTCCCCGTGTCTGCGTGGGTTTCCTCCGGGTGCTCCGGTTTCCTCCCACAGTCCAAAGATGTGCGGGTTAGGTGGATTAGCCATGCTAAAATGACCCCTAGTGTCAGGTGGATTAGCAGGGTAAATGTGTGGGGTTACGGGAATAGGGCCTGGGTGGGATTGTGGTCGGTACAGACTCGATGGGCCAAACGGCCTCCCTCTGTACTATAGGGATTCTATGTAAATAGGTGGCACTAGGATTCTATGATAGCACCTTTTGAAACAGAACCTCTGGGTTCAAATCCAATAAGAAGTCTCACAACACCAGGTTAAAGTCCAACAGGTTTATTTGGTAGCAAATACCATAAGCTTTCGGAGCGCTGCTCCTTCAACCTGGTGTTGTGAGACTTCTTACTGTGTTCACCCCAGTCCAACGCCGGCATCTCCACTTCAAATCCAATGTCAGGACTTGTTGGCCATGGAAGGACAGTTCGTAACGCAGTTTGATGAGCTGATACTCAGTTCAGGAATCAGTCCCCAAAGGGAAAATGTATGTGAGTGAAGGTGAGCTAAAAAAAAATAGATTGATAAATCTGCAATCTCCTAAACAGTAAACTACTGGACGATTGAAGAAAAAAAGATTCAGAGTTTTGTATTTAATTTATTAATTGCACCTTGCATGAAATCTATTCAGGCTTACAATGGAGGTATCTACTATGATGCACACCTTCATTTTTTCACCACCACAGATTAATTGTCAGTTTTCTTGGTCCTCTATATTTTCCTCAATGTTTTTGTTGCACATTGTCATCGAAATGCCATCTGTAACTTCTCAGGCAGCCACAATGTGGTGCAGTGGATGAAGTAAATGTTTACCCGGAGGGGTTGATTCCCTTGCTGGAGTACATTTCTGTACACATTAGGTGCTCCCTGCCACCTGATCTCTGTGGTCATCATTTATGTGTGGGTGTTGACAGGGAATGGTGCCTAATTAATACTTGATTCAGGAGAAACTTAGAGATGTGCCTGATCCTGCCCTCTCTGATATATATGTCCTTGCGGTGGGGATGGCTGGTATCCTTTTTTCTAGATTGGGGCTACTGAGGCAACACTTCGCTAGTTGATATTGTCCAATTCTTCTTCAAATGTGGCACAATCGTCATCTGTGTGGCAGAGGCTCAGATTTTCTGACTGGGATTCTATAATACTGATGTTCGTCCATCTGTATTTAATAGCAGAATCAAAATGGGGACATAGACTGATGTTTTTCATGCAAATTTTGAGGGAAAGCTTCATGTTAAAGTTTTTCAATAGAAATACATCCCTCTCACGCCCCAACATGCCTCCCCAAATTCTTCTGGCTAAAATATTAGAGTGTAAAGCTTCTATTGCTTTCCAGTGGGCAGGATGTGGGGAAATTCATATTGTTTGTAATGTATATTCTGGTCAACAGTTCCTTTTAATCAGCACCAGCAAAATCAGATTATCTGTTACTTATTCATTCACTTTTAATGCGTTCTTGCTATGGGCAAATTCCCTGCCACATTTTCCTGTGTGACTGTATTTCAGAACTAATCCATTGATGGTGGCACGATGACACAATGATTCGCACTGCTGCCTCATAGCGACAGGGACCCGGGTTCGATTCCCGGCTTGAGTCACTGTCTGTGCTGCGTCTGCACGTTCTCCCCGTTGGTTTCCTCCGGGTGCTCCAGTTTCCTCCCACAGTCTGAAAGACGTGCTGGTTAAGTGCATTGGCCATGCTAAATTCTCCCTCAGTGTACACGAACAGGTGCCGGAGTGTGGCGACTAGGGGATTTTCACAGTAACTTCATTGCAGTGTGAATGTAAACCTACTTGTGACACTAATAAATAAACTTTAAACTTATGTCCTAAAACCTGAACGAGGCTGCGAAAACAAGTGTTCCTTTTTCCCTTATGCTTTTACGACGATGGTGACCTGCCCTTCACACTACCTGACTGAGTTGGAAAGATAATTCATATCGAACAACCTGTACCTTGAGGCAACGAATACTCCAGCGTCAATGATTTATTACAAACCGACATCATTTGTATCTATCAAATGCTGGCAACCTTTCACTACTTTAAGGGAAAAGTTACTTGTTCTGTCAAACCTGAACTGAATTTTGATTTGAGAACTAAAGGTTACTCTAGTACATAAAAAAAACAATTAAAGGGTTACCTGATAGTTCTAAGGAATTTTGTGGGTAGATTTACCAATGAGAATCTTTTCCAAATAATGATAATTTTAGCAACTGCCGTATTGGGTTCTGGGAGAATTTGTGCTGGAACTGATACTTGTCCAACTTAAAAACAACTTTTTATGAATGCCACACTGATACCAGAGCATCAGTGTTGCATTACATATTTTCAATACTTAAATATCTTCTCCTTTCAAAGGACAGTGTTGTGGTTTATCTCTGATAATAGGTGTAAAATATGAATTAATGACTACTTACTTTCTTCCATAAATTTTCATTCAGCTTTTGGCCATATGAAACAATGGGCTGGCAAGATACTAAGGAATGCAATACAGTAACGGAAAAAGCTGCAGCTGTTTATGAGTTGTCACCTGAATCTTAAGGAGCATTACGATATTGAAGTGTGCTCTGACAGATTTGTTATTCTGTCTCATACATGCCACGCAAAAATAACCTGTGTCTTGTGCAAGAAATGTTGCTGGGGAGTCGGTAACAGTTGAATCACATGGGTGAAAATAAGTGAGGTATGTGCCAGGTGACTCAGACTGAAGTCATATGACGCCATGTGTCTCAGGCTGAAGTAACATGATGTCTTCTTGCTGTAAACGAGAGTGACACCCAATGTATCATAACAGTGGCCAGTCAGAGTGAAGCGTTTTTGAACGTACCCCAATCTGTGCCAAAACTTCTCTGATCTTTTTTTGATCACTCCTTTCGAGAGAATATGCCTTCGATCACTTGACACAATGGACCTTCTTCCAGATATAGTCAGTGCTGCAGTTTGACTACCACCAGCGATTAGTTGGGCTTTTGGTTATATAGGTAGACTGAGATGTTCAGCAGAGAATAGATTCATAGAATCAGTTCAGTGTAGAAGGAGGCCATTCGGTCAATTAGGCCTGCATCCACAACAATCCCACCCAGGCCCTATCTCCCCCCAGCCCCATAATCCCATATATTTACCCTGCTTGTCACCCTGACACTAAGGGGCAATTTTGCATGGCCAATCAACCTAACCTGCATATCTTTAGAGTATTTGAATATTGTAGCAATTAGTATTGAAATTCTTGATAGGCTAGCATCATATATGTGAAGACTGCGCTGAACAAAGTATACACCATCAGAAGCAGCCTTGAGGTGAAACATCCCGAGGCCTTGTTCATCATGGCTGGGGATTTCAACCAGGCCGTGCTCAAGAGCATCCTTCTAAGATACAACCAACAGGTCTCCTGTTCCACCAGAGGTCCAAACATTCGAGACCACTGCTACACAAATATCAAAAATGCCTACCGCTCTATCACCCGCCCACACTTTAGCAAATCAGACCACAAGGCTGTGTTCCTGCTCCCGGCTTACAAGCAAAAACTGAAACGGGAGAATCCATTAAAGAAAGTTGTGCAATGTTGGTCTGAGGAATCGAAAGATTGCATACGGTACTGCTTTGAGTCAGTAGACTGGTCAATATTTAAAAACTCAGCGACTAGCCTGAACAAGTACGCCACTACAGTAACTGACTTCATTAGTAAGTGTGAAGAAGACTGTGTGCCAAAGAAGCAAGTCCGTGTGTTTCCCAACTGGAAACCATGGATGAACAGGGATATCCACTGCTTGCTGAAGTCCAGGTCTGAGGTGTTCAAGTCAGGCAATGCTGACCTATACAAGAAATCCAGATATGATCCAAGGAGATCCATCACAGATGCCAAAAGACAGTACCGGACCAAGCTAGAGTCCCAGGCTAGCCACACTGACCCCCGCCGGCTATGGCAAGGTCTGCAAGACATAACTATCTACAAGATGAAGGCATGTAAAATTGCTGGCACCAATGCACCCCTCTCTGATGAGCTCAATGCATTCTATGCCCATTTTGAGCAAGAGGTCAGCAAGAGCATGCCCTCCACCCTGGAAGCCTCGGCCAAACCCGTATCTGAGGTCACCATCGCAGACGTCAGAGCAACCTTCTTGCAGTCAACCCACTGAAAGTGACTGGCCCGGATGAGCATTCAGACGCTGCGTGGACCAGCTGGCGGGCTTATTCGCAGACATCTTTAGCCTCTCTTTGCACCAATCTGAGGTCCCTATCTGCTTCAAGAAGGTGACCATCATTCCGATACCAAAGAAAAGCCAAGCAGCGTGCCTTAATGACTATCTGGTGGCTCTGACATCCATCATTGTGAAGTGCTTCGAAAGGTTAGTCATGGCACAAATCAATTTCAGCCTCCCAGATTGCCTGGATCCATTATAGTTCGCCAATCGCCGCAACAGGTCCACAGCAGATGCCATCTCCCTGGCCCTGCACTCAACCCTGGAACATCCAGATAACAAAGACACCTATGTCAGACTCCTATTTATTGACTACAGCTCAGCTTTCAACACCATTATTCCTACAAAACTCATCTCCAAACTCCGTGGCCTGGGCCTCGGCTCCTCACTCTGCGGCTGGATCCTGAACTTCCTAACTCACAGACCACAATCAGTAAGGATAGGCAACAACACCTCCTCCGCAATCATCCTCAACACCGGTGCCCCACAAGGCTGTATTCTCAGCCCCCTACTATATTCCTTATACACCAATGACTGTGTGGCCAAATCCTCTCCAACTCGATTTTCAAGTTTGCTGATGACACCACCGTAGTGGGTCGGATCTCAAACAATGTCGAGACAGAGTACAGGAAACAGATAAAAGATGGGATTCTCTGGTCACACTCACCCCAAAACCGGAGAATCCCATCCCGAGGTCAATGGACCTTTGCATGGTCCCCCCCGCACCCGCTACAATTCCTGTGGTGGGTGGGACGGGAGAATTCCCCCCAAAGAATGTGGTGAACGGGTGCAACAACGCTCCCTTAATGTCAACAAAACGAAGGAGATAGTCATCAACTTCAGGAAGTGCAGTGGAGGACATGCCTTGTCTACATCAATGGGAACAAAGTGCAAATGGCCAAAAGTTTCAAGTTTCTCGGTGTCCAGATCACCAACAACCTGTTCTGATCCCCCCCATGCCGACACTATAGTTAAGAAAGCCTACTAACGCCTCTACTTTCTCAAGAAGCTAAGGAAATTTGGCATGTCCGCTATGACTCTCACCAACTTTTAAAGATGTATCATAGAAAACATCCTTTCCCACGCAGACACGGAGAGAACATGCAGACTCCACACAGACAGTCACCTGAGGCTGGAATTGAACCCGGGTCCCTGGTGCTGCGTGGCAGCAGTGCTAACCACTCTGCCACCGTGCTGCGGAACTGCCACCAAGCCGCCCACACGAATTGGACATGTTAACTCCTTTTCATTTCCCTAAGTGCATTAAAAAAAAAACTATGATTTTGACTTATTGGAGTTTGTGTATTAACACTATATGGTGTGTTAATTGCATGGATGAACTAATGAAAGATAACAGGGCAGGTGTCAAAATTGTCAATAATACAGCATTGATTCCTTTTTTTCTTTTCAACTATTTACATGATTGACAGTGTAGCTGACTTCATCAGCTGGATTATGTTGAGTTAATAGATTTAAATATTGAATTTATGTTCTCACCACAGATGTCTCATTTTATTGACAAGATTCATTGTCAACCTCTCTCAGAAAATTAACTGCCTGGAATTTCCAGATACACCCTGCACTCCAGCAGCCAGGAAACCTGATGGTTCAATTCTGTAACATTTTCAATGTGTAGGTCTGTCTTGTCTTCAGTGTGAGGAGGTGACCAGAGCAATGTTCGGAGAGTTAGATAAAGGCAAAATACTGCGGACGCTGGAATCTGAAACGGAAACATAAAATGCTAGGAAATCTCAGCAGGTCTGACAGCATCTGTGGAGGATGGATGGAGCCAATGTTTGAAGTCTAGATGACCCTTTGTCAGAGCTAAAGACATAGAAAATAGGATACGATTTATACTGTATGGGTGGGGGGTTGTGTAATTGACCAAGTTGTCATAGTCAAAAGGACAAAGGGAATGTAAATCAAGGCTGAGAATGGTGCTAATAGCATCCATTAAGAAATTGGACTGTAAATAGCAGAACAAAGGTACAGATAACACTATGTTCTGCCATTTACATATTCCGATCTCTTAATGCAAACAGTATAACTCTCATCCTATGTCTTTGTCTTTAGCTCTGATGAAGAGTCATCCAAACTCGAAACGTTGGCTCTATTCTCTCTCAGTAAGAGTTTTAACAACACCAGGTTAAAGTCCAACAGGTTCATTTGGTAGCAAATACCATTAGCTTTCGGAGCGCTGCTCCTTCTCCGAAAGCTAATGGTATTTGCTACCAAATAAACCTGTTGGACTTTAACCTGGTGTTGTTAAAACTCTTACTGTGTTTACCCCAGTCCAACGCCGGCATCTTCACATCTATTCTCTCTCCACAGATGCTGTCAGACCTGCTGAGGTTTTCCAGCATTTTCTGTTGTTGCTCAGACAGGTAGGTTTTGAGGAGACTTTTTGGGTGGGGAAAATAAATAGCAAGACAAGGGATAGAGGTAGACACTCAGAAATGTGTTAAAGCTCTATTGGCACTGGCAGGTTCAGTGCATACGTTCTTTGATTTGTTGGTATTAAATTAACTCATCATCAAATTCAGAACAAATATTTTTTATAACTTATCACCAGCAGGCAATATAGACACAATTCTAAATGTGAGCTTGTTGTGTGTGTGTGTGTGTGTGTGTGTGTGTGTGTGTGTGGCGGGGGGGGGGGGGGGGGGGAGGGGGGAGAGAGAGAGAGAGAGGAACAGGGGAACCTGGGGCTTTATGTGCCAAAGTTATTGAAGGTGGAAGGGCAGTTTGAGAACGTAGTTAATAAGGCATACGGGATCTTGGGCTCTTAAATCAAGGCTTAGAGTACAAAGCAAAGCACTTATGATTAATCTTTTTAAAAATATTGGTTTGGCCTGAATCATAGAATCCCTACAAAGCAGAAGGAGGCCATTTGGCCCATCGAGTCTGCACCGACCACAATTCCACCCAGGTCCTATCCATGTAACAGCACATATTTACCCTGCTAGTCCCCCTGACACTAAGGGGCAATTTAGCATGACCAATCAACCTAACCCGCACATCTTTGGAGTATGGGAGGAAACCGGAGCACCCGGGGGAAACACACGCAGACACGGGGAGAACGTACAAACTCCACACAGACAGTGACTCAAGGCTGGAATCGAACCCGGGTCCCTGGAACTGCGAGGCAGAAATGCTAACCACTGTGCCACCGTGTCGCCACTAGAGGATTGTGTCCAATTCTGTCTACCGCATTTTAGGAAGGATGTGAAGTTGCAGAAAGCTTTCGCAATAATGACTCCAGGAATGAGGAACGTCAGTTGCGTGAGTGGCTTGGAGGTGTTGGGGCTGTTCCCCTCAAAGAAAAGATGGTGGAGATTTGATAAGGGCATTCAAAATCATGAGGGAACTGGACAGAGTAGATCGGGAGAAACTGTTCCCATTGGCAGAAGAGCTAACCTAGAGGACATTGATTTACGGTGATTGGCAGCAGAACCAAAGTGACATGAGGAAAAGTTTTTTTGCTCAGTGAGTGGTTAGGATCTGGAGCGTGTTACCAGAGACTGTGGTGGAGGCAGATTCATTCAAACAGAGGCATTCAAAGGCGAATTAGATAATTATCTGACGATTTTTAAAAAATTGCTGGGCGAGAGGGAAAGGCCACGGAGTGAGGCGAGCTAAGTTACTCTTGTAGAGAGCTAGGAGAGACACTAGGACAGAATTCTTCCGTCCCGCCCACCACAAGAATCGTAGCATGCAGGACAAGATCATGTAAAGGTCCATTGACCTGCGGCAGGATCTTCTGGTCTTGAGGTGAGCACATCTGGAAAATTCCGCCCATTGGGCCCAAGGGTCTCCTTCTGTGCTAAGATTTTATGCTTCTATGACAATGGAGAGAAAATGCACAGTTTTCATGTATAATTGAAGAGTGTATTTGCAATTCAGAGAGTTGAGAGAATTGGACACTAATAAATGAAGGGCGGGATTCGCCAGTCTTGTCTGTGTTGGAACCCGTTGCAAGCGAGAATGGAAAATTTGATGTCCCAGCGAAAACCCCATTCACTTTCAGCAGTACCTGAAAATTCCAGCCATGAGTGAGGACATAAAATTTCAGCCAAAGTCTGGGACACTGACCCAATGGTTCAGTTCTTGAACCAATACCCGAAGGAAGAATAAAACCTGATTTCAGGTTTAGGCTGAATTAGCTGAATCATTATAGGAGCTATAATTTTGTTTTATCATTGCTGAGTTAAGGAAAGATAAAATTAGCCAAGGTTCCCAATTCAGATTGCTTTCCTTTGACCCTGCCAGCTGTTTAGATCTTTTGGACAAACTTCCCTCTTCAGTCCCAAAACAGTTGCACAGTGGTTAGCACTGCTGCCTCACAGCGCCAGGGACCCGGGTTTGATTCCCAGCTTGGATCACTGTCTGTGCGGAGTCTGCACGTTCTCCTTGTGTCTGTGTGGGTTTCCTCCGGGTGCTCCGGTTTTCTCCCACAGTCCAAAAGACGTGCCAGTTAGCTGCATTGGCCATGCTAAATTCTCTCTCAGTGTACCCAAACAGGTGCCGGAGTGTGACGACTAGGGTATTTTCACAGTGACTTCATTGCAGTGTTAATGTAAGCCTACTTGTAACGCTAATAACTAAACTTTTAAACAAAAGATATTCCTTTTTTTTGTGGGTTGTGAAACAAAAGGAAATGCTAAAATACTGAACTATCACAAGAGATGCACATTTTACACTTCTCAAGCAGCTGACTAGCTAGGTAAGTTACAAAATGCTCTGTCAGCTATCTCTGAAACATCATCACTCTATAAAATAGGGATGATCCCAATTTGCCCAGAAAGATTCTGAAAAGTTTGAACTGTTCACTAAAACTACCTCAATGGTGCACAGACATTCATTTGTGAAATTTATTTATAGTAATTGCAGAGCAACTTCTCGATTTAACTTTGTTTTCTCTTTGTAGAATATAACATTTGAAACTAAACAAGAGTTTGAATTGGATGCTTGAATTTAGAACTGGTCCTTATTTTTATCCTCAGTTCTTGCTAAAAAACGTTTTGACAGTCTCTTAAACCAAATCGTCAATAGACGGTAATGCTAACGCTTAGGATTCATCCACAATTTGCAGGTTCACGCGACCCATGTGGGAAATTTGAACCCCGCTTCCTGAATGTTTCATTTGAATCAGGAGCATTAAAAACAATCCTGAAATTCCCGGACTCAGGTGTGAATCATGGCTGTTAGCAATACTGAATTAATGACCAGAAACTGACTACATTCAGTTAATTACAAATATGCTCAGTCTCCGTTTATGCCAGGAAGCCAGAAGAGGATTTTTAAAAATTCATTCGGGGGACACGAGAATCGCTGGCAGGCCAATATTTATTGCACATCCCTCGTTGCCAAGGTGGTGGTGAGCTGCCTTCTTGACAAATAAATGTCTCGTTAGGCCATTTCAGAGGACAGATGAGAGTCAATCACATTGCTGTGGCTCTGGAGTCACATGTAGGCCAGACCAGGTAAGGACATTACCTGGTCTGGCCTACATCACTAAAGGACATTAGTGAACCAGATGGGTTTTTCTGACAATCGTCAATGGTTTCATGGTCATCAGTCGTAGTTAATTCCAGATATTTTTTATTGAATTCAAATTCCACCAGCTGCAGTGGCGGGATTCGAACCCATGCCCCCAGAACTTGGCTGAGTTTCTGGATTAATAGTTTAGCGATAGTACCACTCGGCCGTCGCCTTGCCATTACTTTGAAGGTGATACATGGCAAATGTTTCAGGAGGCCACAGGTTGGTGGTTTCAAAGAGGATCATTTTCACCAGTGAAAGCGATGGGCTGGCACAACAGATCGTCCCTCTGTAAT
Source organism: Mustelus asterias (assembly GCF_964213995.1). Lineage (NCBI taxonomy): Eukaryota > Metazoa > Chordata > Chondrichthyes > Carcharhiniformes > Triakidae > Mustelus > Mustelus asterias. The sequence continues at coordinate 33,457,001 of NC_135813.1, read as the reverse complement.
TGCCAGTCATAAATGGGCAGTGGCATGAGAACAACCCCAAAGAATTCATCACATTTGACGGAATCACTCCATCACTAAATTATATCAACGCATTTTAACTTCATTGTGAAACACTGATCATGTGTACAATTCTTCCAAACTGTAATTGAACTTTTCTACTCTTGGGGGATCCGTACAAGAATTTGTCAAAGTGTCAGTTCTGATGAGAAAACTAGAATGAAACTCTTCAGCTCCACTGGTCTATTTTCTGTCAAGATCTTGACATTAAGCGTTAAAAATAAAAGAGTGGGTGTGGTTTGCGCCGTCAAAATGGCGGAGCAGGGTCTCTTCGAGCCAACTGGTTCCACAGAGATCAGGACGCATTTTTAAAGAAAAAAGACATAGATTATATTCTCCCCACCACTCAGATAGTCCCATTAACCTACCTTTGCAATGTACGTATGAACTGAATTGAATTGATTTATCACTGTTGCATATATTGGCTGGAATTCTCCCCTCCCACCCGCCACTGGAATCCTAGTGGGCAGAGGGCGGTTCATGTAAAGGTCAATTGAAGTTGGGCATGGCCGGAGAATCCCACCCACTGTTTCTTTCGAGCTTTATAGACTAAACATACCATTAGGGAGATGGAAAGGTGCAGAATATAGTGTTACAGATAGGGTGTAGAGAAAGATCAGTTTAATGTATCATAAGACCATTCAAAAGTCTGATGGCAGCAGGGAAGAAGCTGTTCTTGAGTCATTTGGTACGTGATCTCAGATTTTAAAAATATTTTTCACGATGGAAGAATGTGGAAGAGAGTATGTCTGGGGTGGGTGGAATTTTTGATTATACTGGCAGCGTTTCCCAGGCAGCGGGAAAAGACGTTGACGGAGTCGATGGATGGGAGGCTGGTTTGCGTGATGGACTGTGGTATGTTCACAACCCTTTGTAGTTTCTTGGAGATGCTTGTGGAGAGAGAGTGACTACAGGAGCTGTCTGAGGGCCAGAAATTCTGTGGGTGCATTGGTGAATGTGATTCAATGGAAACAAAGTTGTGAAGGGTCAACCATGAGCGAGCAAAGTTTAATCCAGGAGTTCAGCGGAGATGTGCCTTGGCCTCTGGTATCTGCACTGCACAACAATGGCCAATGGATCTTATGCAGTAGTAAAGCAGCAAGGAGCAATGGAGTAAAATTCGAGGCTGAAGAACAACAAAATTCGGGAAGCCATGGAGACTGAGAGGTAAATTCATGGGATCAAGGCAGACCAAGGAAATTAACCTGAGAAACAGCTGTAGAGAGGTGAAGAGTGCACATGTTCTTGAGCAGGCTACAGTAGCTCTGCCCCAACTCCCTCCAAGTAATGGAAGAGTTCTGAAGGACGACTGGGATCAGAGGCCACACAAAGCAATTGGACACCTACAAGTGGGTGGCATGGTGGCACAGTGGTTAGCACTGCTGCCTCACAGTGCCAGGGACCAAGTTCAATTCCAGCTTCGGGTCACTGTGTGTGGAGTTTGCACATTCTCCCCATGTCTGCGTGGGTTTCCTCCGGGTGCTCCTGTTTCCTCCCCATAGTCCAAAGGGTTGTGCAGGGTAGGTTGATTAGCCATGCTAATTTGCCCCTTAGTGTCAGGGGGATTAACAGGGTAAATATGTGGGGTTATGGGAATAGGGCCTGGGGTGGGATTGTGGTCGGTGCAGATTCAATGGGCCAAATGGCCTCCTTCTGCACTGTAGGGATTCTATGATTATAAATGGCTCAAGGCCAAAGCAGCAGACTGCAGAACAGGATAAGAATCAGCAAGAAGTGTTGTCAGGAAGAAAGATTTGCAGAATAGAAGTACAAAATTAAACCTGTAGAAGCTGACCAGCTATTTGAATAGGGCAGGGGGCAGGCTGTATTGAGTTGGACGTCACAGTGAAGTCCAAGAGTTAGCAGAATATTTGACTTTGGCCCAGAAGTAGGTACATTTTTGTTCCCGTCCCAACACAGCAGCAGGTCTGAAACTTTTGAACCTCATTGCTGGGAATGGCATTTCTAATCAACTGGTTTCATGTTTATTTTGGCACATATATTTTTGAACTGAAATGAGGGATTATCAACCCAATGCGTGAAAGCTTCTGAGTCTAAAAAGTGTGGAACATTTCTAAATGTCAGGTCATTTTAGTTCAGAACCATTCCCTTCCACACACTTTGAATTAATAAGGCAGTACAGCACAAGAGCTTTACGTAACCAGTTTGGATATAGCATTAAGACCAGTCAGTTCTCATCGATCTGCAGAGAGGAAAGAATGTTATTCCTTATTTGTATATATGATTAAGAATGAAGAACTTGATTTGAATTGTTTGAGCCAATTGCATTGAGCAGTATACAAACATACGAACATACGTACAAATTAATAGCAGGTGGAGGCCACTCGGCCCTACGTGTCTGCCCTGCCATTCAGTAAGAACATGGCTGACCTGACTGTAACCTCAACCCCACATTCCTACCCCGATAACCATTCACCCCCTTGTTAATCAGGAATCTATCTAGCTCTGCCTTAAAAATATTCAAAGATTCTGTATTAATTTCCATGTCTTCACAGTTGGATATCTGTATGTAGACAGGTTGACTGGCCATAACAAGTAGCTCATATGTGATAATTTACTCGATGGAGAATCTATTTAAAAGATAAAGGCTGGTGGGCTCAACTGAGACAAGCTGAAGGATTTGAGGTCACAGTCAACTAAATCCGAAGACTAAGCTGGTTTTGACTTCAAATCTCTTGGCTTAGTTGGTGGAACTCTTGCCTCTGAGTCAGATGACTGTGGGTTCAAACTCCTGTCCAACTATTCGGGCATATTATCTAGGTTGATATATAAAGAACAAAGAACAAAGAACAGTACAGCACAGGAAACAGGCCCTTCAGCCCTCCAAGCCTGTGCCGCTCCTTGGTCCAACTAGACCAATCGTTTGTATCCCTCCATTCCCAGGCTGCTCATGTGACTATCCAGGTAAGTCTTAAACGATGTCAGCGTGCCTGCCTCCACCACCCTACTTGGCAGCGCATTCCAGGCCCCCACCACCCTCTGTGTAAAAAACGTCCCTCTGATGTCTGAGTTATACTTCGCCCCTCTCAGCTTGAGCCCGTGACCCCTCGTGATCGTCACCTCCGACCTGGGAAAAAGCTTCCCACTGTTCACCCTATCTATACCCTTCATAATCTTGTATACCTCTATTAGATCTCCCCTCATTCTCCGTCTTTCCAAGGAGAACAACCGCAGTCTACCCAATCTCTCCTCATAGCTAAGACCCTCCATACCAGGCAACATCCTGGTAAACCTTCTCTGCACTCTCTCCAATGCTTCCATGTCCTTCTGGTAGTGCGGCGACCAGAACTGGACGCAGTACTCCAAATGTGGCCTAACCAGCGTTCTATACAGCTGCATCATCAGACTCCAGCTTTTATACTCTATACCCCGTCCTATAAAGGCAAGCATACCATATGCCTTCTTCACCACCTTCTCCACCTGTGTTGCCACCTTCAAGGATTTGTGGACTTGCACACCTAGGTCCCTCTGTGTTTCTATACTCCTGATGACTCTGCCATTTATTGTATAACTCCTCCCTACATTATTTCTTCCAAAATGCATCACTTCGCATTTATCCGGATTAAACTCCATCTGCCACCTCTCCGCCCAATTTTCCAGCCTATCTATATCCTGCTGTATTACCCGACAATGCTCTTTGCTATCCGCAATTCCAGCCATCTTCGTGTCATCCGCAAACTTGCTGATTACACCAGTTACACCTTCTTCCAAATCATTTATATATATCACAAATAGCAGAGGTCCCAGTACAGAGCCCTGCGGAACACCATTGGTCACAGACCTCCAGCCGGAAAAAGACCCTTCGACCACTACCCTCTGTCTCCTATGGCCAAGCCAGTTCTCCACCCATCTAGCCACTTCTCCTTGTATCCCATGAGACTTAACCTTCTTAACCAACCTGCCATGTGGGACTTTGTCAAATGCCTTACTGAAATCCATATAGACGACATCCACGGCCCTTCCTTCATCAACCGTTTTTGTCACTTCCTCAAAAAACTCCACCGAATTTGTAAGGCACGACCTCCCTCTTACAAAACCATGCTGTCTGTCACTAATGAGATTGTTCCGTTCTAAATGCACATACATCCTGTCTCTAAGAATCCTCTCCAACAACTTCCCTACCACGGACGTCAAGCTCACCGGCCTATAATTTCCTGGGTTATCTCTGCTACCCTTCTTAAACAATGGGACCACATTCACTATCCTCCAATCCTCAGGGACCTCACCCGTGTCCAAAGAAGCGACAAAGATTTCCGTCAGAGGCCCAGCAATTTCACCTCTCGTCTCCCTGAGCAGTCGAGGATAGATGCCATCAGGCCCTGGGGCTTTGTCAGTTTTAATGTTCCCTAAAAAACCTAACACTTCTTCTCTTGTAATGGAGATTTTCTCTAACGGGTCAACACCTCCCTTCGAGACACTCCCGGTTAACACGCCCCTCTCCTTCGTGAATACCGATGCAAAGTATTCATTTAGGATCTCCCCTATTCCCTTGGGTTCTAAGCATAATTCCCCTCCTTTGTCCCTGAGAGGTCCGATTTTCTCCCTGACAACTCTTTTGTTCCTAACGTATGAATAGAATGCCTTAGGATTCTCCTTAATCCTGCCTGCCAAGAACATCTCGTGACCTCTTTTTGCCCTTCTAACTCCCCGTTTGAGATCTTTCCTACTCTCTCTGTATTCCTCCAGAGCTCCATCTGTTTTCAGTTGCCTGGACTTAACGTACGCCACCCTTTTCATTTTAATCAGATCCTCAATTTCCCTGGTTATCCACGGCTCTCGAATCCTACCTTTCCTATCTTTCCTTTTTACAGGCACATGCCTATCCTGCAGCCTTATCAATAGTTCCTTACAAGACTCCCACATGCCAGACGCGGACTTACCCTCGAACATCCTCTCCCAATCAACATCCACCAATTTCTGCCTAATCCGGCTATAGTCAGCCTTCCCCCAATTTAGCACCCTGCCCGTAGGACAGCACTCATCCTTGTCCATTACTATCCTAAAGTTAACAGAGTTGTGGTCACTATTTGCCACATGTTCCCCTACCGAAACTTTGACGACCTGACCGGGCTCATTTCCCAGAACTAGGTCCAGTATAGCCCCCTCTCTAGTCGGGCTATCTACATACTGTTCCAAAGAACCTTCCAGTACGCATTTTACAAATTCCTCCCCGTCCGGACCCCCAGCTCTAAGCACTTTCCAGTCTGTGCCAGGGAAATTAAAGTCCCCCACTACAACAACCCTATGTTTTCTGCACCTATCCAGAATCTCCTGACATATCCTTTCCTCCACTTCCCGTGGGCTGTTGGGTGGTCTGTAGTACACCCCCAGCATAGTGACTGCACCCTTCCTGTTTCTGAGTTCCACCCACAGCGACTCAGTACATGACCCCTCTAAGTTGTCTACCCTCTGCACCGCGGTAATATGCTCCTTAACTAATATCACTACTCCCCCACCTTTTTTAGCCCCTCCTCTGTCTCGCCTAAAACACTTATATCCCGGAATATTCAGCTGCCAGTCCTGTCCTTCTTTTAACCAAGTTTCCGTCACCGCAACCACATCCAAATTCCGCATAAGCATTAAGGCCCTAAGTTCGTCTGTTTTACCCGTTACACTCCTCGCATTGAAGCAGATGCATTCCAGACCTCCAGGCCCAGTCAGGTCCTCCTGCTCCAGAGTGCTCCTCTTCTTAGCTAGCCTTGCCCTGACCCCCAGCTCAACCCCAGCCTCAGTATTTACTGACCTCCTGTTTTGTTCCCCACCCCCCTGCCACACTAGTTTAAATCCTGCCGAAACACTCTAGCAAAACTCCCAGCCAGGATATTTGCTCCCTTCCAGTTAAGGTGTAACCCATCCTTTCTGTACAGTTGCCATCCTGACTTGAAGATTTCCCAGTTATCTATGAATTTAAAACCCTCCCTCTTGCACCAGTCCTTTAGCCACGCGTTCAACTGTAGAATCTCCCTGTTCCGAGCCTCACTTGCACTAGACACCGGGAGCAGTTCAGAGATTGCTACCCTGGAGGTCTTACTTTTTAGCCTAGCACCCAACTCCCTGAATTTCTCTCGTATGACCCCCCTGCTCTTCCTACCTACATCATTTCCACCAATGTGTACAATCACATCAGTTTGACTACCTTCCTTTTTAAATATGCTTCCTACCCTCTCGGAGACATCCAGTACACCAGCACCAGGGAGGCAGACTACCATCCTGGATTCTCGTTCAGTCCCACAGAAGCGCCTGTCCGTGCCTCTAACCATTGCGTCCCCCACAACTATCGCTCTCCTAAACTCCTTCTTTCCCTTCCGGACCCCTGAGCCTGTCTCCGTGGAGGCGATCTGGTCCTCGTGGCTTACCCCTGGAGGGTCATCCCCCTCCACAGAATCCAAAACAATATACAATATATCAATTTGTGATTGAGAGAACACTGCACTTTTGGAGATGCTGTCTTTCAGATGAATGGTGGCACAGTGGTTAGCACTGCTGCCTCACAGTGCCAGGGACCTGGGTTTGATTCCCAGCTTGGGTCACTGACTGTGCGGAGTCTGTACATTCACCCCGTGCCTGTGTGGGTTTCCTCCGGTGCTCCAATTTCCTCCCACAGTCCAAAAGAAGTTTAGGTGCATTGGCCATGCTAAATTCTCTTGCAGTGTACCTGAACAGGCGCTAGAGTGTGGCGACTGGGGGATTTTCACAGTAACTTCATTGCAGTGTTAATGTAAGCCTACTTGTAAAACTAACAAATAAATAAACTTATAGTCATAGAGGTTTACAGCATGAAAACAGGCCCTTCAGCCCAACTTGTCCATGCCGCCCGGCTTTTACCACTAAGCTAGTCCCAATTGCCCACGTTTGGCCCATATCCCTCTATACCAATCTTACCCATGCAACTGTCTAAATGCTTTTTAAAAGACAAAATGGTACTCACCTCCACTACTACTTCTGGTAACTTGTTCCAGACGCTCACCACCCTCTGCGTGAAAAAATTGCCTCTCTGGACCCTTTTGTAATCATAGAAGCCCTACAGTACCGAAAGAGGCCATTCGGCCCATCGAGTCTGCACCGACCACAATCCCACCCAGGCCCTACCCCCATATCCCTACATATTTTACCCACTAATCCCTCGAACCCACGCATCTCAGGACACTAAGGGGCAATTTTAGCATTTTAGCAATTGTATCTCCCCCTCTCACCTTAAACCTATGCCCTCTAGTTTTAGACTCCCATACCTGTCTGTCCTATGAAATGGACGTAGTATATCACATTGTATTATTTGACAAAAACTAGGACGTTTTCCTGGTGCCTTGACGAATAATTATCGCTCAACCAATGTCTCCAAAGCAGATTATCTGGTAACTCCCCTCATTGCTATTTGTGGCACCTTGCTGTGTGCAAATTGGTTGCTGTGTGTTTCCACATTGACTACATTCCCAGCAGCAAATGTATTTTGGAAGTACTTCACCGGACATAAGGACATGAGGACATAAAGGGACAGTACAAATACAAGTCTTTGCATTTCTGCACTGTAGGGATTCTATGATTAAGTTAATTCAATTTTAAAGCAAGGATAGATAAATTTTTGAACTTTTATGGCAAGGATAGATAATTTTTTGAACTTTTAAGTTAAGGATAGATATATTTTTGAACAGTAAAGGAATTAGGGGTTATGGTGAGCGGGCGGGTAAGTGGAGCTGAATCCACATAAAGATCAGCCATGATCTTATTGAATGGCAGAGCAAGCTCAAGGGGTCAGATGACCTACTCTTGCTCCTAGCTCTTATGTTCTTATTTTCTTGTTAAAGATTTGAAGATAAGATGGAGACAATTAATCCCATTCATTTCATTCGTTTCATGTAATTAGTTAGGATTCTGCAGGGCACGCTGACATTTCCAACTTTCTTCTTCCTCAATACCATATCGATTCTACTAAATCAATATCTTTGCACTCTGTTGAATCAGGAATCTGGGCATAATTAACCCACTCCCAGAGACTGAATCCAAGCAATTCACCAGTGACACTTGAATATAAATCAAAAGAAGTCAGAGAAATTATGAGATTTTCTTTGTGACTCGGAATGCATTGCCTAAAATAGGTGGCAGAAGCAAATTTCCTTTCCAAAGGGAATAGGATATGCAATTGCTAATTTTTAAAAAAACTTGCCTCGCTATGGAAAAAGAACTGGTGGGTAGGATGATTAGATTGTTCTTTCAAAGTGGGCTGAATGGCCTCCTCTGTACTGAAATGCTCCTATCATAACCAAACTAGCCCCAAATGTAAATGAGGTGCTGCTGCCTGTGCTACATGTCTGCCTTTATACAAAAATAGTTTGAAATTAAGCTTTCAATTCTTTTTTTAAAAAATAAATTCTGCAGATGGCAGAAACATTCAGTGACCTCTGCAAGAATAGATGGTCTAGGGGATGCCTTTCTGATCCAAACTGGAATCAGCTGAGCTGCGATCCGTTTGCACTGCAGTTTCTCTGTTGTCTCTGTTTATTGAGTGTAAGTGCCATAGTACACATTGTAACAAATAACACCTGAAGCTGCAAATAAAACTGTTTGCCTCAATAAGAATTCTGAATCCCTTGTTTCCTCTGACGTCCAGATATCGGAGTCTTGGACCTTCTTTTTGGATTTGCGTTGTTCTGATGTTCTCAAGCCTAGTCACAGGGGAGTATAAATTATACCGAGTGCCATCCTGTTTGAATCAGCTTGTTGTATAGCCTGCATAACGTCTTAATGTTGATGGTCATTCAAATAACTTGGAATGATTTTTGCAGAGCATTTTTCATTCTTGTTAAAAATGCGGTGGCCCTGAAGTTAGCTCACTGTTTGAGAAACCTGAGACGAACCATGTTTTGACATATGGCGCAAGAGCTACACAGTGTTCCCTGCTTGATGAGCCAGAAAGGAGTAAATACATTTTTTTTATGGTTTCAACTTGTGGAAATTGTACATAACCCAAAGCGCTACAATCTATGCTTTATAGTAAGTTGGAGTTCTCAGACAAGGCCGGCATTGTATTTCTGAGATTTTTGCAAGCCATTCAGAAACAATCTACACAGATGAAGGTGTTTCTTTTACCGGGCTGCACATAAACAGAAAACAACATCTGGAATTCAGAATTAAAGTTGGGCATTAAGCATTAAGGTAGGCGGCACGGTGGAACAGTCATTTTAGGTAATGTGACGGCCCAGTGGTTAGCACTGCTGCCTCACAGCTCCAGGGTCTCGGGTTCAATTCCCACTTGGGTCACGTACCAATCGACTCAAAAACAGCTTCTTCCCTGCTGCCATCAGACTTTTGAATGGACCTAACTGATATTAAGTTGTTCTTTCTCTAAACCCTAGCTATGACTGCAATACTACATTCTGCACTCTCTCCTTTCCATCCCTATTACGGCATGCTTTGTCTGTAAAGTGGGCAAGAAACAATACTTTTCACTGTATACTAATACATGTGACAATAATAAATTAGATCAAAATATAAATATATATATCTATAAATCACCATAAATATATATATATATATATAAATCACCACAAAAATAAGCTTTATTAAATGATTGAACATTATAGTTAACAGTCACAGCTGAAAAATATATTTACATTCATTAATACATGTTATATTCATTAATACTGCATCACATGTTGCTCATACATTCACTCCATTCTATTTGTGATCAGAATCCGCCATAGGAGCCACTGGCAAAGGCAGTCCTGAAAAAAAAGGCATGTCATTGCGGTAAACTGCACAGGAGTTTCTAAACAATTCACAGGAGGGCCTGACTGTGTGGAGTCAGCACATTCACCCCGTGTCTGTGTGGGTTTCCTCCGGGTGCTCCGGTTTCCTCCCACAGTCCAAAAGATGTGCTGGTTAGATGCATTGGCCGTGCTAAATTCTCCCTCAATGTACCCGAAAAGGCACTGGAGTGTGGCGACTGGGGGATTTTCATAGTAACTTCATTGCAGTGTTAATGTAAGCCTACTTGTGATGCAAAGAAACTTGGAAAAAAATGCAAGCTAAAGATTAAAATAGGGATTGGGATGAAATTCAAAAGAACAGGGGTGTCTGTTCTGTTCCTTTTCATTGATATCTGCCACAGTTTATTTTATGCTCCATGGATGTTAAATTTGAACCCTCTCCACCCCCTCTCCAATGCTTTTTAAATTGAGATTTGTGGACAAACGACAATTGTGTTTTCTTTCACATGATGCTGCTTCGAGATGGGGGGGATTTGTTACTATGTCTTGTGTCAAACCTTCTGTAATGGAAGCAATGCGGATACTGCTGCACTTCGGCCGCATTGCTGCAATCGAGACCTGATGGAATTCTTCAAAGTTCTTTTGACAGTGATCGCGTTACAGCTGTTGGTGCTGCCTTGTGCCTGGGGTCAGGCCCTCCTGTGAATTGTTTAGAAACTGCTGTGCTGTTTACCGCAATGACATGCCTTTTTTTTTCAGGACCGCCTTTGCCAGTGGCTTCTATAGTGGATTCTGATCACAAATAGAATGGAGTGAATGTATGAGCAACACGTGATGCAGTATTAATGAATATAACATGTATTAATGAATATAAATATAATTTTCAGTTGTGACCGTTAACTATAAAGTTCAATCATTTAATAAAAGCTTATTTTTCTGGTGATTTATATATATATATATTTATATTTTGATTTGATTAATTATTGGTACACTGTATTAGTATACAGTGAAAAGTCATAGAGGTTTACAGCATGGAAACAGGCCCTTCGGCCCAACTTGCCCATGCTGCCCTTTCTTTTTTAAAACCCCTAAGCTAATCCCAATTGCCCGCATTTGGCCCATATCCCTCTATACCCATCGTACCCATGTAACTATCTAAATGCTTTTTAAAAGATAAAATTGTACCCGCCTCTACTACTACCTCTGGCAGCTTGTTCCAGACACTCACCACCCTCTGTGTGAAAAAATTGCCCCTCTGGACACTTTTGTATCTCTCCCCTCTCACCTTAAACCTATGCCCTCCAGTTTTAGACTCCCCTACCTTTGGGAAAAGATATTGACGATCTACCTTGTCTATGCCCCTCATTATTTTATAGACCTCCAGAAGGTCACCCCTCAGCCTCCTATGCTCCAGAGAAAAAAGTCCCAGTCTATTCAGCCTCTCCTTTTAACTCAATCCATCAAGTCCCGGTAGCATCCTAGTAAATATTTTCTGCACTCTTTCTCGTTTAATAATATCCTTTCTATAATAGGGTGACCAAAATTAAACACAGTATTCCAAATGCGGCCTTACCAATGTCTTGTAAAAGTATTGTTTCTTGCGCGCTATACAGACAAAGCATACCATAATAGAGATGGAAAGGACAGAGTGCAAGAAGTAGTGTTACAGTCATAGCTAGGGTGTAAAGAGCAACTTAATATAAGTTAGGCCCATTCAAAAGTCTGACAGCAGCAGGGAAGAAGCTGTTTTTGAGATGATTGGTATGTGACCTCAGACTTTTGTATCTTTTTCCCGACAGAAGAAGGTGGAAGAGAAAATGTCCGGGGTGCGTGGGGTCTGTAATTATGCTGGCTGATTTTCTGAGGCAACGGGAAATGCAGACAGAGTCAATGGATGGGAGGCTGTTGGGTTTCGTTCACAACACTTTGTAGTTTCTTGCAGTTTTAGGCAGAGCAGGAGCCATACCAAGCTGTGATATAACCAGAAAGAATGCTTTCTATGGTGCATCTGTAAAGGTTGGTGAGAGTCGTAGCGAACATGCCAAAGTGTGGAAAACTTCTCTCTTCGTCCTGAACAATATTTAAGCCTCAAAACCAACATCATTCGCTCAGTTATCTGATCATTATGTGACAAATATCCAGTTCATGTTTCATGTTTAGAGGTAGTTTTTAGTTAGAAGTAAAGTTTATTTATTCGTCACAAGCAGGCTTACATTCACACTACAATGAAGTTACTGTGAAAATCCCCTAGTCACCACATTCCGGCACCTGTTTGGGTACACTGAAGGAGAATTTAGCATGGCCAATCTACCTAACGTGCATCTTTGGACTGTGGGAGGAAACTGGAGCACCCGGAAGAAACCCACACAAACACGGGGAGAATGTGCAAACTCCATACAGACAGTGACCCAAGCCGGGAATCTAACCCGGGTCACTGGCGCTGTGAGGCAGCAGTGCTAACCACTGTGCCACCGTGCCGTTCTGGGAAGAGTAAAGTTTAAATGTAGAAAATGGGGCTAAAGCAATTAAAGCAGCTTGGAGTCTGTACGGTTAAAAGATTGGGGCCATGTTGAGGAATATAATAGGCCAATAACCAAGAGTTAACAGCTCAAAAAGTAAGAGCCACAAAGCATCAGGTGGACTTACTTAGCTGGAGAACCATCTGTACTGCTCACAAAGAAGTCCAGTCAGAGAGATGTTTTGTTTTGGGAGGTAGAGCTAAATTAGTTTGAAAGCATTCAGTAAACCCTAAAAAGCTTTGTTGACATGGAGATGGGTGAGAGAGGTTTTGTTGCAGTTTGAACCTCATGTTGTTTGCAGCTCACAGAGGAGTCAAGGGAGCTGTTTGACGCTCCAGGCAGTCAGGACTCAAGAGAACTCCTGGGGATCCGAGTAAGCGGCAGAAGTTCACAGGTTCACTGTCAAGTAGTCAGGGTTCAAAGAAGGCAGCTGGGAGACTGGAAATTGGAGAAGCCCAGAGGGAGTGGCAGCTTAGTGAAGCTGGCAGTCTGGAATTATGAAATTGCGCTGGTAATTAGAGATAGGAGTGTGGCTTTGTGAATCCCAAGGAATATAATCTTATGAAAAGAGATTGAACCATCATGAGGGGATCCAATTTTGAGGCAGCCTAAGTCACAGTGGCCATTGGGGGAATTCAGAGGCTAGAGCTTTGAAAGTAAAGAATTAAAATCCCTCATGAGGGATGTGATTCACAGTGCTCACTGACATCTGGGTAGGTTGCTGAATAATCTGTGGGATCTGTCTTGATTGTATTTGTTCAACCTCAGTTTGCCTGTGAATTGATTTTTGCTTCACGTTGATTCTGAATGTTAGAGTACAAGCTAGATTTGTAAATTGTTTTCATTTTCTGATGCTGCATAGTGAATTTTATTTTGTGGAATCTTGTGACTTTATTCTCCTAGGGGTAACTGGGATTTCAAACTTTATCTACTTTAAAGGAAAGGTTATTGGTCCCTAACCAGATTGTACCAATGATGATATTGCGGTTTGTGGGACCTTGCTTTGTGTTCCCACATATCTCAGGTACCAGAGAGTAACCCTGTTACAAAATGTACCACATTGACTGTAAAATGCTTTGGGATGCTCTGAGGTTGTGTTGGACACTACGTATAAGTTTTTTGTTTATTATAAATGTAATTATATAAATATTCTGTTTATCATAGAATTCCTACAGTGCAGAAGGAGGCTATTTGGCCCATCGCGTCTACACCGAGCACAATTCCATCCAAGCACCTATGCCCTTAACCCCATGTATTAACCTTGTAATCCCCCGACACTATGGGGCAATTTAGCATGACACCAATCAACCTAACCTGCACATTTTTGGACTGTGGGAGGAAACCAGCGCACCCCGGAGGAAACCCACGCAGACACAGGGAGAATGTGAAAACTCCACACAGACAGTGACCCAATACTGGATTTGAACCCAGATTCCTGGTGCTGTGAGGCAGCAGTGCTTAACCATTGTGCCACCATTTATTTCCTTGACAGTTGCCAAACTATTGAGAAATCAGCACCACTCCAGTTCCATGGAGTGGAGATGCCGGTGTTAGACTTGGGTGGGCACAGTAAGAAGTCTCACAACACCAGTTTAAAGACCAACAGGTTTATTTGGAATCACGAGCTTTCGGAGCGCTGTTCCTTCATCGGGTGAGTCTTCATCACTCATCTGTTGAAGGAACAGCACTCCGAAAGCTCGTGATTCCAAATAAACCTGTTGGACTTTAACCTGGTTTTGTGAGACTTCTTACTGTTTCATGTATATAGCATGGAAGCTTTTGATTTGTAAACCTCAGTTATGAGAGATGGTTATATTTTCATTTTGATCGAAGGCAAATCCATTTTCACGTCTTTTTTCATCATGTGGACCTTTTTGCCCTTTTTCACCATTTGACAGTTTGCACTTCTTTTGGTTTTTCAATATTTGTTGTTTCAGGGATTCTGTTCTTTGCTTCCTAAAATATTGATCCATCCAAGCAACCTTGGAGCAGCAGCATATTGATAGGTTGTTTGGAACCTGAGGACCGTGGATTTAAATTTCAACCATCATTGTACACTGCTTCAATGCAACTGCATTTTTAAAAAATCTCCATGTAAATGTATGGCTGAGATGATTTATTTCTGTTCATTTTGCAGTTCATGTTTATTATTTATTAGTGTCACAAGTAGGCTTATATTAACACTGCAATGAAGTTACTGTGAAAATCCCCTAGTCGCCAAACTCCGGCGCCTGTTTGGGTACACTGAGGGAGAATTTAGCATGGCCAATGCAACTAACCAGCTCGTCTTTCAGACTGTGAGAGGAAACTGGAGCACCCGGAGGAAACCCACACAGACACAGGGAGAACGTGCAGACTCCGCACAGACTGTGACCCAAGCGGGAATTGAATTCAGGTCCCTGGTGCTGTGAGGCAGCAGAGTTAACCACTGTGCCACCGTGCTGCCTCCAACCACCCACCTCCCCGCAACCCCCCCCCCCCCCCCGTGGTGGCGCATGGGGTAAAAATCATCCCAAGAATGGGTCTGGAACACAATAACAAGCAGGAATCTCTCATCCTTTGCTGAAACAAGCAACTGCAAAAGAGTATTTGGAGCCACACGGTGGCACAGTGGTTAGCACTGCTGCCTCACAGTGCCAGGAGCCCAGGTTCAACTCCGGCTTTGGGTGACGGTCTATATTTACCTTGTGTCTGTGTGGGTTTCCTCCGGGTGCTCCGGTTTCCCCCCACAGTCCAAAAGATGTGCAGGTTAGGTGAACTGGCCATGCTAAATTGCCCTTTGGAGTCAGAGAGATTGGTGGGGGAAATATGTGGAGTTACAGGGATAGGATCTGAGTAGGGTTGTTGTCGGTGCAGGCTTGATGGGCCGAATGGCCTCTTTCTTCACTGTAGTGATTCTATGATTCTGTAAGAATATTAAATCAATTATCGGAAAATAAGAGGGGTGGAGAAAGGGGAGGGAATGTTAGTGGGAGGCCCCAATGGTAGATAGGCCCCATTTGATATTGATAATGAGATTCACTTACTGGTTTCAATGTCTGATTGAAACACATTGCTTGAAATGTCATTTGTCAGTGCAGTATTGCTATAAGGGAAAATAAACAGTTCCCTGCATTCAGCAATGATTGAGCTGCCATCTCATGACAGACTGAGTAAAACCAACAGCCAAAACTCTAGTTGTGGCAATTGCAAACAAGATGGTGTCAAAGATCAGTTGAAGGTCCTTCAAGATCACGAAAGTATACATGATGGGTCTGGCTCTGAAGATAGCCCTTAAACAATCCATGCAGAAACAGTTATGAATCAGTTATCTGGGAGAATTCTACAATAAATCCCATGAATAGCCACTGTAAAAAAACAATAACACATGGCAGGTGAAATTTAACACAGGACAGTATGAAGTAATACATCTTTGACAAGAGGAATGAGAAAAGGAAACACAAACAAAATGTTAGAATCTGCAAAGGGGGCAGTAACAATATACGCAGCAGCGTATATACACATTTTCTGAAGCTGTCAGGACAAGTTGACAAAATACATATTTTATTCATAAAGGATTGAAGTACAAAAACAAGGAAGTTATGGTAAACCTTTAGAAAACACAAGTTTGGCTTCAACCTGAGTATTGTGTTTAGTTCCAGATGCCATATTTAAGGAATGATGTGAAGGCCTCAGGGAGGATGGATTTGAGGAGCACAATTTTCCCCAGAAGAAAATAAGGGGCCATTTTTTTTTGGCAAGCTTAGTAAAATGAATTTCAATTGAAGTACACCTATTTACAACTGCAATGTTTGAAAAGGACAGGAGAGGCACTCGGGATTAAACACTGGGTGATGTTGCATTTGTGTACTCAGTTAAAAAAACTGAAAAAAGTCAACAACAGAGCTGTTGTCTGCTGCTGTTGGGACAGGCCTGTGGCTCAACTGGCTTTCATTGTCAGAGCTGTAACTCAGACCAACACATAGGTCACTTCGACATACGCAAAATACTGCGGGTGCTGGAATATGAAACAAAAACAGAAAAATGCTGGAAAATCTCAGCAGGTCTGATAGCATCTGTGAAGAGAGAGTAGAGCCAACATTTCGAGTCAGGATGATGCTTTGTCAGAGCTGACGAAGGGTCATCTAGACTCGAAACTTTGGCTCTACTCTCTCCACAGATGCTGTCAGACCTGCTGAGATTTTCCAGCATTTTTCTGTTTTTGTTTGATATAGGTCACTTCTTTGTCTTGGTGCAAATGCGAGATCATTCAACAGATAGTCAGTTAATCATTACAAAGCCTGCTTGAAGATGGCAGTGCAAGATGTGTATCAGCTAGAGAAAGGCAAATTGGATTTTGGAGTGTACCAGTCAAATGAGCAACAGAAATACACAACCAATTTCATATGAACTGATGAATTGGTGAATGCAAAGACTCATCTTTCAATTCTTCTTGATGGTTGTGCAAGGCACATTGGCTAAACAAGCCCCCAGCCTTCATTGATAGCAGGGGAAGGTACATTGGCTAAACTCGTCCCTATCCTTCATTGATAGCAGTGCAAGATACATTAGCTAAACAAGCTCCTATCAACAAGAGTCCATACAAAGGCCTTGGATAAGTTATTGGCTTCAAAGGTTCTGAAAATCCCCTGCCCTTAATATGTGTGGTTTGCTTTGATACCTGATATTGGAAAAAGATTGTAGAGAACAAAGCAATGAGGTACCAGAGAATCCTAAGGTAATTTCAGATGGAGAAGTCTTGTAACTTTCTCCCTTATAGACACAATTAATGGTATTGTATGTATCACCTTCAGTTAACAAAGATACAACTGGGAATGACATGAAATCTTTGATAGATTAACCTGAAAGAACATTAGAGAATAATGCAGTGTCTACAACAAGTTGTAAGGTGATTCAATAAACCTGTTTTGATTTGGATCAGAGGGGATTAATAAAGCTTGTGGTCCAAGGGGAACCTGACAAATTACCCGACAAAATCCTCGCAGAGGAACAGGATGCCGAATACTCCCACTGCTTCGGTATTGTACTTGTTGTAAACTCAGTCAATGTCTCGATGTTGATGATGGAAAGGACCTAGGTGGAAAATAAATTACATTCAAAGAGTTTGAATATGCCAGTTTTATTGGTTATAATTCTAATACTGTGGGTGACATGGTGTCACAATGGTTAGCACTGCAGTCTCACACAGCCAGGGACCCGGGTTCGATTCCTGGCTTGGGTCATTGTCTTTGCATGTTCTCCATGTGTCTGTGGGTTTCCTCCCATAGTCCAAAAGATGTGCTGGTTAGGTGCATTGGCCATGCTAAATTCTCCCTCAGTGTACCCGAACAAGCGCCGGAGTGTGGCGACTAGGGAATTTTCACAGTACCTTCATTGCAGTGTTAATGTAAGCCTATTTGTGACACTAAAAAATAAACTTTACAATGTGTCAGTCTACTTCTTAAATATTTTGATGTTAAATTAGTTTTATTTGAAGCATTGATCAAACATGCTGTGTGCAGAGACTGAGAAAAAGATAGCGGATGTGTGGTAATAGATCAAAGCATTTTGGGAAGAGATGAGAGAGAGAGAGGTGCAAGGCAAAGTGCTGTTGTCATTGCTGACTTGTGTCACTATTATAATTCACTATTAAAATACACTTTGTTCGACATGCAAAGCTGTGCCCACAATCTTGTCTGGAGGAAACAAAAGAGCCTGCTATCCAGCCTCAGAATGTCTTCACAACTGACATCCCTTAACTTATTTAGCACAAAATGTACCGAAAGTTAAAAGAAAACCATTGATTTTACCTTTTACAAATTACATTTGATGGAATCTATGAATGCCAATATAACATCAATTAGACCACACCAGAATCTGTAAACAAAATTAAAGCCAGCGTGACTTAAGGGAAAGTGACGGCATGAATACTAAATTGGCTAAGTGACAGAAAGCAGAGAGTAGTGGTGAGCTTCTGCTTTTCAGACCGAAGGGAGGTACATAGTGATGCTCACCAGGGGTGAGCAGTAGAACCCCTTCCCTTACTGAAATACATCAATGATCTGGATTTGAGCCTACTGGACGATAATTTCAAAGTTTTACAGGTGACAAAAGCTCTGAAATGTCGTAAACAATGAAGATGATTGTAGCAATCATTCGGAGACTGGTGAAATGAGAAAAAGTATGCCAGAAGAAGTTAAACTTTGAGAAATGTGAATGGATACATTTTGTGGGAAGAATAGGGATAGGCAGTATAAACTTAATGGTTCAATTTTCAAGGGGTTTCGATAACAGATTATATAAACCAAGGTTGAAGGTGACACAAATGGAGAAGGCTGTTGAAGAAATGTATGGAATTATTGGCTGTATTAATACAGACATAAGGCATTGAAAAAACAGTCTTTTGGGGATGTGCTGGCAAAGTGGCAGGAGAAGGGACTGGAGTGCAATGTCTTACTATTGTCATGCCATTTTACCAGACACAGGAAACCTGATGGCTCAGCCACTTGCCAGGGGGCCATTTGAGCCGCATCCTGTCTGTGTGGGCATTTTGCCAACTTTGAGACAGCCCATTGTACATGGGGAGACAATTGACTAAAACATGCCAGCCTCCCAGCAGATTTTGGTGTCGGTTGGAGGGGGACTTCATGTTTTTAAAGTTGGTCCCCAGGGAACCAATGGCTACCTTTTTAATAAGAATAACACCACCAAATTCAGTACCTGGCCTTGATGTCCACCAACCCAACTTTCCTACCTTCAGGGGTGCCCAGCCATTGAGACACATTGTCCCTGGAGCTGCAATTTCAGCAATGGCCACTGCAAGTGGTGGCTCTGCTGAGCTTCCAGCCCTCTGATTGGACAGGCAGCTCTGAAGGGATGGCAGCTGAAGCAGGTCACTTAATTGGTCACTGCCAGCAATAAGTCCCACTGCTTGCTGAAGCAAGGTTGCCTCCCTCTATCAGTGCAAGGAATGAGACTTCCTTATTGGTGGCAAAATTTAGCCCATACAGCACAAAAGAAAGAACGTTGTTATGCTGTTGTTAAAATGTTAGCCCTCAACTGGAGAATTACTTACTTAAATGGTATTTAATTTTGTGGAGAAACTGGAGAAGCTGTGGTTGTTCCTTGTAAAAGAAGGAAGATTACGTAAGGTGTTCAAATTTTCTTTTATATTGCACCTATCCACAGTCAAAGAGAAAGGACTTCTCAAGTTTGCTAGCTTTAACTGGCCCATTACTTGTTCACTTATTTGTTTAATTATGTTAAAATGGCGTAGAAACCTCTTCGGGCTCTTGTCATTACTCAATCCATTCAACCCAAAGTTCAGTCTTGTAGTTCTCTCGACTGTTTCCAACATGCAATTGTTTCTCTCAAGACTTGTCTCCCCTGCTCTCTGTTCTTGATTCCCAAGGACCCCATCTCTTTAGGTTTGTTTAGTTTCTTGATGTCAACGTGATCGGAACAAGCACACTATGTTGCAAACTCAGTGTAAAATGATAAGGAGATCCACTAATGTAGATGCAATGACATTGGGTGGGATTCTCTGGCTGTTCATGCCGGCAGGATTCTCTGGTTGCGCTGCGGTGAACGGAGATTTGGCTGAGCGCCAAATTCTGTGCCCTCGTTGGCAGCGGCAGTGGGGCGTGAACAACTGGAGAATTCAGGCCATTATTTCATCTGGAGGTGGAGGGATGGGGTACTCAGAATAGTAAGACTAGAGCCAGGCCATTCAAGTGTGAATTTAGAAAGCATTTCTTCACACAAATGTATTGTAAATCTGGAACTTACTCCCTTAAATGGTTGGATTTTGTGGATAACTGAAATTTTTAAGACTGAGAGGCTTTTGTAGGGTAATGTCATTAGGAGATATATGTACCAGCCATTGCTGAATTAGTAGCACTCTCGTTTGTGTCATGAGGTTATGTGTTCGAGTCCGACTCCAAGACTTTAGCAGAAAAATCAAGGCAGACCTGCCAGTGTAGTATTGAGGGAGTGCTGCAGTGTCAGACGTGCAGCCTTTCAGGTGAGACATGAGGCCCTGTCTGCCAGTGAGTGGAAAAGATGCCATGGCACTATTTTGAAGGTGAGCTGGGGAGCAGTCACATATGAACCATAGAATGATAAAATCCCTACAGTGCAGGAAGAAGCCATTCGACCCTTCAAGTCTGCATCAACTCTATGAAAGAGCATCTCATCCTTCCTTTTAATTGTCTACTAGCCAAGGTGGCAGTTCTGGCTCCCATCCAAAGCTTTGCTTTGTAAGTGGCCCACTCTCAATCAGTGGGAGTGCATCACCTCTAAGTCAAAGGTGGTGGGTTCATGCCCCACTCGAACAACTTGAACCCATAATCCAGGCTGACACTCCAGTTCAGGACTGAAAGAGTGATGGACTGTCAGAGATACAGTCTTGAGGATGAAACACCTTGCCTCTCAGATGGATATAAAAGATTCCATGGCACTGTTCAATGTGGGCAGGGAGATGGTTCCTCTTGTGTCAAACATCACCATCTAAACAGATTACCCAATGATCACCTCATTGTTGTATGTGGGACCTTGATGTGTGCAAATTTAGCTGTATTTCCTCTATTAAACAGTATATGATTCAAAAGTACATGATTCAAGGGAAAAGTACCTTGGAACCTTCTTGTGGTGTTCAATGTTTGATTGGCCTATGTTTGATTGAGTTGATCTATTCTCCAATCTATAACTGTATTAGGTTGTTTGAGCCTGTGAGTGGAGCTAGGAAGTTAAGGATACTGACACAGCTCCAGAAGGAAATGAGGTTTCAGCTGGGATCGTGTCTGTGTAGACAATCCCATAAGTTCTGAGATGTGTTAAGGTAGTATTAAGTGATACAGTTGTAGATTTGGAACTAATATCATCTCTGCATTGCTTGTCTCTTAGTCAATAATTAGTCCTCAAATAACAACATCTAAATAGATTACCCAATGATCATCTCATTGCTGTATGTGGAACTTTAATGTGTGTAAAATTAACTGTTTTTGTTCCTGTATTGTAACAGTACATGATTCAAAAGTACATGATTCAAGGGAAAAGTACTTTGGGACCTTCTTGTCAAGTTCTGTGTTTGATTGGTCTATTCTCTGATGTATAACTGTACTTGATTGCTTAAGCTTGTGGGTGGAGCTAGAAAGCTAAGGACACTGACAGAGCTCCAGAAAGACCTGAGGCTCATGCCCGTGTGGACAATCCTCTAAGTTCTGAGATATGTTAAAGCAGTATAAATGAAACTTTGTAGATTTGGAATTAATGTTATCCCTACATTGCTGTAAGAAAAATTGGGCATGTAACACATCGAGCAATCCAGCAAATACATCGCACTTAAGAGGTCAGTGCATAGAAAATTCAAGTTTGTTTTTCTTTCTTGAAGACTGCCATGGACCGTTTTAAGCTTTAGAAATAAAAATTGCAGGGATAGCTTTATAATAGTTCAGTTGTACTATAGCCAGTGTGAAGTGCATGTGAAGCAACATCACCCACCATCTCAAGATGATGTGAATGTAGAATTGTTCTCCATGTGGAAAATGATATTGCATGGAGGAAATTATCCCATAAAACTTTGGTTGATCTGCACTCAAACTCAGCAAGACATTTTGGATGCATTTAAACTTCCAGTAGTCCTTAAAAAAAAACGATTTTATTGATTTATTGCCAGGATGTTATCCCATCATAAATTCAACCAAACTCTGGAGCAATTGGTATTTTTATTGAAAACAGAACTTGCTATATATAAAGTCACTGAGAAAAATAATTGGACCCTGGTACTCAGGGGAGAAAAAAAAATTCCAACAACTCTCTCAGTTGTAAAGGACTTGGGGCATATTTATGGCATGTAGCTAATTTTTAGCAAAGAGAACACAGCTTGGACTTCCTCAAGATAAAAGCAAAATACTGCGGATGCTGGAATCTGAAACAAAAACAGAAAATGATAGGGTCCCCCTTGTCCTCACTTTTCACACCCCCAGTCTCCGCATTCAAAGGATCATCCTCCATCATTTCCGCCAACTTAAGCATGATGCCACAACTCAACACATCTTCCGCTCATCCTCCCTGTCAGCATTCCGCAGGGACCATTCTCTCTGGGACACCCTGGTCCACTCCGCCGTCACACCGAACACCTCACCCCCTTGCCCATGGCACCTTCCCATGCAATCGTGAAAGGGGCAACACCTGCTCCTTTACCTCCTCCCTGCTCATCGTCCCAGCTCCACAACATCCCTTTCAGGTGAAGCAGCGCTTCACATGCACCTCCAAACGTAGACTGGGTTAGCACTTTGCTGAACACCTTTGGTCCTTCCGCAAGCAGGACCCAGACCTTCCTGTCGCTTGCCGGTTCAACACCCCACTCTGCTCTCCTGACCACATGTCCGTCCTTGACCTGCAATGTTCGAGCGAACCCCAACACAAACTGGAGGAACAGCACCTCATCTTCCGATTGGGCACTTTACAGCCTTCTGGACTGAACATTGAGCTCAACAACTTCAGAGCATGAACTCTCCCCTCCACCTTCACCCCATTTCCATTTATTTTATTTCATTTTGTTTCATCCTATTCATCCATTTTATCATGCTCTTTTCTCACCTCCATTTTTCCACTTTTCATTCCTGCCCCCTCTCTCGTCCCTCCCCTGCCCCCCCCATCCCCCCCCCCCCC
This sequence comes from Mustelus asterias, assembly GCF_964213995.1. Lineage (NCBI taxonomy): Eukaryota > Metazoa > Chordata > Chondrichthyes > Carcharhiniformes > Triakidae > Mustelus > Mustelus asterias. The sequence goes on along the minus strand of NC_135813.1, from coordinate 33,434,047 downwards.
CCCCCACTGCCCCCACCACCCCGCCCTCCCAACTGCCACATTCCTTAGGCAGTCCTTTAACAATCTGTATCTCTGTTCTGCCATTCACACGTTCTGATCACTTAATGGACACTTTTTAGCACCTTCTCAGCCTTCTGTAGCCTCATTTACATTCCCTTTGTCCCATTCCACCCCCCCCCCCCCCCCCCCCCCCGCCCTCCATAGTATAAATCTCCGCTGATTCTCATTGCTCTCAGCTCTGACTCAGGGTCATCTAGACTTGAAACGTTGGCTTGATTCTCTCCTCACAAATGCTGTCGGACCTGCTGGGATTTGCCAGCACTTTTTGTTCTTGTTTGGACTTCCTCATGTTCTGAGAATCTGAATTTTTTTTCCAAACTCCAAATTTAAATATTATTGTATGCGCCAACTTGAAATCACTTGGGTAAAACCCCAGTACTTGAAGATGCAAACCCAACATTCAAATCCCAACAATGACAACAAAAGAGAATTAACAACTTAGGCAATGTAAAAACTTTCGACAAACAATGCTGAGGTGAGTATTTAGCCACCAAACATGAGTACCTTTTGGTTAGTTCGTTAACTTAGCAAGTTACATTTGATTATTTATTTGTTTGTATGCCGGAATTCTACCGCCTTGCCTGCTACGGAATCGGAGTGGGCGAGGAGCGGACAGTGGAAATGTCTGTTGACCTCAGGTGGGATTTTCTGGTCTCGGGTTGAGTGGGGCCATAAAGTCCAGCCCGCGATATCTATAAGGGATATCCCAGTTAAGCTGGGGAAGTTACTTACAATGACCCACTTTCCAAGGATAGTTCCCAGGCATTGGACAGCAAAACAGACAACTTTGATATGATGTGGGTCAAAGCAGCACAATTATAAATGTGTTGTGTATTTAGTTCAGTACTTCCGTCCTTTAATATTCAGTTCTGATAATTCGTAGAAATTTAGCTCGATTGGTTTTGGACTGCACATCAACAGGAAATGCATGGACAGAAACTCTGCATTTATTTGAGGTCTTTAGAAATGTCTTTATTTGAATAGATTACTAATTCAAAGAAAGGTGTAAGATGGAAACCAGCAAATCCTACTAAACGGCATGGTTTTATGCTGGCGTTGCTGATTATGATGGTAAACTGAACAGTAATGTAACCTTGGATAAAAACAAATTATTGCGGATCCTGAAATCTGAAACCAAAAGAGAAAATGCTGGGAAATTTCAGCAGGTCTGGCAGCATCTGTAAGGCAAGAAAAGAGCTGACATTTCGAGTCCAGTTGACCCTTTGTCAAAGCTTTGACAAAGGGTCATCTGGATTCAAAACGTCAGTTTTTTTCTCTCCTTGCAGATGCTGCCAGACCTGCTGAGATTTTCCAGCATTTCCTCTTTTTGGGGTAATATAACCTTGTAAAGTGACTTTCCTTCTGAATGGGGGATTGTGCTGCATGTTTGCTCGAAACATCTTAATGACCCTTATTTTTAACTAATATTGGTTGGCTGTCCAATGAGAGAAGGAAGGAGACAAAAGAAAAATAAAGAGAAACAGAAGGCAAGCAAGGAAGAGTGAGAGGCAAAGAAATGTAAGTGCAGAATTAAAAGTTTGAATCAATTCACCATCATACGCAGTAACTATGTCACCATGGTTGAAATCATGTTAACTAACGCATATTGCTTGGTTGAGTCCTGGAAAATTCTCACTTGGTCAAGAAGGCAGCTGATGATCAATGAATAAGATCACAAGATAGATGTGAATATGGAAGGCCATTCAACCTGATTTCTTTCCTCATCTACGCAGAACAAGCCTTCTGTTTCCAGTCATTTCAGTTGTGGATATTAGTTGACCAGAAATGGAGGCAGAGAAGACAAGGAAGGGATAGAGTGATAGATAGACCTTGTGCAGGTGAGGGAAAGGTGGAATTTAGAAGCAAAGTCATGAAGTTTTCCAGGTTTGGGGCAAGAAGAGAAGACTGTACTGACACAGTGATTATTTCACTATACAAAGAGGGCACATGTCGCACTGGTATAATGGATGTACCACACATCCGATTAAAGAGGTCTATGTAAATTCACATAGCAACACCTTTTTTATTTGGTAAAGCGAGTGGCGTCAAAACAGAAGTTGTTCCATGTCAGAACAAGTTCCACAAGGCAGTGGACACTGGCGGTGAAGGGAAATTAGTTGGGCCTCCATTCAAGGAGGAAGTTGTCTCCCATCCATTGACTCGGAAAAGCAGCCAGTATAATCAAAGACCCCACGCACCCCGGACATACTCTCTTCCACCTTCTTCTGTCAGGAAAAAAATACAAGAGTCTAAGGTCCCATACCAACCTACTAAAGAACAGCTCCTTCCCTACTGCCATCAGACTTTTGAATGGGCCTACCTTGCATTAAGTTGATCTTTCTCTACACCCTAGCTATGACTGTAACCCTACTCTCTCGTTTCTTTCTCAATGAGTGATATGCTTTGTGTCTATAGCACGCAAGAAACAATACTTCTCACTGTATATTAATACATGTGACAATAGATCAAATCAAAAAGTTGTGATCCTGTGCTTATTCTCGCCATGTCTGCATGTGTTTCCTCCAGATGCTCCGGTTTCCTCTCAGTCCAATGATGTGCAGGTTAGGCAGATTGGCCATGCTAAGGATGCTGTAGGATTTGATGGTTCTATTCTATGGTTATACATCATGATGCCACCACACTCCTTATTCCCTCTCCTGCCCAGTCAGCATTCTGAAGGGACTGTTCTCTCCACGATTCTCTGATCCAATTCTCAATAAATCCCAACACTCCTCACTTTCCCACTGCACTTGCTCATGCAAGCATAGGAACTGAACCCTTGCCCTTTTGGGCTGCAAGCTCTCCTTCTGGGTCAAAATTATTTCTGGTACAATTTACTTGTACATTTAGTATGATTTATTCACTGCTCACAATACACCTTCCTTCACAACTGGGGAGACCAAATGCTGAGACAAAGGCAAAATGCTGCAGATGCTGGAATCTGAAACAAAAACAGACAATGCTGGAGAAACTCGGCAGGTCTGACCGCATCTGTAGAGAGAATGGAGCCAGCATCAAAACATTGGGTGGGATTTTCTGGCCACGCTCGCCGCATAACCACGCAAAGTCAACGACCTTTGCATGGTCCGCACCCGCCTGCTACTGTTCCATGGCGGACAGGGTGGGAAAATTCCCCTCCGTTGACTCTATTCTCTCTCCACAGATGCTGTTATACCTGCTGAGTTTCTCCAGCATTTTCTGTTTTTGAGACCAAATGCTGATTGGGGGGGGGGGGGGGGTGGAGGTGTAATCTTTCAATTCAGTCCACAAGCATGTCCCAGAGCTTCAGACCCACCCCCACTATGCCCTCTCTGTCCTCGATGTTCGCTATTGCTCCAATGAAGCTCAAGGAAGGGCATCTCAATTTTTTTGATTTGACACTTTACACACTTCCAGACTCAACTATTGATGAGTTCAGCAATTGTGCAACACAACATCTGCCTCTACATTTTCAGACAGCAGCTGTTGGTGACGATTGCTCTATTCCCATTTACACCTCCTCTCGGTCTATGTCTCATTCCTTTACTTGTTCCATTGCCAGTGAAGGCAGATTTGTGGTAGACAGCAGTAGAGAACCCAATATCAGAATTTACTACGAGCACATCGGAGAAAGGGAGCTTGTCAGACTTCTCCATTTCAAAGGTGAATTTAAGCGCAGGATGCAGCGCCTTAAGGAAATTCGTAAATAACAGCAGTTCCTTTTGCCTTGTCCCACGATCCATTTCATTGTTTAATCACTCCTAACCTTCCACCCTGTCACATTTGATCTTCAGCATGTCCACTACGGCTCTCACCAATTTCTACAGATGCACTATAGAATGCATCTTTTCCGGTTGCATCGCAGCTTGGTGTGGCTCCTGCTCTGACCAAGACTACAAGAAACTACACAGGGTTGTGAACGTAGCCCAGTCCATCAGTCAAACCAGCCTCCTGTCCATTGACTCCATCTACACTTCCCGCTGCCTTGGGAAAGCAGCCAGCATAATCAAGGAGCCCACCCACCCCAGACATACTCTCGTTCACCTTCTTCCATTGGGAAAAAAATACAAGTCTGGCAACATGTAACAACCAACTGAAGAACAACTTTCCTGCTATCGTCAGACTTTTGAATGGTCCTATCATATATTAAGCTAATCTTTCTCTTCACTCTTGGTAACTGTGACACTATATTCTGCACCCTATCCTTTCCTTCTCCCCATGTTCTCTATGAGTGGTATCTTTTATCTGTCAGCTCTCAAGAAACAATACTTTCCGCTGTATCCCAATACACGTGACAATAATAAATTAATTCCGTCAATTCAAAATCTGTGTTATTTTTCTTAACTCATCGACTATCCTCAAAGATAGCTGCTCAGAGTCGCTTCTGTGCAAGTATGTCAAGCCCATCTTTCTCCTTTCCTTAGCTGACAGTTCATCCTTTGATCCTGGGAGTAACCTTAAGCTCTCCTCCACACCACCTCTTTCTGTTCTCTTGGTGACAGTATAAAATAGAGACAGATCGGCTCTGAGTTTTAGTATGAGCTCTGGCAGCTACAAATACTCAGTTATATGATTTACCTTTTTTACAATGGAAAACACGAAACACAAAAAAGTTGTGTATTTCGGAGCATAAGTGATCTCTTACACCGCCTTTGGATATAACTTGGAACAGACAGAGCAGCTAATTTGATCTTAATTAGTCTTTCACTCACTTGGTTTAATTCACTTGCAAGATAGCCTGCAGATGTAACTGTGATAATAAGAGGGGAATATTCAGTATTAACTCTTTGGGGCGTATCCTTTGCAAATATTAATAAATATTTTGTATCATAAATTGAAGGGTGACAATATTTTATGTGCATTAATAAGTGTGACTATGATTGTAAAGTAGATTAGGCTAATATTGAAGATCCATACAATATTTTTTATAAAATAATATTGGTCAGGCTGTTGTATTGCATTACTTCTGCAGTCCCTTAGGGTTAAGTTTCAAACACCCCTCCTCCAAATGGCACAGTTGTAGCTGCAGATTGCCTTGTAAGTAAACAAGATCAAATAAGTTCCTATTTGCAGCAAGTGATTCATGCATAGTGGGACTTACTCATCGGTGAGATCATGCATAGATATCATTGTGCTCCATCTGATGATGAAGAAATGCTGCACAGTGTTATTTTACAAAAGATTAATAGATTTTTGCTCAACATTGGAGGCCCTTTTACAGGTCCCGGGCAATAATGAAACTGGGTCGCACTCCAGGACTTTCACCCCTGCACTTTTTCATCCTGCATCTTTGCTGTTACACTTAATGATGATCTACCTTTCATAGTATCTATACTCTAAATCACCAGCACTCAATAACTGGAGAGTTTGGGTGGTGCGTTAAATCAGACGTGGATTAATAAGAGAAACACAGTATCTACCTTGGCAAGGGGAGTAAAAGAAGATCGAGTCCTGCAGTCTCTAATAATTCACCAGCCAGGGAGTTTTGCAAAGTTCCAGATATAACTCGATTTTTTTTGCTGTTCTCGAATACCCAGCCTTATCAAGGCTTATAAACAATAATATGGCTCACCAGTATTTTAATTATTATTTATAGAAAAAACAATGTTATAAAGGAAGATGGCTTAAAGGATTTCTCTATTCACAAGGGAGTGTTAAAAGCATAACAGAAGCTGTGTGCGCGCACGCGAGTAGAAGACTATGTCTACCTTTAACACCATCAGCTTCTTAATTGATCTCTTTCTGAACCTGGTGTTCATGTAACAACAATTAAGCTTAAAAGCGACACACACCTGCATTTTAGTGTTTGTAAGCATACAAAGTTCTTCATGTATAAGGTTCTTTCTCTGAATTTAAGAAGTGCTAAAGCAATTTGCTAGTAATAATGGGCAGCACGGTGGCACAGCAGTTAGCACTGCTGCCTCACAGCGCCAGGGACCCAGATTCAATTCCAGCCTCTGCTCACTGTCTGTGTGGAGTTTGCACTTTCTCCCCGTGTCTGCGTGGACTTCCTCCGGGTGCTCCAGTTTCCTCCCACAGTCCAAAGATGTGCGGTTTAGGTTGATTAGCCATGCTAAATTGACCCTAGTGTCAGGGGGATTAGCAAGGTAAGTATGTGGGGTTACGGGAATAGGGTCAGGGATTGTGGTCGGTGCAGGCTCGATGGGCCGACTGGCCCCCTTCTGTACGGTATGATTCAGTGCACATCGACATTACTGCAACTATCTAGCTTTGTTACAGATTCCAAGTTGTCTAAACAATAAATAAGTTAGTTATGTTCAATCTAGAACCTGAACTATTATCATTTGTGAAGTGTCCTTACTGGTCAAAATTTGGACTCTAATTGGCCTGATCTCTGTTTACTGAAGGTCAATTAGACCTCATTGTCTTTGGAAAATGCACTTCAACCTTAGCAAAATGATGCAGGTGCATCACATGGTTTAAAACTCCAGTCTTTATAAGACATCACCTGACATGCAATGAGTAACTTCATAGAAAAATGCCCATAAAGTAAGGGGTGTAGCTAAATAGTGAAACTGAGTATTATGCGTGAGGGTGGCGTCTTTTTAAATAGCAAATGACTGAAATGCTTCAAAAATAAAAGCAGTCACAACAAAAGCTTTAAGGGACCAAATGTATTTCAGATTTGCATTGGTAGCCTGCAATGTAGATTTGGCAGATCTGTGTTAAGACTAGAAAAACTAGGAACAGGAGCAGGCTAATGGGTCCCTTGTGCCTGCTCCCGCTATTCAATAATGGCTGCTCTGATTGTAGCCTCAACTCCACTTTCCAGCGTACCCTGCCATAATCCTTGACTCTCTTGTAGTTCAAAATTCTGTCTAACTGAGTCTTGAATATATTCAATTAGCCACCCTGCGCTTCTCTCCAAGATATAGAATTCCAAAGATTAATGACAGAAAAAGCTGCTCCAAATCTCTGTCTTAAATGGGAGACGCCGGCATCTCCACATCATAAATGGGAGACCCCATACTTTGAACTTGTACCTGCTACTTCTAGAATCACCCATGAGGTGAAATATCCTCTCGGCATCCACCCTGCCGGAACCTTCGACGTTTCAATAAGATCATCTCTCGTTTCTCTTCACTACAATGTGTATAGGCCCAAGCTGCTCCGTCTTTCCTCAAAAGCCAACCCGTTCATCCCAGGAATCAGCTGAGAGAACCTACTCTGAACTGCTTCCAATACAAATATGTTGCTCCGAGATAAAAAAGCAGCAACTGTACGCAGTATTCTACTTGTGAAAGGGAGGGTGTTCCCACACAGTCTATTGGTCCAATGTGATTTGTCTTAAGTTTGGCTTGTGCACCAGAATATAACTATACTGGAGTTGATGTGAAACGCAAATCCTCTGCGACAGGCCTCACACATCTTGCCATGTCTGCAGTCAGGGTGCCAACCTAATTCCACGGTAATGCAATATAAAAGCAAATTACAGCGGATGCTGGAATCTGAAACAAAAGCAGAAAATGCTGGAAAACCTCAGCAAGTCTGACAGCATAGAATCATACAGTGCAGAAGGAGGCCATTTGGCCCATCCAGTCTGCACCAACCACAATCCCACCCAGCCTCTATCTCCGTAACCCCATGCATTTACCCGAGCTAGTCCCCCTTACACTAAGGGGCAATTGAGCATGGCCAATCCACCTGCTCTGCACATCTTTGGACTGTGGGAGGAAACCCACGCATCTGTGGAGAGAGAACAGATTTCATGTTTTGAGTCATAAAGCGTTGGCTCTGTACTCTCCCCACAGATAATTGTTGGATCTGCTGATTTTCCAGCATTTTCTGTCTTTGTTCCGTGGTTATGCAATTTATGCTGCAACAGTCAACATCAAAGCTGCTTTGTGTTGTTGTTAAGGCATTAGTATAGTTTGCCCAATACCAGCATGGTGGGTGTATGATTGATAAAACAATATTTTTTCCGACCTTTGCCAAATTAACACTTCTGTTTCAGCAGTAGATTTTTAAGCAGATTTCCAGACTTTGATAGTTATTGCATCAAATGGTCAGAACTGACCAGCTGATCCCAAACTCATTGGGCCGGATATTAAGGAGTTGGCTAAGGTAGACTGGGAGCAAAAACTTTATGGTGGGACAATTGAAGGACAATGGAGGACTTTCATATCGTCATAGAGATTTACAGCATGGAAATAGGCCCTTCGGCTCAACTTGTCTATGCCGCCCCTTTTTTAAATCCCTAAGCTAGTCCCAATTGCCGGCATTTGGCCCATATCCCTCTATACCCATTTCACCCATGTAACTGTCTGAACACTTTTAAAAGACAAAATTGTACCCGCCTCCACTACTACCTCTGACAGCTTGTTCCAGACACTCACCATCCTCTGTGTGTAAAAATTGCTGGTAGTCATGATGTGGAGATGCCGGCGTTGGACTGGGGTGAACACAGTAAGAAGTCTCACAACACCAGGTTAAAGTCCAACAGGTTTATTTGGTAGCAAATACCATAAGCTTTCGGAGCGCTGCTCCTTCGTCAGATGGAGTGGAAATGTGCTCATTTCCACTCCATCTGACGAAGGAGCAGCGCTCCAAAAGCTTATGGTATTTGCTACCAAATAAACCTGTTGGACTTTAACCTGGTGTTGTGAGACTTCTTACTGTAAAAATTGCCCCAATGGACCCTTTTGTGTCTCTCCCCTCTCACCTTAAACCTATGCCCTCTAGTTTTAGACTCTCCTACCTTTGGGAAAAGATATTGACTATCTAGCTGATCTATGCCCCTCATTATTTTATAGACCTCTATAAGATCACCCCTAAGCCTCCTACGCTCCAGAGGAAAAAGGTTCCAGTCTATCCAGCCTCTCCTTATAACTCAGACCACCAAGTCCCAGTAACATCCTAGTAAATCTTTTCTGCGCTCTTTCTAGTTTAATAATATCCTTTTTATAATAGGGTGACCAGAATTGTACACAGTAGTCCAAGTGTGGCCTTACCAAGGTCTTGTACAACTTCGACAAGACGTCGCAGCTCCTGGATTCAATGTTCTGACCAATGAAACCAAGCATGTTGAATGCCTTCTTCACCACTCTGTCCACCTGTGACTTCACTTTCAAGGAGCTATGAACCTGTACCCCTAGATCTCTTTGTTCTGTAACTCTCCCCAAAGCCCTATCATTAACTGAGTAAGTCCTGCCCTGGTTCGATCTACCAAAATGCATCACCTCGCATTTATCTAAATTAAACTCCATCTGCCATTTGTCAGCCCACTGGCCCAATTGATCAAGATCCCGTTGCAATCCTAGATAACCTTCTTCACTGTCCACTCTGCCACCAGTCTTGGTGTCATCTCAAACTTACTAACCATGTCTACTAAATTCTCATTCAAATCATCAATATAAATGACAAATAACAGTGGACCCAGCACCGATCCCTGAGGCACACCGCTGGTCACAGGCCTCCAGTTTGAAAAGCAACCCTTTACAACCATCCTCTGTCTTCTGTCATCAAGCCAATTTTGTATCCATTTAGCTACCTCATCCTGGATCCCGTGAGATTTAACCTTATGCAACATCCTACCATGTGGTACATTGTCAAAGGCCTTGCTAAAGTCCATGTGGATAATATCAAATGCACTGCCCTCATCGACCTTCTTGGTTACCTCTTCAAAAAACTCAATCAAATTTGTGAGACATGATTTTCCACTCACAAAGCCATGTTGACTGTCCCTAATCAGTCCTTGTGTCTCTATATGCCTGTAGATCCTGTCTTTCAAAGTACCTTCTAACAACGTATCCACTATAGATGTAAGGCTCACCGGCCTGTAGTTCCTAGGTTTTTCCCTGCAGCCCCTCTTAAATAAAGGCACAACATTTGCCACCCTCTAATCTTCAGGCACCTCACCTGTGACTATCGATGATTCAAATTTCTCTGCGAGGGGACCTGCAATTTCCTCCCTAGCCTCCCACAATGTCCTGGGATACACTTCATCAGGTCCTGGGGGTTTATCTACCTTGATGCGCTTTAAGACTTCCAGCACCTCCTTCTCTGTAATATGTACACTCCTCAAGACGTCACTATTTATTTCCCCAAGTTCCCTCACATCCATGCTTTTCTCAACAGTGAATACTGATGAGAAATATTCATTTAGGATCTCACCCATCTCTTGTGGATCTGCACATAGATGACCTTGTTGATCCTTAAGATGACCTACTCTCTCCCTAGTTACTCTTTTGCCCTTTATGTATTTGTAGAAGCTCTTTGGATTCTCCTTTGCCTTATCTGCCAAAACAATCTCGTGTCCCTTTTTTGCCCTCCTGATTTCTCTCTCAACTTCAAAGTGATTTTTCACAGTGCTCGGCAAAAGTATATTCCAGTGATACAAAAAGGGATAATCAGCCATGGATATCTAAGGAAATAAAGGAGGGCATCAAATTGAAAGAAAATGCATATAAAGTGGCAAAGATTAGTGGGAAACTGGAGGATTGGGAAATCTTCAAGGGTTAACAGAAAGCCACGATAAAAAGCAATGAAGAAAAGTAAGATAGATTATGAGAGTAAACCAGCTCAGAATATAAAAACAGATATCAAAAGTTTCTACAAATATATAAAAAGAAAGAGTGGCTCAGGCAAACATTTAGAGGATGAGGAGGGGGATTTAATAACGGGAAATGAGGAAATGGCTGAGGCATTGAACAGGTATTTTGTGTCAGTCTTCACAGTGGAAGACACAAATAACATGCCAAAAATTGATGACAAGGAGTCCATGGCACTTAGAGTACCTAGAAATGATCATTATCACTAAAGAAGCAGTGTTAGATAAGCTAATGGCGCTAAAGAGTCTCCTGGTCCTGATGGAATTCATCCCAGGGTACTAAAACAGATGGCGGGGGAAATCGCAAATGCACTTGTGATAATTTACCAAAACTCGCTGGACTCTGGGGTGGTTCCCGCAGATTGGAAAACAGCAAATGTGATGCCATGGTTTAAAAAAGAAGGTAGACAAAAGGCAGGTAACTATAGGCCGGTGAGCTTAACTTCTACAATGGGGTAAATGCTTGAATCTATCATCAAGGATGAAATGCAAAACATCTGGATAGAAATTGTCCCATTGGGAAAACACAGCATGGGTTCATGAAAGGCAGGTCATGTTTAACTAATTTAGTGGAATTCTTTGAGGAAATTACAAGCACGGTGGACAATGGGGAACCTGTGGATGTGGTGTATCTGGATTTCCAGAAGGCATTCGACAAGTGCCGCACCAAAGGCTGCTACATAAGATAAAGGTGTACGGTGTTACGGGTAATGTATTAGCATGGATAGAGGATTGGTTAACTAACAGAAAGCAAAGAGTGGGGGTAAATGGGTATTTTTCTGGTTGGCGATCAGTGACCAGTGGTGTGCCGCAGGGATCAGTATTGGGACCGCAACTGTTTACAATTTACATAGATGATTTGGAGTTGGGACCAAATGTAGTGTGTCAAAATTTGCAGATGACACTAAGATGAGTGGTAGAGCATAGTGTGCAGAGGACACTGAACGTCTGCAAAGGGATAGTTTAGGGAGTGGGCAAGGGTCTGCAGATGGAGTACAATGTTGGTAAATGTGAGGTCATCCACTTTGGTTGGAATAACAGTAAAGTGGACTATTACTTAAATGGTAAAAAATTGCAGCATGCTGTGTCCTGGATGTCCTTATGCATGAATCACAAAAAGTTGTTTTGCAGGTGCCGCAGGTAATTAAGAAGGCAAATGGAATTTTGTCCTTCATTGCTAGCGGGATGGAGTTTAAAAACAGTGAAATTATGTTGCAGCTGTATAAGGTGTTGGTGAGGCCACAGCTGGAGTTCTGTGTACAGTTTTGGCTTCCTTACTTGAGGTATTGGCACTGGAGGGGGTGCAGAGGAGATTCACTAGGTTGATTCTGGAGTTGAGAGGGTTGGCTTATGGGAAGAGACTGCATAGACTGGGACTGTACTCATTGGTATTTAGCAGAATGAGGGGGGATCTTATAAATTGATAAGATAGAAGCTGTTTCCACTGGCGGGTAAAACCAGAACTAGGGGGGCATAGCCTCAAAATAAGGGGAGCAGATTTAGAACTGAGTTGAGGATAAACTTCTTCACCCAAAGGATTGTGAATCTGTGGAATTCCCTGCCCAGTGAAGCAGTTGAGGCTACCTCGTTGAATGTTTTTAAGTCAAGGATACGGGCGGCACGATAGCACAGTGGTTAGCACTGCTGCTTCACAACTCCAGGGACCTGGGTTAGATTCCTGGCTTGGGTCACTGTCTGTGCAGAGTTTGTACATTCTCCTCGTGTCTGTGTGGGTTTCCTCCGGGTGCTCCGGTTTCCTCCCACAGTCCAAAGATGTGCGGGTTAGGTTGATTGGCCATGCTAAAAAAAATTGCCCCTTAGTGTCCTGGGATGCGTAGATTAGAGGGATTAACGGGTAAAATATGTAGGGATATGGGGGTAGGGCCGAGGTGGGATTGTGGTTGGTGCAGACTCGATGGGCCGAATGGCCTCTTTCTGTACTGTAGGGTTTCTATGAAATTTCTATGAAAGGATAGACAACGTTTTGAACAGTAAAGGAATTAAGGGTTATGGTGAGCGGGCGGTAAGTGGAGCTGAGTCCACAAAAAGATCAGCCATGATCCTATTGAATGGCAGATCAGGCTTGAGGGGCCAGATGGCCTACTCCTGCTCCTAGTTGTTACATCATTATGTTCTTATAACCTCTGCCCTCCACTGTGGCTGCAATTCTTCAGTCCCGCTTCTGTGAATGGAGATTTGGTTGAGTGCCAAATTCATTGTTCTTGCTGGCAGTGGTAGCAAGTGTGAATGGCCAGAGAATTCCGGCCATTGTATACACATAAGTGGACCTCCTCAATCCCAAGAGTTGCTCATGTTGCACACTGACGCGCACACCACAAAGCAATTTGAATCGAGCTCAGCGATCAATAGGTTAATAGCAGCACGCTTGTGCCTTCATACTCATCCTTTCCCAGCAACAAATTAGCACAGAAATTAATCACATCTCCGACTAAAAGAATAACACTCAAAATTGCAGATTTAACTTCAAGAGCAACAACATTTAATCCGCTATGCTGGCCAACTCCCTAACATGTGCGATCTGACCTTCAACCTCCGCCCCCCGCCCCCCGGTCAGGCGATCCCAGATGTAGTACAGATTGTACCTTCCAGTACCGAGTACTGTATATTATCTAATACTAGTTTACATATAATCAGCCATCATCATGACAATTACCTTTATGTTGTCTGTGGATGAAAACTTGAAGGATTTGCATGACGTTCCTTTGTCCATGTTACCAACCAGAACATTTACCTATTCATTTTAAATGGAGTTATACCAAAATAGAGAGCAAGGGAATGTTAGGAAATACATTTGAGTACTTGTACACTAAATCACAAACACACATACTAATATCACAACCAATAGCTGCAAATCCAATGAAAATTGTTTCAATTCATCGCAACTTTGCTGCTGCTTTTATTGCCATGGAAGGATGTATACATTCAATCAGAGCTTCCTGTGAAAGCAAGCTCCTATCCTTATGGGTGACATGAATATATCGCAACATACTCTTCTGAAATATTCTTGCCTTAGCATAATATTCTGAATGTGACTTGTGGAGTACTACGTCAGTAACTATCGCAAGGAAATGTACTCCCCTCGATCCCTACTGGCACTGATGCTGTTATGGGGTGGCACAGTGGTTAGCACGGCTGCCTCACAGTGCCAGGGACCCAGGTTCGATTCCTGGCTTGGGTCACTGTCTGTGCGGAGTCCACACGTTCTCCCCGTGTCTGTGTGGGTTTCCTCCGGGGTGCTCTGGTTTCCTCCCACCATCCGAAAGATGTGCTGGTTAGGTGCATTGGCCATTCTAAATTCTCCGTCAGTGTACCCGAACAGGCGCCGGAGTGTGGCGACTAGGGGATTTTCACAGTAACTTCATTGCAGTGTTAATGTGAGCCTACTTGTGACACTAATAAATAAACCTTAAACGTTAAGCATTATAGCTTTACTTTGCACTGGTCAGCATATACCACCCACTCTGTCCCTAAAAGGCCCCACTCTGTCTTGTACATGCCTGTTTACTCGATGATTTGGGGATTCCCTTTTACGCTCACACTCTTTGCCAGTCTTATTTTCCTCTTCACTGCCCCTTTCAACTGATTGTATTTGGCCTCGTTCTGGATCAAAGAATTCACCTGACATGTATCTTCTTTGATTCGTCATATTCTTTGTCTCCCTTGTCATTTAAAGAGTAACTTCATTGCATTGTTAATGTAAGGCTACTCGTGACACTAAGAAATAAACTTTAAAAATGTGACGTGGACGTCAGATGAAATTGACTTATTGTGCACTTTTTAATGGGTTTTTTTCCCTTTTTTTTCTGGGCTACATTTTGGGCACGAGAGAAACTGAGAGCTACAACATCTGGAGAACAAAAAGTATTGATGTCACAAAACTGCAAGAGCTCAGTTTCATTGTTTCATAAGTGCCATCTGAGCCGCCAGATCAGATTACTGCCTTGAGGCTATTTATGCATTATTTCTACTTTCTGAAATGTTCTCACCAATTTTCTCCCATTCTTTCCTCTTGTTGACTCTTGCTTGTCATGTCTATGTGGTTGCCTACTGGTATCCCATTCAAGTGAACCGTGAAAGTAGCAACAAGTTATTTGATTGTAGAGGCCACCGTAGGGATTGATCTTGGCTTCACCGAACATCTTGCATTTATATAGTGCTTTCCATGACCGTCTCAAAGCAGTCTGCAGACAATGAAATACTTTTTGAAGTGTAACCACTGTTGTAAGGTGAGGAATGTGTTAGCCAATTTATGCATAGCAAATTGCAATGTGATAATGATGAGATAATCTGTTTTGTGATGCTGATTGAGGGATAAAATATTGGCCAGGACGCCAGGAATAATTCCTCGGTTCTTCTTCAAAATAATCCCCAGGGATTTTTCATGTGTGCTGGAATGGTGATTTGTTTTACTTAGAGGGCAGCACGGTGGCACAGTGGGTAACACTCATGCCTCACAGTGCCAGGGACCCGGGTTCAATTCCGGCCTCAGCAGACTGTGCGGAGTTTACGCATTCTTCCCATGGGTTTTCCCCCAGGTGCTCCGGTTTCTTCCCACAGTCCAAAGATGAGCGGGTTAGGTTTACTGACCATGTTAAATTGCCCCTCAGTGTCAGGGGAATTCGCAGGGTAAATATGTGGGTTTACAGGGATAGGGCCTGGGTGGGATTGTTTTCAATGCTCAATGGACCGAATGGTCTCTTTCTCCACTGTAGGGGTTCCATGATTCTATGATCTGGGAGGGCAGGTAGTGGGAGCTTCAGTTTAACATCTCATCCAAAAGATGGCACCACCGACAGCGCTGCACTCCCTTAGTGCTGCACTGGAGTGCCAGTTTTGATTTTTGTGCTTATCTTTCACTTGAACCCAGAATCTTCTTGCTCCATGGTAAGAGGGTTTGCCTTCTAATGCACAGCTGATATATGAATTTCCAAAAAGGAGCACTCGACAATGATCAGGAGCAGGAACTCGAGGTGATTGTCCCTGATCTCCCCATCCATCACCGGTGGCCCTTGCTAGCTCAAGCGTGTGGAGAACAATTGTAGCTGCTACTGTTATGCCACCTGAGCTAAGGACGGGTAAGTTAGCAATGGAAAG
This sequence comes from Mustelus asterias, assembly GCF_964213995.1. Classification (NCBI taxonomy): domain Eukaryota; kingdom Metazoa; phylum Chordata; class Chondrichthyes; order Carcharhiniformes; family Triakidae; genus Mustelus; species Mustelus asterias. The sequence continues at coordinate 33,418,323 of NC_135813.1, read as the reverse complement.
TTTTATTCAGTGAATTGAAGATGAGTAACTTGGCAAGTGACCTTTCTTGTCTTAAGGATCGTACACCACATCCTGCAATTATCTGTTGAGACGTGGACTGAGCAATTCCATTCCATCATTTGCTAATCGAGATTGTGACAGATGTGAGCAGGATGTCTGTTCCATCAGGGTTGATGGATGTTGGTACGCGCTGAGACTAGTTTGAGACTAGCTGATCGAGTCAGTTCTGATGACATCAGAAGCTGCAAGGACTTTATTGGAGTGGTTTGTTGGCACGCCTGCAGTGAGGTGAGATCATTTCTACACAACGGTGCCCTTATAGTACTATACAGTCACTGTGTATCCCTCCCTTTTCTCAGCAAGCTGTTCAAGCATCGTTTCATAGAGTACATGGTACAGTTCATCATAGAGTACATGTTATAATGCTTGCAGTAAAAGTTGTACACAGTTAACCAGTTACATACACAAAGGGTTGGGGTGGGGTTTGGTGGGGGAGGAGGGGGGGGTGGAGGCAGGAGTAATCCCACGCAGAGAGAGCTGAAAGCTTGTGAGGTATTTTTAAATTCACTTTTATGGAATGGGAACATTTATTGCCCATCCCTAGCTGCCCCAGGTCCATGGCCCATCCCTAGCTGCCCTCCATTTCAGGAAGCATTTGAGAGTCAACCATAGTGCTGTGGATCTGGAGCCACATGTAGGCCAGACCAGGCAAAGACGGTAGATTTCCTTCCCTTGAGGACAATGACTTTTAATTCCAGATTTTTATTGAATTCAAATTTGGGATTCGAACCCAGGTCCCGAGAGCATTATCGAGTCTCTGGATTGCTAGTCCAGTGATGATTCCATTATGTCGCTGCCTCCCCTGGTAGGGAATGAGATAATGTCCTAAGCTACAACAACTATTGACTCTTGTATGCAAGATGCTAAGTAATGTCAGCTCAGAAATTAACCCTGGTTTAGTCCAAGAAAGGTTAGTATGGGGAATGATTATTGCAATTCCAATAAATAAGTTAGCTCTTGCTGTAATAGCCATATACAGCTGCAGTAAGTAATTGCAGTCCTTCTTAATTTATGGAACCAGCTTTGTCATGAAGAAACCATTACCTGTAGATGGGGGGAAAAACAATGGGCACAATTCACCTTCTGATTGTGTATTTCACGTTGGGCGTTAGGCTACCTGATTTTATATCCCAACCTGTTCGGCTCGATGTATGTCAAACAAATACCATGTTAACTTAGGCATTTCTTAGTTGTCCAAGGTGTCCACATGAAATGGGCATTAACATACATAGATATGCCTATTTAAGACCTACCCCAGATGTAGGAACTTAAATGAGTGAATTTGTGACATGCATATTGCACCTACATGTACCAGCTCTCAAGGAGTCTAATCACCAGTCCTGATGGACATTGCTGAAGAGAAGGCTGGATAATTTTCATTTTTTACCATTGTCTGCCCAGGAGAATCAGGAGCATTCTTTCTGAGCCAATAATAATACTCCAGTATGCTGCAATGTGTTCATGCCTCAACTCTCCCACAACTCCCTGGATTCCCTGTCCCCATTCCCACTCCCCATCCCATCGCCTCATGTACCTGACTTTAAATCAGTGTTGATCTATTTCTCCCCCTTGCTGATCAGAGTATACTTTGATCAATCTGCTGACTTTATGATTGTCTTGGACACAAGTCAAAAATTTTCCAATTCCTCAAGTGTTTTCCCATTCACTGAATGAGTGCCCTTCATTTAAATCCCGGTCTGGGGAGAATAAGCTGATCTCAAATGGGGTGATGCATGTTGCTTCAGTACCTCTTGGTTGTGGGAGATAGGTTGTCCTTGTGATGTACGTATATATGGTATGTTGGGGTTTGGAGTATGGACTGCCCCTTTAAGAGTACAGGTCAGGTGACCCCTGGGCTATTCACTCCGCCCAGTGTGGGACCCTGCTGGGCAGTCTTAGACCTGACTGTGAATGAGTGCACACCTTCAATAGACAGCTCCCAGTATTGAAATATTCAAGTCTACCTCGTGATTCTCCGTGCCCCTTAGTCCACAGGGATGTACATAATAATCCATTTTGCCAATTTCCTCACTCTCCCCCTTCTCCTGAAGGCACTGAACTCCTTGCCAGCTTCTGGCTCCCTCACAAGGATTTTTTAAAATTAACCTCATCCAAGAATCTTGAGGCCTTGTCAGCTTCAGTCACAGTTTAAGTTCAGGACAGGTGTCAAAAACTGAAGGTAATATTGTTTCTCAATGAAGGAGAACAACTGAACAAGAAGCAATGTGAAAGCTTTGATAGCAAATATTACAAAGCTTATTTTAATCTAAGATTAGAGAATAGCTGTCCTATATGTGGAGGCTTTTGGCAGCTATGTCAAATTCCGAGAGTGGAGATATAAAGAGTATCTATTACATTCTCCCTCTTCATCAGAACCTTTCTTGTATTTCTCCGATTTATGCACACTGCTCCTGTGAAACTTTCTTTCTAACCTCATTGCTTATTGAACGTGGCCTTCTCTCTTTCTAAAACACGTACTGTGTTGAATTCACAAGGTATTGCACTGTGATCAGTTTTTTTTTGTATGATGCTATAACTGTGGAATTTCTTATCTACCTCAGTCTTTGTACAAATTGTTGACCAATTCTGGTGTCATCCAACCATGCCTGCTTGCATAATTTCATGTTCTAATCTAAAATTGTTCACTTTTGCGTCGGTCCTTCACCTAGCTTTCCCAATTAGAATTATAGAACCGTGCAGAAGATGGCAATTTGGCCCATCGAGTCTGCACTGACCACAATCCCACCCAGGCCCTATCCCCACAACTCCACCCAGGCCCTATCCACACAACCCTATGCATTTACCCTAGCTAGTCCCCCTGACACTAAAGGGCAATTTTAGCATGGCCAATCCAGCTAACCCGCACATCTTTGGACTCTGGGGGGAAACCGGAGCACCCGGAGGAAACCCATGCAGACACGGGGAGAACATGCAGACTCCACTCAGACAGTCACCCAAGCCGGGAATTGAACCCAGGTCCCTGGCACTGAGAGGCAGCAGTACTAACCACTGTGCCACCCTGCCGCCCCAGCAGCATCATCTTCCTTCTTATTTGGAGCTAAAAGAAAGCAAATTAAACAGGATTCCTACACTTACCAGTGGCATATATGAAAGTCCAGCATTGACAGAAAATCTCTAGCCTTAATGGTAATGCACCTACTACAGAGAACTTTGTTACGCTATCTGGCACTCAGAAATTATTATTATTTCAAGTTTTAAAGTTTATCTTTCCCAACCAACGGCATGAGTCATAGCAACTGCTGGTCACAGGACAGTCACTTAAAGTCAGGTAATTATTTCTGGTTATTTCTTCCAGTTTTAAATAACATATTTTAAGGTTACAAGTCCCCTCCAAAAAGTCATAATGAAGGCCAGGAAAAGTAATTGGTTCTAAGTTGTAAACCTAACAAAAATAAATTTTAAAAGATAGATTGGTCATAAAACGAACAGTGACAAGATAACTTAAAATAGAAGATATAATGGAAATTATACGGGGAAGTGATGGCCAAGTGGTATTATCGCCAGGCTTTAATCCAGGAACTCAGCTCATGTTCTGGGGACCCAGGTTTGAATCCTGCCCCGGCAGTTGGTGGAATTTGAATTCAATAAAAATTTTTGGAATTAAGAATCGGCTGATGACCATGCAACCATTGTCGGAAAAACCCATCCGGTTCACTCATGTCCTTTCGGGAAGGAAATCTGCTGTCCTTATCCGGTCTGGACTACATGTGACTCCAGAACCACAGCAAGGTGGTTGACTCTCAACTGCCCTCCAAGGTCAACTAGGGATAGGCAATAAATGCTGACCAGCCAGCCGTGCCCATGTCAGACGAATGAATTACAAAAAATTAAAGTCAATGGAACAGAAAGAGATGATAAGACAAGTAGAATCAAAAGTGTTCAATGTTTGTAATTTAAGTTCTTATTTTAACAGCATAGGATTAACATTTTAATAAAAAGAGAAACAGTTTGCATTTATATTGGCCCTCAGAATGTCCAACCCATCTTAGAGCCAATTAAATACTTTTGAAGTAGAGTTGTTGTTGTAATATAGGGAGGGGAAATGCAGTGCAAAGAGGTCCATGGTCACAATATGAGTGGTTTGCTTTTAATTGTCAGATAGAGAACAGGGGTGAGGTAAACTGAGGGAGGACATAAGGCAAAAATATATTGACATCCTCAATATTCTCGGTAACAGCAGTTGCAGCGGGCTTAATCACAGAGGACTCGGGAGATGGGTGTTTGCATGCAACCGATGCTTGCATGCAACATTGTATTGCAAGAATGGGGGAAGACTGTCAGCGGTTGTGTTGCGGTAAGGGCCTTCCATAGCTTAATACGTACATCTATGTGTAGGTTATGATATGAGAGGGTGGAGTGGCACATCTGAATGTTAGGCCTGACTCCTGACTTCTAGGCACTGCTGATGGGTGAGTTGGGAATGTGGTGCATTGAGCAATGTGAGATGTTGGTGGCATGTTGGATGGGAGATATCCTTTGAGGATACTTTCATTGACCTTGATGGTCTGTATGAGGCAATTGAACTTGCTGCATTGCTGCTGGATTCTTGAGACCAGATTTCTCAAGGGAGGCACGGTGGTTAGCACTGCTGCCTCACAGCGCCAGGGACCCAGGTTCAATTCCAGCCTCGGGTGACTGTCTGTGTGGAGTTTGCACATTCTCCCCGTGTTAACCGGGAGTGTCTCGGAGGGAGGTGTTGACCCGTTAGAGAAAATCTCCATTACAAGAGAGGAAGTGTTAGATTTTTTAAGGAACATTAAAACTGACAAAGCCCCAGGGCCTGATGGCATCTATCCTCGACTGCTCAGGGAGACGAGAGATGAAATTGCTGGGCCTCTGACGGAAATCTTTGGCGCTTCTTTGGACACAGGTGAGGTCCCTGAGGATTGGAGGATAGCGAATGTGGTCCCGTTGTTTAAGAAGGGTAGCAGGGATAACCCAGGAAATTATAGGCCGGTGAGCTTGACATCCGTGGTAGGGAAGTTGTTGGAGAGGTTTCTTAGAGACAGGATGTATGTGCATTTAGAACGGAACAATCTCATTAGTGACAGACAGCATGGTTTTGTAAGAGGGAGGTTGTGCCTTACAAATTTGGTGGAGTTTTTTGAGGAAGTGACAAAAACGGTTGATGAAGGAAGGGCCGTGGATGTCGTCTATATGGATTTCAGTAAGGCATGTGACAAAGTCCCACATGGCAGGTTGGTTAAGAAGGTTAATTCTCATGGGATACAAGGAGAAGTGGCTAGATGGGTGGAGAACTGGCTTGGCCATAGGACGAAGGGGCAGTGCTCCGAAAGCTTATGGTATTTGCTACCAAATAAACCTGTTGGACTTTAACCTGGTGTTGTGAGACTTCTTACTGTGCTTACCCCAGTCCAACGCTGGCATCTCCACATCTTGGCCATAGGAGACAGAGGGTAGTGGTCGAAGGGTCTTTTTCCGGCTGGAGGTCTGTGACCAGTGGTGTTCCGCAGGGCTCTGTACTGGGACCTCTGCTATTTGTGATATATATAAATGATTTGGAAGAAGGTGTAACTGGTGTAATCAGCAAGTTTGCGGATGACACGAAGATGGCTAGACTTGCGGATAGCGAAGAGCATTGTCGGGCAATACAGCAGGATATAGATAGGCTGGAAAATTGGGCGGAGAGGTGGCAGATGGAGTTTAATCTGGATAAATGTGAAGTGATGCATTTTGGAAGAAATAATGTAGGGAGGAGTTATAAAATAAATGGCAGAGTCATCAGGAGTATAGAAACACAGAGGGACCTAGGTGTGCAAGTCCACAAATCCTTGAAGGTGGCAACACAGGTGGAGAAGGTGGTGAAGAAGGCATATGGTATGCTTGCCTTTATAGGACGGGGTATAGAGTATAAAAGCTGGAGTCTGATGATGCAGCTGTATAGAACGCTGGTTAGGCCACATTTGGAGTACTGCATCCAGTTCTGGTCGCCGCACTACCAGAAGGACGTGGAGGCGTTAGAGAGAGTGCAGAGAAGGTTTACCAGGATGTTGCCTGGTATGGAGGGTCTTAGCTATGAGGAGAGATTGGGTAAACTGGGGTTGTTCTCCCTGGAAAGACGGAGAATGAGGGGAGATCTAATAGAGGTGTACAAGATTATGAAGGGGATAGATAGGGTGAACGGTGGGAAGCTTTTTCCCAGATCAGAAGTGACGTTCACGAGGGGTCACGGGCTCAAGGTGAGAGGGGCGAAGTATAACTCAGATATTAGAGGGATGTTTTTTACACAGAGGGTGGTGGGGGCCTGGAATGCGCTGCCAAGTAGGGTGGTGGAGGCAGGCACGCTGACATCGTTTAAGACTTACATGGATAGTCACATGAGCAGCCTGGGAATGGAGGGATACAAACGATTGGTCTAGTTGGACCTAGGAACGGCACAGGCTTGGAGGGCCGAAGGGCCTGTTTCCTGTGCTGTACTGTTCTTTGTTCTTTGTGTCTGCGTGGGATTCCTCCTATCATCTAAGGTTGTGCAGGTTAGGTAGATTGGCCACGGTAATTTGCTCCTTAATGCCCTAAGATATTAGGTTAGTGGGGTAAACACATGGGGTTACAAGGGTAAGCCTGTGTAAGAGTTAGTGTAGACTCGGTGGGCCAAATGGCCTCCTTCTGCACTGTAGTGATGCTATGAGCTGTCAGAAGTTGATCTCCCAGGCAATTTTCTCCCTTTATTTTCTGAGGAATTCCTGGCTTCCACTGAAATGGAGCATCTCTCCTGCTGTCGTTCCCCATCACTCAGGCCTCCAGTGCTTCACCTGTGAACCTCAGTGCCCTCTCTTGACCCTGGTGCTCCATTTGCCTAGCTACCAGTCGCGCTGTGGGACAGTCAGCAGCAGCTTCCTCCCAGTAAGATGTAGCTCCCCTTTAGGTGATGAAGGCTGCCTTTAGGAAGTGCAGGCAGGTTGGAACACATGTTAGTCACACACACTACTAAGCTTGCTGTTGAGCATCCAGCCAGCCAGAGTGTCTTAATGCACCAGTCTGTGCAATGAGGAAGAAGTACAAAGCTTGCATCCTGCTTACCTCAATGTGACCAGGTGTAGTCTGCTGAGGTACCACAACTCCTGTACCCAAAAATAGGGGGCAACTTTTTTTTTAGCCATATATGTCCACATTTCTACAATGGGACTTGAGCACACACCCTCTTGCAAAGAGGTGTGAGTGCTGACATGGAGTCAAGTGTAACACAAGAAGGTTTCACAATTCTAAAGGTTCAACAGTTGCCAATAAAAATGGTACAGCTCAATTTTGGTTGGGATTTGCTTTTGTAGTATTTCAACAGCAGCAGTCAGGTTCAGGAGAAGATCTATGAAGGACTGTTCCTTTAATGAAAATCTTGTGAAACTATTATCATGAGATGATAGCATTGCTGAAGTAATGGCACCTGAAATAAAACAGTGTCTAGGCGTGCAGATGGCTTTTATAGCTTTGGAAAATCTGGCAGGAGGAAAGATAGTGTCATTTGGATCTTAGAGGATCTCTTGGGAAAGCCAGAACTGTTGATCGGAGAGACCAGTGAAGCCCACAGTATTAAACTATTTTCAGGGTTACCACAGGTTACTGTAAAACACCTGCTACCTTTTACTCCCTCGTGGAGTCATTTAAAGAAAGTGCTAATCATTATCTTGAATGTAGAATTGCATCTTTTTTTAAATATAGTTTTTGCTTTATCTTTTGATAGTGAAGATGGGGAAGTAAGAAAAGGACCAGCTTAAACTTGAACTTTTGCTTGTTTGACTTCAAGTGAATCAAGATCAGGACCTTAGTAATTGGATGATCTTTATTGTAGTCACAATTCTTACAATAACTCCATTGGTAGCACCCTTAAAATATTGTCCTCCTCTCATTCCAACTCATTTGGAGTCACTGTATTGTTGGAGAGCCTTACTTCATATCAAAAATTACTTGATGTATTTACAAGCTGAAAATCACTGAGTTTTAAAAGATTGAAAACAGCAAGATGGCTGCTGAGAGTCAGGTGACCTTGGGTCTCTGGAAAGTTCTTCATTAAATAACCATGGGTGGGGAAACAAGCTGAGACAAACTACTTGTGGAATTTTCTTCCGGATAAAATAGACAGTTTTTCATTTGCGACGCGCCTTTGGCCAATGGCTAGATCTTCTGATCCTGCTGCTGTCAATGGGATTTAGCATTGACTCCACCCCATGCCACCAGGAAACATGCGGCATGGATCCGCCATCGATGGGACCAGACGATCCCACTGGCATGAAGAGCTGGACGATCACGCCCACTGTCTCTAAAATCGACACTTAACAAGGGGAGCCGCAGAGAGCCAAGTTTATCATTCGCAGCCACCATGCATTTCCTATTGTGTTGCCACGGCGGACTTCAAATAATATGGGTTTGTCAATAGAAACATTGCTCATGTGATCACATGACCAAAACCAACTGAGGGTAAGAAATCTTATTAAATCCAAGAACCAGGGAGAAAGAAGCCAATCTGAACATGAACAGAACAGAAGGTTCCCGATCCCTCCCCTCTCTGTCTCTCTCTCTTGAGGAGTGGGAAAAGGGGGAAGAGAGTCTACCTCTCCTCATCTGGTTGTAACAGTATCAATGCTCCTTATTTCTATCTATTGACTCCTCAAGCTCCTGAGTTAACATTTTTATCCCTATTCTTTGAAGTCAATTCTCACCGTGACATATTTTGTCAACCTCATGTATCCCCGATGAAATGATTTAACATCCACTTCATTCTATGTAGTGCCTTACTAACCACCAGGAGACACCTTTCGGTATAGTTTAGCCATTTTTGGGGGTGGCCGAGCATATATCCAATAATGCAGAAGCTCAGTGGATTTAGTCCCTGAAAACCAACCTGGGTCAAGCAAAGCACGGGCAGAAACTGGAAACCTGTCAATCACTGACTCTTTTGGGAGAGATAGGGTTGATAAGCGTTGATGAAAGTTTTTGGAGGGAACTTGGCCATATAATGAGATTAAGCCAGTCTGTTTGCAACTTTGGTGTCACATTTAGCCTCAAGATGAACTTCCGACCTCATTTGCGTCGTCACCGAGGTCTATTTTCACCTCTGAGGCATCGCTTAACTTCGCCCCTATCTCAGCTCATCTGCTGTTGAAACTCTCATTTGTGCCTTTGTTACCTCGAGATTTGTTTATTCCGACACAGATTTCTGGTAGCTCTCCCACATTCTGCAATCATAAACTTGAGGTCACCTAAAACTCTACTACCCATGTCTTAGCTCAGACTAGGTCCGTTCACCCACCATCTCGATGCTCGTTGACCTACATGAACTCCCAGGCAAATAACGTCATGATTTAAAAATTCCCATCCTGGTTTTCAAATCCCTTCATGGCCTTATCTCTCCCTTTTTCTTCAATTCCCTTCAGTGTCATAAATGTCCGAGATATCTGCATTCCTCAAATTCATAGGAACATGCAAATTCGGAGCAGGAGAATGCCACTCGAGACTGCTCCACCATTCAATAAGATCATGGCTGATCTGATTGTAACCTCAACCCCACATTCCTGCCGACCCCCGATAACCTTTCACCCACTTGTTAATCGAGAATCTGCCGAAAAAATATTCAAAGTTTCTGCTTCCACTGCCTTTTGAGGAAGAGAGTTTCAAAGACTCATGTCCCTCAGAGAAAAACATTCTCCTCATCTCTGTATTAAATGAGAGACCGTTTATTTTTAAACAGAGGCCCCTAGTTCTAGATTCTGCCACAAAATGAAACATTCTTTTCACATCCACCCTGTCAAGACCCCTCTTTATCTTATATGTTTCAATCAAGTCACCTTTTACTCTTCTGAACTCCAGCCCAGCCTGTCCAACATTCCTTCAAAAGACAACCCACACATTCCAGGTATTAATCTTTTTAGACATCTCTGAACTGCTTCCAATTGATTTACATCCTTCCTTAAATAAGACCAATACTGTACACAATACTCCCGATGTGGTCTCACTTGTGTCCTGTACAACTGAAGCATAACCTCCCTATTTTTATAATCAATTCCCCTTGCAATAAACAATAGCATTCTGTTAGTTTTCCTAGTTACTTGCTGTATCTGCACACTGGCCTTTTCTGACCCATGCACGAGGACATCTGGATCCCTCTGAATCTGAGTTCTGTGATCTCTAACCATTTAGATAATATGCTTCTTTTTTATTTTTCCTGCTAAAATGGACAATTTTACATTTACCCATATTATATTCTATTTGCCAGACCTTTGCCTACTCACTTCACCTATCTATATCCCTTTTGTGGCCTCCTTGTGTCCTCTTCACAACTGACTTTCCTGCCTACATTTGAGTTATCAGCAAATTTGGCAACCATCCCTTCAACCCCTTCATCTAAGTCATTAATATAAATTATAAACAGTTGAGGTTTCAGCACTTATCCCTGTGGCACACCACTCATTACATCCTGCCAACCAGAAAATGAACCATTTATGTCAACTCTGTTTCCTGTTAGCTAGCCAGTCCTCTGTTAATACCAATATCTCACCCACTGTACCATTAGCTTTTATTTTCCGCAATAACACCATGTGGCACCTTGTCAAATGCCTTCTGGAAATCTAAGTACATTACATCCACCAATTCCCCTTCATCTATAGCACATGTGACCCCTTCAAAGAATTCCAATAAATTGGTTAAACATGACTTGCCTTTTACAAAACCATGTTGACTCTGCCTGATTTCCCTGAATTTTTCTAACTGTACTACTATATGATTTTTAATAATAGCTTCATTTTTCCCAATGACACTTCTTGCCTTGTCATTCCTGATTTTAATCATTCCACCACTGGTGGACATGCTTCCAGTTGCAAAGATGCTAAGCTCTGGAATTCCTTTGCTACAACTCTTTGCCTCTCCACTTCACGTTCTTCCTTTCAGACACTGCTTAGGACCTATCCTTTGCCCAAGCTTTTGTGTTTTGGTGTAATGTTATATTTTATAATGCTCCCGTGAAGTGCCATGGGACTTATTACATTAAAGGTGCTATTAAATGGTTGTTCATTGAATCATACAACGCAGAAGAGGCCCTTTGGCCCATCGGGTCCGCACCAACACATTAGAAATACCTGAACTCCCACCTAATCCCATCTGCCGGCACTTGGCCCATAGCCCTGAATGTTATGATGTGCCAAGTGCTCATCCAGATACTTTTTAAAGGATGTGGGCCAACCTGCCTCCACCACCCTCCCAGTAGCGCAATCCAGGCCGTCACCACCCTCTGGGTAAAAAGGTTTTTCCTCATATCTTTTGTTCAACCAGATCAAATATTGAAGAATGCAACGCTGAGGTTTGCTCTAGTCAAGGAAGTAAGTGTAATAATGTGCAGCAGCATCAACAGCTGCTCAAATTCTGCACATCCCAGGTGGCCAGATTGTGGAATGGGGCTTATTTTGTATGCATAACAAGCTCCCAGTATGCTTTTGCCTTCTGTTTGCACCTTGTGCAGTTGATGGGGGTGGTGTTGCAAAGGTGCAGCATTTAAAGGTCAGTTTACTTGCTGAGCCTGCCCAGGTAAAGAAACTGCGATCATTTTGTATAGAATGTTGGGCATTGGACTTGGAAAGTCCGGGACCCCTTTCCATGGAGTGGAAGCCACATTAGTTTAAGAGCAGCAAGATCTTCACAGTGCATTGTCCTTTCATGGTATACGATGCTTTCTAATGTTATGAAGGAAACTAAAAAGTCATTATCATTTACTTGGGGGAGCCATAAAGTTTTCAAAGTGCATGTGTATGCTATTGTCAGTGTTATGGTGAGAAAAGATAGGGTAAAGTTTGAATTTTATTTATTAGTGTCACAAGTAGACTTACATTAACACTGCAATGAAGTTACTGTGAAAATCCCCTGGTTGCCACACTCTGGCGCCTATTCAGGTACACTGAGGGAGAATTTGGCACGGCCAATGCACCTAACCTGCCCATCTTTATCACTGTGGGAGGAAACCAGAGCATTCAGAGGAAAATCACATAGACATGGGGAGAACGTGCAAACTCCACACAGATAGTGATCCAAGTCGGGAATTGAACCCATGTCCCTGCCGGTGTGAGGCAGCAGTGCTAACCACTGTTCAGGGTGGCACAGTGGTTAGCACTGCTGCCTCACAGTCCAATGGACCCGGGTTCGATTCCGGCCTTGGATCACTGTCTGTGTGGAGTTTGCATGTTCTCCCCATGACTGCATGGGTCTCCTCCGGTTTCTTCCCAAATTCCAAAGATGTGCAGGTTGGTGGATTGGCCATGCTAAATTGCCCCTTAGTGTCAGGGCGATGAGCAGGATAAATAAGTGGGTTTACGGGGATTGGGCCTGGATTGTTGTCGGTGCAGACTCGATTGGCTGAATGGCCTCCTTCTGCACTGCAAGGATTCTAGGATTCTAAGTGCCACCATGCCACCCATAGGGTCCGAGAGAGTGCAGTGGAAGACAATTCAGTTTTGTCTGGATGAGATTAGTTATGCCTTTTAATCTGTGACTTAATCCTGTACAAGAATTGATACTTTTCTTTCCACACAATTTGGTTGATAACAAAATCAATACCCGATTTTCACACAATCATAGAATCCCTACAGTGCATCCCATCGAGTCTGCACCAACTCTCTAGCAGAGCATCTTACCCTGGCTCGCCCTATCCCCGTAGCCCCGTGCAATTACCCTGCTGCTCCCTCTGACCTACACATCTTGAGACACTTAGGGAACGACAATTTAACCTGCCAACCCACCTAATCTGCATATCTTTGGAGTGTGGGAGGAAACGGGAGCACCTGGAGGAATCATTGAATCCTTACAGTGCAGAAAGAGGCCATTCAGCCCATCGAGTCCACACCGACCATAATCCCACCCAGGCCCTATTCCTGTAACCCCACTTATTCCCCCGACACCACTAGGGTCAATTTAGCATGGCCAATCCACTTAACCCGCACATCTTTGTACTGTGGGAGGAAACCGGAGCACCCGGAGGAAACCCATGGGGAGAACGTGCAAACTCCACGCAGACAGTGACTCAAGGCCAGAATTGAACCCGGGTCCCTGGCGCTGTGAGGCAGCAGTGCTAACCACTGTGCCACCGTGCCGTCCCTGTTTTCATCTTAGAAATCTCCCCTCCTCGGATTATCTCAGCTCTGCTGAGGAGATGGCGGATTTTCCACATCTACCACAATCGTACACCTCTTCATCAGATGGATCCATAAAGGAAAATAATGTCACTAATGTCATCCCCCCCCAGTCCCAAGGATGGAATGCTAAACTGTATCTTTAACCTAGGAATTCGTTAAGAATAAATTCATCACAACTCGGTGATGGCAGTTTGGAAAAGCAGACAGCATCGCAGTTTGAATATGCAGCCATCTGGTTGTAAAGCAAATACTCTTCATCATTATTCTGCCAGCTCCAGTTCTTCATGATGCTGTTTCCCTGCATAATAACAGTGACTTCATTCCAACAAGCAGTTCATTGGTTAAAAGGCATCTTGTGTTTCTTCGGAATCTCGAAGTACCCCATTCTCTCAATCACTGATCTTACTCTGACCAATCTCACTCGCTCCGTTAGGTGTGACCAGTCTTTGCTTTCATCACATTTTTCAGCAAAAGAGCCTAAATGCTTCCTATCGTGGATACTTTCTCAAGCTCAGTGATGTTGATCTCTCTCAAGCAATCTGAGCCCCTTATTTTAAGTGAATTGCAAAAAAAATGTTGCCCTGTATCACTGCTGCTTCACAGTGCCAGGGACCCAGGTTCGATTGCCAGCTTGGTTCGCTGTCTGTGTGGAGTCTGCACGTTTTCCCCATGTCTGTGTGGGTTTGCTCCCACAGTCCGAAAGATGTGCTGATTAGGTGTTAAATTCTCCCTCAGTGTACCCGAACAGGTGCCGGAGTGTGGTGACTGGGGGATTTTCACAGTAACTTAATTGCAGTGTTAATGTTAGCCTACTTGTGACACTCATAAGTAAATTTTAAACTTTTTCTACTTGTATGATATCACACTGTCATGATCTGAGGCAGATGTATCTTGCTCTCTTCTACAAGTATTTCTTCAGTCTCTCTGAACGTGGATCAAGGGTGGCAAAGTTCAAGTCATAGAATCCCTACAGTGCAGAAGGAGGCCATTTGGCCCATTGAGTCCGGACCAACATGCCTTATCCAGGCCCTCTTCCCCCACACATTTACTATGGCTAATCCATCTAACTTGCATATCTTGGGACACTAAGGGGAAATTTAGCATGGCCAATCCACCCAACCTGCACATCTTTGGAGTGTGGGAGGAAACCCATGCAGACATGCAGTGAACTTAACACAAACAATCACCCAAGGCTGGAACGGAACCTGGGACCCTGGCACTGTGAGGCAGCAGTGTTAACCACTGTGCCACCATGCTGCCCTCCAATCATAAGCGGCTTTATTCCAGAGTAAGGTGGAAGGTATAGTTCTGTACTTCAAAGCTACTTTGTTCAACTGGTGCGATCCATATTCATGTAATGGCACAAAATAAAGACCAGGCAATGCAATATTCAGTGGGCCATCTTTTTTTAACTTGAGTAGAAAATCCTCTTTGCATTCTTTCCTACAGCCCAGGGCAGAACATGGTGGCACAGTGGTTAGCATTGCTGCGTCACAGTGCCAGGGACCCGGGTTCGATTCCCAGATTGGGTCACTGTCTGTGTGGAGTTTGCACATTCTCCCCATGTCTGCGTTGTTTTCCTTCGGGTGCTCTGGTTTCCTCCCATAGTCCAAAGGTGTGCAGGTTAGGTTGATTGGCCATGCTAAATTGCCCATAGTGTCACGGGATGTGGAGGTTAGAGGGGCTAGCGGAGTCAATGTGTGGGATTGAGGGGATAGGACCTGGGTGGAATTGTTATTGGTGCAGACTCGATGGGCCGAATGGCCTCCTTTGCACTGTTGGATTTCTATGATCTCTCCCTTCAGTCTTTTACCTGCCTATATCAGCTAGTTGACTGATGGAAATTTTGGTATCTGTGTTCTGATCATTTTAAAAGCCTGATTTTGTCATTTCTTAGTCAGAGATCACTAATTCTTAGCCAAACCTGGCCCAGGCTCCAGCTGATTTCCAATAAAGAAGCTTGCTTCAGCAAAGGCAATTGTGAATGGTAATTGGACTGTTACAATGGGATCAGACTTTGCTCTGTGCTGTCCTTTATGAAACTAGAAGTGTCCTGTAGACATTCAATGGGGCAAAAACAGAAAAATGCTGGTAGCTCTAAGCAGGTCTGACAGCATCTGTGGAGAGAGAGTAGAGCCAACGTTTCAAGTCTAGATGACCCTTCGTCAGAGCTGACAGGGGAGAGAGTCAGCTGAGATTTACACTGTGAGGGTAGGGAGGGTTGGTGGAATTGGACAAAGGGAATGTAAATGAGCATGCAGAAGGCTGAGAAGGTGTTGAAAGTGACCATAAGCGATCAGAATGCATTAATGGCAAGTGGTTACTGACATTCAATGAGGTGTTGGCGCTCATGTTGCTGAAGTGGAATATCCAAAGAGGCTGGAACCCACTACAGGGCATGTGGGACCACTGTGAACAGGGCAAGCAACTGTGTCTCTCCTTAGCCAGACTGAAGAAGTGTTAATGAGTGGTGCAGAGTCCAAACCACATAACCATAGAATCTCTACAGTGCAGAAGGAGGCAATTTGGCCCATCGGATCTGCACCGACTCTCCAAAAAAAGCATCCTACCTGGTCCACTCCCCATAATCCCGTACATTTGCCACAGCCAATCCACCTAACCTACACATCTTGGGACACTAAGGGGCAATTCATCATGGCCAATCCACCTAATCTACACATCTTTGGAACGTGGGAGGAAGCCAGACCACCCAGAACGTCACCCAAGGCCGGAATTGAACCTGGATCTCTAGCAGTGTAAGGCAGCAATACTAACCACTGTGCCACCACGCCGCCCAGGGAGTGAAGATTAGAATAGTGAACACAATGTTAGATCAGGTGCAAAAACAAAATGAAGAGAGGAATAGTAAGATTGGATTAACAGAGAGAGACAGAAAGGAAGAAAAACTCATTAAAAGTTATTTAATTTTAAACAGAGAGCCAAATTTATATTCGCAGCAAAATCTAGCCCATTATCTTTCATTGTTTCCATGTTGCCAAATGCTCAAACGTCAGGCCTGCTGCTTTCATGTTCTTAACCCATTTTGAGCAATCTCTAACTTAAAGTGAACTCATGTCTTGACTTGTGAAACAAATACTCAAAACAATCCAGAAACTTGACAAGGACAACCCTGAGGAGGTTTATACGATGCTCCAACGAGGCACGCTCATTTCTGATTCTCTCGTAATCATTAATCTGTTATAACATCTTGTACTGAAAAGTCAGAAGTTTCAGCCCGGCGGTCTCTGAGCAGAATAACGTCGGAGCTGATTGATAGTCATGGAAGTGCCTGGAATTTTTGTTCTGAGTTTCTAAAGCCCTTGTGCCAGATCCTGAGAGTTTAAATTTAGGACTGGAATATTGCACTGAGGAGATTGAATTTCTCCTGAAATCGGCCAAAACTCAACTTCTCTTTGCCAATGTAATTCAGTTGTATTATCTGTTGTAGTTCAGATGCATAGCAGGCTCGTTACAAATATTTCCTCACCCCATGGGGGCAACACATTCCTTTATCTACTGGCTGTTACATTCCACTAAAACTGCCTGCCATCTGTTCCATGAGGTATTATGCCATTCCATTTTGAAAGAATAACATTTGCATATGTGAAACTATACTGAGTTATAAAAACGGAACAGAACCTATTAATGCACTTGAATATTAACCCCAGGCTGTGGTGCTGGATTTCAGAGTCAACAGTTTGCTATTTTTTCAAGAATAACCTTGGTTCAACTGAATGCATTTCATTCATGTAACATCGAGCAGTGAGTGAATGTATCTGAATTTGCAAAGTGCTTTCTAAACAGTATTTGAACATGTTTTTCTAGCCCGTGTGTTGTACTGAAGTCAGTTGAGTTCTGTAATCAAAATCTCCCCATGCTCTTTTGATTTTTGAACTCAATAGAAGAATAAAACATTGTATTAAGTCTTTTTTTTTATTCATTCGTGGGATGTGGGTGTCACTGGCTGGCCATCATTTATTGCCCATCTCCTAGTTGCCTGAGGGCAGTTGAAAGTCAGCCATTTTGCTTTGGCTCTGGAGTCACATGTCGACCGGACCAGCTAAGGACGGCAGATTTCCTTCCCTTAAAGGGCATTAGTGAACCAAATGGGTTTTCCCGACAATCGACAATGATTTCATAATCGTCAGTAGATTCTTAATTCCAGATCTGCCGCGGTGGGATTTGAACCTAGGTCCCCAGAAAATTAACTGAGTTCCTGAATTAAGTATACTGATAATAACACTAGGCCATCGCCTCACCATCACCTTTAATTATCTCCCACCAAGACAGTGGCAAGATACAGTACTGACGACTTGACATGTTTTGGTAATAATATCGGAGGCAACTCTTTGTGGCTTTAAGTTATAAAGGGTCTATTACCAATGATAATTCGATAGAAACAAGGGTCTGACAGAACTGAATACATGTCTACTCTCCACTCCTCCCTGGCTCCAAATAAGGTTCCTCCCTGATCCAGGACACGTGCCCTTGCACCCGACTTGCTTGGCCACCCATGCTGCCTCGCCAATTACTTGGCCCTCAGAGAACGCCCCCTTAAAGGGGCCATTCTACCAGGTGTTTTAAAGAACAATAGGAACATAGCACCTTCAGTGTAGAAAACATCTCAAGCCACTTCACAAGAGCATGAGTTAAAAAGAGATGTGGAACAAGAGGAGAGATTGAGAGAGATGATTAAAAACTTGGTTAAAGAAAGATGATGTCTCAGGTGGATCTTGAAGCAGATGAGGAAATACCAGAGGGGTGAAAACTTTTAGAAAGGCAACTCTAGAGAGTGAGGCCTGAGTGGCTCAAAGAACTGTAGCCAGTTGGAAGCAAAGTTGAGGTTGAGGTGGGTGCACAACAAGGCAGTTACAACAACCCCCCAAAAAAGAAAGAAGAGATTGGGAGGAGGGAGTTGCCAGGTTGAAGAATTACACAAGTAGGAAGATGCACAGTGACGCACAGAAATTTAAATGCAAGGAGAAGGCTGCCTTCTGAGGCAGCTATATCTCCCTCTCTTCTACAAGTATTTCTTCAATCTCTCTGAACATGGACCAAGGGTGGCAAAGTTCAAGTCATAGAATCTCTACAGTGTAGAAGGAGGCCATTTGGCCCATTGAGTTTGCACCAACATTCTGACAGAATGCCTCACCTCGGCCCTCTTACCCCGCACATTTACAGTGGCTAATCCATGGCTGCCTTCTCCTTGCGACAATGATATTCTCTCCCACAATGTCAATAAAATGAAGGAGATAGTCAACTTCAGGAAACACCGTGGAGGGCATATGCTTGTCCACGTCAACAGAGTTGAAGTGGAAATGGTCGAGAGCTTCAAGTTTCTAGGTGTTCAGATCACCAAATTTCTGTCCTGGACCCTTTTCTCCGAGGCTATAGTTAAGAAAGCCCATAAACGCCTCTAATTTCCCAGACGGCGAAGGAAATTTGGCATGTCCACTATGGCTCTCATCAATTTTTACAGATGCACCATAGAAAGCATCTTTTCTGGATGTATCACAACATGGTATGGCTCTTACTCTGACCAAGACCACAAGAAGCTACAAAGGGCTGTGAACATAGCCCAGTCTATCACGCAAATCAGCCTCCCATCCATTGACTCTGCTTACACTTCCTGCTGCCTTGAGAAAGCAGCCGCATAATCAAGGACCCCACGCACCCTGGATATACTCTCTTCCACCTTCTTCCGTTAGGAAAAAGATACAAAAGTCTGAAAACATGACCCAACAGACTCAAGAACAGTTTCTTCCCTGGTGTCATCAGACCTATGAATGGTCCTATCATATATTAAGCTGGTCTTTCTCTTCACCCTACCCATAGCTGCAACACTATATTCTGCATCATTTCCTTATTCTTTTCCCCTATGTACTTCATGAGCGGTATGTTTTGCCTGTAAAGCGTGCAAGAAACAATACTTTTCTCTGTATCCCAGTACATGTGACAGTAAAATCAAATCATTTGATTTGATTTATTTTAAATAAAAATCATTCTGGGGTGATTAGGGTTTGGCAATGTGAGATGATTGGAGGTTAGAGGAACCACAAATCTGCAACACCACATTTCCCTATACTATACAGAGCAGGGAATGGAAACGCAACCTCTATTTACATACACCTATTATGAAAGACTTCATTGTGTGGTGGCACAGTGGTTAGCACTGCTGCCTCACAGTGCCAGAGACCCAGGTTCAATTCTCTGCTTGGGTCACTGTCTGTGTAGAGTTTGCAGATTCTCCCCGTGTCTGCGTGGGTTTCCTCCGGGTGCTCCAGTTTCTTCCCATGTCCTCTGAAGATGTGCAGGTTAGGTGGATTGGCCATGCTAAATTGACCCTCATGTCAGGGAAACTAACTAGGATAAATGCAAGGGGTTACAGGGTTAGGGCCTGGGTGGGATTGTGGTCGGTGCAGACTCGATGGGCCGAATGGTTTCCTTCTGCACTGTAGGATTCTATGATTCTATCTCATGGTAAAAATTATGGTAACATGCATTTATTTTAGTGTCTTAATGTAGCAAAATAGTCCAAAACATGTCACAGTGGGGAAAAGAATCATGTATGGATCTTTTTGTCGGAAGTTTGAGAGAAATGAATGCAGGGTCAATTGAAGAAGTGTGTTTTGAGAAGTGTTCTAAATGTTGGGAGTGAGTTATAGAGTTATCAAATGGGTTTGGGCAGGCAGTTCGACAGAGTAGAGCCAAAACAGCTGAAGGGCACTGCCTTCCTGGATGTATGTACCGGTGGGTGGACATATGCATGGGTGGATGCTCATTTCCCTTTGCATGCTCATCATGTTGAGATTAAGATTTGTTGCAACATCTCCGGTTCTTAATTTTATTTTGTTAGCTCAAGTGAGGCATGTCAGGGCTGAGGCAGATGTTACCATTGGCCTGATACTCGTAGTTGTAGCAGCTGCATCGTACTTTTCTAAACAAATATAACTTTGTTAATGGTGTATTGCAAGCTAGAAGCCTTATGAAAATACAATGGGCGAAATCTTACCAAAAAATGACAGTGTTAATTACGGTGCGAAAAACAGAGTGTTTCCCGCTGAATACGCTGGAGTGTTTTTGGTCCGAACCTTACGGCTCATTAGCAATAATTTTTATTCCCACAAGTTTCACGCTGCTCTAATGGCGCCTTCCCTCTGATTCGCCCGCCCTGCAATGACTTAACTGCTGCAAGCACAAGGACGCTCCATATAAACGGCTCCCCCAGCTCTTGTTCCACAATGACTGCAGGGAGATGGCAGCCAAGATGCCAATACTGTGCTTTTTAGAGGGGACCCTCACCAGATTGCTTGATGGCATGATGCAGAGGTGGGGCATCCTGTATCCCCGCTCCAAGAGATGGACATCAAGCAGGGTCACCACCCCTGCTTGGGATTCAGTTGCAGGCCCTAGTCAGTGCAAGTGAACTCCAGAAGAGGGCGGGGCAGCAGTGATGGAAGACGATGAATGATCTCCTTCGCTCATCCAGGGTAAGTGAATCACCTCCAGTGTCCCACTGGACCCCTGCTCAAACCTCCACACCAGCAACCCCCCCCACCCCCACCCCCAAACATTTCTCTCTCTCAGCCACCTTGGCCTCTGTTAACCTAGGCACCAGATCCATCCCCCCTCCCTCCCCAAATTGCTATGTTCCCTCAGTAGCTGCCATGCCCCTTGCACTCCCCATGCCTGCCACACACCATCACCATCTTAAGCATCAACTCTCCCAGCTACACTCTCCCTATCTGTGTCATTGCAGGACAGACTCAACCACAGCGGGCCTGAGCGGGCCCTGCCAGCCAGAGTAATGACGGAGCTCCAAAGCCTCACATGTTTTGAGGAGCGAGCTCACGAGCTGGCCAGGGAGGAGGAAGAGCTTTGCCTGTGCTGCTAGTGAAGTCAGGGCAACAGAGAAACGTGAGAATCCTCAACACTTACGCTATCATTCCTCAAAACTCAAGTGAATAATCAAATGTTCCCTCCGTATCCCCTGTAATCCACTGATGCCATGTCCCTCCTCTTGCAAGCCAACCTGCAGAATAGGCCAGACCATCATTGCGCCCCCTGGACTCCAGCAGCTCAGAGGGGCACTTCTCCAACCCCACCGTTAAAGAGGCATCTCAGCTGTCACCCACACTCGGCACCAGTGCAGATACTCACACCTCAGTGGGTCCAATACATAGACAGGCTTCTGGGTCAACTTACTGGTGAGAACCTCACAGCTGAAACATAGAAACTCGAAGCAGGAGTAGGCCATTTGGCCCTTCAAGCCTGCTCTGCCATTCATCTTGATCATGGCTGATCATTGAGTTCAATAACCTGATCCCCCTTCCTCCCATATCCCTTTAGCCCCAAAAGCTATATCTAATTTCTTCTTGAAATCACACAATATTTTGGCTTCGGCAATTTTTGTGGTAGTGAATT
This sequence comes from Mustelus asterias, assembly GCF_964213995.1. Taxonomy (NCBI): domain Eukaryota; kingdom Metazoa; phylum Chordata; class Chondrichthyes; order Carcharhiniformes; family Triakidae; genus Mustelus; species Mustelus asterias. The sequence continues at coordinate 33,396,688 of NC_135813.1, read as the reverse complement.
CCACAATTTACCAATCTCTGGGTGATGAAATTTCTCCTCACCTCAGTTCTAAAAGGTTTACTCCTTATCCTCAAACTATGACCCCTGAAGATCCACAGCAAGTGGATGCAGGCATGCCCCAGGGAACCAGCGCTCAGAGGGATGCTGGAACCCAGGTCTCTGCTGAGCCCCTTGCCGATGATGTGCCTCTGGGTCTGGTGGTCCCACATATGCTGGAGCTGCAAAGACACAGTCGCGAATATCAGGAAGGAATGACAGCATCCCTCCTTGGACTGCAAGGCCAATTGAAGGTGTCTCATCGTCTTCTATCCAAGGAGATAGTGCTGTCACTGCAGTGCACCAGGGCCAACACAGAGCGAGGTTGGCGTCTGCAGTATAGATCCCAGGGCAGAATGTGCACTCCATGGCAAATGTCTGCACCATGGTGCAGGGCTTCGAGCGCATGGTGCAGGTACTTGTGGGAATCCATGAGCGTCAGCACCAGAGGATGGCGGGGCTTCTGGATCTCACTCCAGCTGCTCCACTGTGGAGGAGCACAGTGACCCCGGGAGCCCCGACGGAAGAGGACCTGAGGAGTAAAGCCCTGCTGGGCCCTCCAACCAGTGAACCCTGGGCATCTCCAGCATGATGTGGATCTCCAGCATGATTGGCCATCTCCAGCATCACAGCCTCCTCTCTGTGAGCCACCCACCTCCAGCACCTGACACCAAGGAGGGAAGCAGTCCACATCTATGCTGCCTTAAAGCAGACCTAGACCCTCAAGGTCCTAGCTCTCCCCACCTCAAGAGACACCCACCAAGGTAGTCTCAGGCAAAAGGGCTTGTAAGTCAGCAAGCCGCCTCAACCTCAGCTGTGGATCCTAGGGATACAGCTAGACTTACTGGGAGGGTGAGGAAGATTAAGAAACAGTTGGCATGGGGCAGCACGGTGGCACAGTGGTTAGCACTGCTGTCTCACAGCGCCAGGGACCTGGGTTCAATTCCTGGCTTGGGTCACTGCCTGTGTGGAGTTTGCACATTCTCTCCTTGTTTGTGTGGGTTTCCTCCGGTTTCCTACCACAGTCCAAAGATGTGCAGGTCAGGTTGATTGGCCATGCTAAATTGCCCCTTAGTGTCAGGGGGACTAGCTAGGGTAAATACATGGAGTTACGCGGATAGAGCCTAAGTGGGATTGTGGTCGGTGCAGACTCGATGGGCTGAATTACCTTCTTCTGCACTCTAGGACACTATGAAACCATGGGCACAGGTGAATATAGGCACCAGTGTAGATAGATCACTTTTGTTTTGAATGTTTGGCAATAAATGTCACTTTGTTTACCCATAGAACCTCCGCCCTGTCTGTCCATGCCACCAAACTTGGGGGGAACTTTCGTGCTCACCCAGCGTCTCATCCCTGTGGAGTGCTTGCTAATGACAGGTTAATATATTAAAATAATCTATCTGCAGTCCCTCAGTGTGGTTCACATCACTCCACCAGTGAGGGCTGGCAAGATCAGAACTTGGAAACTCATCAGCGCGAATCGCGCTCTCTCCGGATTTTGACCACTCGCCGCAGTTCCCGCAGATAGGGAGTGCGGGCGCAAAATCGCCCTCTATGGTTTATTTAGTGAATGGAAAATTTGGAAGTGTTTTGCCTCGCTAATACAGTCACTACAATATTTGGTTAAAGGTCGGCCTGTGAAGCATTTTTGCATGCATGGATCTTTGACATTGTCTTAAAATTGTTGGTATCTCTCCTGCCATCTATGATTGTTCAGACATACCGCTGTAAAAAGAAATCTTGGCAGTGTGCTCCAATCTGAGTAAAATCTGTAAGGAGTCATGGGTGAAAAGTTTCTCGATTTCTGTGCATTATAGATTCCGATCAAATTTAAATGTGCGTATATATTTTATATATTCATTCTCAAGATACATTCAATCTCAAGATATATTGCTCATTGCAGCATTTATTCCGGTTCATTTCTGATTATCAAACCAACATAGTTTTTTGTTCTTTATTCTTCGTGAGACATGGGCGTCGCTGGCTGGCCAGCATTTATTGCCCATCCCTAGTTGCCTGAAGACAGTTGAGAGTCAACCACCTTGCTGTGGGTCTGGAGTCACATGTAGGCCAGACCAGGTAAGGAGAACAGATTTCGTTCCCTGAAGGACATTAGTGAACCAGATGGGTTTCACTGACAATCGGCAATGGTTTCGTGGTCATTAGTAGATTCTTAATTCTAGATTTTTTTAAAAAATTGAATTCAAATTCCACATTCTGCCGTGGCAGGATTTGAACCCAGGTCCCCAAAACATTAGCTGAATTTCTGGATTAATAGTCTAGCGATAATACCACCGCCTCCCCATTTTCTTGAGAAGTTGGTGGTGAGCCATATTCTTAAATTGGTATGGTAAAATGCTGTTAGGTAGGGAGTCCTCGGATTTTATTTAGCTGAGAAAGTAGCTTCGTGCGTGAGCTTTCAGTGACTGTCCTTTGAATGTTAATCTCTTGACCAATGTGGGAAATAGATTCCATGACTAAAAATGTTCCCCTTACACTCAGTGTCCAGAAAACAAATCCTCGAGACAGAAACTGGCAGATCACCACAGATTAACACCTCGGGCTAGATTTAATGGGGTGCTGTGTTCCCTGCAACTCCCCACCCCCAATTAAAATGTCGGTAAGGAGACTTCCAATAAAAAGACCAGCTGTCCCGCAGCCATATTCTCCTCTGAGTGCTGTTGATTGGCTCAGGGCGTGACTTCCGCTCCCACTCTCGAGAGTTGCTGGCCAATCGGATTGGCTACAAGCTCTGTAGTCCCGATAGCGCCATGTTCAAGCAGTGGCCACTACTGAGACTGCAGCCTGAACCCAAAGGGAAGGTGGTAATGTGCGTTGGTGGTGAAGGTAGTGAATGTTTGTAGATGGGGTGCCAATCAAGAAGGCTGCTTTGTCCTGGAATGTGTCAAGCTTCTTGAGTGTTGTTGGAGTTGCACCCCATTCAAGCAAGTGGAGGGTATTCCATCTAACTCCGACTTGTGCCTTGCAGATGGTGGACAGTCTTTGGGGAGTCAGGAAGTGAATTACTCACTGCTGGATTCCTAGCCTCTGACCTGCTTTCGTAGTCACAGTATTTACATGGCTAGTCCAGTCCATTTTTTGGTCAATGGTAACCCCAGGATGTTGATTGTGGAGAATCAGCGATGGTAATGCCATTGAAAGTCAAGGGGCAGTGGTTAGATTTTGTATTGTTGGAGATGGTCATTGCCTGACATTGGTGTGGCATGAACGTTACTTGTCATTTATCAACCCAAAAGATATTGACCAGGTCTTGCTGCATTTGGACATGGACTGCTTCAGTATCTGAGGAGTCGCAAATGGTGCTGAACATTGTGCAATCATCGGCGAACATCCCCACTTCTGACCTTATGATGGAAAGAAAGTCATTGATGAAGCAACTGAAAATGGTTGGGCCTAGGATACTACCCTGAGGGACTCCGGCAGTAATATCCTGAAACTGAGATGGTTGACCTCCAACAACCACAACCATCTTCCTTTGTGTGAGGTAAGATTCTAACCCACCAAAGGTTTTCTCCTGATTCTATTTAACTCCAGTTTTGCTAGGGCTTCTTGATGCCACACTAAATCAAAACATGCCTGATATCATGGCAGTTCAACTCTGGAGTTCAACGTTGTCTACGTTTGGACAACACCAGGTTAAAGTCCAACAGGTTTATTTGGTATCACGAGCTTTCAGAGCACTGCTCCTTCATCAGGTGAGTGGTGACTGTTCATCAGGTGAGCCACTCGCCTGATGAAGGAGCAGTGCTCCAAAAGCTCGCGATTCCAAATAAACCTGTTGGACTTTAACCTGGTGTTGTGAGACTTTTAACTGTGCCCACCTCAGTCCAAGGCCGGCATCTCCACATTATGTTTGGACAAGAGTGCAATGAGGTCAGGAGCTGAGTGGCCCTGGTGGAACCTAACCTGAGCTTTAGTGAGCAGGTTATTGCTAAGCAAGTGCCACTTCATTGCGCTGTCGGTGACCCCTTCCATCAGTTTACTTTTGATTGAAAGTAGACTGATGGGGTGGTAATTGGCTGCGTTGGATTTGTTTTTTGTGTGTACAGGACATATCTGGACAACTTGTCGCATTGCTGGGTAGATGCCAGTGTTGTAGCTATACTGGAACAGCTTGGCTTGGGGTTGCGGCAAGTTCTGGAGCACAAGTTCTCAGTACCCGTGTCAGAATATTGTCAGAGCCCTTGGCCTTTACAGTGTCCAGTACCTTCAACAAAATCCTGGAATCCCTCCCTGACAGCACCGTGGGTGCACCTACACCACATGAACTGCAGCAATTCAAGAAGGCAACTCACCACCATCACCTCTAGGGCAATTAGGGATGGGCAATAAATGCTGGTCTAGCCAGCAATGCCCATGTCTCATGACTGAATAAAGTAAGGTTTCATCTGCCACTTGGTTGCCCATTCTTTGGGCCTATCTATGGTTTGTAGCAGTCGATTTAGTTCCTCCTCACTGATTGCCACATCTCCAAATTTGGTATCATTGACAAGTTTTGAAATGTTACACTGGAATTCAATATCTGTGTCGCTGACGTATATTAAATAAAGCAGAGGTCGTGAGCTGACCCTTGGCGGACATCACCGTCTCGTATCTTCCAGTCTGGAAAACAACCATTTATAACAAGTCACTGTTTTCTGTCCTCAAGTCATTTTTTTAAATCCAAGCTGACACTGATCCTCTTATTCTGAGTCCTTTTATTATCCACATTTCCACTTGCATTAGCGATCTGTGATGTAAACTGCTGGTCCAAGGGACTCATCCACTCTAAGCGTAGCTCGTCTTCCCCAGTATATCCCGTCTTATCAATCGACACTTCATCAGCTACTTCTACCATCTCCATTTCTACCAATATTTTAATAGCATGCTCTTATTTATTAAACACTGGATGCAAAATACCCTGTGGGTGGCACAGTGGTTAGCACAGCTGCTTCACAGTGTCAGGGACCCGGGTTCGATTCACACCTTGGATCACAGTCTGTGCGGAGTCTATATATTCTCCCTGTGTCTGCATGGGTTTCCTCTGGGTGCCCCAGTTTCTTCCCAGAGTCTGAAAAATGTGCTGGTTAGGTGTATTGGCCATGCTAAATTCTCCCTCCGAACAGGTGCTGGAGTGTGGCAACAAAAGGATTTTCACAGTAACTCCTTTGTCGTGTTAATGTGAGCCTACTTGTGACACTAATAAATAAACTTTGAACATTAAGCACTCTAGCTTTGTTCAGCATATATCACCTTCTTTGTCTCTAAAAGGCCCCACTCTGCCTTGAACTTACATATTTACTAGATGATTTTAGGATTCCCTTTCACGTTCACACACTCTCTTTGCCGGCCTTATTTTCCTCTTCACTTCCCCTCTCTTCCCTTTGTTCTGGATCAAAGAATTCACCTGTTGTGTATCTTCTTTGATTCGTCATATTCTTTGCCTTCCTTGTCATTTAAGGAGCCCTGGCTTTGTCCACTGCCTTTCCTTCTTGTTGGAATGTCCCTATTGTGTACCTGAAACATCATGGCTGGAATTCTCCAGCCATTCACACCGGCGGGATTCTCCAGTCCTACCGGAAGCACATCCCCGCCTGCAGGTTTCCTGTCAGCATGGGATGACATCAATGGGACTTCCCATTGACACCAGTGGAACTAGATAATCCCAGTGCTAGCAAACAATGCGCCACCTCCTGCTGGCTGGGAGGCTGGAGAATCTCACCCCATGTCCTTAGAAATGATCTATTGCTCTATTACATAACTTCCCGTTAGTCCTTGGCTCAATTCTACCTTGATCAGATTCCTTTGGATCACATTGAAATTAACCACCTTCCAATGAAGAAGTTCAACTTTATTCCTTGCTCTTTGCCAGTATTAATCTAAACCTTATGATATGGTGATCACTGTTACCCAAGTATTCCCCCACAAGTACTCAGTCCACTCAGCCCATCTCATTCCCCAAACCTGAACCAGCAATGCTTCCATCCTCGTGGACCAAGAACATACTGCTTCAGGAAGTTGTCCTGAGCACAACTCAGAAACCTTTCCCCCCCAACCCCCACCTCACTCACTCTTTACCCTAACATTATCATGACTGATATTGAAGCAATTAAAGTCCTGCAATATCACCGGTCTCTTGTTCATCCACATCTCTGTGATTTCCCTGCAGATTTTCTCTATCTCCCTTTTACCACTTGGGGGTCTAAAGAATACCCCTAAGTAAAATGATCACAACATTTTTCTTTTTGCTTCACTACTAAATGGATTCTGCGCTTGTGCCCTCAAGGACATCCTGTCTTTCCAACACTATGTCTCCCCTAATCAAGCCTTGCCATCCACCGTCTCTTTCTGCCCTCTCTATTTATTCTGAACCATTTGCATCCCTGAATATTAAGCATTTTTTAAGGCACATTTCCATTACTGTCACGGCATCATATTCTCCACACAACTATTTGTGCTTTTGACTCGCCAACTTTATTCACCACACTTTATATGCAGGCGTTCTAAATCTGCCCTTATTTCCCTATAGTCCTTCTTCATCTGAAGCTATCTAGCATGCTGCTCTTTCCTTCTCATGGCACAATCCAATACTCTCATTTCTCTATGTATCTTATTCCTATTTCCAGTTCCTTTTGCTGGTGCTCACCCCCTGTCAAGTTAGTTTAGACCCTCTCCAATTTCTTTAAACTCACCAGTATTAGAGGTCCATGCAATTCATAGTGATGCCAACATTTACCAAGCATCAGCAAAAAGGCACACTGCAAGCACAAAACAGACAGAGAATGGCAGGAGACCCATTGTGAATGCTGACTTCCAAAAGTGATAAGTTTAATTTTAAAGTTTGTTTATTAGTGTCACAAGTAGGCTCACATTAACACTGCAATGAAATTACTGTGAAAATCTCCTAGTTGCCACACTCCGACACCTGTTCGGGTACACTGAGGGAGAATTTAGCCTGGCCAACACACCTAACCAGAATGTCTTTCAGACTGTGGTAGGAAACCGGAGCACCCGGAGGAAACTCGCACAGATGCGGGGAAAACATGCAGATTCTGCACAGACAGTGATCCAAGCCAGGAATTGAACCCGGGTTTCTGGCGCTGTGAGGCAGCAGTGCTAACCACTGTGCCACCGTGCCACCCGACAGATCCAGTGACAAATTTATTATTTCTGTGTTTTGAGGGGTGGGGACTGCGTTTGCAGTTGATGTTCCATGCTGCCCCTATCTTCCGTCCCAACTCCATTCATTTTCTTTTTCAGTCAACAATTCAGACACACAACTATTGGAATAAATGTTGCCCATTGCATATGAGGACAATGTTCCACTCTGTGTTTGCTGTGTGCTTGAGAATGATGTGGAGATGCCGTAAGTGATCAGAGGTTTCATATTTGGCTCTGCACGTAAATCCCCACTGAATTGCAGCTGACTTCAAATCCGACATCCCCAGAACATGAATCGTAGAACCTACAGTGCAGAAGGAGGCCATTCGGCCCATCAAGTTTGCACCGACCACAATCCCCATAACCCCATACATTTTACCCTAGCTAGTCCCCCCGACACTAAGGGACAATTTAGCATGGCCAATCCACTGAAGCCGCACATCTTTAGACTGTAGGAGGAAACCAGAGCACCCGGAGGAAACCCACACAGACACGGAGAGAATGTGCAAACTCCACACAGACAGTGACCCAAGCTGGGAATCGAACCCGGATCCCTGGCACTGTGAGGCAACAGTGCTAACCACTGTGCCACCGTGCTGCCCACTACTCACATGTCACAGTAAATATTTCAGCCATTTACACTCAAAATGTTGAACAATAATCACGCATGAATCTGGAAGAAATATTTTGCATATTCACATCATTTATTACAAATATACTCATATACATTTCATATATTATATATATATATAAATATATATGTGTGTATATATAATTTAGAATGTGAGGAACTAGAATCATATAGACCAATACGTTAAGGTTAATGTTGATCATTCTAAACTGTTGCAGTTGTGACCAAGTGTGAGACCCCAGCAAATACTTAAATTACAACTTCAAATGGGGATTAGAATGAGCAGAGCCTTTCTCTTAATTGCAAACAGGTCTGAGCCATTTCATTGAATAATACAACTGTACAAAGCAATTTGAAAACAGCAAAATAAAGTTTAAATTGAGGCATAATTTGAACATTGGATTTCAAATGCTCACATGTTTTTGTTTAGCTAAGACACAAAGTAACTCTCTATGGAGGTAAACATTAAAAAAATATTTTAACATGATTTCTGGCAGGGGCTCTGGGCCTCGGTAATCAACGCAGAGTTTCTTCTGAGCTGTGTAAATGTCATTCACTGAATGTTGTGTTTGTAATTCTAGAGTTAGTGTCCGGAAAACCTACAAAGGTCCTCAAAGGGTTCACGCATAATTAGTAACCACAGCGAAAAGAGTAATGCGGCAGCGTTCCAACCAGAGCTTTAAGGGATGTTTTGAGTAAAAAAAACTGCACTTTCATTTTGATAACAACATTTTTTACTGATTGAAAATGATACCCCTGTTATTGAAAAAACTTGTAAGATATGCTCTTATTTTCATTCAGAAAGGGGTTCATTTGTATGCCTGGACGCATGTGACTTTTCAAATCTTTTTTTACCTCCCACTGTGCACACTGGGGCTTTAAGATGGTTGCCAGAACCTTGAAGAGTTTTTTTTTCATCTGTAATCAAAACACAGCACCTATTGTTACAGAAAGTCTTCCTTAGGTCTGCACAACTGCAGAAGACAATATACATGTTGTTACAGGTGACATGTATATGACATTGCTAGTGTCTACCAACTAACAAGCCATCAGAAACAGAGCAGCTCCCACTACCCTGTAACACTACTGCTTTCAGTGGAGAAGCAAAGTCAAAAGCAGTGCACAATTTAATTTCCCCAGTGTGTTCTCTGACAAACTTAATTTTGGAAAAAAATGCAGACAATTCCTCCCCAAAAGTAATGGGACAGTAAAGGGAAGTTTGTAGTCCCCGGCTTTTCCCTTTGATTGCATGAATGCAAATGTTGTGATTTTATGATGTGCGTTTCATGTGGTTATTGGATCTGCTTCTGTGTTAACTGGTTGTGAATGAGCTGAGTATGTTTTAATGGCATTGAACCTATCAAAAGGGAATCCGGTTCTCAATGCTGCGATTTCACAGTTTAACACTTTTTTTTATATTTTCCCTTTTCATTTGCTGCTGTTAAAACAATGTTACGCAAACAGGACTGTACTGAGTATTGTTGAAGAAAGAGACATGTAGTTGAAGCTTTCTTGCCTTGTGCCCATCAAGACAGGCATAAGAATGCCAAATTGTCATGAGGAAAGATTAAGTCAGTTAGGATTATATTCACTGACGTTTAGAAGAGTGAACGGGGAGCTCATGGAAAATTCTATCAGGGTTAGACAGGGTAGATTCAGAAAGAATGTTCCCAATAGTGGGGGCATCCAGAACTAAGGGTCATAGTTTGAGGATAAGGGGTAAACCTTTTAGAACTGAGGTGAGATGAAATCTCTTCACCCAGAGGGTGGTGAATGTGTGGAATTGAAAACCACAGAAAGAAGTTGAGGCCAAAACGTTGTGTGATTCCAAGAAGAAATTAGATATAGCTCTTGGGGATAAAGGATCAAGAGGAAAGGATATTGAATTTGATGATCAGCCATGATCATAATGAATAGCAGAACATGCTCAAAGGGCTGAATGGCCTACTCCTGCTTCTAGTTTCTATGTTTGAAAGAGAGCAACAATTTACACTGCGGGAGAAAATGATACCAATTGGTTGGCATCCCGATCCTGATTGGCCAAGGTATTGTCATGGAGAATGCACCAGGGAATGATTGTCCCCCAGGTTTTTGATTAATTTAAAAGGAAAGCTATACCTGGATGTGTTCCTTTTGCCTGCAGAGGACAGGTGAGCATACATGTTGCCTCTGTGAGCGACATTGCGAGCCTAACTTATAATCGTACATTGGTTTCAGTGTATTTCTTAGCTTACTTAGGATTGTTCTGCAAGTGCTGTCCAATTATGGAATCACACCTAAAGTTGAGACATTGTGTTCTGAGCTTTGCAAACATGGGTTGGTTGGGTGTGGTCAGTACCTTACGCTCTATGTACTGCAAACAGCTGAAGGGACCTGCTGCTTGATATGATCCGCCAGTCATTGGGACTTACCTGGCATCACACTGACACTGGCATTTCTCTTTCATGTGGTGAGCAGAACATCTCTCTGGCTTCACTGCAGCATCCTGTGGGCTAATGAATGTGGGCTGTGGGCTGATGAATGGCAGATGGAGTTTAATTTAGATAAATGTGAGGTGATGCATTTTGGTAGATCGAACCAGGGCAGGACTTACTCAGTTAATGGTAGGGCATTGGGGAGTGTTCTACAACAAAGAGATCTAGGCGTACAGGTTCATAGCTCCTTGAAAGTGGAGTTACAGGCGGACAGGGTGGTGGAGAAGTCATTCAGCATGCTTGGTTTCATTGGTCAGAACATTGAATACAGGAGTTGGGACGTCTTGCTGAAGTTGTACAAGACATTGGTGAGGCCACATTTGGAATACTGTGTACAGTTCTGATCACCCTATTATATAAAAGATATTATTAAATTAGAAAGAGTGCAGAAAAGATTTACTAGGATGCTACCTGGACTTGATGGTGTGAGTTATAAGGAGAGGCTGGATAGACTGGGCCTTTTTTCTCTGGAGTGTAGGAGGCTTAGGGGTGATCTTATAGAGGTCTATAAAATAATGAGGGGTGTAGATAAGGTAGATAGTCAACAGCGTTTCCTGAAGGTAGTGGAGTCTAAAACTTGAGGGCATAGGTTTAAGTTGAGAGGGGAGACATACAAAAGTGTCCAGAGGGGCAATTTTTTTCACCAAGGGTGGTGAGTGTCTGGAACAAGCTGCCAGAGGTAGTAGTAGCGGCGGGTACAATTTTGTTTTTTAAAAAGCATTTAGACAGTTACATGGGTAAGATGGGTATAGAGGGATATGGGCCAAACGCAGGCAATTGGGGTTAGCTTAATTAAAAAAACTGGGCAGCATGGACAAATTGGGCCGAAGGGCCTGTTTCCATGCTGTAAACCTCTGAGTCTATGACTCTAATATGTGTAGTCTACAGATCACCTAATAATGGTGGAAGGGAGATGAAGAAATAATATGCAAACAAATTGGTGAAATAAATTACAAATGTTATTTCGGGAATACACAGTATTTTGCTCTTATTTGAAAACCTACACCATTTGTAGAATATCCCAGAATTATTGACCAGACGAGGAATGCAAAAGGGATAAGGGAATGGAGTTCCTATATTGTGCACAGCTCTCTTTTCTAATCCAATCCAAAAGAAGCCCAAAGAGGAACGATTCATAATTAGGTTGCAAGCAGAGAGCAGGGTATTAGATTGGAGAAAAGCTGATTTTGTGGGCTGAGGATAGAATTTAAGAGGACAAAATAGACAATAAATGGTATAGAGCAACGAAAAACACTTTCAACAGAATACAGTAAGAATATATTTTGCTTAAAGAAAACCCTAAACAACAATGAGACACCATGGATGAATAAAAGTATAATGAAAGAAAAAGAGCATATGATCCAAAATCTGGACATTCCCCAAATCTGGGACATGTTTGTGACGGTATGCTGGCACAGTGGTTAGCACTGCTGCCTCACAATGCCAGGGACTATTAGCTAAAGTTGAACTTCGTGAAACCGAACACAAATTGTTGACCTTGTTGGGCAATTGGTTGTGTGGCAGGAGATAAGGGAGTTGGGATAGTGGGCTGGTATTCTGATAGAAATGATGTGTCCAGCGGTGTGTCTCAAGTATCTATATTAGAGCCTCAACTATTCACCTTATTGATTGAAGACTTGGAATAGAAAATCACTTATCTAAATTTGATGATGGGCTGGGGGCATCGTAAGCTGTATAATTTTGCAAAGAGATGTGGATAGATTAAATTAATTGGTAAAACTCTTGCAAATGCTTTTGGTGTGGACAAACATGAGATGATGCACTTTGGACTGAAAAAATAATAGTTCAGAGAACTTTTCAAATGATGACTAGTTAGAAAGAATAGTTGTTCAAAGAGACTTGGGGGATCATTTACATCATTCATTAAAATATCATGGACATGAAGAGAGACTACACATATGAGATTTATATTCCTTGGAATTAGAAGGCTGATTGAAGTTTTCAAGGTATGAAGGGAATAGACAGTGTTCTGAATGTGAGATTTTATAAGACGATTATGTTTTGGGATCATCTCTTTAATTCCAGGCAAAATGGAGGAATTAAGGGGTCATGCGACCTGCTCCAAATTCTGCCCAATGACCAGCCTGGATAGCTTGATTGCTATGGGGACATGGGGATCCTGGTTGCCTTACTGGGAAGAAAGTGCAAGATGCTCACAACTCTAAACAATGACAAGAGCAGCTCTGCTGACTGTGAATAGACTTTCAGTCTCCATGTTTGTACAGAAAAGAGGGAGAGGGAGGCTTAATAGGGAGAGAGAGACAGACGTCGCAGTCAGTGTGGTCAGCATGGAGAACAAGGCTAGGAGTTCTCTGCAAGCTACCAAATAGGAGGTAGGGGAGAACATGGCCTCTGGTGAGTGAGACACATCTTATGACAGCGATGGAATCTGGAAGATTCATCAAGGATGGACAAGAATCTTTGAAATAGAACTTCCTTCTGGTATTCAATTCAGGACTTCTCCAAAAATTGACAGTCACTTGCCATTTGGCAAAACAATGTAAAGTGAAGATGTTGGAAACATGGAGTGATTTGGACTGGTTCCTATACAAAATTCAATTCAGTGGTGAGTGGCTGTGAATTATAACTGTAGCTTGGGAGCCTTAGTTGTTTTAAAAAGTGAAAAGAGGAACGTCTTTTCCTTAATTTAGAGTGTTAGTTGCCTGCTAAATAGCGTTTAATCAATGTTGCATTTGGTTTGTTTGTCACAGTAAAAAAACCTGAAGTCATGTGTGACCTTTTCAGGTGGTGACCAGGAATTCAAATCTCTTGTTGAAAAGTTATTGGCCTCGATGGGCATCGTAAATATAATTTGGGAGAAATTATTTTCACTCATTAGAGGGCATAGTCTAAAAATCACAGCCAAACATTACTGGAGTAAAATTAGGAAACACAAAATTGTTATGTGCAATTGGCAGTCGAGGTTAGGATCAGTTGTTAATTTTAAGTTTCTGATTGATGGTAACTGTGGTTAACAAAAATCTAAGGGATGTTGCGAGAAAGCCGGAATATGGAGATGGAGCCCTGATCAGTCTTGACCTCGTTGGTGTCATTGAGTGGTGGAACTAGCTTGAGGGGCTGAATGACTAATTTTTGTTCCAATTTTCCTTTGACATAGAGGGACTGGAGAAGGCAAATAAGATTTAAGATGCAAAGGCAGATGATAATAGAACTGTTAGGCCATACACATCAGGAAAGGATGAAAAGGAAGGCAGTAGTGCTGACCACTATGCCACCGTGCTGCCATTATTGAAGATATCAGTATAAGATAGGCACCAAGAAATCAGACAGGAAATTGGAAGAAATTTATTTTCTTAGAGAATGGTGCAAATATAGAACTCGCTGTCACCTGGAGTAACTTAGGCAAATATTTGAGTTGCATTGAAGTGAAGATGGATAAATATACGAGGAAGATGGGAATCCCAAACCATGCTGATCGTGTGAGACGAGGAAAAATGGGGGAAGATGAGTGGGAATTGGACTGATTATGCTGAATAGCCTCTTTCTGTGCTGGCTGTTCGACACAATTCTAAGTAAAATGCCAAAAAAATGACTCGCTGTTGGTGCTTGGAATGCAATTTGTTTCGCTGAGAGGAGATTGTACAATTTTATCATCTGTGGAGCCACAGACTTTTGATTAGCGGGCTTGACTTGACTTGGATCAACTCTTTGCTAAGATAGCGCAAGTGTTGGGACGATGTTGGTTACAGAATGGTGTCTCTTAAAGAATCCTTCTCAGCTTTCAGTCAATTAACAGCAAGATTTTATCAACAACTAACTCTATACATATACAGAGTAAGGGGTACAGGTAAGGAGCTCTCTCCTTTCACACATCTACTCAACTCCACACTGACCCGATGTTCGGGTCATGTGCCTTCTTACATCATTGTGTGGTGGCAGTACTTAATCCCACGTTAACCCTGTATGTGACAGAACCACAACTAAGTAAGCAGTTCTATCTGCTGAATTCACGTTCAACCTTTTCACATGTTCAGACCCGACCAGTTGATTCCTGTGCCCTTGGTCTGGTTTGAGCAGACTCATTGTTTCAATGGAACAAATGAATCAATGTCCAAATGCTGAGAGAAAGACAATGTGTTTAGTTCTATTTTGGCTGTCAACTTTGGTGTCTCAGACCTAAAGTCGGTGTTACAATTTGAGATATTTTAAGTCCATGAAATGACAGACGCATTGCCAGTGTTCACCCCCCTTTTTGTTTATGGATCCATTAAGATGACTTTCGGAGAACCCTTAGAGTTTTGAAGCTTAGAATTACTCGAGTAAAATTACAATCACACTGATATTTATTGACTTCAGCAGAAATGTTTGAATCTGTACCTCTCAGTTTGCTGGTGTAAGTGTGAATCACAGCCCAAAACCTGACTGTATTCTAGCCAGAGCTCTCGAGTTTGTTTATATTTTTGTGAAATAGGAACTCAGTTTTGGACGGAGATTTTCTTTCTGCAAAGGATCTAGAGAAGATTATTGGATTCTTTGGAAGACTGTTTACTCACCTTTAGCAAATCAATGATACAGAAAATGAACCAAGCAGGCACAGCGCTTGGTCAGAAAAGGTCAGGGAGATTGCGTAAGGTGGAGGCTGTCACAAAACTGAAGAACATAAAATCCCTCCAGTGCAGAAGGAGGCCATTCGCCAGCGAACCTGCACTGACAACAATACCACCTGACCTTATCCCAGTAATCCCCTGACACTAAGGGGCAATTTAGCATGGCCACTCAACCTAAGCTGCACATCTTTGGACTGTGGGAGGATATCGGAGCACCTGGAGAAAACCCACGCAGACACCGGGAGAATGTGCAAACTCTGTACAGACAGTGACCCGAGGCCGGAATTGAACTCAGGTCCCTGACGCTGTGAGGCAGCAGTCCTAACCACTGTGCCACCATGCTACCCATATGTCGCCACACTTACAACAGTAAGAATTTTCAAAGTAAGGCTACATATTACCTGGAGAGGAATATATTCTATTTACCCATCCTTTGTCCCATTTCTTTAAAGTTATATTCAGCTAGTTTTGTTCAGGTGACTTTTAATGACTTTTTTTTCTCCCTAATTCAACCTTTTGGATTTTTTTTACAGCAAAATTTCAAGTTTTGAGTGCTTGTATATCACAGAGCCTTCCATGTGGATGTAAAATTAAGTTTCTTAGATTGGTGTGGAAGTTGCCTGACACGTTATTTTCATTCTGTTGTACATCATTAAGACAGTCGAACTTTTTTTTTCTCGTCTGACCAATGTTCCTAATCTGTTAGGTTCCGATCTCGTAACGAGCACAATCAGTGTTTCTGCTTTTGTATGAAGCATTGTTCAGCTCCCACCAATTGGCTCCTGGGCCCTTGGGCTGGTTTGGAGAGATCACATTGTTTTAGTTTAGTTTTTATTTATTTGTGTCACATGTAAGCTTACATTAACACTGCAATGAAGTTAATGTGAAAATCCCCCAGTCGCCACACTCCGGCGCCTGTTCGGGTACACTGAGGGAGAATTTAGAATGGCCAGTGCACCTTTTGGACTGTGGAAGGAAAACGGAGCACCCGGAGGAAACCCACACAGACACAGGGAGAATGTGCAAACTCTGCACAGTGACCCAGGCCGGGAATCAAACCTGGGTCCCTGGTGCTGTGAGGCAGCAGTGCTAACCACATTGCCACTGTGCCGCCAACAGCAGCAAATTATCAGACTGCAGTGAAATGGAGATGTGCAATTGGCCTGGATTTATTATAATTCAGAATAGGCAAATTGGTCATGTGGCGATCCGGGCCATTTGCTCCATGAATCAATGCGCCAGTGCAATCTACTCAACCCACACAACTCCCCAGGGAGGTGGCCAGCTATAAAAAACCTTCAAGAAGCCAAAGCCTTGTGAAAAGTGAAGCAACAACAACTTGCATTTACATAGTGCCTTTAATGCAATAAATCTATCCAAGGTGCTTTTAACAAAATATAAAACATCAGATGATGCTGGGTTAGATGACCCAAAAACTTATTGAAAAAGGTCAATTTTAAGGAGCGTCTTAAAGAAGGCATGAGAGATAGAAGATGGGGAGTAAAAGTTTAAAGTTAAAGGTTTTTTATTTATTAGTCACAAATAAGACTTGCATTAACACTGCAATGAAGTTACTGTGAAAATTCCCTAGTCGCCACACTCTGGCGCCTGTTCGGGTACGCTGAGGGAAAATTTAGCATGGCCAATGCACCTAACCGGCATATCTTTCAGACTGTGGGAGGAAACCGGAGCATCCAGACACGGGGAGAATGTGCAAACTCCACGCAGACAGTGACCCAAGTGGGAATCGAACCTGGGTCCCTGGCACTGTGAGGCAACAGTGCTAACCACCGTGCCACCATGCCACCTTGTTTAAGAAGGATACTCCAGAGTTTGCAGCCTAAACAGCTGAATCCGCTAAAGGCATCTGATACAGGCAGGCTTTTAAACACAGAAAAATCAATTGTGGTGGTAATTTAAATGATATTGTGAACTGCTTTGAAATGAAGATGGCAGCTGCTAAGTTTTTTGAGAAGCATTGAGAGCGATGTTATTGATTCTCCTTCAGCTGTCTCTATCGGTTTGCTGACTGTTAGGTTTGATAGTTTGAGCATCATTATTTGGAGACTTCCATTCCGGTTGATGCCTTCCATACAAATAAACATTGGTGTTGCATAAAAATTACGTTTCGGCCAATTCAAGGCAAGTGTGATGCACACTTTCAGATAGAATCCCTACAGCGCAGAAGGAGGCTATTCGACCCATGGGTTTAGAGGGATATGGGACAAATGCGGGCAATTGGGACTAGCTTAGTGGTTTTTTAAAAAAAGATGGCATGGACAAGTTGGATTGAAGGGCCTATTTCTATGCTGTGAACGTCTATGTCTCAATGAGCCTCCACCGACTCTAATCCCACGCAGGCTCTATCCGCGTAACCCCACATATTTACCCTGCAAATCCCCCTGACACTAAGGGGCAATTTAGCATGGCCAATCCACCTAACCCGCACATCTTTGAGTGTGACAACTGGAGATGGGCAAGTGAGAGGTGCAAGACTTTGATATCCACTTGTTATAATGTAACCAATGATAACATTGGAATCTGTTATAATGTAACCAATGGTAACATGCTGTGAGGGTCAGCTGACCCAGTAGACAATGTAACCAATGGCAAAAATGATGTGATGGTCAGCTGATCAGCTAACCTCATATAAATAGAAAGCAGATGGGGATTGTAGGTGCTTGTGTGGCCCAGGGGATGGCCTGAGTACTGGTGCAATGAAGTTTCTTTATTAAGCCTGTTTCTTTGATTTACTTTGTGAAGTTAGTTCTACTATTGCTTGCAACTGAAGATCTTTACCGCTGGATGGACACCACTGATAGATTCTTAATGGGAAAAGCTTTGCAGCCATGTGTCCATCCCAATTATAGTGTTGACATGCTGCTGCTTGTGCAGAGCTATGCCGGGAGCCCTATTTGTAACACACTGAAAGCTCAGTGGTGTATGCAGTTTGCTACAGCAACTTCCAGTTGACTTTCTAGACCACTCTGGCTACTGGGGGCGCTGTCAGCACAGCCCCTTTCTAAACTCCTTTAAATGAGATGTCCTATAAATCAGCTATTGATCTTTTGGGAGGCATATATCTCTGCCAAATCACTGAAGAGCTGATGTTTGGGCGACCTGCCCAGTGTGATATTAGCTATGAATTCTCATAAATAAATTACATGCACCAGAAATGGATTTGGCCCAGCTGAAAAGGCCAGCAGTATTTAAGACGAATTGCCATTGTAGATGCGATGAAACTTTGGTCTGTGCATTTCAGTTTGGTCCAATTAAATGATCAATGAAATGCTGTTTGTGGAGGAGACAGATGAGTGAATACATTAATGGCTGAAATCAGTCAATGCTGTTTCAGCTTGCTGGCTGTCTGTATAATGCTGCTACTTTTAACAATGCCAAGCAAGTCATTATTTAAAGATGGTGCTGTCTGAAGTTTTCAAAAACAGCATTCTTGGAACAGTTAACACCAGGCTTTTAGCTCCCTGCCATGTTGGATACAGTTGTCCTGCCAGATTACTAAGTTTAAAAAATTCTGCCTTGGCAGATGCACTTCAATGGCTTGCTGCTCGAGTGCTGCATGCCATGGAATGGAGGAATATGGACACCTCCTCACTCTACTTGATGCCAGCTGCACTGAATGTGGGCCAGACAGTTCAGGAAAGTCAAGTCAATCTAGGCTTGCATGGAATTCCAAAGAGGAGGAACAAAATTGGCACTGGCAGCAACTTGGAACAAACCACAGCCTCAGAACATACAGAGTGGGGGAATGGGGTGAAGTTGGTCATCCCAGCCATTTTTAAGTTTAAAGTTTATTTATTTGTCACAAGTAGGCTTACATTAACATTGCAATGAGGTTACTGTAAAAATCCCTGAGTCCCACACTCCGGCGCCTGTTCAGATACACTGAGGAAGAAATTAGCATGACCGAAGCACCTAACCAGCACGTCTTTCGGACTGTGGAAGGAAACCCATGCAGACGCGGGCAGAACGTGCAGACTCCGCACAGTCACCCAAGCCGGGAATCGAACCCGGGGTTCCTGGCGCTGTGAGGCAGCAGTGCTGCTAACCACTGTGCCACCGTGCCGCCCTTACTTTCCATCTGACAAAAGCAGCAGAAACGTCCAGGACTATAGTACAGGGCATAATAAACTTGAAAAGGCTTTATGATAGAATGGCATGAAATCAAAAATTAATGTTTAGGTGACATTGGAGTTTAAAGTGAATAGATTTTAGAAGGGATCCAAGAGAAATAAAGAACTGTATAATTTTGAGGTGCAAGGGCAGGATTGGGGATGTAGCAATGAATTTTAATTTTCACACATTAAGGATGCAAAGGCAAATGGGTGGGATCATGGGGAACAAGAGAAGGAAGTTCAGAGCAGCAATGACTTTGTGTAATGTTGGTAAAATATAATAGGGTGATAAAGATTACAAGAGGGAAATGTTTGGAGGACGGAGGCAGCTGGTGTTTTTTTCTCTGGATGTGCCAATGTTAAAAATCTTAAATCTTTAATTGTGGTGTCTTTTTCACCTCTCAATGATTCTTGGCAAATTTCCACCAGAAGCAGCCATGAATAATCGTCTTGATAGAGACAATCACCATTGCCTTTTCGAAACGGTTATTCGCAGGTTCAGCTGAAGGTCACCTTGTCAGGTCGAACTATGTTACATAGCAAAATACAAGAATTTTTAATGCATTATGTGTATCTTTTGCTGAATTGTGTTTTGTTATTCAAGATACAATTTTGGTCATTTCCAGTTGATAAAAGCTTACGCGTGACACAATTAGTTTAACAATTCCATTACTTTAGTACAGGAGAATGTTACGGCAATGGGGAGTTGCAGTATTAATTATCTTATCTCTTCATACCTCCCAAACCCTGTGTTCTTATTTGATCAACTCCTGGTTGAGAAATGTGAGTCTTTATCAATGCTTGTTCTGCACGTCTTAACTGCCAAGAGCTATGTTGAAAATTGAAATAATGCATTCAAAAATTATGTAATTGTACAGTGGTATGTGGGATCAATTTCCTCCTGAGTTAAGTTTATTGATTAGTGTCACAAGTAGGCTTACACACTAACACTGCAATGAAGTTATGTGAAAGTCCCACTAGTTGCCACACTCTGGTACCTGTTCAGGTACACTGAGGGAGAATTTAGCATGGTCAATGCACCTAACCAGCATGAATTTCGGACTGAGAGGAAACTGGAGCACCCAGAGGAAACCCACACAGAGAAGGGGAGAGCGTGCAGACTCCGCACAGCCAGTGACCCAAGCTGGGAATCAAACCGGGGTCCCTGGCACCATGAGGCAGCGGTACTAACTACTGTGTCACCGTGCCGTTCCCACTTAAACTTTCATCTTTCTCACTATGTTGGAACAACTTGAACTTCATTGCTTTGGGGCGGAGCCAAATATGAAGGGCCAAAGGGCCTACACCTGTTCCTAAGTCCTACATTCTTTAATGGGACAAGGCATAATCGCTCAGGGAGTGAAAGTCATCAACACTCACAAGTGGGCCTCCGAGTGGCCGATTTAGAGCAGCGTTGGCAGAAACCTGGAAACGGGCCATTTATCTTCCCTTTCGGCCTGAAGATTGGTATGTCCTGAACGGATTAAATGATAGACAAAAAGAGGAACATCCATCACTATCTATTGTTCAATGGAGATATTCTCTTGGTCAAGATCTGTTGGCAGAAAGTGCCATTAAATGTTTCCACGGAGGTACTCTTAGAATGATTCATAGGTCTATGACTGGAAAAGAATCAGCCAGGTTCACCTGGAAAGGCAATGGCCGAGTGGTATTACCGCTAACATTATCCTGAAACTCTGCTAATGTTCTGGAGACCCGGATTCGAATTCCACCACAGCAGATGGTGAAATTTGAATAACAATCTACTGATGACTATGAAACCATTGTCGACAGTCGTAAAAATCCAGCTGGTTCATTATTGTCCTTTAGGGAAGGAAATCTGCTGTCCTTACCTGGGCTGGCCTATACGTGACGCCAGAGCCACAGCAATGTGGTTGATTCTCAACTGCCCTCTGAAATGGCCCAGCAAGCCACTTATTTGTCAAGAAGGCAGCTCAACACCCTGTGAAGGGCAACTAGGGATGTGCAATAAATATTGGCCAACCAGCAATGCCCATGTCCCACGAATGAATAAAAAAAAACCTCTTCTGGCTTCCTGGCATAAACTGAGACTGAGCATGTAATTAACTGAATGAAGTCAGTTTCCGGTAATTAATTCAGCATTGCTAATAACCATGATTCATACCCGTGTCCGAGAATTTCTGGAGCAACATTGGCAGAAACCCTCCCTATCCTATTGTCATTGTCAGCATTTATTGCCCAACCCTGGTTGCCCTTGGAGGGTAACTAGGGTTGGCAATAAATGCTGGCAACGACACCCATCTTTAAATCAAAAAAATATCCATGTTTACTACTTCTCAGCTCTTGTTGGATCATGCATGTTTTGATTTGATTTAATATTGTCACATGTATTAACATACAGTGAAAAGTATTGTTTCTTGCGCGCTATACAGACAAAACATACCGATCATGTGGAAGGAAACGAGAGAGTGCAGAATGTAGTGTTACAGACATAGCTAGAGTGTAGAGAAAGATCAACGTAATGCAAGGTAGGTCCATTCAAAAGTCTGATGGCAGCAGGGAAGAAGCTATTCTTGAGTCGAATGGTACATGACCTCAGACTTTTGTATCTTTTTCCCGACGGAAGAACGTGGAAGAGAGAATGTCCGGGGTGCGTGGAGTCCTTGATTATGCTGGCTGCTTTGCCGAGGCAGCGGGAATTGTAGACAGAGTTAATGGATGGAAGACTGGTTTGCGTGATGGATTGGGCTACATTCACGACCTTTTGTAGTTCGTTGAGTTTTCTGAACATAACATTGATGGTAAAACACGTCAACGGGAATGTCTGCAAGCTGGCGAGAGGTTTCACAATTGAATATAATCTGATTTCAAGGTGATTTCAGAAAGGTACTGGAGGGTGATGCCAAAATCCATGATGAGTTGATACCTCCAGGAAAGGCAAGTGCAACATGTGGAATAGATATTCAGTGAACTGGTGGGGAATATTGATTTGATAAATGTCTGATGCTGTGTTGGAGAATGTTTTGGATTTTCTAGCTGGATGACCCGGGTTGGTGTTCCTCATCCAATATTTAACTTTTCTCAGCAATAACATTTCTGAATCTCCATGCATGTTCCTTTTCTCTTGGCCCTTTTATGTCCTTGGCTTTAATCCTCTTGTTCACATTCTGGTTAGTCTTGTAATACCGCCAGATTAATAAAGTAAGAAATTCTTGCATCGAAAAGCAACTTTTACCACCTCAGGATGTGCCAAATACTCATCGGCCAGTTAAGTACTTTGGAAGTGTTTCTATAGCGGTATAGAAAATGTGATTGCCAATTTACTCATAGCATGTCCCCTCAAACAAATTGGAGATAGTGAATGGATAATCTATTTTAGGGATACTGGCTGAGGGTTATATATTCGTCAGCACGCTGGGAAGAACTGCTCTCCTCTTCAAATGATGTGTGGGATCATTAATACCAAGCTGAGGGGGGTGATTTGCAGTTAAAGTTTATTTCTCCCCACTCCGTTACTCATCTTATAAATGGACACACAGGGAGCATGCATGCAGCACCCTTGCAAAACAAAGGCTGAGCATTAGGGGGTGGCAGAAATTTCTGTGGCATTAACAAAGGTTATAACAAGAGGAACATGCTGTCCTGGTTTAAGCACCACAGACAATTATGATGTCAGGAGTTTTAAGTGAAACCATGTATCAGAAATCTTCTCTATGGTTCAGAAGAACATAGAACCATAGAAAATAGGAACAGAAGTAGGCCATTCAGCCCCTCAAGCCTGCTCCACCCGTTAATATGACCATGGCTAATCCTCTGTCTCAACACCATACTCCAGCTCTCTCCCCACATTCCTTGACGCCTGAAGTGACTAGAAATCTATCGACTTCCTTCTTAACTATATTCAGTCACTTGGCCTCCACAGCTTTCTGTGGTAGGGAATTCCAAAGGTTCACCATCCTCTGAGTGATGACATTCCTCCTCATCTCAGTCCTAAATGGCTTCCCCTGTATCCTGAGTATGTGACACAACCCCACCCCGACCAGGAATATCATCCCTGCGTCTCATCCGTTCAGTCCTGCAAGAATTTTATACGTTTCAATGAATTCTTCTAAATTCCAATGAATGCAGTCTTAGTCAAACTAATCTCTCTGCAATGTCAGTCCTGGCCACTCCTATTTCCTCATATCTTTAATTTCAGAGTATGCCTGTATTGGCCCAATGTCTATTCATAGAAGACATCATATAAGGAGTATAAAATACAAAGTATTTACAGATAGTGACTACATATTACACGGCTTGGATACAATGCAGCAATCGCCAGAGTTTAGCGAGGTGGTCCTTCATTCTCACTGCTGCCTGCACATTCTGGCGGAAGGAGCCACCGGGCATTGGACTTCACCCATGGAAGTTCCATCACACCCTTGAGAGGAAGTGTCAGTGCTGGATTATGTCGAAGCAATTGGCGGGTTAGAGTCTTGGCACCCTCGGACATGCTGGCTGGAAAATGGATGTCAACCTTACAGATCTAGTGATGTGACAAGAGTAACCCCTGCCCCAATCCTGTCTTCTTTGCTTTGTCATCTGAAAATCCATTGACTAGAGAGTAAAATTAGATGGGTTACAGTATGGGTGGCTGGTCTCAACCAGACCATTTCCGACTGGGAGGATTAGGTTACATTTTTTAAAAATTCTTTCATGGGATGTGGTATTGCTGGCTTGGGCCAGCATTTATTGTCCATTGATAATTGCCCATGAGGGGACAATTAAGAGTCAACCACATTGCAATATTTTTTTATTAGATTGGAATTTTATCAGGGGTGTCAATGGTGCAGTGGTATTCTCACTGGAACAGTAATCCAGAGACCCTGGATAGTTCTCTGGGGACCGAAGTTCAAATCCCACCACAGCATATGATGAAATATGAATTCAATTTTTAAAAATCTAGAACTAAAGGTCTAATGTGAACTTAAACGATCGTGAATTGTTGTAAAAATCCATCTGGCTCACTGATGTAACTTAGGGAAGGAAATCTACCATCCTTACTTGGTCTGGCCTACATGTGACTCCAGATCAATGGTCCATGTGGTTGACTCTGAAATGCCCTCTGAAAGTTGAAGGGCAATTGGGGATGGGTAATAAATGCTGGCCCAGCCAGCGATGCACACATGCCATGAAAGAATAAAAGAGAAACATCAAATTTTGCCGTCTGTGGTGATGGTATTAAAGCCCAGGTGTCTGGGTCTCTGGAATACTAATCCAATGACAATACTATTGCCACTGCCTCCCCATACCAAGACAGCAGACTCTTTTGTGAACAGCATAGGATGATTTGAAAAGGTGGTGTGTGTGAGGGAGGGGGTAGGTTTGGTAGATTGTCAATTATCAACCAAATTTCCCCTCCAATACAATTTTCTGGCTTTCCTGAATCAGCTGCTGCTGTTAGTAACTTTCAACCCGGGTCCTACAGCTGAGTTTAACATGGTGAGTATCCTGGAATCAGTTTCTGGCAAGTAAAGGGCATCTAAGTGGGGTCAGTTTAAAGTCTGTTTATTAGTGTCACAAGTCGGCATTCATTAACACTGCAATGAAGTTACTGCGAAAATCCCCTGGTTGCCACACTCAGGTGCCTGTTTGTGTGCAATGAGGGAGAATTTAGCATGGCCAATGCACCTAACCAGCACAATTTTCAGACTGTGGGAGGAAACCGGATCATCTGGAGGAAATCCACGCAGACACGGTAGAACGTGCAGACAGTCTGAGGTCACGTACCAACCGACTCAAGAACAGCTTCTTCCCTGCTGTCATTAGAATTTTGAATGGACCTACCTTGCGTTAAGTTGATCTTTCTCTACACCCTAGCTATGACTGTAACTCATCTCTCCTTTCCTTCTCTATGAATGGTATGCTTTGTCTATACAGTGCACAAGAAACAATACTTTTCAGTGTATACCAATACATGTGACGATAATAAATCCAATCACCACACAGACAATGACCCAAGCCAGGAGGGTCCCTGGCGCTGTGAGGCGGCAGTGCTAATCATTGTGCCACCATGCTACCCAGTGTCAGGGGCATCAGTGATGGAGGTGCTGAGGCAGCATATTGCCTGCCATCGGACGTTTGAAATGCTTGGGTAGATACTAGGCGTGTGCGCACATTATAACTTCCTCTGGGTCACAGTGCGCAATGGTGGCAAATGGTTGAAAGGCGGCTACTAATTCAATTGGAAGATCTGGCTGTTGCAAAGTAAAATTTTTATTGGTTCATGGCAGATGCTTGGTGCTATTCAAATAAGTTTGATTGGAAATTTAAGCAAAGAAAATGCACCCAGTTTGCACTCTAAGCAGAAACTCCGCACCATGATATGCTTCAGATGAGCATTCATGAACAAGCAGCTGTATTGCGCATTGATCTTACTGTGAATTATTATAAAAGATCACTAGTTTCATTTCTGAACTGTTCACACTTCAATTGTGCTTATGTTTAAAATGACCCATTGTGAATTTAAGAGTAAAAATCTTGATTAAATCTCAGGAAGGCGATGGCCCAGTGGTAATATTGCTAATCTATTAATCCAGAAACTCAGCTAATGTTCTGGGAACCTAGTTCGAATCCTGCCACAGCAGCTGGTGGAATTTGAATTCAATAAAAAATACCTGGAATTAAGAATCTACTGGTGACTATAAAACCATTGTTAGAAAAACCCATCTGGTTCATTAATGTGCTTTAGGGAAGGAAATCTGCCATCCTTACCTGGTCTGGCCTGCATGTGACTCCAGAGCCACAGCAATGTGGTTGACTCTCAACTTCCCTCAAGCAACTGAGGATGGGCAATAAATGCTGGCCAGCCAGTGACACCCATGTCCCATGAATGAATAGTAAAAAAGGTTGTTTTAAAATCTCTCCAGAAAGATGAACTGCATTGGAGTATCTTTATGTTCAGTTTGAAAGGGCAGGCTGAATTTTTAAAAATCATTTGCAGTGCTTTTGTACAATATATATCTTCTACTTATTCCGAATGTCTCTTCAAAGTCACAAAAATTGTTTTGAAAATAATTCTGTGCAAGTTATGTGTTGGGAGGGGTTAAATGGGCCAGGTGCGAGGGGAAACAGAAGGTATTTTATAGTTTGGTTTTCCTGACTGAAGGTCATCTGAGCGACGGAAGGTGCGGGTAATTTGGCAAGCAAAAAGAACATTCCCGTTCAAAGGAATTATATTGCGAGGAGTACATGTCATTCTCTGAACACTTGCTTTCCCTTGACAGGCACTCTTACTGCTTTCCCCTACTCTGCAATAACACTCACTAATTAGTCTGAAAGCAGCTATAGCAACAATGCCTCCATCTGCAATGATCTCCGTCGCCCTGGCAATTATTGGACTTGTGTGAACATTTTCTCCTGATGCTCTTTAGCCTGCACATTCCATTAGCTTGATTATCCCTATTTTTAGTATTCCTACAATAAAGTAAACATGCTCATACACACATATATAAATATTATATATATATAATATTTCACAAGAGCAATATCAAACAAAATTTGGTATGGAACCAGATGGAACATATTAGAACACCCAGCCAAATGTTAGTCAAAGAGATATGTTGTAATCAGCATTGTAACGCAGAGAGACATAGTGAATTGGAAAGGTTTGTCAGGGGGTGGGAGTTGAAATTCTAGAACTTGGGGCCTGAGCATCTGAACATACTGATACCAATAATGGAGCAAAACAGATTGGCTATGTACAAGATACCAGAATCTGAGGGGAGCAATGATGCCAGAAGGGTGCTGGGCGACCTAGACTAGACTAGTGGGTGGCCCTCCTGCAACTCAGTGGGCCGCAAGATTGAAATCGGGCTTGTACACTAACCATTTTGATTTGATTTATTTTTGTCACATGCATTAGTATACAGTGAAAAGTCTTGTTTCTTGCGTGCTATACAGACAAAGCATACCGTGCATAGAGAAGAAAAGGAAAGGGTGCAGAATGTCGTGTTACAGTCATAACTAGGGTGTGGAGAAAGATCAACTTAATGCGAGGTCGGACCATTCAAAAATCTGATGGCAACAGGGAAGAAGCTGTTCTTGAGTCGGTTGGTACATGATCTCAGACTTTTGTGTCTTTTTCCCAATGGAAGAAGGTGGAAGAGAATATGTCTGAGGTGCGTGGGGTCCTTGATTATGCTGGCTGCTTTTCCGAGGCAGCGGGAAGTGTAGACAGAGTCAATGGATAGGAGGCTGGTTTGCGTGATGGACTGGGCTTTGTTCATGACCTCTTGTAGTTTCTTGCGGTCTTGGACAGAACAGGATCCATACCAAGCTGTGATACAATCAGAAAGGATGCTTTCTATGGTGCATCTGTAAAAGTTGGTTAGAGTCATAGCAGACATACAAATTTCCTCAGCCTCCTGAAAAAGTAAAGGCGTTGGTGGGCTTTCTTAACTATAGCATCAGCGTGGAGGGACCAGGACAGGTTGTTGGTGATCTTGATACCTAGAAACCTGAAACATTCGACCATTTCCACTTCATCCCCATTGATGTAGAGAGGGCATGTCCTCCACTGTGCTTCCTGAAGTCGATGACAATCTGCTTTGTTTTACTGACATTGAGGGAGAGATTATTGTCATCACACCAGTTCACCAGATTCTTAATCTCTTTCCTGTACTCTGTCCCATCATTACAATGATGTCGTCAACAAACTTGAAAATGAAGTTGGTGGGGAATTTGGCCCCACAGTTGGAGGTGTATAAGGAATATAGTAAGGGGCTGTTGAGGATAATCGTGGAGGAAGTGATGTTGCCTATTACGACCTATTACGACCTGTGGTTTAGGAAGTCTAGGATCCAATCACAGAAGGAGGAGCTGAGTCCTAGGCCACGTAGTTTGGAGATTGAGTTTTATCCGGATAATGGTGTTGAAGGCTGAGCTGTAGTCAGTTTTTAGGAGTCCGACATAAGTGTCTTTGTTATTCAGGTGTTCCAAGGCTGAGGGTAGGACCAGGGAGATGGCATCTGCTATGGACCAGTTGTGGTGATAGGTGAACTGTCATGAATCCAGCCAATTTGGGACTATGACCCCAAGAATAAGACTGAGTACATTTGATGTATGCCAAATCTTTCACAATGAGTTATAGAAAATGTTTAATCATTTTTATATTAATCGAACTATCATCAAATTTAAATGGTAAAAACAAAAGAAATAATTATACTTTGGAAGCATAGCTCTCAGTCAATGTTGTGAGCAACCAGCATGCACCTCACTTAACTTGCCCTTGCTTTATGTGCATATCACTTCAGTCATACCAGTAGGAAATAAGCTAAGTGGAAGAAGTCAGAGAAATGTGGTAACCTTGCGCATGGATAACTGTCAATAAAATGTCTCGTGGCCGCACTCAGAACCCAGATGCACTGAATGCGAACCCCGGTCCACAGGTTACCCACCACTGGGTGAGAGGAAGGGATGAGACCAAGAAAGGATTTGGAAAACAAGAACATTTCAAAATTGAGATGTCACAGGAGCAATAATATATGTAGAGGGACAGGTAGTGTTGAGGAAGTGGGGAGGCTGCAGAATGACTTGGACAGGCTAGGAGAATGGACAAAAAAGTGGCAGATGGAATACAATGTGGGGAAGTGTGAGGCTATGCACTTTGGTAGGAAGAATAAAGGCATAGACAATTTTCTAAATGGGGAAAGACTTCGGAAATCTAAAGCGCAAATGGACTTGGGAGTCCTGGTTCAGGACTCTCTCTTAAGGTTAAATGCAGGCTCAGTTGGCAGTTAGGAAGGCAAATTCAACGTTCGCATTCATTTCTAGAGGGCTAGAATACAAGAGCAGGGATATCCTGCTGAGGCTGTATAAGACTCTGGTCAGACCCCATTTGGAATATTGTAAGCAGTTCCCGAAAGAAGGATGCGCTGGCCCAGGAGGGGGTCCAGAGGAGGTTCACAAGAATGATCCCAGGAATGAAGGGTTTGGCATATGAGGAGCAGTTGAGGAGTCTTGGTCTATATTCAATGGAATTTAGAAGGATGGGGGGTGGGAGGGGGGGGGGGGAATCTAATTGAAACTTACAGAATACTGAGAGGCCTAGATAGAGTGGACGTGGAGAGGATGTTTCCACTAGTGGGAGAGACTAGAACTCGAGGGTACAACCTCAGAGTGAAGGGATGCTCCTTTAAAACTGAGATGAGGAGGAATTTCTTCAGCCAGAGGGTGATGAATCTTTGGAACTCATTGCCACAGAGGGCTGAGAGGCCAGGCCATTGAGTGTCTTTAAGATAGAGATAGATAGGTTCTTGATCAGTGAGGGGATCAAGGATTACGGGGAGAAGGCAGGAGAATGGGGATGAGAATCATATCACCCATGATTGAATGGCGGAGCAGACTCGATGGGCCAAATGGCCTAATTCTGTTCCTATATCTTATGATCTTTTAATCGGTCAGCAAACTGGGTTGGAGGCTGAGGTGGTTTGTTGGGGGATGTGGGAGGGGAGGAGGGTGTGAAGTAAAGGTGTTCATGGATGAAGTGGCTTTGGTTCTCGCGGTGAGGCAGCTCGGTTTAGGATGTGATCTTACCTGCCATTCACATCACGCTCCCGCTGCAGCAAAGTCAGAGAATTTGGCGGCCAGCCAAATCTCCGTTCACTGCAGCAGGATGGGAAAATCCCACTGGTTTCAATGGTGGTAAGATTCCATGTGCGTGTGTGCATGTGTGCGTGCGTGTGTACGTCCGTGTCTGAGCCCATGTGTCCATACGGGAGTGAACTTCTGGCACCCTGTCCCACATCCCATAATCACTAACGGTTCACAGGTTGCTCGGCAATATGTAAATGAATGTGCATTCTACATCTTCCCCAAGTCAGCTAGGACAATCTGTCACTGCATGAAAAAAGAGAATAGTCCAGAAAATGGCACTGCTACTTCACAACGCCAGGGGCCTGGGTTTGATTCCCGGCTTGGGTCGCTGTTTGTGCGGAGTCTGCACATTCTCCCCGTGTCTGCATGGGTTTCCTCCAGATGCTCCGGTTTCCTCCTACAGTCCGAAAGACGTGCTGGTTAGGTGCATTGGCCATGCTAAATTCTCCCTCCGTGTACCCGACAGGTGCCGGAGTGTGGCAACTAGGGGATTTGCACTGTAAGTTCATTGCAGTGTTAATGTCAGCCTACTTGTGACTAATAAATAAACTTTATAACTTTAAAACTCCTTAAACTTGGGGTTTGGTCTGTTCAGCCTCCGCGAGCGTATAGTCACACCAGTTAGCTTCTACTGGGAGGCGGTCAGATTATTGTCCACATAGCGAGTAGCCCCAGTTGAGCATGGGGTGGGCATGGTAGCTGCGGGTTTGTTACACAGGCAGGAGGAAGGGCCTCCTTTTCAGCTGGTCTGTGCATTGTGCTTAAATGGATAGTGCTCCCAGGGGTGGCCTCTTAATTGGTGATAAAATCGTGTGGGTGGAATGCCCGCCATTGCCAGTGGGACCCACCTTTGGATGAAGCCAATAAGATGCCGCCCAGAGAGCTTTCTGATCTTCTTTCATATGAATACATCGGCTCACTGCCATACCCATCAGATGTGCCTGTCAGATTTTCTTTGAACATTGTTTCTTTTCCTGAATTGCTTATATCTTGTCAAAGTGCCCATCATTTATCCAGAAGACCTGAAGAGGAATGACGTAACACATCTATGCTGTGTGGCTTGATGTTGGGTTCTCTTTGTCAGATTGCAAATCAACCACAATGTGCATTTCTGCGTTACCTTTCACTGAATAAATTGCCTGAATGTGCTTCACTGGAATCAGGCAATTATCGCACTGAGTTAAAGAAGGACACATTCAAAAGATGGCAAAGAGTTTGGTTAATGAGGATATTAAAGGAAGAGAGAGGCAGAGGTTTAAGAAGGGCTTTTTAACTCATTCATGGGATGTCAGTATCGGTGGGAAGGTCAGCATTTATTCCCTGAAGAGGGTTGGCAAGAAGGTCTTCTTGGCAACTGAGTGGCTTGATGGGCAATCATTTATCAACCAAATCACTGTGGGCCACATATATAGGCCTGAGTAAATAAGGGCAGCAGATTTCCTTCCCTCAGGGGTGTCAGTGAACCATATAGCATTTTTTATGAAAATCTCATAATTACATGGTTGACGTTACTAATATTAGTTTTTCAAATTCTTTATTTAACAGCCTGAATTTAAATTCCATAGCCATCATGTTTGGATTTGAACACATGCATCTGGATTATTAGTCTAGGCCTATTGGGTTTCTAGGCGAGTAACATGACCATTTTGCTATCATTCCTGGTTTAATAACAAAAGTTTATGGTCCGGACAGCTGAAGGCATGGCTGCCAATTATGGGGAGAAAGGCATGGGTGATCGACTGGAGGCCAGATTTGGATGAACACTAGGGATGTGAAGAGTAAACCAGATCCTTGTCAACAGACTAACCAGAACTTGAATAACCTTGAGGGCTGTGCACAAAACTTCTTGTTTTAATGCTTATTGAATGCATTTTCAGAAAGTCAATACACCTCGGAAGCAACGTTATTTGAACTAAAATGGCTCCAGTTTATTAGTCCCTTTCTGTTTTCTGGTGTGTAGGCCAGCCATCAAAACTTTAATGGCACTTGGGTAATATGGTACGGTAAATCCAATGGATTTGCAAGAAATATTTCAGTCTCGCCCATCCTGTAGTTTGTTAAGACTTTGTGATATAAAGCAATGGTGCATTAATAGAAGGGGAAGAAATCACTTGGTCTGAGAAAGAAAAACAGTATGAACAATGTTGCGTGATTTTCTTTCAAGGGAGGTAGGGATAGCAGCCACTGGCCCCAAAGTAGTTGATCAACAGGTAACAGGAGGGAAGTCTACAACAGAGTTATTTTATGTGAGTTTTATAGAATCCCTGCTGTGCAGAAGGATGGTAAGAAGTCTAACAACACCAGGTTAAAGTCCAACAGGTCAAACCTGTTGGACTTTAACCTGGTGTTGTAAGACTTCTCACTGTGTTTATCCCAGTCCAACGCTGGCATCTCCACATCATGACTACCATGGTGCAGAAGGACGCCATTCAGCCCATTCTCCGACAGAACATCTCAGCCGACAAACCCCATTCCCTTAACCTCCCTATTAATTCCCCTAACCTACACATCTTTGGACACTAAGGGGCAATTTACCATGGCCAATCCACCTAACCTGCACATCTTTGGAGTGTGGGAGGAAACTGGAGCACCTGGAGGAATCCCACATAGACACGGGGAGAACATGCAAACTCCACACAGACAGCCACCCAAGGCTAGAATTGTAAATATGTTGTTTTATATGATATTTTGTGATTCAGAAAGAGGAAAAAAAGTTAGATTATAGAATCCGTACAATGGAGAAGGAGGCCAGTCACCCCATTGTATCTGCACCAACTTTCTGACAGAGTGTCTTAACCAGGCCCTCTTCCCCACCTACCCAATTAACCTCATACATTAATCCATCTAACCTACTCATCTTGGGACACTAAGGGGCAATTTAGCATGGCCAGTCCACCAAACCCGTACACATCTTTGGAGTGTGGGAGGAAACCGGAGCACCCGGAGGAAACCGACACAGACACGGGGAGAATATGCAAACTCCACACACAGCCACCCAAGGCCGGAACTGAAGCCGGGCCCCTGGCACTGTGAGGCAGCAGTGCTAACCACTGTGCCACCGTGCAGCCCTTTTATGACATTGTGCCACTTTGGATGATGTCCCTTGTTGAGGATAAGCT
Source organism: Mustelus asterias (assembly GCF_964213995.1). NCBI lineage: Eukaryota > Metazoa > Chordata > Chondrichthyes > Carcharhiniformes > Triakidae > Mustelus > Mustelus asterias. The sequence goes on along the minus strand of NC_135813.1, from coordinate 33,363,925 downwards.
CAACCTGCTCTCACCAGGGATTCCCATGATTGTGTTTCCTTTTAAGATTCCTCAGCAATGAGCAGGAATAATCCTGAATAACTTCTCCTTCTTTAACCCATGGACGTCGATCGACACTTCTGATGTTTTTTTGGCTTTCATTAAATTGCACATAGAATTCTTGACAATTGCATTTATTTGGCGCGTAGGTGATGAATTTTGTTTTCCTTTGCGACACTGTGGAGCAAAGCTGATCTTAAGAAAGCAGCTCTCACTGTAATTATGCTGTAGTGAGCAAGTACAAGTGAAGGAAAACCTAACCACGTGGAACGTATCTGTGGGAAAGCACCTTACCGTCACAGATGAATGGTGCTAGAATGGCACAGCCGATTACACCTCTTTAAAATGGGTTGTTTGTGATTCCAGTGTGACTTTTTAGAGCAGTGGAATTTAATATAAAACACGCAGGTGTTTTGACATGACTTTTCAAAAAAAAGACACAATTTGTTGGCAGGAGTCATCAATGTAAGACCAGATCTGCAATATAACTAAGCCATCAGGCCATGGAGATGGTAAGGAAGTCCTTTAGAAAGGAAGGAAAAGTTGTTTACTGTTCCTCCAAAGGAATCGTAACCAAAAGTTAGCAAATGAGTTCTATAGAAAAAAACACTGCCGACAAGATTTTATTTTTTTGCAGCTTTTGCTTTAATAAGAATCGGAATCATTGGGCTGAATTCTCTGATCTGTCCCGTGATTGGGATTCTCTGGTCCTGCTGTAGTGCATGAAGGTTTGGCCAAGTGCCAAATTTTCCGTTCTCGCTGGCAGCGGATGAGGGAGGGTGAACAAAAACATTAAAAGCACCTGATCAAAATGGAGTCTGCTTTTACTAAAGTCAGCTCAGTTTTGTGATGTCTGAAGCTACCAAAATGCAAAAGTACAAACTTTATGACTGTTTTTGGTGTCCAAAAGCCAATTGCAAATGTTTGAGCACTGTTGTTTGGGGCAATTGATGACAATGACATTAGTTATGGCACTTGCAATATTAAATAATAGCTAAATGATTACTTTTGAGTGCAATTGAGATCAAGTAATGATTGCTCTTGAGTACAACTGATATCAAATAAGTGCAAATGAACGCAGTTGAACGTAAATGATGTCAAATGTTTCAGATAGGGAGGGTTGCTAAGTTGCGTAGACCAGCATTTCTTATTAACCAAGAAAATTACACTTGAAGCTTTTAGAACTGATGAAAACTCTTGAAACTTATTTTCAAACATTCTTAAAATCAACTACAGATTCCACAGGTATTTTAAAGAAATTACACATTTCCATGACTGTACTGCTTCCGGGTCAAAGGTTATCACAAAATCAAAATATTTACCCACAGAGTAGCAATTGAATCCTTTTTCGTAACATTGGGTGAGGACTGGGAATAATTTAAAGGCCTGTCCTCCAAACTAGCCCAATGTTCATCGTTCGCCGGTGCTAAATATTAAGGAGCAGGAACTACAAAACCATTTGGTGAAAAGAAGCTATCAAAGGTTCAGATAATATATTTCATTGCCTTTGATCATTTAAGAATTCTTGCTGGAAGCAGCCCAAGCCATTTTGTCAAATAATACTAGATGCAAATACATCCTGCTGCTGAATTCGGCAACATGTCTGCAAAAAGTATAAAATAAGAGCAGGAGTAGAATTATTTAATCCCTACGTGCAGAAGGAGGCCATGCAGCCCATCGAGCCTGCACTGACAACAATCCCACTCAGACCCTAGCCCTACCGTAACCCCATGTATTTACTCTGCTCATCCTCCTGATACTAAGGGGCAATTTAGCATGGTGAATCCACCTAATTTACACATCTTTGGGACTGTGGGAGGAAACCAGAGCACCCAAAGGAAACCCACGCAGACACGGGGAGAATGTGCAAACTCCACACAGACAGTCACCCAAGGTCAGAATTGAACCCGTGTCCCTGGCGCTGTGAGGCTGCAGTGCTAATCACTGTGCCACCGTGCTGCCCATTTGGTGCTATAATTCCGTTTCGCCATTCAGTATGATCATGGCTGATCTCAATGTCATACTCCTGCACTCTCCCCATATCTCGACTCTTTCAGAGTCCAAAACCTTAGCTAGAATGTGAACATGACGACAATTGCTGAGCAGCATTTTGGACTGAAGTTAGTTGGGTTGATTTTATGCTCTTGCGCAAAAATCAAAATTCCTCACAGTCAGTGTTTGTAACCAGATTCATATAAAAGTCTGCTGTTCGGTCCATTGAGAGCAATATAAATTGGCCTAGGTTTTCCTACAACAGTGAGATTGACGACATTTACCGTATGTTCTGACGTTGCTCACAGCTCCTTATTTTGTCTATTTGTGATCAGAAGACATGATAGCAAGCATAGTGGGTGAACCAGAAGTGGCACAGCTTATAGCCATTGAATGGCTGCCTTGGTCAGTATTAACATAAGCTTTGCAAGTGCAAAATGCTATGTCTGGAATAAATAAATAAGTGAAACCTCCGAGCAGCAAAGAGAAATATCACTTAATTTACATTTAATTTTTTGTCTTCCTTTTATTTGGCACCGGAAATGACTCCAGTAACTGCAAACTAACGGCACTGTGAATTTAAGCTAATGGGTTACAGGATCTCAATTCTAAATCTACCTGATAATAAGAAGTTAAGGCTGCATTGAATGAAAGAGCGCTGTCTGTCATGAGACTTGAAATATTCATTTCATGGGCATTATCTGACTTTCCGAGGGCAACAATGATAACATCAAAAGTGATTACGGATTTGATGATGAGTTGAGGTGAGGATCTTTGTTGGAAGTAACTAGCAGCAGTTTGGGTTGAATCTGACAATTTTCATGTTTGTTTCGCCAGGGGAAAATGTGGAAAGTTAACGCCGCAATTATTTGCCACCAAAAATGACATGGAGAATGGGTGCAATCCATTTTGGAAGCTGCATTATACATATTATTGTTAACTGGTTGCAAGTTATTATTTAGCTCAAGTTGTGCCTGTGTTTTCTACCAGTGTTGTACATGTGAAGATTTAGGGGGGAATTTTCCCGTCCCACCCACCACAGGAATTGTAGCAGGTGGGAGAGGGGGGGAACAATCAAAGGTCTGTTGACCTCAGGCGGGATTTTCCGATTTTGGGGCGAGCGTGAAAATCCCGAGGGCTCCATCAGAATTTGCTCTCCTGATTCCTTCCTTACCAATCTCATCCTTCCAGAAATTCATGTCCTTCCCGCCTCTGACAAACTTGTCTCTGACAAACTTGTGTTTGAAACCGAACTTAGTTTCGGCGGAAAAGGTTTGCTGCTTTTTCTCTTGATTTTCTTTAACTCTGGGATCAAAATGACATATTCTGGAATATTGAACTAAAAATGAGTAACTCTGAAATCTCTCAAAGCATCCATCAATATCTAAGAGCCCTTGAGATTCTAATGGAGGGATAATGTCAAAAATGTTCCTTGATCTTTTTCTCTTGACAGACTTGTTATGCATTTACAGCAATTTTTAACCTAAATCCTGGATGAGCCCTCATTTTTTGGGGGCAGCACTGCTGCCTCACAGCGCCAGGGATCCGGGTTCAATTCCAGCCTCGGGTCATTGTCTGTGTGGAGTCTGCACGTTCTCCCCATGTCTGTGTGGGTTTCCTCCGGGTGTTCCGGTTTCTTCCTACACTGCAGAGATGAGTGGGTTAGGTTGGTTGGCCATGCTAAAGTGCTTTGTGTCAGAGGGATTAGCAGGGGTGGGGTTATGGGGATAAAGCCTGGGTGGGATCTACAGGCCGAATAGTTTCCTTCTGCACTGTAGGGATTCTATGGGCAGAATTTTGCCGTCCCGCCTGCCACGAAAATCAGAGCAGACGAGGGACGGACCATGGAAAGATCCGTTGACCTTGGGCAGGATTTTCCGGTTTCGGGGCAAGCAAGGCTGGAAAATCCCGCCCTATGTTTCTAAATTCAATACACATTTTTAAACTCACATCCATCAGAAACGAGACACATTCGAAGTGGTTATATGATAAAAGAGGTACAAAGAAAACCTTGATATTTTTAAATAGAAAAAGTGTGAAGTGGAGAATGGAATCAGTTTATTGTCTGCTGGGACTTGGGTTAGGGATTGCTCAAAGTTGATGTAAAAAATCCCTCCTTGGTCTCAGCTGTTGCCTCAAATGTAGAAGTGTGCGCTAATGACACTGGCCTGCTGATTCCCCAATACGGGGAGCCATGAGGACCTATTCCACAAGGGGAGTCACTGAGGTACCAGGCAAGCTGGTGACAGAGGTATACAGAAGGCGGCAAAGAGTTAAGAGTTCTTGACTGCAGCAGGCAAGCCATAAAAAGGACATGTCTGGACTTGTTGGGTGATGTAAAGTTCAGCAATCCCTCAAAGCTAAAATCTGTGATCACTTTACTCAGATAAACACCATTTTCCTTCAGAACTGAAATTTAAAAAAAATGCACAATCTGTCACACTACTTAAATTCTTTACAATCTTCAGTGTTTCATGTGGAATAATTAGATTAATGTTTAAAAATGATTGCGATAAAAGCTCTGTTCGTTTTAGGTTTCTTCACCTTTCTATCTACTCATCTGTGCTTTTCAGGGTTTGTTTTCATGTTTCCTGCATTCTGTCTGGAAGTTTCCCAATAATTTAAACATGAAGGAAAGCACTGGCCCCTGATGATGCTCTCATGCAAATTAAAGTTCATTTAATCAATTGATGATCAAATGGATTATGTCCCCCCCCCCGCCCCCCCGACCCCACCTCCCCCCAACCAAATGTTGTGGTTTCTTTGATAAAACAGAAGACTTCAAAATGATACCTGGTTAACATGAAACTCCTTTGGTCATAATTTGGTTTTGAAATTTTTTTGTAGTTTCTTGTTCGTAGGAAATGGCCCAATGATTGACAATCGGAAAAATATATTCTCTCATCTCTAATCAGTCTTGCATAACATAGCAGTACGAATGATCAATAAAAGCAAATTCCCCATCTTGGGCATAGTTGCACAAAGTCAATGGGCGGGTTTTCCCCAAAACCAGAAAATCACGCTTGAGGTCTACAGACCTTGGCAATGTCTGCCCCGCGCTCGCTACAATTCCCGTGGCGGGTAGGATGGGAAAATTCTCCCCACAAGGACACAATCTTACCAGCCATTTGATTTGATTTAATTATTGTCACATGTATTGGGATACACTGAAAAGTATTCTTTCTTGTGCGCTATACAGACAAAACAGACCGTCCATAGAGTACATAGGGTAGAAGGAAAGGAGAGGGTGCAGAATGTAGTGTTACAGTCATTGCTAGGGTGAAGAGAAAGATCAACTTACTATATGGTAGATCCATTCAAAAGTCTGGTGGCAGTAGGGAAGAAGCTGTTCTTGGGTCGATTGGGACGTGATCTCAGACTTTTGTATCTTTTCTCCTGGTGGGAGAAGGTGGAAAAGAGTATGTCCGGGGTGCGTGCTGTCTGGGGTGCCTGCTGTCCGGGGTGTGTGCTGTCCGGGCTACGTACTGTTTGGGTTGCGTGCCATCCATGTCCCGCCGCCGCTGCAACCAAGAACGGAGAATTTGGCGCTCAGCCAAATCTCCATTCACTGCAGCGGGACCAGAAAATCCTGCCGGTGTGAAAGGCGGGAAAATCCCGCCCAAGGTATTCTACACTCTCAATAATAATTAACTGACTCAATTTTCTATGTTTCAACACATTCTGTCATTTTCTGTCCCTCTGGACAGCACTTTTTGCTGTGTGGAATATTCAAGGCTTTTCTCGTTTGCCTTTGGACGTCTTTTATCAGACAACTTCTTTTAACTTTCTTTGGCTCCTGATAGATGTGAGTTAAAAAGCGTATCGAATTTATGTTAAAAGTGCTGTGAATACAGAGCAGATCTGTCAGCACCGATAAAGAGAAAAGGCCAGTGAACATGTTGAATGTAAACCCTTTATCCAGACCAAAAAAGGGTCTTTATCCAAAACATTATCTTCTACATTCCTGATAGTGACAGAGGCTTTAAGTATTTTCAGCATTCCTCCTTTTTATTTCAGTGTTCCAGAATATGCAATTTTGATCTCAAGAGTGAAGAAAATCAACTTTTTCTTGTCAGAATTAAGTTTGGTTTCAAGCACAAGTTTGTACGGGCACCGTGGTGGAGTAGCTTGTTCCTGAGCATTGACATCTGTTATAAAACAGTACACGACAATAATCAACCGTATAATGATGAAGCCAGGATGTGAGGGTGTTTTTTACATTCCTGCTTTTTAAAAAAAAATTCATTATGTGTTGCGATTGCCAAGCAGTGTTGGTTTGGAACGAGTGGACATGCAAAGGTATGAGTCGGCATGGGATTGTACATGATACTGTGGAATTATGAAAAAAATGTGGTGTGCGGTTTGCCTGGTGAAATTATTTTAGGAATGGAGGGAATATTCATCTGTCAAAATGTTCATGGAAACTTTCCTACTGGGATACAAAACAGCAATTTTGACATTTGGTCTATTATTAAAATGTATTAAAACACACAAAGGGCTGCGGGTGCTGGGCTGAAAAATGAGGGGAATCTCAGGGGTGAGCTAGTCTGCATGACCTTGTTATAAAGCACTTACTGCCTAGATATATCTGAGGTTATTTGTTACGTGGGGAAATCCCTAGGCTGCAGCCCTTTGAGTCCAATTGACTCCACATAGATTACATACCTGCTCCAAGCGTGATGGTGATCCAAACATCAAATTGCAGTGCAGCGAACCACATTGCATTTGCTCCCATTGGGTAGAATTCCTGATCCAAGCACTAAATTCATCCCAATTATTCTTGTGTTTAGTAGTCAGCATTTAGCACACAAAATGTAATCAAACCTCAGCCAAGTTCCACTCGGAATTCAGCAGTTTCTGTCGGAAGTCAAATCATTTTTGTGGAAAGGGTGTTTTGCGAAATACTTGTGTGCTGGTTTTGTTAATACTGAGTGATTGATTAACTGGGGCTGAGGTACCAAGATTTGAATGCCAGTTGTTTAATCCACAGTTTCTCAAATCCCTGACCAAGCATTAAGTTTCTGAGTAGAACAGTTACATGCTCAGCAAAATTGCCCCGTAATGCCTTCAAATATTTGAGGATTGACGTTTTTCTACCTTACCAAACATAAAGGAACATTGTTCGGTTCATCTATATTGTTTCATCCTTATCCACATTCATACAATTCTTGATAAAAGCAAATTACTGTGGATGCAGTAATTTATTGTCTTTCTTTATTTCCCCCCAAGCTTTCCCCCTATTTTATCCCCCCTTTCCTTACCTTTTCTCCCCCTTTGCCCCTTTTTTCTCAATTTGAGCAGACAGTGGCACAGTGGTTAGCACTGCTGCCTCACAACGCCAGAGACCCAGGTTCGACTCCCGACTTGGGTCACTGTCTGTACGCAATTTGCACGTTCTCCCCGTGTCTGCATGGGTTTCCTCCGGGTGCTCCGGTTTCCTCCCACAGTCCAAAAGATGTGCTGGTTAGGTGCATTGGCCATGCTAAATTCTTCCTCAGTGTATCCGAACAGGCGCCGTAGTGTGGCGACTAGGGGATTTTCACTGCAATTTCATTGCAATGTTAATTGCAAGCCTACTTGTGACCAATAAATAAACTTTACTTTAACTTTACCTCTCTCCCACTCATCTCCCCCACATCTACATCTGTCACAGCTTACCCTCTGATTTCAGCTTCTTTGCCGTTTGGCCATTCACAACTTTTATTCTCTCTCTGGACTGCCATTAGCAGCCTTTCCTCTTGTTTTTGTGGCTCTGACTCATCTTTCATTCCCTCATCCTACAGTATAAATAGCTCCCACTTTCTAAGCCTTTTAGCTTTGACAAAGGGTCATCTGGACTCGAAACGTCAGCTCTTTTCTCTCCTTACAGATGCTGCCAGACCTGCTGAGATTTTCCAGTGTTTTCCCTTTTGGTTCCATAAAATTCTTTGCTGTTTGTTTCCTGTATCATGCATTGGAGGGGAGGGTGAATACGATTGATATTTCTGCTTAGCATGTCAATGCTGCTTCACGATTAACTGTTCCGAAATGCAATGCCAAGAGGTGAGATGGGCCGCCATCTCTTCCCCTTCTCTCCCACTTCGTAGTAACACCATTCAAGAAACGATAGTGCTGTTCATGGCTGCCAGAGGACTGCAAAGATGTGCGGGTTAGGTTGATTGGCCATGCTAAATTATCCCTAAGGGCCAGATGACGAGCTAGGATAAATGCATGGTGTTATGGGGATTGGGTCTGGGTGGGATTGTGGTTGGTGCAAACTCGATGGGCCGAATGTCTTCTTTCTGCACTGTAGGATTCTATGACTGACAGTCAGTTGTGGCAGCAACTCTGGGTGGCACCCAGAAATGTCTGAAAATTTGACCTTCTAGCTAGTTTCCTTTTTTGTTCTTAGTCTCACAAGTAGGCTTACATTAACACCGCAATGAAGTTACTGTGAAAATCCCCTAGTCGCCACACTCCGGCACCCGTTCGGATACACTGAGGAAGAATTTAGCATGGCCAATGCACCTAACCAGCACGTCTTTCAGACTGGGAGGAAACCGGAGCACCTGAAGGAAACCCACGCAGACACAGGGGGGAATGTGCAAACTTCACACAGACAGTGACCCAAGCTGGGAATTGAATCCGGGTCCCTGGAGCTGTGAGGCAGCAGTGCTAACCACCGTGCCACCGTGTTGCCCTCTTGGAGGTACTGCAATGAAATAGCGTCGATATTTGATGGGGGGGAAAGAAAGAAAAATGTTTGCTCTTCCAAAATTTGTGGAGACTTTGATAATGATGTTCTGCATAAAAGCTTGTAACCCATTTTGTTTGGTTTGCAAGTTTACCCCATCGAGTCTGCACCAACTCACCGAAACTGCATCCTACCCAGGCCCAGTCCTTGTAACTCTATGTATCCCCTTTTATCCCAAAGTGGTTAGCACTGCTGCCTCACAGCATCAGGCACCCTGGTTCAATTCTAGCCTTGGATGATTGTCTGTGTGGTGTTTGCACGTTCTCCCCGTTTCTGTGTGGGGTTCCGAGTGTTCCGGTTTCCTCCCACAGTCCGAAGTTGTGAAAATTAGGTGAATTGGTCATGCTAAATTGCCCCTTAGTGTTCCAGCATGTGTGGGTTAGGGGATTAACTACATGTTAACTACACAGACTCGATGGCCGGAATTTTACCGGCATGCCAGCCCCAATTCCGGGGGCGGGCAAGGCTTGGAGAACAGATTCTCCATTGGCCTTGGGCAGGATCGTATGAACGTTGGCTAGATGTGCTGGTAACATTCCGTCTGATGTGTCGAATGGCTTCCTTCTGCACAATAGGGATTCTATTTTATGATTCTAAGATCAATAACTCATAATGCCCAGGAACTACATTCTATTAAAAGACCCTGCTAGCTCACACGTAACCATTCATTGTGTGTGAACCTAATCAGTCAGTGTTGATGTGCTGTGAAAATAGCCCTGTCTGCATTTGACAGCCCAACGTGAAGGAACATTTTTCAGGGGAGGTGGTGGCGCAGCAGTATTGTCACTGAACTAGTAAACCAGAGACCCAGGGGAATGTTAAGGGGTTCGGATCCCACCATTTGAATTTGAAAAAAAAATGGATTTAACAGTCTGATGATCATGAAACCATTGTAGATAAGTCTTCAAAACCAACCTGGTTCACTAATATCCTTCAGGGAAGGAAATCTGCTGTTCTTACCTGGTCTGGCCTACATGTGACTCCAGATCCAAAGCAATGTGGTTGACTTTTTAAATGCCCTCAGTTCAAGGACAATTTGGGATGGGCAATAAACACGGGCACAGCATCCAGAAATGAATTAATAAGATGTAGACTGTTCCTGCAGCTTCACTGGGTTGCAATCAAAGGACCTCTGTGGGTTTTTACAATATCTGAGCAATTCCCACTTAGGGATCTGCCGAAGCCAGTTGACTCATCACAGACTCTGAATTGGACTCAGGGCCTGCAGTGTTTGGGGGCTGGTGTTGAGGTCTCAAAGTCTTGCTTTTATAGAATTGTAGAATGGTAAGCATGCTGACTTTCTGCAAGAATAATTTGGTTAGTCCCACTTCTCTGGCCTTTCCTCGTAACCCTGCATTTCCTTTCGCTCTTCAGATATTTATCCACCATGATGGAATCTGTCGCCACCAAACTCACTGGCACCACATTCCAGATCGGAAACCACTTGCTGTGTAAAAATGTTTCTCCTCAAGTTACCTTAAATCTGTGACCTCTAGTTCGCAACCCTTCTGCCAATGGGAACAGATTCTTTAAACTATGCTTATTCTTTTATGGGATGTGTACGCTGCCAGCATATTCCCTTTGAGATAGTTAACAGTCAGCCACATTGCTGTGGGTCTGGAGTCACAGGTAGGCCAGACCAGGGAAGAATAGCAGATTTCTTTAGCTGAAGGGACCTTAAAATGTTTTTTTTTCTCAAGAATTGACAATGGTTCCATGATCAGTGGACCTTTGGATTACTAATCCAGTGACATTGCCACCACCATCTCCCCACTCTTTATGTACACTGTCCAAACCCCCTCATGTTCTTTGAACATCCCTATCAAGATTTGCTAGGATGCTACCGGAACTTGATGGTTTCAGTTATAAGGAGAGGTTGGGTAGACTGGGACTTCTTTCCCTGGAGCATAAGAGACTTAGGGATGCTCTTATAGAGGCCTACACATTAATGAGGGGCATAGATAAGGTTGATAGTCAACATTTTTTTCCAAAGGTTGGGGAGTCAAAAACTAGAGGGCATAGGTTTAAAGTGAGGGGAGAGATGCAAAAGGGCCCAGAGGGGCATTTTAACAAGCTGCCAGAGTCAGTAGTAGAGGTGGGTACAATTTTGTCTTTTAAAAAGCATTTAGACAGTTACATGGGTAAGATGAGTATAGAGGGACATGGCAATGCAGGCAACTGGGGCTAGCTTGGTGGTAAAAACTGGGCACCTGGACAAGTTGGGCCGATGGGTCGGTTTCCATGCTGTAAACCTCTATGACTCTAAGTTTCCTTTCAACCTCTTCCTTAAGGAGATTAACCCCAGCTTCTCCAATCCACCCAAATATTGCAGTTCCTCATTCTTGGAACCATTCTCATAAATCTTGCTTGCACAACTATCATAAAGTGTAGTACCCAGAATTGGATACAATATTCCAGTTGAGGCCGAACAAACATTTTATTAAGGCTTATCGCAGTCTCTTCTTTTTTACTCCAGGGCCGCGATTCTTCCGATTGCACAAAGGTTGCCACCAGTGGGGAGATCTGGGGAGATTCCCACTGCTGCTGGCAGTGGTTACCAGATCCTATTTGAGATTTGGAACTATGGATTAACCTCTGAAAATCTGTACTGCAGGAAGAACACACAAAAAAGCATTCAATCCTGCACCTGAATAACTCTCCAAAAATATTGTTCATTATAAGATTGAACAGATATTAAACACAATATCCATGTCAAAATGAGATATAACTGAAACAAACCTGTAGTTTTCCCCTTGATAATTGCATCTCAATGGTTCTATCCTTCACACAAATGGATGAAAATAGAATGAGGAGTAGTTTTGAAATTGGACCTAGTATAGGAGCATCAGGTTGGCACGCAACACTCGAGTTTTCAGTTTATAGACAATAAAGCAGAGATAGCAAATATAATGTCTCACTACTCTCCAATCCCACCTAATCATTGGAAGACAAACACTATCCACACAGGGAGGGAGAGTTACCCTAATACCAACCCATGCATAGCTCCTAGTGACTAGTTGTCCACCATCTCACTCGCAGATGCTGAAAATGATGAGAGAACCATCATAGACAGACCTGCGTTTTTGCATAGCACCATATCACGTCCTCATGATGTCCCAGAGTGCTAGTGAATGACATGGGCATAGTATTAACAGGACCTAAAATGGTGAACATTGATCAGGAGAAAGAGTCTAATCAACAGTTCTCTCATGAAGGATCTGGCATGTTTGTTAAGTGTGATATTATCATTGCTCTAAGGACAATTTCAAATCCTAGGTAGCTACAACAGTCATCAGACTTGAGACATCTCGGGGCCAATGACTAACCTCATGAGCCAATGTTCAAATAGACAAGATTCTACATCATCATCGTATATGTAATTGGCAACATGATTCTGAAGTCTGACTTGTATGAATGATCTTTCTCAGGATCTCATTGGATGATGCAAGAAGAATGGCTAAAGATTTGTAGAGAATACTAGCAGAGGAGATGGCCAATCAGCCCATCAGATGCCTTTTGCCTGAAAGAGAAACCATTTCTCAGCCCCTGCCAGTAGACCCATACATCCTGGAGCTTCTAATGCATAAGCATGCCTCGTATGTTACACAAGCTTTCTGCCGACAGCAATCCATCCCACGACCCACTCTCAGCTTAAAATATTTCCCCTCTCAACTCCCCTTTGTTCCTTCAGCCGATCTCTTTTAATCCAGGCCCTCTGGTGATCCCTCTGCCATTAGAAATAGCTCCTGACATCTCCAATCTGTCAAGGCCTCCCTCATTATTTTATGCAGTTAAACTAAAGTTTCTCTCAGCATTCTCTATCTCAAAGATAAAAATCCCAGCATCTCCAATCTTGAAGCTTGGCAGAGTAAAAAAAATACAGTAAGTGAAAAAAGCAAAAAAATTGAAGTTTATGAATTCAGTCAAATGCTTTGCACGCAAGACAAAAAAGCCAAAGGTAAAATAAAAAGCTGTACTAGGAAGCCTTTCTGCTTTCTCGGAAGGCTCAGAGACTTGGAAAACAGGATGCGGCCAGCTGTGTTGAAAAAGAGGGCGGCACGGTAGCACAGTGGTTAGCACTACTGCTTCACAGCTCCAGGGTCCCGGGTTCGATTCCCGGCTCGGGTCACTGTCTGTGTAGAGTTTGCACATTCTCCTCGTGTCTGCGTGGGTTTCCTCCGGGTGCTCCGGTTTCCTCCCACAGTCCAAAGATGGGCGGGTTAGGTTGATTGGCCAGGTTAAAAATTGCCCCTTAGATTTCTGGGATGCGTAGGTTAGAGGGATTAGCGGGTAAATATGTGGGGGTAGAGCCTGGGTGGGATTGTGGTCGGTGCAGACTCGATGGGCCGAATGGCCTCCTTCTGCACTGTAGGGTTTCTATGATTTCTATGATTTCAGAAGTACCTAAGGATTACTGAGGGTGAAATGATGTATCAACAATGCAGGCTTTTATCTCCCCTGGATCTGTCAATCAAAAAGCTTTTAGCTGCTAATGTACCATCTGGACTTTATGTCAACAATGCAGTCTAATCCCTTCGTTGATGTGGTTTGCGCTGTCAGTAAAGCAGCCCTGTGTCCACGGGGCACCAGGACCTTTACCTGTTGTTGCCCGCGGGACTTCCGTAAGGACACTATGGGGCAATTTAGCATGACCAGTCCACCTAACCTGCACATCTTTGGACTGTGGGAGGAAACCGGAACACCCGGAGGAAACCCACGCAGACACGGAGAGAACGTGCAAACTCCACACGGACAGTGACCCGAGGCTGGAATTGAACCCGGGTCCCTGGAACTGTGAGGCAGCAGTGCTAACCACTGTGCCACCGTGCCGCCCCGTCAATCTGTTTATGTCCTCTTGAAGTCCATCATTATGCTATTCACAGGTTATAATGCTTCCTCATTTGTATCATCTGCAAAGTTTGTAATTGCTTCCGTAAACCTAAGTCCAGGTCATGAATATACATAAGAAAGGCAATGACCCGGTACCGATCCCTGGGGAACCCCCACTGCTTTCCTTCTTCCAGGACAAAGAAAATCAAGCTTTTCGGCACTGCTTCCTGTTTTCTGTCACTCAGCCAACTTCATATCCATGCTGCTACTGTCCCTTTTATATCACGGGCTTCAACTTTGTTGGCAAACTGATTCTCTGGCACTTTATCAAACATCTTTTGAAAATCCTTGTATATCATACCAACCACATTAGCGCCTCACCAACTTTTACAGATGCACCATAGAAAGCATTCTTTCTGGCTGTATCACAGCTTGGTGTGGCTGCTGCTCTGCCCGAGACCGCAAGGAACTACAAAGGGTCATGAATGTAGCCCAATCCATCACGCAAACCAGCCTCCCATCCATTGGCTTCGTCTACATTTCCCGCTGCCTCAGCCAAAGCAGCCAGCATAATTAAGGACCCCATGCACCCCGGGCACTCTCTCTTCCACCACCTTCTGTCGGGAAAAAGATACAAAAGTCTGAGGTCACGTACCAACCGACTCGAGCAACTTTTTCCCTGCTGCAATCAGACTTTTGAATAGACCTACCTCGCACTAAGTTGATCTTTCACTACACCCTTGCTATGACTGTAACACTACATTCTGCACTCTCTCCTTTCCTTCTCTATGAACGGTGTGCTTTGTCCGTATAGAAACAATCTTTTTTTGGGAAGTGCTGGGATAAACAGAACAAAATGGAAGTTTGATTGGGAATAATGCTTAAAAGTGTGTATCTTTCCGTCAATTTAAAGATTAAGCTTGGCCTGGTTGGAAGCACTAACTCTGTCTCTGGGTCAGAAGGTTATCATTGCAATTGCCCAGTCCTGGACTGTTTTTCAACTCTTCTTTTAAAATTGTCCTGCCTTTCTTATGGAAGATATGAAGATGAACATTTCTGTCTGTTTTAGTGATAAAAGTGAACGTCCAAATACCGAAAAGCATTGTCTCAGTGTCAAAGTCAATGTTTCTCCCACAACCAGCACCTGGAAGCAAAGGGTTCATTTCAATGCTTTTTCGAGTGTCAATGCAAAGCATTTTCCCCACACGACAAAGTTTAGACTTACTTCAAAGTGATTAATTAGCTGAGCAAAAATGATGGAGCAAATTGCGAGTCTGTCTTTCTCACTATTTTGATAGGGGCAGGAGATTGAGTGACATTTCCATTTCAATTCAATAAAGAAAGAGGATTCGGGGTAGATCATTTAGGACGGAGATGAGGAGACATTTCTTCACCCAAAGAATGGTGAGCTGTGGAATTCATTATCACATGAAGTAGTTGATGCCAAAACATTGAATGTATTTAAGAGGCGACTAGATATAGCACTTGGGACGAATTAGATCAAAGGTTATGGGGAAAAAGCAGGATTAGGCTATTGAGTTGGATGATCAGCCATGATCGTGATGAATGGTGGAGCAGGCTCGACGGGCCAAATGGCCTCATCCTGCTCCTATCTTCTATGTTTCTACGTTGCTATGCTTTGCACCTGGCCAGCTGTTCTGGTTTGGAATGCACTGTCTGAAAGGGCACTGGGAGCAGATTTAATAGTAAACTCCAAAAGGGAATTTGAAATGGAAGTCTTTTGCAGGGCTAAAATGGAGGGAGCAGGCAGGGGAGGAGGATTAATTCAATTGCTGTCTCAAAGAGCTGCAGGCATGATGGACTGAATAATCTCCTTCTGCTCTGCATAATTCTATGAAATGTGTACATATTACAATGGTGCATTGACCCTTCATTTTTTAAAATTTGTCTGACATGGGCTTCGCTGGCTGGTTGCCTAGTTCCAGAGGGCTGTTGAAAGTCAACCATATTGCTGTGGTCCTGGAGTCACATGTAGGCCAGACCAGATAAGGATGGCAGATTTCCTTCCCTAAAGGACATCAGTGAACCAGATGGGTTTTCCGACAATCGACAATGGTTTCATAGTCATCAGCAGATTCTTAATTCCAGATATGTTTGATTGAAATTAAATTCCCACCATCTGCCATGGCGGGATTCATAGAATCCCTACAGTGCAGAAGGAGGCCATTCAGCCCATCGAGCCTACACCAACAACAATCCCACCAAGGCCCGAGCCCATAACCCCATGTATTTACCTCATTAATCCCCCGACATTAAGGAGCAATTTAGCATGGCCAGTCAACCTAACCCACACATCTTTGGAGTGTGGGAGGAAACCGGAACACCCGGAGGAAATCCATGCAGACACAGGGAGAATGTGCAAACTCCACACAGACAGTGACCCAAGTCTGGATTCGAATCTGGGTCCCCAGAGCATTAACTGAGTTTCTGGATTAATATTCTAGCGATAATATCACGAGGCCAAACAGGAACAAGCTTTCCAAACACTTTTTCATGAAGATTCTACCCCATTTGGCAGAGGTGTGGGTTGATCAGAAGAGAACATTTGTCCACAAGATCCTACCATCTGAATTGTAACTTTTGGCAGAGGTGGCAAATGGCCTTTCTTAATTTCACTGCTTAATTAACACACCAAATTTTCCCTTCCACTGTCCATCACTGCTTCCGAAAATTGAAATTGGCTTTTTTATCGCTTCTTCTATCTATAAAAAGTTTTAAAGTTTATTTATTAGTGTCTCAAGTAGGCTTACATTCACACTGCAATGAAGTTACTGTGAAAATCCCTTAGTTGCCACACCCCGGCGCCTGTTCGGATACACTGAGGGAGAATTTTGCATGGCCACTGCATCTAACCTGCACATCTTTAGACTGTGGGAGGAAACCGGAGAAAACACACGCAGACATGGGGAGAACATGCAAACTCCACACAGACAGGAGCCCAAGCCATTAATCAAACCCAGGTCCCTGGTAGCAGTGAGGCAGCAGTGCTAACCACTGTGCCGCCAATATCTGCTATTGGATCATGTAACATCAATTAATCTCTCCCACAAAGCAGACACGTAAAGGTTTCAGGGCACCATTTGTGCTTGGCTGAATGGGCCATGCTCTCATGTCTGATGACAATCACTGCTCATACTGTTCATTTTTCCACTTGAGTTGCCATGGGCCTTGACGTTTCTGAGGGTGTTTTAATGAAGTAAGGAACACCTTGACGGTATCTGAACCTGCTCCCAATTTTCCGCATCAGCTTTCAGCACCATCTTGAAATAGGCTTTTCTGAAAATATGCGATCGATTATAGGACAAAAAATAAACAAAACCTGGCACCAGCCCAACAGGAAAAGAGTCAGCCTTTTGTTTGCTTTACAGTCAGGAACAAGTTTATTTTACTTTTCATGTGTCATTGCGAAAGGCTTTCACTATTTTTATTGAGCACACCCCAGGAATTAAAAGCAAAATTGCTGAAACATTGTCGGGTCATGTACCTTTAAATCAAAATTATTTTGTACGCATTCAAATTATACCAGTCTCCATAAGAGATGCTTTGTAAACCTCACAAGTAAAACTAAGAGATGTGTGCACAACAGCCCGGGGCTATCGGGGGTCCCTGATTGGCAACAGTCAAGGTTGGCAGGCGTCCCTGTTGCACTTGCCAAGAAATCAGGCTCTTTTCCGATTTGATGTGAACAACAATTTTATTCAACATATAGGCGAGTGAAGTTTTGGTTCACATTGACACGGAGAGATTGAAGTATTAACTCTGAACTTAGAGCGATGATAAGTCTTCTGTATACATGTGTTAAAATGGACAGCTTACGTCCAGGGCGAATGAGTGGAATTGTACTTTCCCTTTGAAAAAGTGTAGCTTAGTGCTGTGAGCAAAGCTCGACAAGAACCCCCATTTCTGGCCTCAGTTTGACAGAAGCAGAACGGGCTATCCAGACTGGGGAAAGTGCATACATTGTCAGTGTATCCGTCACACACAAGTGTTTTTGTATGTGTGGGGCAGATGCTGCTATGATCTTTTTTCTTTTCGCTTACCTGTCAAGTAAGATCAGTGAGTGAAACCTCGAAGGAATGGCTGATGTGGACTGTCCACATGTGGTTCACATGCAGGCGGAGACCACAAAATATGGGGCAGATTAGCACCTCTGCTGTGTGGGAACCTAGATTGTTTGGTGTCAGAATTTGGCTATTTGCTACTGTGGGACAATCCATCCATTTCAAACGCAACACACTCTCAAGAAAACTTTAATCACAAGTAAGAACAAATTTGCATCTACAAATGGCCAGATCATGTTGTTCAAACTTCCCAATGTGCACAGTGAATTTCTTGGAAATGCAATCAAGGTTGCGATGTAGTTAAATGCGACAGTCAAAGCCAATGTAACGCATTTCGTAACACGCCATAAGCATTTTTCCTTCCCTAATTCTTTCCCTACACAAAAATATGTTTTGTATTAAAAAAAAAGCTAAATCCCTGGTCTAAAAGCCAAATTCTTACATTTTGACAGTTAATGGATATCCTATTGGAAATCCAACGTTCCAAAACCAGAATCCTGAATCTGCCCTCGGATGTTATTGCCAAAAGCCTGTTGTTCTTGTGTTCGACACCATTCCAATGGATGTCAGGAGCAGAGCGGATAATGTAAGCGACATGGAATCATTACATCACCAGTTGAACAGTTCAAACACCCACGTCCGTGATAGTCGGGAGAGTGGCTCACGCTAACTTTGTGAGGAAGCACTGAAGTTATGTAAAAGCATAAAATGCATTCTGCAGGTCAGAGTCCATCTTCTGACAGGGGAAGGGTAGCGTTCAATGAAAGGTCTGGTGACTCTTGTCCAGAATCCTTCTCCGTTGATGGTACCTGACCTGCTGAGTATGTTTGGTATTGCAGTTTTGTTTCCAGTTTTCAGCATTTGCAATATCTGGTGGAGGGAGGTGGGACAGGAGTGGTCGGGGGGCGGGGGGCGGGGGGGGTGAGTGTTGGGATTGGCAGCTGCAGCAACGTTATCGCCTCAGTGAAAAATATTATGGCTGTCCTTCAGTAAGCCTCTGAATCTGTGATTCCAGTTGTGGTTATCATTCAGATCCCTTTTCCTTCACTGAAGGAGTTTTTCTTGCTTTCGGTACAGTTAATTAATTGAATGTTCCAAAATGAAAAAGATGCAACCTCAAAAGTGCAGAGGACCGATTGTGCTCATCAAAAATGCCCCACTGATCACAGAACATGGTGCATGGAACCATGGAGCGTCTGCATCTTTGACAATTACAGAGAAACATAGAAACTAGAAGCAGGAGTAAGCCATTCGGCCCTTCGAGCCTGCTCTACCATTCGCTTTGATCATGGCTGATTATCGAATTCAATATCCTGATCCACCCTTCTCACCATATCCCTTGATCCCTTTAGCCCCAAGAACTATATCGAATTTCTTCTTGATATCACACAAGGTTTTGGCCTCAACTACTTTCTGTGGTAGTGAATTCCACACATTCACCACTCTCTGGGTGAAAAAATTTCTCCTCACCTCAGTTCTAAAAGATTTACCACTTATCCTCAAACTATGACCCCTAGTTCTGAACTCCCCCACTATTGGAAACATTCATTCTGAATCCACTCTGTCTAACCCTGTTAGAATTTTATAAGTTTCTATGAGGTCCCCTCTCACTCTTCTAAACGCCAGCAAATATAATCCTAACCAACTTAGTCTCTCCTTATATGACAGATCTGCCATCCCAGGAAACAGCCTGGTAAGCCTTCACTGCACCCCCTCTATAGCAAGGACATCCTTCCTCGTTCTGCTTTGTGAAAAGTTCTACCCTTTTGTGCACAAGGAAGAAGGTTGTGTGAATGAACGGAGCAAACTATAACTTCTTTCTGCTGCCCATATCCTAACTCTCACCAAGTCATTGCCAATTGCCGCTGAGCTCACTAACGTAGAGCTCACTGAGCCCTCAGTCCAGCAATGCTTGATTTTCAAATCCCTATCCTTGTTTTCAAATTCCTTCATGCTCTCAACCCGCCCTATCTCTGAAATGTCCTTATTAGGTATACCCCTGTAGACTAAAGGGCACGGAGAATACTTCAATACTGGGAGCTCTTTATTGAAGGTGTGCACTCATTCACAGTCAGGTTTAAGATTGCCCAACAGGATCCCACACTGGGCAGAGCTAATAGCCCAGAGGTCACGCGATCTGTTCTCTTAAAGGAAAAGTCCGCACCCAACATACTACATCACAGTCTTCCAACCCTACAACCTTCCAACATCTCTGCATCTCTGTCCTCTTCCAAATCTGGGTGGTGTTGTGAGACTTCTTACTGTGCTTACCCCAGTCCAACGCCGGCATCTCCACATCATCTCTTCCAAATCTGACATATTGAGCATCTCTGTGGCATTGGTGCCTGTGCCGTCAGCTGCCTGGACGTCACCTACCTCTTTGACCCAGCTTTTGTCCTAAATTCATCTTATGCGGCTCAGTTGCGTTTGATAATGTTCTTATGAAGCGACTTGGGACTTTAATTGCCCTAAAAGTGCTCTCTGATGCAAGTAGTTGTTACGTAAGCATGTCTAAATTGTGAAATGGGCTCCAGAAGTCCGGAAAGCAGAAAAGAACAGGGGCCTTGCTGTTAGCTACTTCCGATGCAGCCTACAAAATGTCTTGTACAGAACACAATCAGCGTCTTCCTTTTGGTTAGTCCAGTTCCCCTTTAGTAGGGACAGACTGTCTTCGAGGCTAGCTGGAACGTGTGCTAGTGTTATAGAATGTTGGGTCTCCTGTGTAACAAGTCCCTTGCCCAAAAACAGTGCAGACCAAATCTCAGACCTAAGTCTGTATGCAATATTGAAAGTCTGTAAGTTCAGGTTATTCTGAGAACAAGATTCTGTAACCCTTTGTTCTGTCTGCACCATTAGTTCTGTTACAGTTAATGTCACTCTTGTTTAAGAATAGGGGAAGAAATATCATCAATCCGTAAAAACAGGATGTAAATTCATAACTGAAAAATTCTCTCTGCAGCTGCCAAACTTGTGTTGGTTTGCAGTGGGTAGCAATCAAGACCAATGATTGCTCTGAAAATTTATGTGATGTTCTATAATAATAAAGAGATGTTTTCTGCATTTGTACTCGAAGGGTATTCGTCAGGAATTAGGGGAGTCAACATCTATCTGACTTAAATAAACTCTTTCTACTGGCAGATGCAACAGCAAAAAAGGAGCTATGTTTCCATTATTGAACTTATTAAAACAAAGAAAGGATATGACTAATACTGAATTAATGCTTTTGAACTCCCCAAGGGAAACATATATTGTAGTGGATTGGCGGAAGAGAATTTCAAAATATTAAAACCAAAATTAGGGCTCATAATATGTTCTGAATGATCAAAGGTGCCCTGAAGTTGAATGACAGGGAGACAATGTGGACTGCATTTTTTTTGTAACCATTATTCAATTGGAATGCCATTTACTTGACAAATCCAAGGTTGCCAATGAGGATACGTGGCAAAGTTTACTTCAACACTACTCAGTTTTATTCTCAATTTGACGCAATGGTGCAAATCAACTTTTCAAAAAATGAATCTGTTTCTACGATCATTCCAGAGGGACACTTCCTCATCTCACCAAAATAAAACAAGCTTTAAGTGTGTGCTACACTGGATGTACACTCTTCCAGGTAGTTAAGCATGTTTTGCAATTCAATGTAATTAGCTCTGTTGGAACAGAGAGCACCTCAATGACTTCCCTCACACCACATTGGATAGGAGATCAAAGAATCATTGAATCCCTACAGTGCAGAAGAGTTCCTTTAGTCTATTGAGTCTGCACTGACTCTCTGACAGAGCATCTTAATCTGCACTATCCCTGTAATCCCATACATTTACCCCGCTAATCCCCCTAACCTACACACTCTTTGACAGAGCATCTTAATCTGCACTATCCCTGTAATCCCACACACTTACCCCACTAATCCTCCTAACCTACACACTCTCTGACAGAGCATCTTAACCTGCACTATCCCTGTAATCCCACACATTTACCCCGCTATTCCCCCTAACCTACACATCTTGGGGCACTGAGGTACAATTTAGATTGGCCAATCCACCTAACCTGCATATCTTTGGACTGTGGGAGGAAATCGGAGCATCCAGAGGAAACCCACGTAGATTGCGAGCTTTCCCACCTATATTCTGCTGCATCCGGGAATGGGGTCACATATATGGAAATGCATCATCACAGTCAACGTCACAGCCTTTGGCAATCTGACCAATGCCCTGCTCTGAAATTGAACTTGTGACTGCAGCAGGTAGCCGATTCCAGTGAGGCCATCCTTACTGAAGCGCAGGTACCAAACATGTTGCTCCTCGCTGAGGGTCAGGCGAGAACATTGCTCCTTTAACACCTGGGTAGATATAGCGTCCTGCTAAGAGGCCTTCGATCCCTTATCTTTCCCGATCTTCCAGCAGCATGTCTTGCTCTGCGTGCCTCCATTCATGTTAAACTGTACTCCGAGGGAAACTCCTATGCGGGCATCCATATCTGGAAACAGTTGGTTTACGCAGTAACCTTAAAGTCACCAAAAAGTCACTGAACACCTGCCACTGCTCCCTGTAGACTTTTACAAATTGAAGAAAAATTATAGAAAGCAGTGAGCAGAATCGCTCATAGAATCGTAGCAACAGCTTGAGGCGATAGACGAGCAAAACATTTTGGGATGCTCTTAATTCTGCTGAGGGAAAGTTTAAAGTTTATTTATCAGTGTCACGAGTAGGCTGACATTAACACTGCAATGAGGTTATTGTGAAAATCCCCCAGCCACCACACTCTGGCACCTGTTCGGGAACACGGAGGGAGAATTTAGCATGGCCAATACACCTAACCAGCATGTCTTTTGAACTGTGGGAGGAAACTGGAGCACCCGGAGGAAACCCACGCAGACACGAGGAGAAGGTGCCACACAGACAATGACCCAAGCCGGGAATCGAACTCGGGTCCCTGTGCCACAGGGTGCTACCGTGCCACCAGCTATGTGAGGTTATTAGAAGGTGTGAGCTGGAATGCTGAGGCCCAAAATGGCACTGCTAGTGTCAAATCAGGGTTGCATACAGATGACACCATAACCTTCCTGCTTCACCTACGTCTGACTGGCATTCACTCCATGCGCTAACTTCTGCGTCAGTATGCTGCCCGGTGCATTTGTTCTGCCAGTGTGTGTACCTTAGCCATCATCTTGCAGCTCCAAGGACGACACTCTTGCTTAAAAGATGTGTGCTACTGAGCCCAATGTCTAACCCATATATTCTGAAATTCTTTTGCAAACATCGTAATTTCTTTAACATGTTTGTTCCTTCTGAGCCAGGTCTCTGCTATTGAATGCATCTCTCAACTCCACACGGACAGTGACGTGAGATTTGTTGGCTTTGTGTTAGATGCCGCTATCCAGGTTTCTGGACTGAAGTATCGGCAGCCAATCAAAATATCCAGACAAAGCCACAGGAGACACAAGCATCTCAGAGAGCACCGGTGGCTTTTGAGAAACGCTTGCACGTTTTGGGGACGATTCTCCCCAAAGAATTCTAAGTGTCGAATTTGTGTGAAAACTGGAGTAACTCCTGCAGATTGTTTTAGCATGATTTTCAGAATGAACCTCCCACACTCTGAGCACTGCAAAGAGCCCAAGCGAGATTCACATTGAAAATCAGAGAGCAGGGCTGATTCTCGCTGGAGAGGCCGGCAGCAGGCCACTGCGCATGCGCCAATCCGTCAGCACGGAGATCAGCGCATGCACAGTGGCCCCGCACTGCCGCCCCCCCCGATGGCAGGCCAGCTCGATTGCTGGTCAGCCCTGCGACCCCGCATTGCTGCCCCTCCGACACTCCCGCCTTCCTCCAACACCCCCTCGATCACGGGCCCTCCTGACTTCACCGGGCCAGCCCTGATTCCCTCCCACCCCCGCCTGCCCTGATCCATCACCCCCACCAATCTTCCCCCAAAAGGGTCCGCCTCTTTGGCATGCATGGAGCTGATGACTACAAGCAACATGGAGCCGGAAATGTGCAGAGGCCATAGTGCCCAGCGAGGAGCCTGCGCTGATATCTCTCTAGAGCAGCACAGCAGGCTGGGAGAATTGCTTCCTATCTTGCGATGGCATAGTGGTATTATCGCGAGGCTATTAATCCAGAAACTCAGCTAATGTTCTGGGGACCCAGTTTCAAATCCCACCATGGCAGATGGTGGAATATGAATTCAATAAGAAGTATCTGGAATTAAGAATCTACTGATGACCATTAAACCATTGTTGATTGTCAGAAAAAACCCATCTAGTTTATTAATGTCCGTTAGGGAAAGAAATCTGCCGTCCTTACCCGGTCTAGCCTACATGTGACTCCAGAGCCACAGCAATGTGGTTGACTCTCAACTGCCCTCGGAACAAGGTCAACTGGGGATGGGCAATAAATGCTGGCCAGCCAGCGACGCCCATGTCCTATGAATAAATAAAAATATTGTATACCGGTATTTTAAATGATTAAGTCGCCCTCTTTTCTAAAAAAAAAATTAGGATCCTCTATATTTCTGAAACTTCAGCCAGTGTTAATCGTTTTCCCTTGCACTACCTGGTGATATCATTGTGGATATTACTGAATCATGGTACAACTCTCCCAATGGGGGCTTTATTTCTTCCTGGATAACCTACCTCCTAATCTCGGGGCATGCCTTTTGACCCTATCTGTTGTAAATAATTGCCAAGGGCCTGCCCTCAGGCATAGAATTCAAAAAGGAGTAGATAAAAGCAAATTATTGCGGATGCTGGAATTCGAGAAGGGGTAGAGCCTGCCTCCTATTGAATAGAAATATCTTCTGAGGCTTTATGTATAAATATATATGGACATACATTGATTATTCAAAAGGTTATGTAAAATTCATCATCAAAACATGTTAATTATCAAAGAATCGCACTACAAATGAAAAGTAAACATTGATTTGTCATCATTCTGTTCAGCTATGGTAAAACTGGCATATCACTGCTCATGGAATATCATACTCAAATGCATACCAGAGCCAATCCTTGCCGCACATCAATATGAATTTCCATTGCATTAGAAAAACGGGCTCTCCTTTTGTTAGCCATCCATTTATGTTGCTAATCAAGATGAATTTTGATCCCTTGTTTTCCAGCAGAGGACAACAGCTGATTTTCTTGAACCCCATTTCCCAAGACCATGCTCTGGGGCCAATGGTAGATACATCTGAGATCAACGCAGATTTATGATACTAATCGATTAAGATGTCAAGCAATGTTCTGACTTCACGAGATTTTAATCAAACTGATCATAGGCCCCTTCATATCACAACACATCTGAGTGCATCACTTGCAACAGCCATTAAATTGCGTGTTCATAAATTCTGGGAAAGCGTGCACATAAATTTCTGATATACATTGCTGGCAAACAATGTGTGCAGTCCTAAAATTACCCTTTTGCTATTATTTTGATGTTGTGCTCAATGTGTTGTGTTTAATTTTACAAAGTATCTTTGTACTCTTGACTAGTTTGCATTTAATCATTATTGCATGATGCCAACTTGTTTTTTTCTATTCCTTCACGAGGTGTAGGCATTGCTGGCTAGGCCAGCATTTGTCACTCATCCCTATTTGCCCTTGAGAAGGTTATAGTGAACTGCTTTCTTGAACCGCTACAGTCCACATGTTGTAGGAACACCAACTTGTGTTCGGGAGGGAGATCCAAGTTTTGACCCCGTGACAGTCAAGGAACAGCGATCTAATTCCATGTCAGGGTGGTGTATGACTTGGAGAGAAGCTTGAGGGTGATGAGGTTCCCATGCATCTGCTGCTCTTGTCCTTCCAGATAGTTGCCCTGTACTTCTAGATGGTTGAGGTTGCAGGTTTGGAATTTGCTATCGAAGGAGCCTTGATGTGTTGCTGCAGCGCGTCTTGTAGATGGTGCCCACTGCTGCAACTGTACATTGATGGTAGACGGAGTAAATGCTTTGGTGGTGGGTGAGGTGCCAATCAAATGCTTTGTCCTGGAAGGTGTCATTCTTCTTGGTGCTATTGGAGCTGCACTCATCCCGGCAAATGGAGAGTATTCCACCACACTCCTGACTTGTGCCTTGTAGATGGTTGATTTGACTTGATTTGATTTATTATTGTCACATGTATTAACATACAGTGAAAAGTATTGTTTCTTGCATGCTATGCAGACAAAGCATACCGTTCATAAAGAAGGAAAGCGAGAGAGTGCAGAATGTAGTGTTACAGTCATAACTAGGGTGTAGAGAAAGATCAACTTAATGCAAGGTAAGTCCATTCAAACAGATTGTATTGTGTGTCATCCAGGTGGACAGGGGGAGTCAGGAGGTGATTTAATCTCTACAAAGTTCCGAGTCTCTGACCCGCTCTTAGATCCTTAGAATCCCTACAGTGCAGAAAGAGGCCATTTAGCCCATCGAGCGGCACTGACAGCAATTCCACCCAGGCCCTATCCCCATAACCCCATGGACTTACCCTGCTAATCCCCCTGCTAATTCACCATGGCCAATCAACCTAACCCGCACATTTTTGGATTGTAGGAGGAAATTGGAGTACTCAGAGGAAATCCACGCAGACACGGGGAGAAACCCTGTCCCTGGAGCTGTGAGACAGCAGTGCTAACCACTTGCCACCATGCTGCCCATGCCGCTCTTGCAGCCACAATATTTATACGGCTGGCCCTGTTTAGTTTCTGGTCAATAATAGCCCCAGGATGTTGATAGTAGGGTATTCAATTATGTAAATCATAGAATCCCTACAGTGCAGAATCAGGCCATCCAGCCCATTGTGTCTGCACTGACTGTCCGATAGAGCATCTTACCCAGGCCCTATCCCCATGATCCCATGTATTTACCCCTTTAATCCCCTTAACCTATACATCTTGGGCCACTAAAGGGCAATTTAGCATGGCCAATCCACCTAGCCCGCACATCTTTGGATTGTGGGAGAAAACTGGAGCACCCAGAGGGAACCTTCACAGACATGGAGGGAACATGCAGACCCCGCACAGACAGCCAAGGCCAGAATTGAACCCGGGTCCCTGGCACTGTGAGGCAGCAGTGCTAACCACTGTGCCACCGTGTCACCATGAATATCAAATGGAGATGGTTAGATTCCCTCTTATTGGGGATTATCTTTGCCTGATACTTGTGTGGCATGAATGTTACTTGTCAATTAGTAGCCCAAGTCTGAATAGTGACCAGGTCTTACTGCATATGGAGCACCATATATGGCCATCGAGACTGGATGACACACAATGCAATTCAAGGCATTTATAAACTTAATTAGTTGAACTTATATTTTCATTATTTTCAGAGAAGTAATAAGAAAGACATAGATTGTCAAGTATTATAATGGCAGAAATCTCTGAAATAGACTTAATCTCTTTTAAATTAAGTTTGTGAAGCAAAACCTTCGTTTAACAATTCTATGCTGACCATCCCGAACAAGTCCATGCCTTTTTATGCCTTAATCCTATCTCTGAAGATTGATTCTACTAATTTGCCCACTACTGATGTAAGACTAACTGGCCTATAATGGTTTGGTATTTCCTTTAATCCATTTTTAGACAATGGAACTATGTTTGCATTTCTCCAGTCCCCTGGTATCTCCCCTGTATCTAGTGAGGAGTGGAAAATCGTCCTCAGATTATCTGTTTTCTCCTCCCTGACCTCCTTCAGCAGCCTTGGAAACAGTCCATCTGGACCTTGCGCCTTATCAACTTTCAAGAATTCCAACCCTTCAAGCACTCCCTCTCTCTTTATGATTATCCCATTCAACATCTCTCAGTGTTCCTCCTGGACGACTAAACGTGCATCGTCCCTTTCCTTTGTAAGCACTGAGACAAATATTCATTTAGAACCCTTCCCACAGCCTCTGCATCAACACACAAGTTCCCTTCTTCATCTCTGATAGGTCCCAGTTTTTCCTTAATTAACCTTTTTCCATTAGCATATTGGTAAAACACCTCTGGGTTTTCTTTAACTTTACTTGCTAATCTTTTCTCGGGTCCTCTTTCTGATCTCCTTATTTCCTTTTTTACTTTGCCCCTGCACTTCCTATATCCATCCAGGCTGTCTGCAGCACTTAACTCTTTGTGCCTTTTGTACACTTTCGTTTTCTGTTTGATCTTCCCCCTGTATTCTTCTGGACAACCGACGGGGGGAGGGGTCTAGATTTGGCAGTACCACTCTTATTTTTGGAGGGGACATGTCTACTTTGTACAATTAGGATCTCGCTCTTTAGTGCTTCCACTGATTTTCCGCTGATTTATCTCCCAGCAGTGCCGCCCAGTTCACCTCAGCCCAATCCCATCTCATTCCTGCAAAATGTGCCTTTTACTCCAGCTTAATCTCTATTCTTTTCTGTGGTAATGCTAAATCTAACTGGATTGTGATCACTTTCCACGATATGGTTGCCAGCTACCATTTCACCCACTTGCCCACCTTCGTCAAGTATGTGTATATTTTGAACATTAAAAAATTAGCTTGAGGTGATTATGGTATTTCCATTTCACAGAAGTCACATCAACATTTAAGTTGTAATTATTGGCTGCTTGATGTGGCTTATATTTTTTTTACTATAACTTCACCTTACACTATGGGGATTAAATTGTGCTTCTGTGTCCTATGGTGCCAAGGGAAATCTGCAGCATTCTATCTACTCAGCCATGTAAAATAGAGTTTAGAATGTGATTACAGTCAGATTTGAATTTCTTTTGTTTTGCCTTTCAAGTCAATGTTTGTAAAAATTTGCCAATGGGTGAATCAATTTGTGGGCAGTACGGTGACACAGTGCTTCACAGTGCCAGGGCGCTCCTTTAAAATTGAGATGAGGAGAAACTTCTTCAGCTAGAGGGTGGTGAATCTTTGGAACTCATTGCCATAGAGGGCTATGGAGGCCGGGTCATTGAGTGTCTTTAAGACAGAGATAGATCGTTTCTTGATCAATAAGGGAATCAAGGGTTACAGGGAGATGGCAGGAGAATGGGGATGAGAATCATATCAGCCATGATTGCATGGCGGAGCAAACTTGATGGGCCGAATGACCTAATGCTGATCCTATATTTTATGGTCTTAACCCGGGTTCAATTCCAACTGTCTGTCTGTGTGGAGTTTGCATGTTCTCCCTGTGTCTGCATGGGTTTCCTCGCACACTCCAAAAATGTGCAGGTTAGCTGGGTTGGCCATGCTAAATTGCCCCTTAATGTCGGGGGATTTGCAAGGTAAATACATGGGGTTACAAGGATAGGGTGGGATTGTTGTCGGTGCTTACTCGATGGGCCAAATGGCCTCCTTCTGCATTGTAGGGATTCTATTTCTATTTATTAATGTGTACAATAACAATGAGATACAAGACATGTTTGAGCATTAAATCTTGGCCAGGACATCCAGCACCTCTGATAGTGTAGCACTGCCTCAGTACTCCACTGAGGACAATGTGCAAGAGGAGTAAGACTTGAACCAATGACCTTCTGACTTGGAGGCACAAGGGCTACCCACCGAGTCATAGCTCTGACAAAGGGTCATCCAGACTAGAAATCTTGGCTCTATTCTCTCTCCACAGATGCCTATTCACAGGGAACCTATTGAAAGACAATATTGCTGTTGGATCTTTAACATCTGGAATAGAAGGACAGTTTAATCTCCTACTTAAAAGCTGAAGTAATTCTAAGACAACCTTTAAAAGACTGTATGTTTGATAAGAAGATAAAAGCCATGGGATGATTGTTCCATTTCATTGTGACTCCGACCTCCATCTTGAAAATAGGAAAGAGTTGCAAATACTTAAAGTATACCAAATGCATGGGACAGATTTGGTTTCTGCTACAAACATTAACTAGACTAGCACAAAACTTGGAATTCAGCTATGATTGATTCAGAAACAGAAAATGCTAGAAAATCTCAGCAGGTCCGACAGCATCTGTGGAGAGAGAATGCAGTCAGTTTTGAGTCTTGATGGTGGGTGGCCCTTGCACCTCCGAGCGGGAAGGTCATTGATTCAAGTCCTATTCCTCTTGTACACTGTTCTCAGTGGAGTACTGAGGCAGTGCTATACTATCAGAGGTGCTGCTTTCTGGATGTGATAGTTAGCACTGCTGCCTCGCCAGTGGGTTCAATTCCCGGCTTGGGTCACTGTCCGTACGGAGTCTGCACATTCTCTCCATGTCTACCTGGGTTTCCTCCAGGTGCGCCGGTTTCCTCCCACAGTTCAAAAGATGTGCTGGTTAGGTGCATTGGCCATGCTAAATTCTCCCTCAGTGTACCCAAACAGGCACCAGAGTGTGGCGATTAGGTGATTTTCACAGTAACTTCATTGCAGTGTTAATGTAAACCTACTTGTGGCACTAATAAATAAACTTTTAAACATCCTTCCTTTCAGTTGGGCGTAAAAGATCCCATACACTATAGCAAAGAGAAAAGATGTTTTCCCTGGTGTCACGGCTAATATATATATCCCACAAGCAACACCACTAAACGAGCTTACCTGATCATGATCACATTGTTATTTCCAGTAAATTACTGTGTGCAAATAATCTTACTTTCTACATTGTATCACATCAGAAATTGCGGTAAAGCGCTAAGTGATGTTAATAGTTCATGAACGACACCACACAAATGCTCTGTCCCCTAAAGTACACAGAACAAAACAGAGTTTCATATTTGATGGCAAACACATTTCAGAATTTAAAAAAAAATACTGGCTGAAAGGTGTATTTATGTAACTTGCTTTAGATTATTTAGGAGCTGGAAAGTAACATATTTTTTGAAAGATTGCAGTAATTCCCTCCAATTATCACCAACACATCACTATCAACAGGAAATTCAATCTGGCTTGTCCCTGTAACCATTCATTAAATCAAGAGCGACTTTTAGTTTCATCTGTCCAGGGAGTTTAAAACAATGTCCAACAAACGCTCAAGAACTTGGACAACCCTCCATGATACAACCACGGAATTGGGGTGTGTTATTTGTTCCATTCCCCCAGGCTTACAGATAGTTAGAATTCAAACAGTTTCACTCAAACTTGATGCATCTCAAGATGAGAGAAGACATGCACACTCTGAAAGTCAAGTTCAAAAACTGGCGATATTTGAAATACCCCAGCAGATCCGCGGCTGTTGAAGGAAGCCGGGTTGATCTGACCCTCAATCAGATCTCACCAGCTAATCTATCCCACTTTTAACACATCTTCAAAACTTACCAGTCTTGCTTGTAAGGATTTCCCATCCCTCCGTCAGATCTCTCTGTGAGGCAGTATTGCCTATCGGAACAAAGCTGTCCGCCGGCTGTTCAATTATTGCAGTTGGCGACATTTAGCGAAGGGCTATATTCCGAGCTGAAGATGGAGTGTGGCAATGGATAGCCGATTGGTTGATGTTGAGGGTGAGGGGAAGGGAAAACAAACATTAGGAAATCAAGATGGAGAAATCTCAGCAATAAGAACAAAAGATTGGAAATCTGGAAGGGAGGACAGAAAGTTGGCTGGCAAAAGGATTTGAAACCTGCAATAGGAGACTACACTGTGAAAGGATCCAACACAGAGTATTTGTCAAGGGACATTCCCATATGGCCTGCAGAGCACTATCAGAAATGTAGTATCAATACAACATAAACAGCTTGCAGATGGAAACAGCCCCATTTACCAAGCAGTACTTGTGTAAATATGTCTGAAGAACAATTTTTAAAAATTAAATAAATTGATTCAGGCTGTTAAATGTGCTTACACATACATTACTATATGACTGTAGCTACTGCAACACACTTCCTTTGTTTTCAAATGTGGAAAAAGAGCCAACCTTCTGTTTCTGACCAACAAGAATGCAAAGCAAATTAAAGCTAAGCATGCAAACAATATGCCAGTGGATTTGGAATGAATCTATACTCCCAGGTCTCAACCAGCAAAATCCCATTTCCCACAATGTAGACATCCAACAGGGCCACGGCGTTAATTAATTATCTTTTGTACAAAGTAATTATTGAATAAACGGAGTCCGATACACTAACCATTCCCAGTGAAGTACAGATCAATGACTCACTCATTCGATAGGAATCTTGTGGGAAAGACATCAACTGGACACATGCTTGCATTGTTCTTTGAATGTCAGTGCATGTTGTGCTAAATGTTGAACAGGTCCTAATCAACTGAAAATGTTGACACAGTGGAGAATCTGCTTTAGCTCAGCTAGTTGCCAGGTAGAGAGATGGTGTTGGTGGCAAGGGAACAGAGTTTTGATCAGGGCAGAAGACAATGACTTTATTCTTCCCAATATTAAAGGACTAAGAACCAAATGTTCTTTCGCATTCAGTTCACCATGCATCCATAGCGACACCAAATAAAATGTTGGAGTGATACGCCAAAAGGCAAGGTCCTCGTTTATTTCTCATTGTGGCAGACAGTGTCTACTAGAAACCAATAGAAATTACATAGACATTAACAGATATATTTATTTGCTCATGTGGCATGAACATCCCTGGAAAAGCTAGAATTTATTGCCCATTACTAAATTTCCTTCAGAAAGTGGTGGTGAGCATTCTTGACAATTTAATCCTGCACATCAGCACAATTCTGAATGTTGTCCAAGTCTTGCTACATGTGGGCAGCACAGTGGCACTGGTTAGCATGCTGCCTCACAGTGCCAGGGACCTGGGATTCCCCACTTGGATCACTGTCTGTGGGGAGTCTGCATGTTTTCCCCGTGTCTGCGTGGATTTCCTCCGGTTGCTCCGGTTTCCTCCCACAGTCTGAAAGACATGTTGGTTAGGTGCATTGCCACGCTAAATTCTCCCTTAGTGTACCCGAACAGGAGCCAGAGTGTGGCGACTAGGGGATTTTCACAGTAATTTCATTGCAGTGTTAATGTCAGCCTACTTGCGACATTAATAAATAAACTTAAAACCTAAACGTGGGCATGGACTGCTTCATTAGCTGAGGAGACTTGAATCGAACTGAACCCTGTTCAATAAAGTAGTAATTATCCCAGTTTTGATCTTATTTTGGGGTGGTAAGGAGAGAAGGTCACCAATGAAGCAGCTGAAGATGGCTGGACGTAGGAAACTACCCCCAGGAGCTCTTTCATTGGTGAACGACCCCAGCCAATAGTGTGTCTCTCGATTCCCATTGACTGTAGTTTTACTCGGATTCATTGACATTCACTCAATCAAAGGCTGCCCTGATGGGAAGAGCAATCACTCTCATCCTGTATCTGGAATTCAGCTCCGTTGTTCATGTTTGATCTGACTCTGCAACGAAGTCTGTAACCAAATGATCCTGGTAGAAACCAAACAGAGTCTCAGTGAGCAGGTCATTGGTAAGCAAGTGTCGCTCAATAGCACAGTTGATGCCCCTATCGAGCGCTTTGCTGATGATGAGGCTGTAATTGGCTGAATTGGATTGGAATTGTCCTACGTTTTGTGGACTGGGCATACCTGGGCATTTTTCCACTTTGTCAGGTGGATGCCAGTGTTGTAGCTGTACTGGAACAGCCTGGTTAGAGTTGTTCTGGATGACAAGTCTCCAGTACTATGGTTCTTTTGATTTATGGGTGGCGCGGTGGCACATGGGTGCACAGTGGTTAGCACTGCTGCCTCACAGCTCCATTGACCTGGGTTTGATTCCCAGCTTGGGTCACTGTCTATGTGGAGTTTGCATGTTCTTCCCGTGTCTGCGTGGGTTTCCTCCGGGTGCTCTGTTTTCCTCCCACAGTCTGAAGATGTGCGAGTTAGGTGCATTGGCCATATTAAATTGCCCCTTAGTGTCCCGTGATGCGTAGGTTAGAAGGATTAGCTGGGTAAATATGTGGTGTTACGGGGATAAGGCCTAGGTGGGATTGTTGTCAGTGCAGACTCGATGGGCAAGTGGCCTCCTTCTGCACTGTAGGGTTTCTATGATTTCTATGATCCTTACCACTTGCCCAGGCCCAGTCCGACAGCTCCTATCTTCAGGACTTGGTGGTCTCCAGCAGAAAGGTTTCTGACTTGCCCAGTTTCCAGATGACATTGAATGCATTCAAGTTTCTAGTTCAATCCAGTGAAGGAGGAGAATATGTCCAAATATTGTCAGTCTGCTTACAGGAGTGAGTGAGATCACTTTCAATAATAAATGGTTAGATCCTAAAGAACACCTCAAAATATATTATGGAAATGGTTCTTATTTGGGAGGCTCAAGTTATTTGAAAAAAGTTGACACAATATTGGTTGAATTTAGTTTGTTATTTATTACTTGATACACAAAGGATGTGGCCTGCAATGACAGTGTGGTGCATGATCTAATAAATGCAAGAGTGATTTGATTTATTATTGTCGCATGTATTGGGGTACAGTGAAAAATATTGTTTCTTGCACTATAAAGTTAAAGTTTCTTTATTAGTCACAAATAAGGCTTACATTAACACTGCAATGAAGCTACTGTGAAATTCCCCTGTACAGACAAAGCATACCATTCATAGGGTACATAGGGGAGAAGGAAAAGAAAGGATGCCCTACCAGGAGGCATGGTGGCACAGTGAATGTAAATGAATCCACAATGATAGATATAGAGAAGGGACCTGGCAGTGATATTAAACTTGTCATTACAATGGCTTAGAAAATATTGCAAAGCAATTGGTCTTTTTTTTTTACAAAAAGAGCTTGGAATGGTGAGGTGTCAAAGGGAATTCTACAAGGCAGCAGGGAAACCATCCACAGCACAATAGAAATCCAGAAGTGCAGTAGTCAAGTATCCAAATTTCTAACTTGCACATTCAGAGCGGCACGGTGACACAGTGGTTAGCACTGCTGCCTCACAGCGCCAGGGACCCGGGTTCGATTCGCGGCTTGGGCCACTGTCTGTGCGGAGTCTGCACGTTCTCCACGTCTCCGTTGGTTTCGTCCGGGTGCTCCAGTTTCCTCCCACAGTCCGATACATGTGCTGGTTAGGTTCATTGGCCATGCTAAATTCTCCCTCAGTGTCCCCGAACAAGTGTCAGAGTGAGGCAACTAGGGGATTTTCATAGTAACTTCATTGCAGTGTTAATGGAAGCCTACTTGTGACACTAATAAATGAACAGTGAAGTGCAGCGAATCGGCAATAATGTATGACTTTTTCGCCATTTCTTTTTTTTATTAACCTTGATGCACTCACTCTGAAACAATTCAGTTGCTTCCAATGCAGTGGCGAAAATGCATTGATGTCTAAACATTTATTGTAACTTGATTTGTTTCAGTTTTACTTTTATGGGACCATAAAATTACATTAGCCGATCACCTGTGTCAGATTGCAAATCACTGACTGAGTTCTTATTCTGCAAACTGGTCGCAGAGTGGATTAATAATCTAATGGAGTAGTGTGACGTGTGCTTCTACCTGACTACTCGCGTATCATGAACTTGATTGCCTTGATGAGGTCTCAAGTGGAGCCCAGGTGCTTGCTTATGTGGAGCAAGTCACATCAGCTCTGTTCACTCTTGCCCACTGAGTTGTAGACAAACATTGGTAGGTGACAAGACGCACACTGTTTGCTTGTTCGCTGTGGAAGTGAGTTATGGCAAAGACTCGAATCGGCCTGGGAGAGTAGGAAAAACCAATAAAAAAGCAGATGTTATGTTTTTAAAATTTATTTGTTTTGATGCAAATGAGGCCCAACAGGTTAAAAATGGTCAGGTCTCATTCTGCCACAGTTAGGCAGCTGAATAACTTATCTGTTTGCCACTCAAAATCAAATGGTAGTTAAAATCCAGCCCAAGAAATTGTCATCAGAATATATGGAACAATGTTTAAAGTTTAATTTTATTTATCAGTGTCACAAGTTGGCTTACATTCACACTACAATGAAGTTACTGTGAAAATCCCCTAGTCGCCACACTCCAGCGCCTGTTCGGGTACACTGAGGGAGAATTTAGCATGGCCAATGCACCTAACCAGCACGTCTTTCGGACTGTGGGAGGAAACCGGAGCACCCGGAGGAAACCCACGCAGACACAGGGAGAACGTGCAGACTCCGCACAGACAGTGACCAAAGCCGGGAACGAACCTAGGTCCCTGGCGCTGTGAGGCAACAGTGCTAACCACTGTGCCACCGTGCCATCCCAATGTTTACCCTGATTTTCATTATGTCTGGGCCGACACCAACATAATTATTTTAAAAAGTCTCCTGTTGAAATTAAGTTCAATACTTACCCAAACCTATTATGTTCATTGATCAAATTCAGATGAGGCTTGATCATCAAAATCATTTGTGGTCTTGCTTCT
This sequence comes from Mustelus asterias, assembly GCF_964213995.1. Taxonomy (NCBI): domain Eukaryota; kingdom Metazoa; phylum Chordata; class Chondrichthyes; order Carcharhiniformes; family Triakidae; genus Mustelus; species Mustelus asterias. The sequence goes on along the minus strand of NC_135813.1, from coordinate 33,328,036 downwards.
GCTCTCTCCTCCAACATCCAGAATGTGCTTGAAATATTTTTCTTTTATTAACAATTTAGGTATTACTCAATGCAGTGGCATCTAACACGTGATTAGGTTTTCCTTTCTATTCTCATTTACTATTCTGTTTCTCCGTTAAGACGAGATGGACGAGACGGGGCGGCACGGTAGCACAGTGGTTAGCACTGCTGCTTCACAGCCCCAGGGACCTGGGTTCGATTCCCGGCTTGGGTCACTGTCTGTGTGGAGTTTGCACATTCTGCTCGTGTCTGCGTGGGTTTCCTCCAGGTGCTCCGGTTTCCTCCCACAGTCCAAAGATGTGTGGGTTAGGTTGATTGGCCATGCTAAAATTGCCCCTTAGTGTCCTGAGATGTGTAGGTTAGAGGGATTAGTGGGTAAATATGTCGGGATATGGGGGTAGGGCCTGGGTGGGATTGTGGCCGGTGCAGACTCGATGGGCTGAATGGCCTCTTTCTGTGCTGTAGAGTTTCTATGAATTTCTATGAATTAATGACTGATGATAAAAAAGATGTTGGACATGGCTTGAGTGTGAAATAGATTATAGTGAAGGAGAGTTGCACATCGCCAGCCTCATCCTATCATCCTCACTCATCTTGGTCCAGTGGCAAAATGAGTCGAGACATGTGGAGATAGATCTGGAGGCAGTGGATGTCCAGAATGTCTTCCGTGCCTTGTTAAGATCTGCATGTTCCACAACACGGTGCTGACCCACCTTCAAGACCGTTGGACCTTAAGTTGGCCTCATTCGCTTAGTCCACTGGACACAGCCTACAGTTGCCAAGATAGACAAATTGCTAAGTTGCTGACGGTTGGGTACCCGATGGCTAAGCTAACCTGGTGTGCCCCATATGTCGAAATGTTTTACCAGGGTGTGGCTGCTGTCATATGCTATGGAGTCACAAGTGAGAGTTGGGTAAAGGTGAAGACCAATACAGAATGAATCATTCTAAAGAGTGCAATGACCCCACCTGTACGAAGTGCTACCACTCTCCCTTAAACCTCTTACACCCTTTACTTGACTGGACAAAAACACCAGCATCCCTCCCTGTCCTCAGCTTAACCTGGGATGATATACATTCCACCCACCCAATACCGTCATCTATATATAGCATTTAGAATATGAAAATCCTGTGGAATTTGTTCAAATGCGCATCTGATTGGCAGCTTTTTTGAAGTTAATAAGCAATCATTTAATTTTTTGAAAAAAAATTAAATAATTGACTACATAAAAGCCAATCAGATGCATATTTGAACAAATTCTATAAGGTGCTCATATTATGGCCTGACACCTCCCTTGCACACGATGAAACAATTTGAATCTGTAACATTAACATTAAAATAAATGACAGGCAATATTTCTGAGTGCAGTTGGCAATTAACTCCAATTAAATTGAAGCAGATTTTGCCTTGCTAAGTATTAGAGAGTAGTGTTTCATTTTCTTCATTGTGGGCAGTGAATGGGGACCCTTATTACATCTGTTATTTACCAAATTACAAATGAATAATTTGAAAATAATTAATCATGCTTGCTACCTCCTTGTTTGCATGAGTAGAGATGGGGTTTGTTTGGGCATTGTTAATAAATGAAGCTGCACTGAAGCAGCATGGAGACATAGTGCTCAGCATGCTGCCTCACAGCACCAGGGACCCAGGTTCAATTCCGGCCTCGGGTGACTGTGTGGAGTTTGCACACTCTCCCCGTGTCTGTGTGGGTTTCCTCCGGGTGCTCCAGTTTCCTTCCACAGTCCAAAGATGTGCGAGCTAGGTGGATTGGCCATGCTAAATTGACCCTTAGAGATCCAAGATGTATAGGTTAGGGGGATGAGAGGGGAAAAGATGTAGGGTTATGGGGATAGGGCCTGGGTAGGATAGTCTGTCGCAAAGTTGGTGCAGATTCAATGGGCCGAATAGCCTCCTTCTGCATTGTAGGGATTCGATGATTCTATGAAACATCAAGTTTATATTTGTGTATGGTAAGCATAAAAAAGGGGAAATTTGATTGTTGAATCATTCTACCTGTTTTGAAATATATTACACATTCTCCATTACCGATTCCCATTTAGTGCACGATGGTCACCTAAGAGTGTGCCAAATCAAGATTGTACTTACAGCTTGCTGAGGCAAAGAAGAGGGAGGGAACTTGTATGTATGTAGCACCTTTCATGAATTCATGATGTTCCAAAGCACTTTTGCAGTCACTGAAGTGCCCTCAAAAGTGCAGTTACTGTTGCAATGTTGGAAATGCAACAGCCAATTTACAAAGAGCAAGGTCCCACAAACAGACATGTGACAATCACCAATGTTCATCAGGGGGATTAATATTGGCAAGCTCACCGGGAGCATTGCCATACTCGCCCTTTAAACAGTGCCTGGTAACTTTTACATGCACCTGAACTTGCATTTAAACCATTAAATAATCAAAATTCACGATGAATGAGTTGTTGAAAGTACCAAGGAAAAAGAATTGTGTGAGGCTTGAAAATACTGCCAACCCCCTCAAAAAAATTCATTATGATGGGAGCCAATAATAACAATAATTTGTGATAATACAGCCAATGTTGTCACGAAAAAATCAATCTTTACAGCAGAACAATTAAGCCGCCTGCCACTTCCTGTCAGTAGATTTTGTGGTGCGAGATACATTCCAGCTATTAATTGGAATGTGCAACACCATGTACATTTCTGGATGGCAATGTATTTGGCGTGGAAAATAAATTCCAACTTGGTATCTGATAAGCTGCCAGGACTTCCCCTCCAACAGTGTCTTCAGTAGACCCCAGAGTGTCAGCAACTTCATGCTGAAACTATGGAACATCTGTTAATAACTTACTAACAGCCATTTCTTTTCCCCTCCTGCCATTAGCATTTTGTCTTGGTGAAATATATTCAGCCTTAAATCAAACTTTATGTTCTACAGGAAAGCAAAGAAACTTACTAACAACCGTTTCATTTTCCCTACTGCCATTAGGCTTTCAGCTTGGCGGAAGACTTTCAACTTTAAATCAAACTTTATGTTTTAAAGGAAAGTGAAGGAACTAATATACAGAAATATAATTCTGATAAATCATTTTGATTAGTGTAGCCAGATGTTGTCAAATGTTGACATTAGTACCTTCCGTTACTGATAGTGTAGTGTGCATGTTTCTGAGATTATTTGTACAAATTATTTCGATCAGTAGAACATTGCATTAGAAACAAAGGAACATATGAATTGGGAGTGGAAGTAGCCTGCTCCACCATTCAAGCAGATCATGGCTGATCTCTCCCTGGTCTCAAATCCACCTCCCCACCTGTTCCCCATATCCTCTTATCCCTTTTTTTCAGTTGGAAATGTATCTATCTCCTTCTTGAAACCACATTGAAGTATTCTGGTGGAGGTCAATATAGTGCATCATTCCTGCAGTGATGTATTAGGGGCGGCACGGTGGCACATTTGTTAACACTGTTGCCTCATAGTGCCAGGGACCCAGGTTCAATTCCGGCCTCGGGTGACTGTGCAGAGTTTGCATGTTCTCCCTGTGTCTGTGTGGGTTTCCTCCAGGCGCTCCGGTTTCCTCCCACAGTCTAAAGATGTGTGAGTTAGGTTGATTACCCGTGCTAAAATTGCCCCTTAGTGTCAATGAGATTAGCAGGGTAAATATGTGGGGTTACGTGGATAGGGCCTGGGAGGGATTGTTGTCGGTGCAGGCTCGTTGGGCAGAATGGCCTCCTTCTGCACTATAGAAATTCTATGGAAATGAATGGTGGAGCAGGTTTGCAGGGCTGAATGGCCTCCTTCTACACTGTCGGGATTCTATAATACTATTATTCTCCAAAGATGTGTAGGTTTGGTGGATTGACCATGCTAAGTTGCCCCTTAGTGTCAGGGGACTAGCTAGGGTAAATGCATGGGATTATGGGGATAGGGCCTGGGTGGGATTGTGGTCGGTGCAGACCCGATGGGCCAAATGGCCTCCTTCTGCACTGTAGGAATTCTATGGTTAGTCTGTCACTGTAGGAATTGTTCCAGAGGAGCAGCTAGAGTGATGGTTCAAGTGAGGCGAGCTAGTAGGTAAGAGGTATTTTTAACTCACTCTTTTTTTCAGAATTTTTTTTTCTCTTAAGGCAGCCGGGAGTGTAAAACCGGAAGTAGGCCCCAGTGAATTTTTTGAGACGGAGCAAGGGAGGCAGCGAGTGGAACGCGAGACTGCGCAGGTGCCTGACGTCATCCAGTAGCGTGCGCGCAAGGTTTAAAAAGCAGGCCACTCTATCCAGCGGGCAGCATTGTGAGAGGGCGGCGGAGTGAGAGGGAGCAGAGTGGGATGGCTTTGGCTCAAACAGGCTTTGGCATGAACAGGCAGAGGCGAGGGTAGGTTCCGGTAAGTTGTTTTTGTTTCTTCAGAGTAGAAAGAATGCCAGGCAGGATGTTGGAATGCTTCTCTTGCAGGATGTGGGAAGTCAGGGAGACCTCCGGTGCCCCTGACAACGACACCTGCAGGAGGCACATCCAGCTGCAGCTCCTAACAAACTGCGTTAGGGAACTAGAGCAGGAGCTGGATGACCTCCAGATCATTCGGGAGAATGAGGAGTTTATAGATAGTAGCTTCAGGGAGGCAGTTACGCCAAAGGCACAGAGCACAGGTCATAGAATCATAGAAACCCTACAGTGCAGAAGGAGGCCATTCGGCCCATCGAGTCTGCACCGACCACAATCCCACCCAGGCCCTACCCCCATATCCCTACATATTTACCCGCTAATCTCTCTAACCTACGCATCTCAGGACTCTAAGGGGCAATTTTTAACATGGCCAATCAACCTAACCCGCACATCTTTGGACTGTGGGAGGAAACTGGAGCACCCGGAGGAAACCCACGCAGACACGAGGAGAATATGCAAACTCCACACAGACAGTGACCCAAGCCGGGAATCGAACCCAGGTCCCTGGAGCTGTGAAGCAGCAGTGCTAACCACTGTGCTACCGTGCCGCCGAGGTAATTGGGTTACCGTCAAGCGAGGGAAAGGGAAAGGGCAGGCAGAGCAGGGTTCCCCTGTGGCCATTCCCCTCCACAACAGGTATACCAATTTGGATACTGTTGTGGGGGATGCCTTACCTGGGGCAAGCTGCGGCAGCCGGATCTCTGGCACTGAGTCTGGTTCTGCAGTGCAGAATGGAGGGTGGAAGAAGAGGAGAGTGGTAATGATAGGGAACTCGATAGTCAGAGGTACAGACAGGAGGTTCTGTGGTCGTGACAGAGACTCCCGGATGGTTTGTTGCCTCTCGGGTGCCAGGGTCAGGGATGTCTCTGATCGCGTGCACAGCATTCTGAAGTGGGAGGGTGATCAGCCAGATGTCATGGTACACATCGGTACCAATGACTTGGAAGGAAGAGTGAGGAGGTCCTGAAGATTGAGTATAGAGAGCTTGGTAGGAAGTTAAAAAGCAGGACCCCGAGGGTAGTAATCTCAGGATTGCTACCTGTGCCACGTGCCAGTGAGGGTAAGAGTAGGATGCTTGGGCGGATGAACACGTGGCTGAGGAACTGGTGTGGGGGGCAGGGTTTCAGGTTTCTAGATCATTGGGACCTCTTCTGGGGCAGGTGGAACCTGTACAAGAGAGACACCTGAACTACAACGGGACCAATATACTTGCAGGGAGGTTTGCTAGTGTTATTGGGGAGGGTTTAAACTAGATTTGCAGGGGGATAGGAACCAGAGTGCCAGAGCAGGTAGTGGAGCGGGGGTGAAAATAAATGATGTTAATAGTTCATGCAAAATCATAAATAGAAGGGTTGTGTGTGGTGGTAATAATCTTCTGAGGTGTGTCTATTTCAATGCCAGGAGTATTGTGAGGAAGGCAGACGAGCTGAGGGCATGGATTGACACATGGAATTATGACATTATAGCCATTAGTGAAGCTTGGCTACAAGAGGGGCAGGACTGGCAGCTCAATGTTCCAGGGTTCCGATGTTTCAGACGTGATAGAGGCAGAGGGATGAAGGGTGGGGGGGGTGGCATTGCTAGTCAGGGAAAATGTTACAGCAGTGCTCAGGCAGGACAGGTTAGAGGGCTTGTCTACCAAAGCCATATGGGTGGAGCTGAGAAACAGGAAAGGCATGACCACATTAATGGGGGTGTATTATAGACCACCCAACAGTCAGCGAGAATTGGAGGAGCAAATCTGCAGAGAGATAGCAGACAACTGCAGGAAACATAAAGTTGTGATAGTAGGGGATTTTAATTTTCCACATATAGATTGGGACTCCCATACTGTTAAAGGTCTAGATGGGTTAGAGTTTGTAAAATGTGTTCAGGAAAATTTTCTAAATCAATACATAGAGGTAACCAACTAGAGAGGATGCGATATCATATATCCTATTAGGAAACGAGTTAGGACAAGTGACGGAAGTGTGTGTAGGGGAACACTTTGGTTCCAGTGATCATAACGCCATTAGTTTCAACTTGATCATGGATAAAGATAGATCTGGTCCTCGGGTTGAGGTTCTAAACTGGAAAAAAGCCAACTTTGAAGAAATGAGAAAGGATCTAAAAAGCGTGGATTGGGACAGGCTGTTCTCTGGCAAGGATGTGATTGGTAAGTGGGAGGCCTTCAAAGGAGAAATTTTGAGAGCGCAAGGATGACACGCAAATTCGTGAAGCGTTCCATATTTTTGGCGACACGGTAGCACTGTGGTTAGCACTGCTGCTTCACAGCTCCAGGGACCTGGGTTCGATTCCCGGCTCGGGTCACTGTCTGTGTGGAGTTTGCACATTCTCCTCATGTCTGCGTGGGTTTCCTCCGGGTGCTCCGGTTTCCTCCCACAGTCCAAAGATGTGCGGGTTAGGTTGATTGGCTATACTAAAAATGCCCCTCAGTGTCCTGAGATGCGTAGGTTAGAGGGATTAGTGGGTAAATATGTAGGGATATGGGGGTAGGGCCTGGGCGGCATTGTGGTCGGTGCAGACTCGATGGGCCGAATGGCCTCTTTCTGTGCTGTAGGGTTTCTAAGAATTCTAAGAATTCTAAGAGTTTGTATATTCCTGTCAGGATTAAAGGCAAAGTGAATAAGAATAAGGAACCTTGGTTCTCGAGGGATATTGGAACTCTGATAAAGAAGAAGAGAGAGATGTATGACATGTATAGGCAACAGGGAGCAAATAAGATGCTTGAGGAGTATAAAAAGTGCAAGAAACTACTTAAGAAAGAAATCAGGAGGGCTAAAAGAAGACATGAGGTTTATTTGGCAGACAAGGTGAAGGATAATCCTAAGAGCTTCTACAGGTATATATATTAAGAGCAAAAGGATAGTAAGGGATAAAATTGGTCCTCTTGAAGATCAGAGTGGTCGGCTAAGTGTGGAACCAAAAGAAATAGGGGAGATATTAAATGGGTTTTTTGCATCCGTACTTACTAAGGAAACTGGCATGGAGTCTATGGAAATAAAGCAAACAAGTAGGGAGGTCATGGAACCTATACAGATTAAAGGGGAGGAGGTGCTTGCTGTCTTGAGGCAAATCAGAGTCGATAAATCCCCAGGACCACACAGGGTATTCCCTCGGACCTTGAAGGAGACTAGTGTTGAAATTGCAGGGGCCCTGGCAGATATATTTGAAATGTCGGTATCCACGGGTGAAGTGCCGGATGATTGGAGGATAGCTCATGTTGTTCCGTTGTTTAAAAAAGGCTCAAAAGTAATGCGGGAAATTATAGGCCGGTAGGTTTGACGTCAGTAGTAGGTAAATTATTGGAAGGAGTACTAAGAGATAGGATCTACAAATATTTGGATAGACAGGGACTTATTAGGGAGAGTCAACATGGCTTTGTGCGTGGTAGGTCATGTTTAACCAATCTATTAGAGTTTTTCGAGGAGGTTACCAGGAAAGTGGATGAAGGGAAGGTAGTGGATGTTGTCTACATGGACTTCAGTAAGGCCTTTGACAAGGTCCCACATGGGAGGTTAGTTAGGAAGGTTCAGTCGCTAGGTATACATGGAGAGGTAGTAAATTGGATTAGACATTGGCTCAATGGAAGAACAGTAAGAAGTCTCACAACACCAGGTTAAAGTCCAACAGGTTTATTTGGTAGCAAATACCATAAGCTTTCGGAGCACTGCTCCTTCCTCAGATGGAGTGGATATCTGCTCTCAAACAGTGCACAGACACAGAAATCTGTGCACTGTTTGAGAGCAGATATCCACTCCATCTGACTAAGGAGCAGTGCTCCGAAAGCTTATGGTATTTGCTACCAAATAAACCTGTTGGACTTTAACCTGGTGTTGTGAGACTTCTTACTGTGCTTGCCCCAGTCCAGCGCCGGCATCTCCACGTCAATGGAAGAAGCCAGAGAGTGGTAGTGGAGGATTGCTTCTCTGAGTGGAGGCCTGTGACTAGTGGTATGCCACAGGGATCAGTGCTGGGTCCATTGTTGTTTGTCATCTATATCAAATGGTCTGGATGATAATGTGGTAAATTGGATCAGCAAATTTGCTGATGATACAAAGATTGGAGGAGTTGTGGACAGTGAGGAAGGTTTTCAAAGCTTGCAGAGGGATTTGGACCAGCTGGAAAAATAGGCTGAAAAATGGCAGATGGAGTTTAATGCAGACAAGTGTGAGGTATTGCACTTTGGAAGGATAAACCAAGGTAGAACATACAAGGTAAATGGTAGGACACTGAAGAGTGCAGTAGAACAGAGGGATCTGAGAATACAGATGCATAATTCCCTAAAAGTGGCGTCACATGTAGATAGGGTTGTAAAGAATGCTTTTGGTACATTGGCCTTTATAAATCAAAGTATTGAGCATAAGAGTTGGAATGTTACGGTGAGGTTGTATAAGACATTGGTGAGGCCGAATTTAGAGTATTGTGTGCAGTTTTGGTCACCTAATTACAGGAAGGATATTAATAAGGCTGAAAGAGTGCAGAGAAGGTTTACAAGGATGTTGCTGGGACTTGAGAAATTGAGTTACAGAGAAAGGTTGAATAGGTTAGGACTTTATTCCCTGGAGCGTAGAAGAATGAGGGGAGATTTGATAGAGGTGTATAAAATTATGATGGGTATAGATAGAGTGAATGCAAGCAGGCTTTTTCCACTGAGGCTAGGGGAGAAAAAAACTAGAGTTAAGGGTGATGGGGGAAAAGTTTAAAGGGAATATTAGGAGGGGCTTCTTCACACACAGAGTGGTGGGAGTGTGGAATGAGCTGCCAGATGAAGTGGTGAATGCGGGCTCACTTTTAACATTTAAGAAAAACTTGGACGGGTACATAGATGAGAGGGTTGTGGAGGGATATGGTCCAGGTGCAGGTCAGTGGGACTAGGCAGAAAAATGGTTCGGCACAGCCAAGAAGGGCCAAAAGGCCTGTTTCTGTGCTGTAATGTTCTATGGTTCTAATTCTGTGATTGGTCTTTGCAGAAGACCAGTACTGGGGAGTAAGGCCAAGATTCATTTCATAGTTGACATATTCTGGAAATAGGCACTTTTAAGAAAGTATGTGCACTTACAGAGCATGTGACCTTGTCATCGAACATCCCAAATCACTTCACAACCAATGCGATGATTATAATAGCGTAGTCACTGTTCTAATGTCGGGAAATGTGGCAGTCACTTTGCGCGCAGCAAGGGCCCACCAACAGTAAGGAGACTTTTTCTGTTTCAGTGGTGTTAGCTGAGAGTTAAATGTTATGGATTATTTTGTGTCCACATGAGAGAGCAGGCAGGAACCCAGCATCCCATCTGAAACACGACACCTCTGACCGTGACGCACTTCCTCGCTGCTGCACCTAAGTGTCATCCGAAATTTAGAATAACAGATGTGTATGAAGTCCAGTTGTCACCAAGAATTCTGATTTTAATTTATCATGCAAAATGTCACTATGTAATCCCAAGTCTTCTGAGTTGAGTGTGCTTCCATTGAGCTGGTACAATTACGGGCAGATTTCTATTGGATTTGAGTATTGCTGCAGATGGTGAACAGGTGAAAACTTAACCTACTTTCCTTTTGACATGAGCACTGTGTCTTAAAGAGACAGGGCAACTTAAATCAAGCCATTCAGGAATTCATCCAAATTTATGTTTTCCAAATTTTATCTTTATTCCAATTCTTTTCTCAGCCCTGGTTTTGTGTAAACAATTTTGAATCCGCATTACTATACTATTGTTCCCAATGGTGGGAGAGTCCAGAACTAGGGGTCATAGTTTGAGAATAGGGGGTAAACTTTTTAGAACTGAGGTGAGGAGAAATTTCTTCACCCAGAGAGTGGTGAATGTGTGGAATTCACTACCATCGAATGCAGTTGAGGCCAAAACGTTGTCTGGTTTCAAGAAGAAATTAAATATAGCCCTAGGGGCTAAAGGGAACAAGAGATATTGGGGGAGGAGGGAGTGGCGGGGGGGCAAGGGGGGTGGGATCAGAATATTGAATTTGATGATCGACCATGCTCAAAATGAATGGCAGGGCAGGCTCGAAGGGCCAAATGGCCTACTCCTGCTTCTATTTTCTATGTTTCAAGAATTAGTTATTCTGTACAAAGTAAGTGCTTTCTCCACCGAATGTAGTTGAGGCCAAAACATCTGATTTTAAGAAGAAATTAGATATAGCTCTTAGGGCTAAAGGGATCAAGGGATATGGGAGGAAGGGGGGAATTTGATATTTAATCAGCCATGATTACGATGAATGGCAGAGCAAGCTCAAAGGGCCGAATGGCTTACTCCTGCTTCTAGTTTTGGTGTTTCTATTCTTGTCATCAGCAATTTATCAAGTAATTTACTGTCCGAACTGTTGGACCTATCATCCATTTCTTCAAAATGTGATTAGCTACTGCCCATTGGATTTGATCTTATTAACTGCAAACTCACCAACACAATTGTTTAATTGCAATCGTATAAAAGCAGCCGCAAATGAGCAAGGTAGCATCGCATTAGAACAGAAGGTGGCCACCGTTACTCTGGCACATATTGACATGTTCTCGGCTAACATTCTAATACCTTGCTGCATCAATCCACTCCCTTATAAATGTCAAGTGAGCAAAATGTACGACTGTGACAACGTGGAAACAATAATAAAACTCTGAAAATTGTGTGATTGGAAACTTGTGGAATCAAGCACACATGCTCGCTCACACACACTACCTCAAACACGCATCTACCTTATATATGTTGCATATGTGTATGCTTCTTTTTATTTATATATATGTGCGTATATAATATGTTGCATATGTGTGTGCATTTGATTCCACACATTTTCAAAGTCATTACTTTATGATTCAAATTTAAGAGTATTTTTACGGTTCACTTGTTTGCATATAATGTACTATAAATTTATAGGTCTAGTCTAGCACACAGTGATGCCGTACTTCAAGGTGTCATAACTAAAAAACTAAATTACTAATTTTCTGCAGTCATCCTGACTTTGGTAATCTAGTCAATACACAGCAGTACAAGTCAGAGATTTACGAGTGTTGCCAATCGATAGAAACACCCCTCAGAAATTGTCTGCTGATTGACCTCAGTTTTTCTTACTTAGATTAATTTTACACAGGGACATTTGTACAATGGATTTAAAGGACTTCTGATTGTGGGCAATGACTTGAGATATCCAATTAGATTTTTTTTGTGTTTATTGCAGTCAATGCTTTGAAACATGATCTACTGTGGGTGGCACAGTGGGTAGCACTGCTGCCTCACAGCGCCAGGGACCCGGGTTCGATTCCTGGCTTGGGTCAATGTCTGTGCAGAGTTTGCACGTTTTACCTGCATCTGCATGGGTTTCCTCCAGATGATCCTGTTTCCTCCCACAGTCCAAAGGACGTGCTGGTTAGGCGCACTGGCCATGCTAAATTTCCCCTCAGTGTACCCAAACAGGTGCCGGAGTGTGGTGACTAGGGGATTTTCACAGTAATTTCATTGCAGTGTCAATGTAATCCTACTTGTGACACAAATAAATAAACTTTAAACTTTAATCTTTGTTATATTTATGAAGAACAGTGAGTGCAGTACAGAATGGTGGAAGCATTTGATAAAACAATAAGATGATAACTCTACACAATGATCCAGGTACAGCAATCCAATGGAAGTCCATGGTTGCTAACTTCCATTGGTACCTGAAGGAGCATGAGGTACATTGCTAAATATGGGACCTCGTTTGTACATTATCAGGGTTACAAAAAGGAAATGATAGTAGGAATATTGTTCCAACGCTAAGTATGAATACAAATAACTAAACAGCTGAATTTATTTTCTTCACATTGATGCTACATGCTCAGCTCACTCAATCACCCCTTGTTATTTTCCTGTCGCTTTAATGTGAAGGTCAATTTAAGACTAAGACCCAGAATTTTCTCCACAACAGAGAAGATTGCTGCTGCCTCACTGCGCCAGGGACCCGGGTTCGATTCCCGGAGCAGGTCTCTGTTGTGATGAAACTCCCATGAAAATTCTAAGTCCAATACATTAAGTTCCATTTTCATAGGGGCGGGAGTGGAGTCAGTCTGGGGTTCGCACACATGTGGTTTATGGGGGCAGCTGATGGGGTCATGGCCTCATGTTACACTTCAGTGGGATTTTGTTAGGTCAGGAGTGTGAAACCCGAAGTGTGCAGATTAGACTAGGTAAGAGGCAGTCTGAACTTGATAGATTCACTTGGATAGTCAGGGTACCTGACTTACCATTGGAGAGGTAAAGTACAATGTTCACCAGATATGGTCCCAGGACACCTCTAGGAGATGTAAGGCCCCTTTGGGAGAGCTAAGGCACTCTTTAGGGTTGTTAAAGGTGAACATGACTGTTCACATTTTATGCACAAAACTCATAGGAATTGTCTAGCTGTCAAAGAACTGTCTGGCTGTGAAAGAACTGTCAAGCTGTCAAGGAACTGTCAACCTATAAGGAACTTCAAGGAACTGTCCAGTTGTCAAGGAACTGTCAAGGAGCTGGCAAAGGATACTGGAGAATTGTCATGAAAGGGTTAGTGAGTTGGCGCAGGTGGCATAGAGCCTTAAAGGGCCATGGGGATGTGGGGGATAGAGGGTATAGGAGGTCATGGGGTGGCTAGAGGGGCATGTGTTAGCAAGAGGGTGTATGAACGGCCAAGGGATGGGTGGGGGCATGAAGTGGCATTGAATGGCATAGGTGGGTCACAGGGAGCAAGTGGGGGTATGAGCAGGAGTGAGAGGTGACGGCTGAAGGGATTGTTAAATTTTCTTTTTTACAAAATTATTTTAGTACCGTGCCGTGCATAGAGGTAAGCCTGCTGCCCATCTCTCCACCTGGCATCCTCCACCCTCTTTCCAGGGGTGGCAAGCCCAACTACCGATTCAGCCCAAGTTTTCCCAGAATTTGGCCTGCTTGTTAGAGTTTGCCATGGTTGCAGATGATCTTAATACAAATCTGGCACCTATCGTATCTTCATTAGTCTTCCTGTCTCAAAGACTTGATGGTGTTCTATTTGAGTTTTCAATTTATACTCAGGAATAATTTAAGGAATAACAATGAATATTCTTTGATTCTCATCAATTCCACCTCTTTGCTTAGCTCCTACTGCAGGATCTCAAGTTTGTTCTGATGAAACAGTGTGTGCTCCTGAGAATTTGGAATTCTCTTCCACAGAGAGCAGTGGAAGCTGGATCATTGTATATATTCAAGGCTGAGTGAGACAGATTTTTGATTGACAAGGAAGTTAAGGGTTGTGGGGGGACAGAGGAAAGTGGCGATATGGTCAAAATCAGATCAGTTATGATATTACTGAAATGTGGAGTAGGCTCACTGGGCCAAATGGCCTACTCCTGTTTTAATTTTTTATGATGTTGTTATGATCTGATATGTCTCTCACCAATGCTACAGGCCTGGTTTGGCAAATATGGCATTCAGGACCCAGCCAGCTTGGTCAGTAGTCGTGTTGCCAAGCCACTCCTTGGAACATTGAAGATCCCGCACACACACTACATTCTGTGCCCTGGCCACCCTCAGTGCTTCTTCCAAGCGATGTTCCAAATGAATGAAAGTAGGTGGTGATCAGCAGGAGGTCTCCTTGCCCAGGTTTGACCTGGTCTCTTGAGAATTCATAAGGCCTGGAGTAGATGTTGAGGACTCCCAGCACTGATTTCTTCTGACTATGGGTGGCATGGTGGCACAGTGGTTAGCACTGCTGCCTCACTGCGCCGGTGACGCACGTTCGATTCCTGCTTGGGTCACTATCAGTCTGCACATTCTCCCCATGTCTGCGTGGGTTTCTTCCGAATGCTCCGGTTTCCTCCCACAGTCCTAAGATGGGCGGGTTAGTTTGATTGGTCATGCTAAATTTCCTCTCAGTGTCGGGATTAGCAGAGCAAATATTTGGGGATACGGGGATGAGGCCTGGATGGGATTGTTGTCGGTGCAGGCTCGATGGGTCGAATGGCCTCCTTCTGCGCGGTAGGGATTCTAAGATTCCTCCCAGATTCAAGAACAATTAACAATATCGATTTCACTGAATCTTCCACCTGTGAAGACATCTATCCCAGGGACAGTTTCTTCTTTTATACATAGATCTTTATTTTTTGATTGTTCCTTCTTTTATTTATTCGGCAGTCCAGGAAAGATTTAACAGATTGTGATGGCTTCATCTTAAAGTAGTATTTTGTCCAGTTGATCTTCAGCCTGCAGCTGCAGGCACACGTGACGAGGACAGATGTTGACCCTACTATTTGTTGGCTGAGGCGCATTGGAAGAGATGGAATATTTGCATTGGTTTCCAACAGGCATGTTAGTATTTTCTGTAACACAATTCAGCCTCCAACAATTCTAGTACAGTAAACGCCAGTTAAATCTGACACACTCTGGAAGAGAGCTTCGCATGCTGAAGAAGTAATGTGGAAATCGTTGCTGCTGGAATTTGTGGATTGGTTTAAAAAACAAAGGTCAAAGCACAGCTGCAGCGACTCTTGCGTTTCTGAATATGAACCTGCAGCGCTGGCTGAAGAACCAGCAACAGTTTTGTTGCTGTTTCCCAATGACAACGCCGAGGACTGACATCTCTTTCCTATTGTGAAGGGTGGACCCTGGCATAACACCAGCCAATTGATTTTAACAACCCTGGGATAGATACACTGAATTAATTGTTTCATTTGATCTTCCAGTTCCATGATAGGATAGATTTCACTTTCTACAGCAGTGAAGATGCCAGATGTGACAAATAGGAATGAATTTTCTTGAGAATTCCTTTTTGCTTTATGGCTTTGTCCTGTCATTTTTACAGCCCAAAAGCCCTGGGGGAATAGTCAAACAGTGAATGTAACTGAAAAGAATTTAGTGACCTTAAAGGGAAGAGATGGTGAGTGACTCTATAATAAATCCTTCTGATCTGGTCTTCAGTGCTGAAGAAAATATAACAGTTGTCAGCCCAAAGTATTCTGCTTGTAGTGATTGTTATCTTGTTACTCACACATGAGACGCTCATCTGGAAAATGGTGTCTTTCAACAAATATATTGCAGAACATCCAGGAGATCATTGGCTGACATGAGGAACTGTGGATTTTAGATCAGTTCACTGAGACTGGGGAGGCAATGGCTAGTGGTATTATCACTAGATTATTAATCCAGAAACTCAGCTTATGTTCTGTGGACCCCGGTTCGAATCCCGCCACGGCAGATGGTGGGAACTGAATTCAATAAAAAAACATTTGGAATTAAGAATCTACTGATGACCATGAAACCATTGTCAGAAAAACCCATTTGGTTCACTAATATCCTGTCGGGAAGGAAATCTACCATCCTTATCTGGTCTGGTCTACATGTGACTCCAGAGCCACAGCAATATGGTTGACTCTCAACTGCCCTCCAAGGACAACTAGGGATGGGCAATAAATGTTGGCTAGCCAGCAATACCCATGACCCACAAATGAATAAAAAAGAGTCCCCCATAGAGAAGATGTACGATGGAACGTTTGTGTTTGATACATTGGGTATCAAGTTCAGAATGTCATCAAACAGACAGCAATCGAGCACAAAAAGTGCCTGAATGCCAGAATTGATTGAGAATTATGAAAGTTTTGAGGGTTCATCCTGTCACTTGGTGCTCAGGCATCAACAGAATTGCTTTTTTAAAATTCATTCGTGGAACATGGGCTTCGCTGGCTGGCCAGCGTTTATTGCCCATCGCTAGTTTCCCGAGGGCAGTTGAAAGTCAACCATGGCTCCGGAGTCATGTGTAGGCCAGACCAGATAAGAACGGCAGATTTCCTTCTCTAAAAGACATTAATGAGCCAGATGGGTTTTTTCGACAATCACCAATGGTTTCGAGGTCATCAGTAGATTCTTAATTCCAGATATACTTTTATTGAATTCAAATCGCCAGGGACCCAGGTTCGATTCCCAGCTTGGGTCACTATGTGTGGAGTTTGCACATTCTCCCTGTGTCTGCATGGGTTTCCTCTGGGTGCTTTGGTTTCCTCCCACAGTTCAAAGATGTGCAGATTAGTTGAACTTGCCATGCTAAATTCTCCCTCAGTGTACCCAAACAGGTGCCGGAATGTAGTGACTAGGGGATTTTCACAGTAACTTCATTGCAGTGTGAATGTAAGCTGCTTGTGACTAATAAATAAACTTTAAATTCTGCCGTGATGGGATTTGTCGCATCCATTGACTTTGTCTACACTTCCCGCAGCTTCGGCAAAGCAGTCAGCATAATTAAGGACCCCATTCTCTTTTCCACCTTCTTCCGTCAGGAAAAAGATACAAAAATCTGAGCTCACGTACCAACCAACTCAAGAACAGCTTCTTCCCTGCTGCCGTCAGACTTTTGAATGGACCAACCTTCCATTAAGTTGATCTTTCTCTACACGCTAGCTATGACTGAAAGACTACGTTTTACACTCTCTTGTTTCCTTCTCTATGAATGGTATGCTTTATATAGTGCACAAGAAACAATACTTTTCACTGTATACTAATACATGTGACAATAAATCAAATCAAATCAAAATCAGAACATTAGCTGAGTTTCTGGATTAATAGTCTAGCAATAATACCACTCGGTCATCACCTCCCCGTGTGAGTATCAGATTGAGTTGTGAGAGCTTTGGTCCTTTGTTGCCGAACTTCCATTACAATGCACAACATTTAGCAATTCATCTGTCATCCTGATCTTCATGACGTTTGACAGTGGAGTTCTTTTTGTAGCTATCAGGACCTGACTGATTCCTCTTTGTCGTAAAAGGCTTGATATTTTCCACTCGGATGGAAGTAATTTAACCAGGACAAATGAAAAGGTGAACCTGAGGGAGTAAACTGGCATGTCTAAGCTGTCTGGCCCAGTGGCTTCTCTAGGAGAAATTTGTGGTTTGTTGCATTGTGATGGATAACCTTTAGTTTTAAAATGTTCACAATATGTATTTTTCACCTTGTCTACAAAAGTGCAGCACGTGACTCTTTCCTTCTGAAGAAGACTAAAAGTAGGGCTAAGTCAGATTTTTTTTTCACCTGTCTCGGGATGCTGTCTATTCAATTTGTTAATAATCTGTGCTTATTACTGGTAAGCCGATCATGCATTTATTTATCGGCCTTTTGTTGCCTCAGGATACCAAAAGCATTGATGAAGGGCCATCCAGACTTGAAACGTTGGCGCTATTCTATCTTCACAGATGCTGTCAGGCCTGCTGAGATTTTCCAGAATTTTCTGTTTCTGTGCCAAAAGCACATCATAGCCAATTAAGTATTTTCTGAAGTGATGATCATTGAAAAAGGCTACAACCAACTTGCGCACAGCAAGATCCCAATTATATCATTTTTATATACAATGAAAGTAAGAAACAGTATCTGTTTTATGAAGCTGTTCATCTACTCAAACATGGTCATAGTGGTGGTGAGCTCACCTCAGCATTTTTTACACTGCTTTTTCTTGGACTTCCCTCCATAGTCCAGCTCAACCGACAAACCATAATTGTCACGATTCTGACTCTGATACTTGATAATGTTCTCAGTGCCAAAAGTCATGCTTCAGAGGGAAGGACGCACTTCCTACGAATGGAAATATGATCTTATGCGCAAAGTGTTGATGATGTAGCATGCCCAGTGTGAACAGTGAACCTTTTTCTCGTCCTTGGCATCCACTCCAGAAACGGTATTGATTAACCTTGTAGCTCCTGACCTGCTGCTAAATTTGTTGGAAAGTAAGATGCTGACAAACCATATGGCTTCAAAGAGATCGGGGGCAGCTGAAAGAGCAACTTGCGCGCATTTGAAAAGACAGCAGAAAGTGTTGATTGCAGGAGCTGCTAATGGAAAAAAAATGCAAATATCATAGATTGTAGAATGCATTAAATGATACCTGACTCCTGGTGTGAGGCTCCTTTAGACAGAAGCGCAGTCTGGAGAATTGGATTGAGGTGTTGTATTCCTATCCTCGATTTGCACTCTGCTTAACAGAACGTGGAAAACAAAGTCTGTCCTTGTAAATACCATTTGCAGTCGGTGACCTCGTGGTCAGTGTTAGCATTCCTGGCATCTGAGAGAGCTTACAACTCCTAGTGTTTGTTAAATAATCATTCTTTTTTTAAAGCCGTAGGACACCACTCCCCCACCCTTGAAATCATCTACACATTTGGTAGATTTGGGCATTTTCAACTCCCCCCCACCCCCACCACCCCACACACACACACACACACACACACACAGAAACAGACAACTGTCCCAGTGTGCACAGATGACACTTTAAAGTTGTGAAATTGTAGGCGATATACCATCTCCTAGTGCCATCACTCACATGGTGGCACAGTGGTTAGTACTGCTGCCTCACAGCGCCAATGGCCTGGGTTCAATTCCAGCCTCGGGTAACTGTCTGTGCGGAGTCTGCACGTTTTCCCCGTGTCTGCATGGGTTTCCTGCGGGTGCTTGGGTTTCCTCCCACAGTCCAATGATGTGCTGGTTAGGTGCATTGGCTATGCTAAATTCTCCCTCAGTGTACCCGAGATGGCGCTGGAGTGTGGCGACTAGGGGATTTTTACAATAACTTCATTGCAGTGATAATGTAAGCTTACTTGTGACACTAATAAATGATCTGAACTTAGCATGATTTATAATAGAGCAGTCTTACGATGATGTAACCTGCTATGCCTCCTTGGTGAACGAGAAAAATTCTCCTGCTCTACATAGATAAGACATCAACAAGAGCTCAGATTTATGAATTCCTGATCTGAATGCACAAAACAGGTGTTAGACAACCTGCATTGTGGTTAACAGATGGACACAGAACGACTGAGAATGGCGTAACCACAGTGGCAGTATTTATTCAGCTCATTACAGTGCATAGTGTGAAATCACATTGGAGCATATTTTGAACCTTTTTTTTCACCAGCTGGGCCAGTACTTATTGCCCTTTCCTAATTGCCCTTGAAGGGGCAGTTGAGAGTCAATCACATTGCTGCAGATCTGGAGTCACATGTAGGCCAGACCAGGCCAGGTAAGGATGGCAGATTTTCATCCCTGGGTTTTTTTTGCAACAATCAACAATGATTTTGTGGTCATCTTTAAACATTTCGTGGCAAATTTTCCCATTCCGTTCATCACGGGAATCCTAGCAGGTGAGCTGCGGCCATGCAAAGGACCATTGACCTTGGGCGAGATTTTCTGGTTCCAGGGCGAATGCAGGCAGAAAATCCCGCCCTTAATGCCAGATGTTTATTGAATTCAAATTTTTGCCATCTGCAGTGGTGGGATTTGAAACTCTGGGTCTCTGGATTACTAGTCCAGTGACAATACCACTATGCCACCACCTCCCCTAAGAACAAACATTCAAGCTCACCTGTCAATAACAATGACTGTTGTTTCTGGGTTTCCTCAGCTCTGTTCCATACTTTTGTAAAGTGAATGATTTCATAGGATCCCTACAGTACAGAAGGAGGTCATTCGGCCCATCAAGTCAGTACCGACCACATCCCACCCAGGCCATATTCCCGTAACCTCACACATTTACTCTACTAATCCCCCTGACATTAGGGTCAATTTAGCATGGCCAATCAACCTAACCCGCACATCTTTGGACTGTGGGGGGAAACTAGAGCACCCGGAGGAAACCCACGCAGACACAGGGAGAACGTGCAGACTCCATGCAGACAGTGACACAAGGCTGGAATTGAACCCGTGTCCCTGGCGCTGTGAGGCGGCAGTGCTAACCACAGAAAGATCCAATTTTATCTATTCGTGTCACAAGTAGGCTTATATTAACATTGCAGTGAAGTTACTGTGAAAATCCCTTAGTCGCCGCACTAAGGTACTGGTTCGGGTACACGGAGGGAGAATTTAGCATTGCCAATGCACCTAACCAGCACGTCTTTCGGACTGTGGGAAGAAACCGGAACACCCGGAAGAAACCCACGCAGACCCACGGGAAGAACGTGCAGACTCCGCACAGACAGTGACCCAAGCCAGAAATTGAACCCGGGTCCCTGGTGCTGTGAGGCAGCCGTGCTAACCACCGTTCCGCCATGTTTTCGGGTAAGAGGATTTGCGGATTAGGTTGATTGGCCATGCTAAATTCCCCGAAGTGTCAGGGGGATTAGCAAGGTAAATATGTGGGGTTAAGGGGATAGGGCCTGGGTGGGACTGATGTTAGTGCAGGCTCGATAGGCCATATGGCCTCCTTCTGCACTGTAGGGATTCTATGATTCCATAATGACTCAGGAAAGTATTTAAAGTAGCTCTGACCATCTGGAAAACAACAGTTAACGTTCATGGAGTTAGAATGAGCCCACTATCCACATGGATTAAATGATGAGATGCATGTGGCATACCAAACACCAACAACTCATCAACTGACCCAACAACAAAGATTCCTGGCTTCAAACTCACTCAAAGAAGTTGGACAGTGCTCAACCAAATGAATGGGCATGAATGATGCAGTCACTGGTTCCAAAAGTCAAAAGTGAGGGAGGACCCAAAGTGCAATATGGTCATAGGTTCTACACCATGGAACACACTGCCTCAACCTGCCCACTCAGATCTGTTGCAGGAGGCACCTCAATTCTCCACTCAGCATCATAGGGGGAGTGGCATTGAATAGAGAACAAAGAACAGTACAGCACAGGAACAGGGCCCTCGGCCCTACAAGCCTGTGCCAACCCACAATGCCTTTCTAAACTAAAGATCTTTTGCTTCTATATGGTCCATATCCCTCTATCCCCTGCCTGTTCACGTATCTGGCAAGATGCCTCTTAAATGTTGCCATTGTATCTGCTTCTACCATCTCCTCTGGCAGCACATTCCAGGCACTCAACCACCTTCTTGTGTACAAAAACTTGCCTCTCACATCTCCTTTGAACTTTGCCCCTTTTACTTTAAAACGATGTACCCTTGTAATTGTCATTTCTACCCTGGGAAAAAGACTGCGATTATGCATTCTATCCATGCCTCTCATAGTTTTGTAAACTTCTATCAGGTCGCCCCTCAGCCTCCAATGTTCAAGTGAAAACAAATCAAGTTTGTCCAAACTCTCCTCATAGCTATTACCCACCAAACCAGGCAACATCCTGGTAAACCTTTTCTGTACCCTCTCCAAAACCTCCACAACCTTCTGGTAATGTGGCGACCAGAACTGTATGCAATGTTCCACATGTGACCTAACTAAAGTTCTATACCGCTGCATCATTACTTGCCACTTTTTATACTCTGTGCCCCAACTGATGAAGGTAAGCATGCCATACGCCTTCTTTACCACCTTATCCATTTGTGTTGTCACTTCCAGGGAACTGTGGACCTTTATGCCTAGATCCCTCTGTATGTTAATACTTCTAAGGGTTCTGCCATTTCCTGTATACTTCCCTCCTGCATTAGACCCTTCAAAATGCATCACCTTGCATTTATCTGAACCAAATTCCATCTGCCATTTCTCTGGCAAAATCTGCAAACCTGACATTCCATTATGAGCTTTTCCTGCTGACGAAAGTAGTCGTCTCACTGGGAAACTGTAGAAGCCCACTTTAGATTAATTGCTGCATGCTCCAATCAGTGCAGGTGCAGGGAACTTAAGTAAAGCAAAAAGAGTGGACTCTCAATTCAGTTTTATATTTGAAAAGCAGCAAATATGATTGAAATTAGCATCTACCTTGTTGTGACTAGGTACAATTGTATTAATATGCAGCAGGATATGTAATTGATAACTGCATAAATAGGCAATACTTTTTTTCCCCTAACTTTTTATAGATCTGTTAAGTCGGACCAGCAGAATTAGACAAGAATCCAAGGTCAATCCATCCAGTGTAGACCTTAACCACTTCTGCTCATTCAAAGTTATTTATTTCAGATTATTTGGCAATTAACTTTTTGGTGCCAAATTTTCACTTTTTTGTGACATTGCTTAATTCAAATTACTGGATCTTTCTTTTTTTTAATGGAGTTTAGCATACTGTTTTGTATTATTGAGGCATGATCTTACATTGATTAATTGTTCTTTTCCTATGTGCTTTACCTGAGAATCTTTTACAATAAAACTAATGTGTAGCATAATCAGAATAAACTTTAGAATTCCAATAGACACCTTGTAAGGAACAGCTCTTGCGCACTAATAAACACCTCAGGCAATTGCTTTGGCATTTATTTGGTGTGTCGAAGCTGTTTATTGCCTTGGGATTCCCAGACACATTGCCCAATTCCATTTTAGAGAAAACATTACTTTCATTTATTAATTCCTGGTAAGCTGGATGATATATATTTTTAAGTGTTGCTGTCTTTTTGTCGCAGTTAAGATGGACCGTGTTTCGGACAGATTACTTTCTAACTGCATTTGACTTGCCATCAATTAAACTTGATTTCACACCAGCTGTTTCAGCTTCTTTATGAAACTGCGGACTTGGTCGCAATCCATGAAATCAGCTCAGGACTGCCGTCCTGACAGTATGATGGATCTACTGTTATCTGGCGTGCACAATTGTGTCGTCGTCCTTGAGAAGAGTGTTCCGCCAACCTTGCTTTGTATGTTTGGCAACACGCGTCTTGAATTACGTCATCCATAACACAGCAGGTTTGACCCGTCCACAGAATCTTCTTTCCTGCCCCTTCTCCTCCAAAATGAGCGAATGTCCCAGTGCCGGTAGCTATTATCCCCTGACAGCTGGCTGAGATCATTAATTCCTCACAGCGATCAAGGTGACTAGACTGAGGTAATCACAGAATTCAAATGGGCTGAGCTGAAAATTCTGCACATTAAGCACAGTGCAACCTGAGCTTATGGATGTACTTCACCCGACAGAACGTTGTCAGAATTGTGTTATTTGTGTACGTGGCCTTGAACTCAGTGTTTGTCACTGTGAGTACACACAATTCACGTCTCAAAAAAGAATAAGTTTGGATTTAATTATTTCTAAGCCAGCTCATTTTCTTCATCATAAAAAATTGTTCTGGTCCCGGCTGATGTTAGCACTACACAAGTCAGATCCTGGAATGAAACCTGGCTTGATAGATTCTAATTTTATTGTTTTTTTAGAAAGCGTGGAGGAAAGTTCCAGAACAAATTTGCAGGAGTCCAAAGTCCAAAGATATGCGGGTTAGGTTGATTGGCCATGCTAAATTGCCCCTTAATATCAGGGGGAATTAGGAAGGTAAATATGTGGGGTTATGGGGATAGGACAGGACTGGGTCGGATTGTTGTCAGTGCAGGCTCGATGAGCCAAATGACCTCCTTCTGCACTGTAGATTCTATGATTCTATGAGTCTGCTGATAAAGTTTTAATACAAAGAATAAAACATTTATTAAACAAGAAAAATGAACTATATTGCATCAGACATAAAGGTTTGATTTGATTTATTATTTTCATATGTATTGGGATACAGTGAAAAGTATTGTTTCTCATGAGCTATACAGACAAAAATGTACCATTCATCGAGTATACAGGGGAGAAGGAAAGGAGAGGCTGCAGAATTTAGTGTTGCAGTTACAGATAAGGTGAAGATAAACATCTTAATATATAATAGATCCATTCAAAAGTCTGATGGCAGCAGGGAAGAAGCTGTTCTTGATTTAGTTGGTACATGTTCTCAGACTTTTGTATCTTTTTTCCGTCTCAATTCAAATATGAGAAATAATTCAAATATTTGCTCTTCATTCATCCCAGCTATATATTTAGACACATATGGAAAGTCACTGGAGTCAGGGAAAGTCCCAGAGGATTGGAAAATCGCTGTTGTAACCCCACTGTTCAAGAAGGGAACAAGAAAAAAGATGGAAAATTATAGGCCAATTAGCCTAACCTCAGTTGTTGGCAAAATTCTAGAATCCATCGTTAAGGATGAGATTTCTAAATTCTTGGAAGTGCAGGGTCGGATTAAGACAAGTCAGCATGGATTTAGTAAGGGGAGGTCGTGCCTGACAAACCTGTTAGAGTTCTTTGAAGAGATAACAAATAGGTTAGACCAAGGAGAGCCAATGGATGTTATCTATCTTGACTTCCAAAAGGCCTTTGACAAGGTGCCTCACGGGAGACTGCTGAGTAAAATAAGGGCCCATGGTATTCGAGGCAAGGTACTAACATGGATTGACGATTGGCTGTCAGACAGAAGGCAGAGAGTTGGGATAAAAGGTTCTTTCTCAGAATGGCAACCGGTGACAAGTGGTGTCCCGCAGGGTTCAGTGTTGGGGCCACAGCTGTTCTCTTTATATATTAACGATCTAGATGACGGGACTGGGAGCATTCTGGCCAAGTTTGCCGATGATACAAAGATAGGTGGAGGGGCAGGTAGTATTGAGGAGGTGGGGAGGCTGCAGAAAGATTTAGACAGTTTAGGAGAGTGGTCCAAGAAGTGGCTGATGAAATTCAACGTGGGCAAGTGCGAGGTCGTACACTTTGGAAAAAAGAATAGAGGCATGGACTATTTTCTAAACGGTGACAAAATTCATAATGCTAAAGTGCAAAGGGACTTGGGAGTCCTAGTCCAGGATTCTCTAAAGGTAAACTTGCAGGTTGAGTCCGTAATTAAGAAAGCAAATGTAATGTTGTCATTTATCTCAAGAGGCTTGGAATACAAAA
The DNA here is from genome assembly GCF_964213995.1 of Mustelus asterias. Lineage (NCBI taxonomy): Eukaryota > Metazoa > Chordata > Chondrichthyes > Carcharhiniformes > Triakidae > Mustelus > Mustelus asterias. The sequence goes on along the minus strand of NC_135813.1, from coordinate 33,303,053 downwards.
GCAGGGATGTACTTCTGAGGCTTTATAAAGCACTGGTTAGGCCCCATTTGGAGTACTGTGAGCAATTTTGGGCCCCACACCTCAGGAAGGACATACTGGCACTGGAGCGGGTCCAGCGGAGATTCACACGGATGATCCCAGGAATGGTAGGCCTGACATACGATGAACGTCTGAGGATCGTGGGATTATATTCATTGGAGTTTAGGAGGTTGAGGGGAGATCTGATAGAAACTTACAAGATAATGAACGGCTTAGATAGGATGGACGTAGGGAAGTTGTTTCCATTAACAGGGGAGACTAGGACGCGGGGGCACAGCCTTAGAATAAAAGGGAGTCACTTTAGAACAGAGATGAGGAGAAATTTCTTCAGCCAGAGAGTGGTGGGTCTGTGGAATTCATTGCCACAGAGGGCTGTGGAGGCCGAGACGTTGAGCGTCTTCAAGACAGAAATTGATAAATTCTTGATTTCTCGAGGAATTAAGGGCTATGGGGAGAGAGCGGGTAAATGGAGTTGAAATCAACCATGATTGAATGGTGGAGTGGACTCGATGGGCCGAATGGCCTTACTTCCGCTCCTATGTCTTATGGTCTTATGGTCTTATAACACAATTTACAATTTCTGTCTTATGCTGTAATATTCAGGGTAGGTACACAGTATATGTGAAGCAGCTGGCAAACTGTGGTCTGACAGCACACTCCAACATAAATGACACATGTGACCAAAGCAGATTCAATGGATTTCTGAGCAGCCCACACCTTGACCCAACTGGTCTCACTGAAACTCTGCCTTTCTCACGAGTATTCCCCATCTCCACATTTGAAGAACTCATCTTGGAATTCTTACCAAAAGCCTACTCAGACAGCTTCAACAGAAATCCACCTCCAAGGTTTCAGTCTCACCTTCTGAGATTCCTTTCCTCTGACTCTCTGCGTGCACCCAAGCTTCACCTTTCAAATCTTCAGCCATGCCAAGCAGAATACAACTTTTCTAAAGGGTACCTTTGTCCTTACGGCCTTCAGCACATCCTCACAAACCTTTGGCTGCCCTCTCGGATCTCCAGGGCCTTTTTTGAGCCCACTTTGCTTTAAGTCTGCTCCTCGCAACTCTCTCTCTTTAATTTGGAGCCTATTTCTCTGCTCCTTTTTTCTTAGCTTTAATTAGCAGGAGCTATTTCTGATCTCTGTCCTTGTCCCTTTTCTGGGACCTGTGACTGCCCCACCTCCTGGTTTGAGATCTTTTTTGTTTGGGAGCTTCTCCCTTTCCCCCTCCCTGTGTCCTGCTCCCTGTCACATCTCTGCAATAGCATTCCTGTTCAGATCACCTGCCTTACAGTTTTGTGTTGTTTCACTTCACGTTTTGCTTGTGCAGATGTGCACAGGGCTGGTTCCTGGCTGAGGAACATTAAAATGGATGAACTGTGCACATGTGGCTCTTTCCCAGCCAGCTCCCACTGGGAAATGCTGTCTTCAAACTCTAACTCAGAGTCCAACTTAAACCTCATGGTAGCACAGTGGTTAGCACTGCTGTCCAGGGACCTGGATTCAATTCTAGCCTCGGGTAACTGTGTGGAGGTTGCACTGTCTACATGGGTTTCCTTCAGGTGCTCCAGTTTCCTCCCACAGTCCAAAGATGTGCAGGTTAGGTGGAATGGCTATGTTAAATTGACCCTGAGTGTCCCAAGATGAGTAGGTTAGATGGATTAATGTGTGAGGTTAATGGGGTAGGGTGGGAGTGGGGCCTAGGTAAGACACTCTGTCAGAGAGTTGGTGCAGCTCGATGGGCCGAATGGTCTCCTTCTACACTGCACGGATTCTATGATCTAACTTTTTCTTTCCTCTTTCTAAAACCAAAATATCAAATCAAAAACATATTTGCATTTCACAGCTTTAGCACATTGAAACGTCTCAGCATCCTTTGTACAGTGAAAGACTTTGGGATGAATTGGGGTGGAGGGGACTTATTGCTTGACCCCACTCTCCCCAATACAAAAATCAGTCACGAACCAACCAATTTCAGCAGCTGCCCCACAGTGATAAACACTGCTGGGAGGCCTAATGATGCAGTGAATGGGATCAGGTCCACCAATGGGAGGGAGTCACGCCCTCAAGAGCTTGATTTCTCGGCTGCACCAGCAATCCCAGCAACATCAAAGCTCAGTACAGAGGGCTGCCACAGTCCCACAATGTCAAGAATAAATTTTCAGTGGATGAAAAGAAAAGGGCGGCACAGTGATTAGCACTGCTGCCTCGCAGCGTCTGGGACTCGGGGTCAATTCCTGGCTTGGGACACTGTGGGTTTCCTCAGGGTGCTCCGGTTTCCTCCCACAGTCCAAAGATGTGCATTGGCCATGCTAAATTGCTTCTTAGTGTCAGGAGGACTAGCAGGGTAAATATGTGGGGTTACGAGGATAGGACCTGGATGGGATTGTTGTTGGTGCAGACTCAATGGGCCTAATGGCCTCTTTCTGCACTGTAGGGATTATCATAGAATCCCTATAGTGCAGAAGGAGGCCCTTCGGCCCATCGAGCCTACACCAACAATAATCCCACCCAGGCCCTATACCCATAAGCCTATGTTTTACCCTAGTCACTCATACACTAAAGGGGCAATTTAACATGGCCAATCAAACTAACCCACACATCTTTGGGCTGTGGGAGGAAACTAGAGCATCCGGAGGAAACCCACACAGACACAGGGAGAATGTGCAATGTTCACATAGATAGTCACCTGAGGTTGGAATTGAACCCGGGTCCCTGGTGCTGTGAGGTAGCGGTGCTAACCACTGTGCCACCGTGTCGCCCTATTCTGTGATTCTATTCTTCTGTCACACAGGCAAAGCATCAGTTTTAATATACGACTTAGAAGGCATCCACTGAAAAGGATGATTTATTCTTGATGTAGTTGTTGGAAGCTCAGGTGTAATGCAGGTATGTAATGATGGAGAATTTTTCTCAAAGTAATTAGATGAACAGTGAGTAAATGGATTGTTTATCCTTCACCTTTCTTCCCCCTTAATCTCGAGGGTTCACTTAAGTTGCTCTATCTGAGGGGAAGAAGATATGGAGCACAAACTAGATTTGAATTAACAACTAGGGACTTGAGGTTCACTACATTTGGAATCTTACTGACGTGGTTTTACATTTCCTGGGGGAGCGTAAAGAGTAGCGCAAACACATTAACCATGGATTCTTTGGATGGTGTATTGGATCTGTTTAATTTCCCTTCACCCTGAATCTCTTTGTAAAAATTATTCCGCAAGAAGTGACTTTGGATTTGCTTTTTCAACTCATTATTCCCTTCACTTTCAATCTGATCTGAATGTGTAATTACCTCACTGATAGAAGTTGCGATGTTTAAACGTTAACACGATGCAAACTGTGAAATACGGCACTCGCAGGAAATGCCAAAAAATTGCTCTCCCCGCCAAGGTTTCTATTCTTGCTGCAAGTAATTTGCAATGGTCGCTTTATTATATTTACCTACCAGTTACTGTGCCAGAAGTTTTTTCCGTGTTTTAGTTTTAGAACAGTTTAAATTTCCTGTGTACTCATTATCAAATATTCACTGAGATTATCAAATTACATATAGTCACAAATCCCATCGCTGTTCTGTATCTTTCTAATATTCAATGTAAATGAATGCAGCTGCCTCAAATGCAAATTGTAGTGAAAACATTCCAATCTCAATACTCCAAGTATTTTTTTTATTCCCTCTATTTTAAGTAGTAGCATTTCTGTACATTTGAAAGTATGCACAAAATGAGCTAGGCTAAGGTCTTTAGAATAAGAGGAGGAATGATGAGGCAGCACAGTGGTTAGCAATGCTGCCTCAAAGCGCCAGGGGCCCGTGTTCAATTCTGGCCTCAGATCACTGTCTGTGTGGAGTTTGCACGTTCTCCCCGTGTCTGCATGGGTTTCCTCCGGGTGCTCCGGTTTCCTCCCACAGTCCAAAGATGTGCGGGTTAGGTTGATTGGCCATGCTAAATTGCCCCTCGTGTCATAGGGATTAGCAGGGTAAATATGAGGGGTTACGGGATTGTGTTCGGTGCAGACTCGATGGGCCGAATGGCCTCCTTCTACACTGTAGGGATGCTATGATTTTGTGATGGCCGAGTGGTATTATCGCTAGGCTATAAATCCAGAAACTCAGCTAATGTTCTGGGGACCTGGGTTCGAATCCCGCCACGGCAGATGGTGAAATTTGAATTCACTAAAAAATGTCTGGCATTAAGAATCTACTGATGACCATGAAACCATTGTCAATTGTCGGGAAAAACCCTTCTGTTTCACTAATGTCCTTGAGGGAAGGAACTTTGCCGTCCTTACCTGGTCTGGCTTACATGTGACTCCAGACATACAGCAACCAGGAATTCTGTCCCTGGCTATGCGACCCCAATGGAGGAAGAGACATTGGTACCAGCAGGGCAACATGGTGGCTCCTCTGTCATTGATGGCGAGACTTGTGGAGGGATTTCCCTCTCTCTCTGCTGCTCCTCCTCTTCATGGGAGTCCTTGAGGTTTGGCTGAATGAGGCCTGTGGATGGTGGCCTCTCTCAGTTTCCAAATGACTGGAATTAAGAATCCACTGATGACCATGAAACCATTGTCGATTGTCGGAAAAACCCATCTGGTTCACTGACGCCTTTTAGGGAAGGAAATCTGCCGTCCTTACCTGGTCTGGTTTATATGAGACTGCAGAGCCACAGCAATGTGGTTGACTCTCAACTGCCTTCTGAATAAGGCAATTAGGGATGGGCAATAAATGCTGGCCAGCCAGCGACACCCGTGTCCCACGAATAAATTTTTAAAAAATGAACTGCCTGTTTCGTTTGTATTATTATGGCAATTGAAATTTGTCAGATTTGATGTGAATTTTAACACTCAGAGTGTGGGTTTCAGCTCCTATGCGCTTGGCATTTTATTGCTACTGATTCCAAAATGGCATCTGTGGTGTGTACATGCATTGGTCATGCAAGATGCATGGATGAGATTTTGGCAAGGGCATGAGGGCACACCAGGGGAGCATCTAGTAGGAGAATGAAGAGCAGGCAGACTGTGACAGTAATGAACGTGCAACACTGATTTCACCAGCGTTGCCATTTAGGAGTTCAACACTCCAGTTAACATGTTCTGTTAACCTTGTACAGCTGAACATGTGCTCAACAGGAGGAAGAACATCCCCCTGCACCACCAACAGTATTCAGAGAGATCTTTGGCTACTTTCGGGTCTGTCGCTGAATGATTTCTACTAGCTGTTGATGGAAATGGTAGAAGTGTTTGGTGGTTTCTAAAGTTCTATTGAAGCTACTAAATTGTAGTGGGAGTGGTGTGACATATGCTGACTTCAAGGATTCTGCACAAGCCAGTTGCTCTCAGATATTTTGATTTGATTTGATTTATTATTGTCACATATATTAACATACAGTGAAAAGTATTGTTTCTTGTGCGCTATACAGAAAAAGCATGCCGTTCACAGAGACGGAAACGAGAGAGTGCAGAATGTAGTTTTACAGTCATGGCTAGGGTGTAGAGAAAGATCAAGTTAATGCAAGGTAAGTCCATTCAAAAGTCTGATGGCAGCAGGGAAGAAGCTGTTCTTGAGCCGGCTGGTACGTGACCTCAAACTTTTGTATCTTTTTCCCAATGGAAGAATGTCCAGGATGCGGGCTGCTTTGCCGAGGCAACCGGAAGTGTAGACAGAGCCAATAGATGGGAGGCTGGTTTGCGTGATGGATTGGGCTACATTCACGACCTTTTGTGGTTCCTTGCGGTCTTGGGCAGAGCAGGAGCCATACCAAGCTGTGATACATGGTGCATCTGTAAAAGTTGGTGAGAGCCGTAGCTGACATGCCAAATTTCCTTAGTCTTCTGAGAAAGTAGAGGTGTTGGTGGGCTTTCTTAACTATAGTGTCGGCATGGGGGGACCAGGACAGGTTGTTGGTGATCTGGATACCTAAAAACCTGAAGCTCTCGACCCTTTCTACTTCATCCCCAGTGATGTAGACAGGGGCATGTTCTCCTTTTCACTTCCTGAAGTCGATGACAATCTCCTTCGTTTTGTTGACGTTGAGGGAGAGATTATAGTTGCCGCACCAGTTCATCAGATTCTCTATCTCATTCCTGTACTCTGTCTTGTCATTGTTTGAGATCCGACCCACTACGTTGGTGTCATCAGCAAACTTGAATATCAAATTGGAGGGGAATTTGGCCACACAGTCATTGGTGTATAAGGCGTATAGTAAGGACTGAGAACACAGTCTTGTGGGGCACCAGTGTTGAGGATGATCGTGGAGAGGTGTTGTAGCCTATCCTTACTAATTGTGGTCTGTGAGTTAGGAAGTTCAGGATCCAGTCGCAGAGGGAGGTGCCGAGGCCCAGGCCACAGAGTTTGGAGATGAGTTTTGTGGGAATAATGATGTTGAAGGCTCAGCTGTAGTCAATAAATAGGAGTCTGATATGGGTGTCCACTTGTAGGCACTGCCCTTGGACTATAGCATAATGGGGACAATGAATAAAGGTGAGACAGAGCAGGAAAACTGCTGGAAGAGGGAGCAGGAGGACGAGGGGAGGGGTCTCTCAGCAGGAGGGCACATGCATCCACTGTTCAGTGAACAATTCTCCTACCTGAACCTCAGTAAGAAGCAACATGTCAGATGTCTCAGTAAGGGTGCAGTCACTGATATCTGTCAGTTGCTGCGACCTCAGAGCAGAGCAAGGATGACATTTGCCGGCGGTTGCACCTGTGACTGTGACAATGGACTTTTATGCATCGGGCTCCTTTCAGGCTGAAGGAGGTGGCATTTGTTCCTCACCCACTTTTGCAAAAGAGAGGCTCTGTATTGTAAGACAACGAAATACAAATAATTCTATCTTGACAGAGAGAAGTAGACAGAATGAGAATGCCGGTTTCCATTGACTGTATGCACACTGCAGGCCTACATGCTCATAATTAATTTTTAACAGCTTCCAGCACCTGATCCAATGCACCTCCGTTTTAAGATGATGGGGAGAATGGGGTTCAGAAACTTGTCAGCCAGGATCGAATGGCGGAGCAGACTCGATGGGTCGAATGGCCTAATTCTGCTCCTATACCTTATGGTCTTAAGAGGTGCCGGTTAACTTTAGCTCATGCTAGCCTGTTATGTTTTTGCAGCCTCCAGTCAGGCATGCAGCCACAGAGCAGTCTTCTTAGTGCTGGATGCATTCTGCAATCATTCATGTTAATAGATAGCATGTAGTTTGCACTCTGCCTGCATTGGAAGCAATGGGTACAGGAGTAATCCTGCATGGCACCTCCCTCACTCATTTCCAGGTATTGCCCAAATTTGCTCCCTTTGTTTCTCTAAAAATATTGGTATTTAAACATGAAATGTAAAAATTAAGCCCGGAAATGACAGTTTCTGATATGAACAAAATCACCTGCATTTTTAAGGAAGGACCATCTGCAATGACTTCAGTCAAACCATTGAGGTTGGCCTATTGGCGTATGAACTCCCTGATTAAGGATCCAATTGATGGGCCAATCAGGGAGTCTTTGCCTTGTACTTAACGGGGAGTGTCACTTCCTCTGACACCCCCGGAGATAAACTGCTGACTGATAGCACTCTGTGGACTGCTGTTAGAGTTTGTAAATAAAGGGATTTTGGTGAAGGGACTTGTGCCTCTGAAGACCTATTACACCATCTCCACTAAAATAGTGGGCGGAAAAATGTCAGGTTATAAATAAAGGTTTTGATATTTTAATGTCACAAACCGTGATGTTCAGACTGTTTTTCTCACACTTATTCCCTTCCATTCTTGTCACTATTACGTTGCAAAGTATAGAATATCAATGTGTTTTGCAAGAATTATTACCAGAACAATGCTAGGCCATGGAGTTGAATGGCTGAGTGTTGCAGCTCAACAACTAAACGTTAGAAGTTGAAATGAATGAGTTATAATAAATCAGTGTCAAGTATGTGTAAATGTGATACCACGGGTACAATTTCCCAAAAGTAAGCAATGAGACCTGCAGTCCCTGTTCAATTCCAATTCGTGGGCCCTATCAGAAACATTCAACATCATGTCTTTCAGAGGTTGGAGCAAAACAGCGGGAGCCACAGAACATTTTCTGAATACAGCTCAAGGGCTATTTACTAAAGCTTTTGTTGAAAAGTCTGAGGATCTGTGAAGAACTCAAAATTTCATGCCATTGGACAATCCAGATGAATTGAACCTTTAGGGATTCGAAGGCGCGTGCTGCAGGCTTCTTCCAAAGCTTAGCACAGTTTAGGAAGCATATCAACACACACAAATCAGAATCAACCAGGCAGAGTGCCCAGATAGTTTTATAAAGCTTCCAGCTGGTTCTCCCAAAGCGGGAGATGGTGCAGATTAACCAGAAAATCCTGGGTGGCTCCAAAAAGGTCATGCAGATATTTGAGGAGATATGAATACATTACTCAATCCTTTTTTCGAGCTGCCTGGAGTTTTACAAGAAATAGTCTTTCAACCTCCCATCTGCAGTATAATCACACGTTCCTTTATCCATCTTAAATGCAAGGTCTAGGAACATTTGGTGTAGGTATCATCTCAAGTATCTTACACGCTGCGGTTGAGGAGGAAGAGGATTTCTCCCCTGGACTGTTTTATGAAAAGATTATTGCCACACCATGTAAATCACAATGCGTTATTCTGCTGCGAAGGAAGAGATCTCTCCTGTCCATCCTGTCAAACGTTGTTCATGGACATTACCCAAGGTCAGCTGGAGACTGATAGGTGTTGAATGCATCCAAAGGAGAATTTTTTCCTTTCTTCAGTATGATTTTTTTATACTCTCCTGTATGTTCAGTTGTTCAGTTTTAATTTTTTGCTACTTTATGAAAATGGTGTTTGAACTATGTCAGTGTATGAGTGACAATTTCCATTCAGATTGATGTTTTCTATGATGCTGTGATGGAAACCGCCTATATATATATTTTAGCTTTTCATCAATGATATTACTCAGTATACCAACTAATATGTAGTTCTTTTAGTCTAATAGACTTATATTATGTTTATTCTAAAAATATGGATCTGTTTCTTTATCACAAAACTTAACAGTTAACATAGAATCCCTACAGTGCACAAAAAGGCCATCTGGGCCATCGAGTCCACACTGACTGCCCAAAAGGCCTTCCCACCCAAGCTATCCCTTCTGCCCTATCCCCATAACTGCTCACATTTATCATGGCTAATCCACCTAACCTACACATCTTTGAACACTAAGAGGCATTTTAGCATGGCCAATCCACCTAACATCTTTGGACTGCGGGAGGGAACTAGAAACCACGCAGACACTGGGAGAATGTGTAAACTCCACACAGACAATCACCCAATGCTGGAATTGAACCCAGGTCCCTGGCACTGTGAGGTAGCAATACTAACCACCATGTCGCCCAGTGATAAGACTGTACTGTGTTAAGTAAACAGAGTTTGATTACTCAGAGTGTAGTAGTTGTATAATCATCAAACATCCCAGTCTGGCACACATGTGATTTCAGAAATCACGGCAATGTGGCTCACTCTTAACTTCCTTCTGAAATGGACAAGCAAGCTAATCAGTTGTCTCAAACTGCTACAGACAATAAGAATAAAATTGGATGGACCACCTAACATTGACCCAGGCACTAGAAATAACCAAGGCAAATCATGCCCAGTCAACCCTGAAAAATCCTGCTACCATCTGAGAACTTGTGCCTAAGTTGGAAGACCTGACCCATAAACTTATCAAGCAACAGCCTGGCATTGCCATACACACTGAATCGTACCTCACAGCCAATGTTTCAGACAAAATGGTGACACAATGGTACACAGTTGGGAGGAAGTTGCCCTGGGAATCCCCAGCATTGACTCTGGAGCCTGTGAAGTTTCGTGAAATCAGGTCAAACTTGAGCAAGGAACCCTCTTGCTGATTCTTACCTGCCATCCTCCCTCAGCTGATGGATCAGTGCACCTCCATATTGAACACCAATTGGAGAAAGTCAGAGTGTAGCAAGGGCACAGAAATGTACTCTAGGTGGGGGATTCATTATTCATAAGTAGCACCACTACCAACTGAGCGGGCTGAGTTCTGGAGGACATATCTGCCAGACCGGGCCTGCAGTTAGTAAGAGGACCAAAAAGAGAAAAAAAAATGATTTTATTTCATCCTCACCAATATGTTGCAGATGCATCTGTCCATGACAATATTGTTAGGAGTGACCACCTGCATGGTCCCTGTGGGGACAAAGTCCCATCTTCAAAGTGAGGATAGTATGCATCATGTTGTGTGGCACTACCACTATGCTAAATGGGATAGATTCAGAACAGGTCTCATGGCTCAAAATTGAGCAATAGTGAAGCACTGTTGCCCTAATACATGATGTAAAACTTTAAAAAACCATTCAGAGCACATAAAACAGGCACTTTTCTTTTGATGTCAGCAGATTAAGGGTTAATATTGGAATGCAGTGATATCTGTTGTTACATAAACATAGAAAATTTGAGCAGGAGGAGGCCATTTGACCTTTCGAGCCTGCTCCGCCATTCATTACGATCATGGCTGATCGTCCAACTCAATAGCCTAATCCTGCTTTTTCCCCACAACCTTTGATCCCATTTGCCCCAAATGCTATATCCAGCCACCTCTTTAATGCATTCAATGATCTGGCATTAACTATTTCCTGTGATAATGAATTCTATGGGCTCACCATTCTTTGGGTGAAGAAATGTCTCCTCACCTACAACGCGGAGGCGATTTTTCCCTCTGCCTGATTTCGGGAACCATTCAAAGGGATATACCTCACCTCATTATCTTGTATGATTGGTTCTGGTAAATTAAAGCAGGATCTGATACTATCCTGAACAATTAACAGAACTTTATTTTTGTAAACTGGTGACAACCTTATTAAAACAATTAACAGATTGAAAAAAGGACCAAATAGAATGCTGTTCGAATACTACAAGACTCATTCAAGATTGGTGAAATTAATCATTACAGAATTTAGTCACTCTCAAGTAAAATACAAACAGATGTCTTCGGAAATAGGACCTTTCTTCAATGATGCTCACATCTGGAACACTTTCTGGGTTGGTGTCTCTCTCTATTCTGATGGTAATTTTATTAAGACTTTCATGAAACTGCAGGATTTACATGAGAGCCTCGCTCACTCTCCTTCTGACTTAAGAGGTGGCAAACATACTCTGACAGTTACTCCCCTGTCCTGAAATTACCTCAGTATTCCTGCGATCTGAGTGGCCTGAATTCCATTGATTCTGTTTCTCTGCGTGCTTGCTTTAAAATCATTGGTCCAATTCAAATGCCTGTTTTGGTTAGGTTGGAACACTGACTGCCAAGCTTTGATGCAACGCTGCAAAATTGGCTTCTGCAGCCTGCACTCTGCAATCTTAAAATCCACGCATACTTTTAAAGAGAAAATGCGATATGATTTCTTCTTTTGGTTTTAGCATTTCTTTTCACTATTTACATTTGTCAAACAAATTAACCTTACATGTGCAGCTTCACAACACTGTCCAGTGGTTCCATTACCCAAATCCAAAGATGTGCAGGTTAGATGGATTGGCCATGCTAAATTGCCCCTCAGTGTCAAGGGGATTAGCAGGGCTTATGGGGATAGGGTCTGGATGGGATTGTTGTCAGTGCAGGCTCGATGGGCCGAATGGCCTCCTTCTGCACTGTAGGAATTCCATGATACCCTAATCCTGAATTATGCAAATCACGTGAATAAGTAAATTAATTAAGTGAAATCTACATATTTATAATTCCAGAAATAAAAATGCTTAAATTGAGGTCACGGGCATCGTTGTATGTCTTATAAGCAAGTTTAGCGCTTCATATAATATTTTTTAATTGAGCCTAAGCTATTACATAACGTTGAGAGATTTCACATTCTTGGAGAATTTGGTGCACTTACAAGTATCTTCCTAAATGGGCCAGATAACTGATGGGACACACAGTCACGAGCTATTCATGGTCACACATTGAAATAGATGTTCCTCTTTTTTTTAATGGCAGACTTTTGATTACAATGAATATTACTTTGCCACTGTTTGATATGCTTTGCATTATCTATTATAAATGCAATCTGACTTCAGCAAAAGTAGTGCAACATTCCCTGACGTAGCTTTTTTGCTATTCTGATGACAGAGTGAAACTGATCAAAGCGCACGCACTAAGATAATATAGGAAGGTAAATAAAATGTGTTTTCGGCATTAGTTCTATTTACCATGATAGCTGACACTATGCAACAATTCAATCACCAGTCACAATGACAGCATGAACCACAAGAACAATGTATGATTGTTTCATGAAAGTCAATGGAATTATAAGACTCAGACTCTACCTTAAACTAGACCTGTGCATGAATTTCCTGGCATTGTGCAGACAATGGGACATAGTTTCTGCTTCAAATCTGACTGGCAATCCAACCATAAATCGTGCTCAATAATGCGCTAGTATTCATGATGGAATATCTGCTCAGGTGTCCACTCAGGCTTATTTACAAATTGCCCAATGGAAAATCTTCATGATCCACTACAACCGAACAGCATTTTAGATTACAATTACCTTTCTATTACCCAGCATTAAGAATGTTTCTTTGATATACTGAAGAGTGTTAGCCTACTACAATTTTATTAATACAGCTGAATATGGGTTTATCAGGAAAAACAAGCATAGTTTCAGAAAAGCGTCCAGCCTGCCACCTAAGGATAATGCCAATTTTTAAATAATTGAAAATGAAGATTAAGACAGATTCATTTAAAATTTAACTGTGTACAATAGTCAGTTGCTGAGTAATTTTTTTTAATTGAAAATTTAATTTATGTCTTTATGCTGTAAGAATGTTTAATTTTGAGACTCTCACAAACAAGTGCAATTTGTGGTAACTCACCGTTACATAGAAACTAGAAGCAGGAGGAGGCCATTCGGCCCATTGAGCCTGCTCCGCTATTCAATATGATCATGGCTGATCATCAAATTCAATATCTTGATGCCCTTCCCCAATATCCCTTGATCCCTTTAGCCCCAAGAGCTATGTCCAATTTTTTCTTGAAATCTCACATAATGTTTTGGCCTCAACTACATTCTGTGATAGTGAATTCCACACATTCACCACTCTCTGGGTGAAGAAATTTCTCCTCCCCTCAGTTCTAAAATGTTTGCACCTTATCCTCAAACTATGACCCCTAGTTCTGGACACCTTCACCATCGGGAACATTCTTTCTAAATCTATGCTGTTAGAATCTTATAAGTATCTATGAGGTCTCCTCTCACTTTTCTAAACCCCAATAAATACAACCGCAACTGACTTAGTCTCTCCTCATATGACAGACCTGCCATCCCAGGAATCAGCCTGATAAATCTTTGCTGCACTCCCTCTATACCAAGGACATCCTTCCTCAGATAAGGAGACCAAAGCTGCACATAATACACCAGGTGTGGCCTCACCTGATTCTATTCCTATACTTAAATCCTCTCGCTATGAAGGCCAACACACCATTTGCCTTCTTTACTGCCTGCTGTACCTGCGTGCTTACTCTCAGCGACTGATACACGAGGACACAATTGTGATTCCTTCAATTGGGGCCAGTTTATTTGGGTGGAGCTAGCTTCCAGCAAAATCTTTTTTTAAATCAGTGCACAGCAGCAACGTGATCTGCAACAAAAGTAATTTGCATTTGAAATTGTTTGATATCTTGTGCTGGTTTGGCCGATTTGGGGTGAACTGTACCAGAAAAGCCATTGCAACTCAATACAAACTCTAGCCCTATGCCGATGAGGGCAGTAAAGATGGCAGCTGATTATAGACCTCAAGGCATGTAAAATCAGGTGGCTGTTACATTAGGAAACCCAATATCCAGCAGCAGATTACTGGACAATATAGCACTGTGTGATGCATATGAGGTGGCACGGTGGCACAGTGGTTAGCATTGCTGCCTCACAGCTCCAAGGACCTGGGTTCGATTACTGGCTTGGGTTACTGTCTGTGTGGAGTTTGCACAATCTCCCAGTGTCTGCGTGGGTTTCCTCCGGGTGCTCCTGTTTCCTTCCATGGTCCAAAGATGTGTGGGTTAGGTTGATTGGCCATGCTAAATTGCCCATAGTGTCCTGGGGGTGTGTAGGTTAGAGTGATTAGCAAAGTAAATGTGTGGGGTTGTGGGGATAGGGCCTGGGGCGGGATTGTTGTCTCCTTCTGCGCTGTAGGGATTCTATGATTTCTATATGTAAAATATATGAGGGCTGGAAATTATGAGCACCAATGCACCACAGGACCCCCACCCCACATCACTGAAACCCCTAGGGGACTCCCACCAGCATCCCTGTGGAACACCCCCCACCCCGTGAACCCTCAGGGATCACCCCCAACGAGACTCCACAACCTTCCCAACATACGGAATCCCCCATCCCCTATTGGAGCCAACCCCACCCTCTTCTAGCCAGGCCAACCCTCAGCTCCCCATCCCACTCTGAGACGGTACCCCTCCCCCTCCCCTCCCCCCACCCCAACTCCCCCACGAGGCCCAGTCCAAGTTCCCCCATTTCCCACTGAGATGCCCCATTAAAGTAATTCAGAATCTTTTGCCAGTCTTGGAAACCTGAGATGAGAAAAGGAAATTATTGAGAGCACCAGCAGATCAGTCTGTAAAAAGCAGAAATATTTTGGGTACTTGCCATTCATTTGAATACAATTAGAAAGATGAGAACACTCTTAAAATATCAAAACCTGCTTTAATCTCTCCACTGATGTTGGTTGACCTGCTATGTAATTTTGGCATTTATTGTTTTTATTTCACTGTGCCCACTAAACCAATCGCAGCAGAATACCAAGGTCATTGCTTCTGCTATCTTGCTCCTGTGCTTTATCTATTTCAGATTTCTGCTCAAAAGGGAACAAATCGGTGTTTGAAATGCTACTGTTGTTTGTTGCAAACATCAAAACTGGTGGCGGGGAGGGTCAGTTTTAAGATGAATTATCCGTTACTACACTCATTAGGCTGGCTACAGTTCACTTTGTCTCTGTACATTCTTAATATGGAACCCAGCCATAGCATGCTTGTCTCAAAGCCAAAAATAGCATTAAAATGTATTCCATGCTTTTGTTAGTTGACGAGAATTTCATTGATAGGATTGATACATTTTAAGGGTGTCTTTTTAAAAATTAATTCAAAGGATGTGGGCATTGCTGGCTAGACCAGCATTTATTGCCCATCCCTGATTGTCCTTGAGAAGGTAGTGTGAGCTGCCTTCTTGAAACACTGCAGTCCATGTGGTGTAGGTACACCCATGTTGCTGTTAGGAAGGGAGTTCCAGGATTTTGACCCAGTGACAGTGAAGGAATGGCGATACATTTCCAAGTCAGGGTGAGTGGCTTGAGGGGAACTTCCAGGTGGCGGTGTTTCCATGTATCCGCCCCCCCCCCTCCCCCCCTTTTCCGACTAAATGGTCATGGTCATGGGTTTGGAAGATGCTGTCTAAGGAGCCTTGGTGAGTTCCTGCAGTGTATCTTGTAAATAGTGCACACTGTTGCCACTGTGCATCAGTGGTGGAGGGAGTGAATGTTTGTGGATAGGGTATCAATCAAGCTGGCTGCTTTGTCCTGGATGGAGACAAGCTTCTTAATTGTTGTTGGAGCTGCACCCATCCAGGCAAGGGGAGAGCATTTGATCACATTCCTAACTTGCGCCTTGCAGATTGTGGAAAGGCTTTGTGAAGGTACGAGGTTAGTTACTCAATGCAGGATTCCTAACCTCTGATCTGCTGACATAATCATGGTATGCATATGGCGAGTCCAGTTCAGTTTCTGATCAATGGTAATCCTCAGGATGTTGCTAATGGGGGATTCATAGAAATCATAGAAACCCTACAGTGCAGAAGGAGGCCATTCGGCCCATCGAGTCTGCACCGACCACAATCCCACCCAGGCCCTACCCCCACATATTTACCCGCTAATCCCTCTAACCTACGCATCTCAGGATTCTAAGGGGCAATTTTTAACCTGGCCAATCAACCTAACCCGCACATCTTTGGACTGTGGGAGGAAACCGGAGCACCCGGAGGAAACCCACGCAGACACGAGGAGAATGTGCAAACTCCACACAGGCAGTGACCCGAGCCGGGAATCGAACCCGGGACCCTGGAGCTGTGAAGCAGCAGTGCTAACCACTGTGCTACCGTGCCGCCCACAAATTTGCTGATTCAGTGATCAGTAAAGGCATTGAATGTCAAGGTTAGATCCTCTCTTGTTGGAGATTCTCATTGATTGACATTTGTGTTGCGTGAATGTTACTTTATGTGAGCACAAGTCTGAATATTGTCCATGTCTTGTTGCATTTGGACATGGACTGCTTCAGCATCTGAGGAGTCATAAATAGTGCTGAACACTGTCATCATCAGCAAACATCCCCACTTCTGATCTTGGAAGTAAGCAGCTAAAGATGGTTGAGCCTGAGACACATCTCTGAGGAACTCCTGCAGTGATGTCCTGGAACTGAGATGACTGACCTCCAACAACCAGAACTATCTTCATTTCTGCAAGATATGACACCAACCAGTGGAGTTTTCCCCCTGATTCCCATTGACTCCAGTTTTGCAAGGGTCGTTTGATGCCAAACTTGGTCAGATTGTGCCTTGCTGTCAAGGACAGTCACCCTTACCTCACCTCTGGAGTTCATCTCTTTTGTCCATGTTTAAACCAAGGCTGTAATGAATGAGGTCAGGTCTCAGTGGCCCTGGTGGGGCTTAAACTGACTGTAAGTGAGCCGGTTATTGCTGAGTGAGTGCTGCTTGATAGCACTGTTGGTGACCCCTTCCATCACTTTACTGATGATCGAGAGTAGACTGATGGGGCAGTAATTGGCTGTGTTGGATTTGTCCTGTTTTTTGTGTAGGGAGCATATTTGGACAATTTTCACATTGTTAGGTAGATGCCAGTATTGTAGCTCTACTGGAACATCAGGTTCTGGTGCACATGCCTTTAGTACTATTGCTGGAATATTGTCAGGACCTATAGCCTTTGCAGAATCAAATGCCTTCAGCTGTTTCTTCATATCACATGGAGTGAATTGAATTGGCGGAAGACTTATATCTGTGATGGTGGGGAGCTCTGGAGGAGGCCGCGATGAATCATCCACTCGGCACTTCTGGCTGAAGATTGTAGCCTTATCTTGTGCACTGATGTGCTGGACACCTGTGTCATTGAGGAGGGGGGATATTTGTGCAGCATCCTTTGGTGAGTTGTTCAATTGTCCACCACCATTCACAACTGGATGTAGCAGGCCTGCAGAGCTTAGGTCTGATCTGTTGATTGTGGAATAACTTAGCTGTCTTTATTATTTGCTGATTTTGCTGTTTGGAACACAAGACATCCTGTGTTGTAACTCCACCAGGTTCACACCTAATATTTAGGTATGACTGGTGTTGGTCCTGGCAGGCACTCCTGCACTCTTCATTGAACCAGGGTCGATCCCCATGCTTGATGGTAATGGTAGGGTGGGGGATATGCCGGGCCATGAGGCTACAGATTATGGTTGAGTACAACTCTGCAACTGATGATGGCCCACAGCACCTCATGGTAGCTCAGTCTTGAGTTGCTGGATCTATTCAAATTCTACCCCATTTAGGATGGCGGTAGTGCCACACAACATGATGGCGAATTTCCTCAATGTGAAGATGGGACTTTGCCTCAATAACATGATCACTCCCACCGATACTGTCATGGACAAATGCATCTGTGGCAGACAGGTGGTGAGGGTGAGGTCAGATATGTCTTTTGCTCTAGTTGGTTCCGTCATCACCTGTAATCTGGGGAGGTAATGGCCTAATGGTGTTATCGCTGTTAATCAGAAACTCAGTTCATGTTCTGGGGACCCAGGTTCAAATCCCACCACTTCAGATGATAGAATTGGAATTCTATAAATATATATATATCTAAAAATATATATATATCTGGAATTAAGAATCTACTGATGACCATGAAACCATTGTCAATTGTCAGAAAAACCCATCTGGTTCACTAATGTCCTTTAGGGAAGGAAATTTGCCGTCCTTACCTGGTCTGGCCTACATGTGACTCCAGAGTCACAGCAATGTGGTTCACTCTCAACTGCCCTCTGAACAAGGACAACAAGGGATGGTCAATAAATGCTGACGAGCCAGCGACGCTTATGTCCCACAAATGAATAAAAACAAAACCTGCCACAGATCCATGAAGTAAATTACTACTGCTTGAAATGATAAAACTTCAAAATGTGCAGAGGGTGCTGAAAGTCTGCAAAGAGATATAGATAGTCTAAGTGAGTGAGCAAGGATCTGGCAGATGAAGTACAATGTTGATAAATATGAGGTCATCCATTTTGGTCGGAATAATAGCAAAATAGACTATTATTTAAATGGTAAAAAATTGCAGCATGCTGATGTGCAGAGGGACCTGGGTATCCTTGTGCATGAATCACAAAAATTGACCTTGGTTTGCAGGTCAGCAGATAATTAAGAAGGCAAATGGAATTTTGTCCTTCATTGCTAGAGGGATGGACTTTAAAACAGCGAGGTTATGTTGCAGCTGTATAAAGTGCTGGTGAGGCCACACCTGTGTACGGTTTTGGTCTCCTTACTTGCGAAAGGATATACTGGCACTGGAGGGGGTGCAGAGGTTGATTCCAGAGTTGAGAGGGTTGGCTTATGAAGAGAGACTGAGTAGACTGGGGCTATACTCATTGGAATTCAGAAGAATGAGGGGAGATCTTATAGAAACATATAAGATTGTGAAGGGAATAGATAAGATAGAAGCAGGGAAGTCGTTTCCACTGGCAAGTGAAACTAGAACTAGGGGGCATGGCCTCAAAATAAGGGGAAGCAGATTGAGGACGGAGTTGAGGAGGAACTTCTTCACACAAAGGGTTGTGGATCTGTGGAATTCCCTGCCCACTGAAGCAGTTGAGGCTACCTCATTGAATGTTTTTTAAGGCAAGGATAGATAAATTTTTGAACAGTAAAGGAATTAAGGGCTATGGTGAGCAGGCAGGTAAGTGGAGCTGAGTCCACGAAAAGATCAGCCATGATCTTATTGAATAGTGGAGCAAGCTTGAAGGGCCAGATGGCCTACTCCTGCTCGTAGTTCTTATGTTCTTATATTCTACCGTTTGTAGTACCCTACAAGTATTTGAGTATCATTATGTTCAGCTATTACATTTTTCATCCAACGTTTAATAACCACTGACTGTATCAGGTCACATTTCATTATTTTACTTAATTGTGATAGTTGATTCCAATTATTTTCCAACATTGGTAATTTATGCTTCTTTTATTGATTTAGCTGCGTTCTACTGTTGATAGAACCCTGTTTTGTGTTGAGTTGAGGTGGTAAATTTTAGTCTCTTGAGTGTCTCAGAGTGGTCAACTTCTATTTCCCCAGTCTGAAATCAGGAAGTTAGTGCATCGGGAGGCATCGGCATGAAGTCATGTTGTGATACAATGCACTGAACCATGTTTCTCCTGTAATTTGTATGACAGGAAAATTGAGCGTGCCTAACATCATCGGTTCAAATCCCGAGTCAATGCACTCAGGGATTAAAATTGGCTTCAATATTAAGATTTTCTTCTGTTCGCATAACAGAGAGAGTGGATGAGGGCACATTGTTTTCCAAAAGCGATTTGATAAACTGTTACATATTCAGCTTTCTGAGTAAAATTGAAGCCAATGGGAATAACGGGGGCTGCAGCAGTTTGCTCAATAAAATAGCTGACGGATAGAAGAGAGTTATGGTGAATGGCTGTTTTTTGGAATGGGAGGAGAGTTTTCACTGGAGTGGGGGGATGGCGGGGCCGTTGTTGGAGGTCAATATGAGAACCACTGCTGTTTTTGATATATGTGAATGACTTGGACGCACAGGTATCGGCACAATTTGAATATCTGTAGGTGACATGAAAGCTGGAAGTGTAGTAAACACAATGAGGAAGATCGTAATGGATTTCAAGAGAGCTGGTGGAATGAGTGCACGCATAACAGGTGGAATGTAATGCTGTGAAGTATAAGGTGATATAGTTTGGTAGGAAGAATGTGGAGAGACAATGCTTTATAAACCAAAAGAGAAAACGCTGGAAAATCTCAGCAGGTCTGGCAGCATCTGTAAGGAGAGAAAAGAACTGACGTTTCGAGTCCAGATGACCCTTGTCAAAGCTTTGAGTGTCTCAGAGTGGTCAGCTTCTATTTCCCCAGTCTGAAATCAGGAACTTAGTGTGTAGGAAGGCATAGGCATGAAGTCCTGTTGTGATACGCTTTGACAAAGGGTCATCTGGACTCGAAACGTCAGCTCTTTTCTCTCCTTGCAGATGCTGCCAGGCCTGCTGAGATTTTCCAGCATTTTCTCTTTTGGTTTCAGATTCCAGCATCCGCAGTAATTTGCTTTTATCCAATGCTTTGTAAACATTGGGTACAAAAGCTAGGAAGTTTTGGTAAATTTGCATATACTTCAGTCCCAGGTGTGAAGTGTTGTGCCCAATTCTGAGTAACGTACGTGAGGAAGGATGTGATAAAGGGCTAATTGGAGTGGGTGCAGAAGGAATTTGCCAGAATTATTCCAGGCACGAGTGATTACAATACTGAGAGTCCCATACACATGGGACAGCACAGTGGTTAGCACTGCTGCCTCACAGCGCCAGGGACCCAGGTTCAATTCCCATCATGGGTGACTGTGTGAATTTTGGGGCGGCATGGTAACACAGTGGTTAGCACTGCTGCTTCACAGCTCCAGGGGCCCGGGTTCGATTCCCGGCTCGGGTCACTGTCTGTGTGGAGTTTGCACATTCTTCTCGTGTCTGCGTGGGTTTCCTCCGGGTGCTCCGGTTTCCTCCCACAGTCCAAAGATGTGCGGGTTAGGTTGATTGGCCAGGTTAAAAATTGCCCCTTAGAGTCCTGGGATGTGTAGGTTAGAGGGATTAGCGGGTAAAAATATGTGGGGGTAGGGCCTGGGTGGGATTGTGGTCGGTGCAGACTCGATGGGCCGAATGGCCTCCTTCTGCACTGTAGGGTTTCTATGATTTCTATGATTGACCGGAGAGCTTAGTATAGAAGTTAGAGTTGGGGAGGCTGAGGATAGAATTCTCCACTACAACCGCCACTGCCCCCGCCCGCCACCATTCCGCAGTGGGTTTTCCCGTAGCAGAAGTGGCTCACCATCGACTGCCGGTGGAATCTTCTGGTCCCGATTAAGTCAACGGTGATTTACATTCCTTGCTTGTCTCGCCATCGGGGGTCAACTATGGCAGGTCTGGAAGATCCCGCTCGCGGGAAGGACTGGAGAGTTCTGTCCTGAAAGAAATAAATAAATATCAGCGATGTTTCACGATTTTAAACAGAGTCAATACAGGGAAATGGGTTCCACTGGCTGAGGGGCCAATAAATGAAGACTCCGATTGAAGGGTGTTTGGTTACAGAACCAAAGGCAACATGACAAAGTTTTTAGGATATTAAATGTTTATTTTTATTTATTAGTGTCACAAGTAGGCTTACATTAACACTGCAATGGAGTTACTGTGAAAATCCCCTAATCGCCACACTCTGGCATCTATTCAGATACACTAAGGAGAATTTAGCATAGCCAATGCACCTAACGAGCACGTCATTCAGACTATGGGAGGAAACCAGAGCACCTGGAGGAAACCCACGCAGACACAGGGAGAACGTGCAGACTCTGCGCAGACAGTGACCCAAACCGGGAATTGAACCCAGGTCCCTGGCGCTGTGAGGCAACAGTGCTAACCACTGTGCCACCAAGCCACCCCTGTGCTGTGCTGTCCAATAAGGTGGTGGATACAGTTTCAACTGGAATCTTCAGAAGGGAATTGCATAAGTACTTGAGGGAGAGAAAATGGAGGGATATGGGTAAAGAGCAAGACACTGGTGCAAACTGGATTGATCTTTAGATAAACTGGTGCAGACACAATAAGCCAAATGGCCATCTTCTGTTCTGTTGTTCAGTTATTCCTGGGCAATGGCATTGTGGTATTGTCACTGGACCAGTAATCCAGAAACTCAAGGTAATGCTTTGGGGGCCCAGGTTCAAATCCCACCACAGCAGATGGTGAAATGTGAATTCAGTAAAAATCTGGAACTAAAAATCTACTGATGACCATGAAAGTCTGAGGATTCAGGGTAAACCATTTAGGACGGAGATGAGGAGACATTTCTTCACCCAAAGAGTGGTGAGCCTGTGGAATTCATGACCACAGGAAGTAGTTAATGCCAAAAGATTGAATGTATTCAAGAGGCGACTAGAATAGGGGCGAATGGGATCAAAGGTTATGGGGAGAAAGCAGGATTAGGCTATTGAGTTGGATGATTAGCCATGATTGTCATGAATGGCGGAGCAAGCTCAAAGGGCCAAATGGCCTCCTCCTGCTCCTATCTTCTATGTTTCTATGTATATTTCTACAAAAGCATTGTCAACTGTCATTACCTATCTGGTTCACTAATGTCCTTTCGGGAAGGAAATCTGCCCTCTTTACCTGGTCTGAATTACATGTGACTTCAGATCAACAGCAATGTGGTTGACTCATAAATGTCCCCTCAAGGGCAATTAGGGATGGGTAATAAATGCTGGCCAGCCAGCGATGCTCACATCCCATGAACAAATAAAAAAAACAAGGTGGGAAAAATGACCAAACATCTTCATTGGTTCTTTTCCATTGGCTTGGACATTTTTTGACATTAGCTGATACTGTCTAATTTCACGAATGAAAGATGGGCACTTGTGAAAGGTTATGGAATTTAAGAAAAGGTTTTCCACTTTAGAGCTACCAGCACATTAATCGATAGCAAATCAGAAGCTTAGAGTGTGGTATCTCCTGACAACACCAAAGCTGATGCTCCCCTCCTGAAAGTGCTATGTAAATGTAAGTTTTTGTTGTTGTGATAAACCTCCACCTTCAGAAGGGAAAAAGAAAAGTAAAGAAGGGAAATTAAGAAGGGATTCTCCAAGATTTCCTGGACATCATTCAGCAGCTGATTTCCACTGTTGCTTTATTTAGGTTTTAGCCAAGTTTTCCTTTATCTCGTTGGAAACAATGAAGAATGCACGGTGGTTGTGACTGTTACCGAACGCATTTTTCACTTGTTCTCAGATATAAAATTGCCTCATCATGTGAACGTTTCAAAAATAAGAGATTAAAAAACATGAGGGTTTGCATCTGAAGCACAATGAAGGAGGTTAGAAGAGTTGTTTTTGCATAAAGGATTCCCAGAAAATTTAATTTATCACAAGTGGACAAATGAAAAGGGAGTTAAATGCAAGATGGGTGTGGGGTTAAACAGTTGAAGAGCAAATATTGCAGATTAGGGAGAAAGAGTAAGGAATCAGCATTTCTATATCACCATTAATGCCGTATAAAATACCAGACAATTTCCAGAGGCTTCAGCCAAACAACATTTGACACTGGGTTGGGGGGTGGAGGGGGGCAGACAATGGCCTAGGCTATTAATCCAGAAACTCAGCTAATGTTCTGGAATATCTGGAATTAAGAATCTACTGATGACCATGAAATAATTGCCGATTATTAGGAAAACCCATCTGGTTCACTGATGTCCTTTAGGGAAGGAAATCTGCTGTCCTTACCTGGTCTGGTCTACATGTGACTCCAGATACACAGCAATGTGGTTGACTCTCAAATGCCCTCTGAAATGGCCAAGCAAGCCACTTAATTGTACAAGGGTAACAAGGGATGGGCAATAAATGCTGGCCAGCCAGTGACGCCCATGTCCCACAAATGGAAAAAAAAAGGAGATCTTGGCGCAGGTGATTAAAAGCTGGGTCGAAGAAACAGGTTTGAAGGAGCATCTTAAAGACGTAGAGAGCTTCAGGAAGGGAACTCCACAGCTTGGGACCTTTGCAGTTGAAGGCATGGCCACCAGTGCCGGAGTGATTAAAATCCGGGATGCACAAGAGGTGAGAATTGGAAGAGAGCAGCAATCTTGGAGGATTGTAGGACTGGAGGAGGCCACAGAGAAAGGATGGGATAAGACCACAAAAAGATTTGACAAAGAGTTGAGAATTTTAAAATCAAGTTATCACAGTCAGACCAGGATTGTAAGAAGCAGGAGTTGGTCATTCAGCTCCTCCAGCCTATTATGCCATTCAGTTTGATCATGGCTAATCTATACCTTAGCCTCAATTACCCATGATGTGGAGTAGCCGGCGTTGGACTGGGGCAGGCACAGTAAGAAGGCTCACAACGCCAGATTAAAGTCCAACAGGTTTATTTGGAATCACAAACTTTCATCAGGTGAGTGGAGGTTCGTTCACAAACACAGCATATCTAGGCCAAGACACAATTGCAAGATAGTTACAGATTGGAATGTGAAGAATGGTTGGAATGCGAGTCTTTACAAGTAATCAAGTCTTTACAGGAACGAACAGTGTGTGTGGAGAAAGGGATAATCAATTACCCACCACAACCCGTTTGCCATTGTTCTTTTATCTAAGAAAAACCTATCCAACTCCATCTTCAATTGTCCCAGCATCCACAGCCCTTTGGGGGATAAAAATCCAGAATAGTGTTGTAGGGGGTAGAATATGGGCGGCACGGTAGCACAGTGGTTAGCACTGCTGCTTCACAGCTCCAGCGACCTGGGTTCGATTCCCGGCTTGGGTCACTGTCTGTGTGGAGTTTGCACATTCTCCTCGTGTCTGCGTGGGTTTCCTCCGGGTGCTCCGGTTTCCTCCCACAGTCCAAAGATGTGCGGGTTAGGTTGATTGGCCATGCTAAAAATTGTCCTTAGTGTCCTGAGATGCGTAGGTTAGAGGGATTAGTGGGTAAATATGTAGGGATATGGGGATAGGGCCTGGGTGGGATTGTGGTCGGTGCAGACTCGATGGGCCGAATGGCCTCTTTCTGTACTGTAGGGTTTCTATGATTTCTATGATTCTATAATAGCATTCGGTGGGTCTTAATGAAGTCTTCAGAGTGTTAAATAGGTTAACTGCATATATTTATTAACTACAAGGACTTTGTATGTACAGTAAAGTATTCAAGCAAGGAGCTATGTCCATGCTTGCTTGTGCCCACAATTCTTTCCAATGCTAGACTGACCCCTGTGAGCAAGTGATGCTTTCTCTTACATCACTGTGTGTGCAGAACTGTACTCTGTCCCATGTTAACCTTACATGTGCCAGATCCTTATACTCTGCAATCTCTGAGTATTCAAATTGGACCTCGATTTGATCTTTGCAAGGGAAGGCAATGGCGTAGTGGTATTGCACTGGACTACTAATCCAGAGACCCAAGATATTGTTCTGGGGATCTGGGTCTAAATTCCACTGTTGCAGATGGTAGAATTTGAATTCAATAAAAATCCAGAATTAAAAGCCTAATGATGACCATAAGACCATTGTCTCAAAAACCTGTCTGATTCACTAATGTCCTTTAGGGAAGGAAATCTGCCATCCTTACATGGTCTGGCCTACATGTGACTCCAGAGCCACAGCAATTTGGTTGACTCTTAAATGCCTTCCGAAATGGCCTTGCAAGTCATTCAGTTCAAGGGCAATTAGGGATCGATAATAAATGCTGGCCTAGTTGGCAATGGTCACCTTCCATGAAAGAATAAAAAAAAGTCCTCGGCTGCCTCAATGGATTTTCGTTCTTTTGTTCTTTGATTCTAATCCTGCTGCGGAGCTTCTCCCAGGTGATCTCCCTCTGTGCCTTTACTTCACCTGCTTTTAGTCAGCTCAGAATGCTGCTCCATTACCTTTCCAGCCTTTGAATATCTGATCAAGCTTCTCTGAGCTTCTGGGTTTTTCCAAGAACTGCCACCATGGTTGTAAGGTGTTGGATATCATTTCGTAGGTTTTAATAAAGGGCACAATCTTACTGGTATTCACGCCCCGCTCTTGCTTCAGCGAGGACAGAGAATTTGGCACCCAGTCAAATCTCCGTTCACTGCAGCAGGACCAGAAAATCCCATCGGCGTGAACGGAGGTAAGATTCTAGCCAAAGCCTTTGTAGTCTGAGGTAGTTTAAGTGTATATATTTTTAAACGACAAGAACCATGTACACATATGCAGTAAAGGGTTCAAACTAGGAGCTGTCTCCATGCTGTATCCCCTAACTGCAGGTCATGTGTTCTGTTACTTCACCGTGTGGCCAAGTCCCACGTTAACTCTGTATGTGCCAGACTACACATGGATAGAATGGCTTTCCTCAATTCTGAAATTTCTTGGTGTAAAACTTCAAAAGAAAATCCTATATGGCTTTAAATGGTTAAATAATTACTGGCACAGTCATAAAATGGATGAAACTCTGAATTATAAACTAAAAAAAAGTGACCCAACTTTTTTTTCAACAGATGCTGCAATATATTTTCACAATTTTCTGCCATGATATAGTTCTGGGCTTGGCTGTTTAAAGCAAGTTTTTATTTAAACAAAAAGGTTTAATCATGCAAAGAAATACAAAGTTTTTTGGTGCCTAGTTATTCAAACATTTAAGCTCTAATATCTACTCCACCGTGTACAGTAATTATTAAAAAATGCAGTGGTATGTTTCTGTGCCAGTAGAGAAGACTGCCTTTGATCATTAGTGGAACTGTTTTTAATATATTTTTGCTATTTGTAAAGTTTCTGGAAGACTGAATAGAATTGGAACACAAAACAAGTTGCTGTGCCCATTTAGTTCAGTAAACTAAGCGGATTAATATGATTGATGCCGTTTTCTTGAGCAAAGGGTACATGTTTCTGCATCGTTGTTTAGCAGCATTCTCGCTTCACGACCTGTTATAACATATACCAATCTTCAGGACTTTTCCATGCTTAGTCATTGAAGAAGGCATTTTCTTTAGTCATTAATAAAAAACTTCACGGAAAGGAAATGGTTCATTTCATTTGTTGAGAAATCCCTTTATTACATTAGTCTTTCCCTTCAATTAACCGAAAGCCTTCCAACTGTTTATTATTACTCTGGTCAGAGCGCTCTGTACCCACTTGTTTGGATGATCTGGGTTACCATGACATAGTCTGCCTTAACCAGAATTCCTGTTAGAGAAATAAATTGATATGATGACTTCTTCTCGAGCTCCCCACCCGAAGGCAGGTCCTTGGTGATTATTCGCTGAAGCACAGCAAAGTGCTGTGTTTTTTTTTAACTACAAGTAGGGTGAGGAGGCAGGCCCTGAATTTACCTCAGCTAGAACCAGGATTAAAACCTGCGCTGCGAGCACTAACCTGATCCACACACTGGCCAGGATTTTACCGCCTCGCTTGCCCCGGAATCGGAATTCCGGAATCGGGGTGGGTGAGACTCGCAGAACCGAATTCTCCATTGGCCTCGGGTGGGATTTTACAAACCTCGGCCGAGCGAGGACGTAAATCCCACCCATCAGCTCTCTCAGCAACCGAGCCAACCAAACCCCCACGATGGCTCAGAAATTTTCCCTCATTGATGTTAAGCAGGGAAAAGTCAATTGGAAGCTCCTGAATGAATTTTTTAAAAAAAGTTCATTCATTAGAATCATAGAAACCCTACAGTGCAGAAGGAGGCCATTCGGCCCATCGAGTCTGCACCGACCACAATCCCACCCAGGCCCTACCCCCCATTAGTGTCACATGTCGGCTTACATTAACATTGCAATGAAGTTATTGTGAAAATCTCCCAGTCGCCACACTCTGGCATCTGTTCGGGTACACTGAGGGAGAATTTAGCATGGCCAATGCACCTAACTGGCGCATCTTTCGGACTGAGAGAGGAGCACCCGGAGGAAATCCACACAGACACGGGGAGAACGTGCAGACTCCGCACAGGCAGTGACCCAAGCCGGGAATTGAACCCGGGTCCCTGGCGCTGTGAGGCAGCAGTGCTGACCACTGTGCCATTGTGCCATCCACTATTTCATCCCTGTTCGAATGTAGTCTGACAAAGAGCTGATTTTACATAGTCTGCATTTGCAGAGATATATGCTGGCATTCTCTGATCTCGTTCACCCCACTGCCAGCGAGAATAGAGAATTTGGCACTCGGCCAAAACTCCATTCACTGCAGCGGGACCGGAGAATCTCAGCTGCGGGGGAAGTCAGAGAGTTCAGGCTATAGTTTACCTGCATGCTTTATTCCTGTGTATCTGAGTGTTTATCTATTCAACATGAATTGAGTGACCAAAAATAAACTGAATCAATTCAATCTTATATAACAAACCGACATCAACCAAGATTCTCCAATCTCATTCACCCTCAGAAACCTTTAGGTGGGATTCTGATTTAGAGGTGTTCAGTCATAATCCCACCGATGGTAGCTTCGCACCATTGGCCTCGTCAGCCAAGCACATACACCAAATGTCTGAATCTGCAGTTCCTCTCGTACTGAGCAGGATTACTATTGCAACAACACTTTATATCATCAGTAGGGTAAAACTAACCTGTCTCACGACGGTCTAATCCCAGCTCACCTTCCCTGTTAGTGGGTGAACAATCCAACGCTTGGTGAATTCTGCTTCACAATGATAGGAAGAGTCGACATCGAAGGATCAAAAAGCGACGTCGCTATGAACGCTTGGCCGCCACGAGCCAGTTACCCGTGTGGTATCTTTTCTGGCACGCAGGCAAAATTCCACTCATTGCAGCGGGACTGGAGAATCGCAGCCGTGGATGAGATTGGAGAATTATGGCCATCATGTTTGATGGGCATGTCTGATATCCAACTCAATATATTTCAAGATATGAACCCAGGAATGATATGTGTATGATAACTACAGTAATGGCATAAGCTATGTATATATTTTGCATTTTTTTTCATACAAATCAATGTTTGGAATCCTTTATTGTATGCGAGGCACCTTATTCATTTGAAGGATCTGAATTCTTAATGCAGGCGTCTTTTTTTTAACATGGATGCAATTTTTATTATCCGACCACAGTCTGGTTGAGCATAGGAAATGTCACAACGTACCATCTATCAACTGAACAGTTAGGACAAGATGTTTTCATTGACTGTAACAGCATGTGTTGTAGAAAGTACCCATGGGGATTTATTGAAAACCTACACTGTCGAACTCTATCACTTACCACAATTAAAATAAGGTGGTAAATTTACTTCTTCCTTCCAACATGGATAGTTTCACATACTATCTCTCAATTAATTGGATCTTTAAAAGCCCAGACAGATATAATACAATGAACTCCACTTTTTGTCGACTCTGATGACAAGCAGTGTTGCTGGGGAGTGCTGAACGATTAATCCTCATCTTGGCACTGTCCAACCGATTAAATGTAGGAGGCGAGATGCCACTTTGGGTGTTTTATTTCAGTTTAAAATTCTCACTCAAGATCAAAATACCTTGCCAATCATCCTGTCTCGTAGTGATAATAAACAAAAGTCAACCCGTTTTTTAGTGTTATTTTTATATTCGTGTTTCGGTGGGTTCGATTAAAAGGGTGTCCATTCTGGAGGATCTGACTGAAGGAACATCAAAAAAAGTAAGAAGAACCAGATGCCTGAGTGCTTTTCAGTGAGCAGCTGAGCTGTCCAGACCAAAAATTTTTTAAGGTTCTATCCCTAGGCTGGGATCCCCCCCCACCTCCACCTCACCCACCTTCTCCCCATCCGTGGTGGGCATTCCCACTGCAGATGTGGAAAAGCCATTGGCAACTGGAGGGATCTTCTGTTCCCACCTTACGGGCTTTTGCGCGGATCACCCTCCCCACCACGAGCGAACCCCCTCCAGGGTAGCTGGGATAGTCTTTATGCCATATCGTGCACAAAAGGCCCTTCAGCCCATCTAGTCTGCACCAGCAATTAGTGCCACTGAAGTCGCATTCATCCCATTTTCCACCACTTGTCCCATATCCTTGAACGTTGTGATATTTCAAGTGCTCATCCAAATACTTTTTAAAGTTTATCGGTTTCTGGCCTCCAATATCTTCCCAGGCCACGCATTCCAGATTCCTACCACCCCCTGAGTGAAAAAATGTTTTCTCAAATCCCCTCTGAATCTCCTGCCCCTCACCCTAAAACTATGCCCCCTCGTGATTGACCCCTCAACCAAGTGGAACAGCTGCTTCCTATTCACCCTGTCCATGTCCCTACTCTGGCGGGACTGAAAGATCCCGCAGGCGGGAAAGGCTGGAAAATCCTGCCCTCAATCACAGTTGGATTATAATAGGGGATGCCAAAGTTGGACTCAGTGTCCTGACGCTGGAGGGATATTATACTCCTGAAGCTTCAAGTGCAGCATGGGGAGAGGATTGAGGTTCACTCGTACGCTCCAGGAATAACATTGCCAACCAAAAGTCAAGACTCACAACTGGACAATGATAATTAAGCTAATTGTCACACATGAACCCTTTGCAAACGCTTCAGGAGAGGAGGGAGTGGGAAAAAGAATAAAACAAAACACAGTTCAACTGAAACATGGGGTTAAAATCTTACACCCTGTTTTTTGCTGCCAATAGATGTCTCTATTGTGCCTCGTATATCTTCTCCATTTGGCAAAGTGCTCCTT
This sequence comes from Mustelus asterias, assembly GCF_964213995.1. Lineage (NCBI taxonomy): Eukaryota > Metazoa > Chordata > Chondrichthyes > Carcharhiniformes > Triakidae > Mustelus > Mustelus asterias. Next base: position 33,272,553 of record NC_135813.1, on the reverse strand, counting down.
GTCTATTTTACATTCTTTCTTTCAATACGTGCAAACTTTGATTATCCTTTGAAATTTTAGAAGACATGCACAAATTCCGATGATATTTCTAAAACTTTTCAGTCAGATTTGGTGAATTGCATAGAACACATTAGAATGTCTACTTTTTTTTTAACTGCATTACATCTACTTATCTTGTCAAGTTCTTTAAATTGTGTTGAAGGGTTAAGAAATTGAGCGATATCTTTTTGGCAAGATCTAGTCAGGCTTTTACTGCTGTTCTCACAAATTCACTCATTGTTGAAATGTTTTAAACAGCAATAACAATGTGGAGTCAATGAGTTTAGTCAGAGGTGGCATAGGTAGCAGTCTCCCCTGCCAAGACAGAGGGCCTGGGGGAATTTTAACCTGGAGAAGCACATGGAGTTGGATGCTAGGTTAAAACTGGCAAAAAATGTGTGCTCTTTGGGAAGCTGGTTCCAAACTGGCAACTTCTGCATTTAATTCGAACATGCTGAGTTGCCCAGCACCCAGATCCTCTTCGAATGATTCAGAGGAGGAAGAGGTGATAAAGTCAATGAAGACAATTGCTGCCTTTTGACAAAGCAATCTTCTCTTGGGCTGCACTCATGGACCAATGTCATAAACATATGGAATGGTCACTCTTCCCACCATCAGTCCCGCCAATGTTACTGAGAAAGGTCAGTGCAAACAACTGGCCATCCCTTGCACTTACCCCATTGCTCTCCAACAACTCGTGTCTTCCTTTTCATCATGAACCAAGCTAAAAGGCATGTCACCCTGCAACCAAGACTGAACAGGGAAGGGCAAGTGGTGCAGGTCAATGTAGCTTATGTGTTTTAACTAAACAGCAGGAATGTAACACCATTATATTTTATGATGTACACATGTGATTTGGAGGCAGGATGCTCAAATGCTGCTCTGACAGTTTAGGTGCTCTTGACATGACCACAAGAGCCCCTCCAGTAACTGTTCCACCTTCACATGTACATGGAATGACTCGGAGGCAAGACAATATCTTGGTACTGAGTTGGGTGGTAAGGAGACAACAGGTAAGAAGTGGAAGTATTTGAAAGTGAAGTCCCCATTTTCATTAATTCTTTTGCCAGCATCCTTCTTATTTCATTGCTCCCATTCACCTGAAGGGCACTTGGATTCAGATCAGTGTGGCACATTAAGGGCCACTGAAAGTTATCTCATGGAGTCATAGAATCCCTACCATGCAGGATGAGGCCAACTGGCCCAACAAGCCTGCATTGACAACAATCCCACCCAGTGCCTATCCCCCGTAATCCCACATATTTACCCTGCTAATTCCCAGGACACTAAGGGGCAATTTAGCATGGCCAATCAACCTAACCCGCACATCTTTGGAATATGGGAAGAAACTGGAGTACTAGAGGAACCCCACAAAGATACGGGGAAAACAAGCAAACTCCACACAGACAATCGCCTGAGGCTGGAATTGAACCCGGGTCCCTGGCGCTGTGAGGCAGCAGTGCTAACCACTGTGCCACCGTGCCGCACCCAAGTTCTATTTAAAGTAACAGAGACATTGCCATCCAGAGTCTGCACACCTTTGGTCAAGGTAAAGTAAAGTAAAAGTAACATTTATTTATTAGTCAAAAGTAAAGCTTACATTAACGCTGCAATGAAGTTACTGTGAAATTCCCCAGTCGCCACACTTCAGCGCCTGTTTGGGTCAATGCACCTAACCAGCTTGCCTTTTGGATTCTGGGAGGAAACTGGAGCACTCAGAGGAAACCCATGCTGACACTGGGAGTACGTGCAAACTCCACACAGACTGTGACCCAAGTTGGGAATCGAACCCGGGTCCCTGGCACTGTGAGGCAGCAGCGCTAACCACTGTGCCACCATGCTGCCCCTCAAGATCTGCATGGACACATTTGACACTGTCTTTGATGTTCCATGGATCTCGCCATTCTATCCATGAAAGAACACATTGTCTCAAAGCCGTATGCAACATCAACCCACTCATGCTGGAGGATGTGGGCTCCTTCATTCCACCTGAAGTCGGGGTCAGGGTGCCTGGGAATCCTGTCAACATATCGCACAATCTCCATTCCTGTTCAATGATTCTCCTTTTCATCAATGGCGACCAGGGTATAGCCTCAATGTGGAGCTGAGCAGAGCTTGCAGAAGGCTGGACTCTTTGACGTGGACTCTCCAAACCCATCTCTGCCACCACTGTCAATTGTGAAGTGTGGGTCACCAGGTGAAGACTCAACCTTTTGTTTTACTAGTCCCATCAAAGCATCTGGACCAGCGCATGGTCTGAATGAGCCCTATGATGGTGCACCCTCAGAAGTACTTAGCTCTTCTGAGGAACCGCCATCCATGATCTCCAGCAATTCTGCTGCATGTGCCTTGGCAGAGATAAGGTTTGAATTAGTACTGGCAATAATGTCGCAACTTATCATTTTAAAGATAATTGGATTTCACTTGCTATTAAAATCAAGCCAGGATGACTTGAGTCTTGTATGGCATTTAGGTTGCTGATATTGATTATATTGCCAGGGAGCCAGGAACTCCCCATCTCTGATGGTGGGACACCAAATCTTCGACTCTCCAGTACTTCCTCCGTGCATGTGTGAGCAGGGAGATATAGGCAGAGCCATCTTTGGTTCTCTGCCTCTCACTCTCTTCCTACAATGAGGGAAAGAACAGGCGATTTGATTTGGTTTATTATTGTCATTTATTGAGATACAGTGAAAAATATTGTTTCTTGCACGCTATACAAAGCATACTGTTCATAGAGTACATAGGGGAGAAGGAATAGATAGGGTGCAGAATATAGTTTTGCAGTTACAGATAGGGTGTAAATAAAAATCAGCTTAATATATGATGTGGAGATGCCGGCGTTAGACTTGGGTGGGGGGGTAAGAAGTCTCACAACACTAGGTTACAGTCCAACAGGTTTATTTGGAATCACGAGCTTTCGGACCGCTGCTCCTTCATCAGGTGAGTGGTGATAATCAACTGATGAAGGAGCAGAGCTCCGAAAGCTTATGATTCCAAATAAACCTGTTGGACTTTAACCTGGTGTTGTGAGCTTAATATATGGGAGGTCCATTCAAAAGTCTGATGGCAGCAGGGAGGAAGCTGTTCTTGAGTTTGTTGGTACCTGTTTTCAAACTTTTGTATCTTTCTCGCGATGGAAGAAGGTGGGAGAGAGTATGTCCGGGGTACGTCGGGTCTTTGATTGTGCTGGTTGCTTTCCCAAGGCAGCAGGAACTGTGGACAGAACCAATGGATGGGAGGCTGGTTTGCGTGATGGATTGGGTTACATTCACAACCCTTTGTAGATGACTGCAAAGATCTACATTCATCCAAAGATGACTATGAGAGAAAGATATGAAATTGCATAAGGATGAGTGGCAATGATGGACGGGTGGATGGATGGGGAATTGAGAAAGTGCTTAGAAAGAGAAGAATGAGGCTGCTTACAAGATAAGTCACTGAGTACTAAAATCTAGTGGACAATTCAAAGAATGTGACATCTATTGATTTGGAATCTAGAAAATGAAACCTAACAAAACTCAAACTCTGTTTTTCCCCATGAACACTAAAGCAAAACAAAAATATTTTTGTCGTCTCAAAGCAAAGCAACCAAATGTTATGTTTTTGAAAGGGTCTATCAGTTGCAGATTAGTTGGCACTGTTACTCAACTGTAATCCTTTAAAATTATTTATTTCCATGGAAAAGACGTTCTACATGCAAAACATCTGAGGAACCTATTTGGTATGTTGAAGTATAAATATCTGTGGGGCATTCTTTTGCTGGTTGCCATTGCACCTGGAAGCCTGCCATCGCAGTACCACAACACTGTGAAGTCTACTGCAAAACTGTAATAATACTTGCAAAGGATTTCTTAAAAAAACATATCCTGTGTTATTACTACATGCTACAGTTTTTCAGATTATAGCTTGGAATACAAAGAATTACTGCTTAATTAAAACCACATTTTCTCATAATTTTGCCCCGTTTTACAATGTTCAATAACTTGTGTTCTTCATGGCGACACATTGGTTGTTGCTGCACTGTTGTTCCTGTAAATTCCACTGAACATCAAAACAAATGTCAAAGGACCAGTTTGGAAGGGGTGAGGAGATGTCTACCTCTGTGTGGTTATGTACACTCGATGGCAACTTTTGATTTGGCTGATTATTGTCACATGTATTGGGATACAGTGAAAAGTACTGTTTCCTGTGCACTAGACAGCCAAAACATACCATTCATTGAGTACATGGAGGAGAAGTAAAGGAGAGGATGCAGAATATAGTGTTGTAGTTACAGATAGAGTGATGAGAAAGGTCAGCTTCATATGGAATAGGTCCATTCAAAAGTCCAATGGCTGCAGGGAAGATGCTGTTCTTGAGTCGGTTGGTACGTATTTTCGGATTGTTGTATCTTTTTCCCGAGGGAAGGAGGTGGAAGAGAGTATGTCCAAGATGCTTGGGGTCCTTGATTATATTGGTTGTTTCTCTGAGGCAGTGGGAAGTATAGATAGAGTCAATGGGTGGAATTTTCCGGCCACAGTTGCCAGAAAACTGGAAAATCCCGCCCGATGTCAATGGACATTTCCCACGGTTCACCCCTCGCCCGCTGCGATTTCTGTGGCAGGCAGAATGGGAAAATTCGCCCCAATGGATGGGAGGCTGGTTTGCATGATGGATTAGGCTTGAGCATGATGGATTAGGCTTGACTATGCTGGCTGCTTTTCCGAGGCTTAACCTAGTTTCAAATCAACTTTTTAAAGGGAGAAAGGGAACTTCCGTCAGGAATCATTTTTTTCTTATGTGGCAGTTGCCTTATTTTTAGTTAAACGCAAAATACTGCGTTTGCTGGAATCTGAAACAAAAACAGAAAAATGCTGGAAAATCTCAGCAGGTCTGACAGCATCTGTGGAGACAGAACAGAGCCAACGTTCCGAGTCTAGATGACTCTTCGTCAGAGCTGAGAGGAAAGAGGTCAACAGAGATGCTATCAGTCCTGCTGCGATTTTCCAGCATTTTTCTGGCCTTATTTTTAGTCTTCAATTTATTTATTTTCTGTAAATATTTTTTAATGTCAAGAGCAGGTTCCTGGTACCTTCACTTAATTTATCGATTACATCTTCTGCAAGAAAGCGGACACTATGCTTTAAATTGCAATGGCAATGCGTTGCTGAAGCAAAGCATTCATTAGTGTGGTTTAAGCATGTTAGTCAGGAAGGCTTCATGCCTGCTTGCCTGGAATCTATGTAACTCTATGATGCCATTAAATTAAATGGCAGCACCTTCTCAACATTAAGAAATGCTATTGTTTTTATTGAAAATAAAAAATGTGCCTCTGAAGGTGAATTTGTGTGCAACATGATTATTTCCGAAGCTTTCCTTTTCTCTAAATTCCTAATTTGATGTTATTTGGCTTTTTGAAAATGAGTGCATTCCTCAGTTTGAGATTTGTTTGGTGTGATTTTCTTTTTAAAGGTGTATTTATTGCACGGTGGCAAGTGGCTAGCACTGCTGCCTCAGAGTGACAGGGACCCGGGTTCAATTGCGGCCTCGGGCGAGTGTCTCTGCCGAATCTGCACATTCTCTTCGTGTCTGTGTGGGTTTCCTCCGGGTGCTCCGGTTTCCTCCCACACTCCAAAGATGTGCGGGTAGGTTGATGGGCCATGCTAAATTGCTCCTTAATGTCAAGGGAACCAGCTAGGGTAAATCCGTGGGGCTACAGGGTAAGGGGCTGGATGGGATTGTTGTAGGGGCAGGCTTGATGGGCCAAAAGGCCTTCTTCTGCACTTTTGGGATTCTATGTATCTATGATTCTATGATTAGAAATCTCCTATAAGGTGTAGAACATCCTCAAGTCTCTTCTCTCTGGCCTATCTCAAGCCATGCGAAAATTGCATACAGAGGCAATCATAGAAACCCTACAGTGCAGAAAGAGGCCATTTGGCCCATCGAGTCTGCACCGACCACAATCCCACCCAGGTCCTACCCCCATATCTACCCGCTAACCCACACATCTCAGGACATTAAGGGGCAATTTTAGCATTGCCAATCAACCTAACCCGCACATCTTTGGACTGTGGGAGGAAACCGGAGCACCCGGAGGAAACCCATGCAGACACGAGGAGAATGTGCAAACTCCACACAGACAGTGACCCAAGCCGGGAATCGAACCCAGGTCCCTGGAGCTGTGAAGCAGCAGTGCTAACCACTGTGCTTTCAGGATGCATTTACATTACAATTGTACCATAAATTACATCAGCTATGACACTGGTCACAAACCTAACTCGGACTCAGAGGGCTGTGAATTCAAACCTCACTCTGGAGAACTAAGGAGTGTTTCACTGTTGGAGGTGCTGTCCCTCCAATATGAGCACAGTAAGAAGAAGTCTCACAACACCAGGTTAAAATCCAACAGGTTTATTTGGAATCACAAGCTTTCGGAGGGCTGCTCCTTCATCAGGCGCTCTGAAAACTCGTGATTCCAAATAAACCTGTTGGACTTTAAGCTGGTGTTGTGAGACTTCTTACTGTGCCCACCCCAGTCCAACGCTGGCATCTCTACATCATGGCTCTCCAATGTGAGGTAGACATTAAGATCCCGTCATAATAATTTGAAGAAGAGCGTGGGAGTTTTCTTTCCCAGTGCCCTGGCTAATCTTTATTCCTCGGTTGACATCACTGAAACAGATTATCTGATCGTTATCTCATTGCTGGGCCTTGTGTGCAGATTAAATGTAATGCTTTCTCCATTCCAACAGTGACTGCATTTGAAAAGTATTTAATTGACTGCTGAGTGCTTTGGGATGTCCTGAGGTTGTGAAAGGCGCTAAATACAAGCTTTTTCTTTCTTTCCACATTAAAGCCACAGAGTTACCACACAAAAAAGGCCAGTCGGTCTGCCAAGTCTATGCCAGTATTGTTTTCCACACGAGCCACCTGGTATTATTCCCCCTTTTCAAACAGCTACTTAATCCTCTTTTACAACATATTTAATGATTCTGTGTCAAAACAGTGTGTGCCTGAGGATTTCATTTGCTAACCAATGAAGTATTATTTTCCCCCCGAACCCTCCTTTCAATTGCTTCATGATTACCTGAAATTTCTGGCCTCTCATTACTGTCATACATCCAAACAACATTTCACTAGAAGTGCAAATTTGTATTTACAGTCACCATAGAATCGTAGAATCCCACAGTGCAGACGGAGGCCATTCGACCCATCGAGTCTGCACCGGCTGCAATCCCACCCAGCCCCTATCCCCACAACTCCATGTATTTACCCTAGCTAGTCTCCCTGCCACTAAGGGGCAATTTAGCATGGCCAATCCCGTATATCTTTCAGACTGTGGGAGGAAACCGGAGCACCCGGAGGAAACCCACGCAGACTAGGGGAGAATGTGCAAACTCCACACAGACAGTGACCCAAGCCGGGAATCTAACCCGTGTCCCTGGTGCAGTGAGGCAACAGTGCTAACCACTGCGCCACCGTGCCACCCTCCTCCTTTGATATATTTCCTTAACAAATGCTTCACCTACTTCACTTTTGGGGCACAGCACCTAGCACTGTTGCTTCACAGCACCAGCAACCAAGGTTCAATTCCAACCTTGAGTCACTGTCTGTGTGGAGTTTGCATGTTCTCCCCATGTCTGCGTGATTTTCTTCTGGGTGCTCTGGCTTGCTGTCACACTCCAGAGATGTGCAGGTTAAGTTGATTGGCCATGATAAATTACCCTTTCATGTCAGGGGGATTAGCAGGATAAATATGTGGAATGACAGGATAGGGCCAGGGTGGGATTGTTGTTGGTGCAGCCCCGATAGGCCAAAGGCCTCCTTCTACACTGTAATGATTCTATGATTCTCTGAAAAAAAAACTGTACATATCACAAGCAAAGGTTGGTTGAGTATGGTCAGTGCACTCCATCTTGCAAACAGTTGAAGAGTCATATTATTTGGCGGGGTCTGCCAGTCAAAGGGATGTACAGTCTACATAGCTGGCATTACACTGTGATTGGACAGCACTTGCTGAACAATCCCAAGTGTGCTAAGAATTACCTTTGAATGGAGCTATTATATATTCAGCTGGTCTTTCTCTTCACCCCTATCTATAACTGCAACACTATATTCTGCACCCTCCCCTTTCCGTCTCCCCTATGGACTCTATAAACGGTATGTTTTTGTCTGTATATCTCGCAAGAAACAATACTTTTCACTGTATCCCAATACATGTGACAATAATAAATCAAATCAAAATCAAACTATTTGCACCAACAACCAATTTAACTTTATCAGTCAGGCTCACAGTGTGGCTCACTTTTGCTTGCTAGAAGCTACATAGAATAGAATCCCTACAGTGCAGAAGGAGGCCATTCGGCCCATTGACTCTGCACCAACTCTCTGATAGATCATCTTACCCAGGACATCCCCCACCCCTTTCCCTTAATCCCATATATTTACCACTACCAATCCCCCGAACCCACACATACTGGGACACTAAAGGTAAAGAGCAATTTAGCACGGCCAATCCACTTCTTCATCCTCAATCTATCCATACTCAAGGAGCTGTTCTCTGCATGCAAAAGGAACATGCCCAGGCATCGCAACTTTGTTCAGTTAAACAGAAGCATGTGGGACCATAGTTCATTGCTGAATTCTCTGTGGTAATGTCTCAACCAATCAGAAATTTGGCATTCTTGCATCTGTCCTGATGAGTGCAAAGCAAAAATCTTCAACAGCACATCTCTTTTTCAGCAATACTTAAATTGGAAGTGATTTGCTTGCGCCGCCCTCCACTCCGCATGCCCAAAACCAGATAAGGTGGTATCAAATCATAAACACCTTAAGATAGTTGGTGCTGTTTTTCACTGTAATTCATCCAACATCGACCAAACCCATGCGAAAACTAATTAAGGCATTTCAAATATAAATTATCTCCTGCATGAATCAGGTTTCTCAAATATTTTGCACTTGTTTTAAAAACATCGAGCAAGAATCCAGCCCTGCACACTATCCTATCTAAACCTCCCAGACTGAATTAATGATTATCGTGGGTTTCAGCTAATTGCACCCATTTGCGGACCTGTAAGGAGGCTTTTAAAATTAAGGCTTTTTTAATGAACCAATGAAATAGGAGCAGAAGTAAGTCATATTCCGCTTGGGCCTGTTCCGCCATTCAATAAGGTCATAGCTGATCTGTTCGTCTTTTGAATTCCACATTCCCATTTACCCCCGTCGATAACCTTTGATTCCCTCGCCTAACCAGAATCTATCTTCCTCCGTCTTAAAAATATCCAATGACCCCCACCTTCAGAGAGTTCCAAAGTTGCACAGCCCTGTGGGAGAAAAAAAGTCTCCAAATCTCTGTCCTCAAGAGTGACCCCTAACTAGACCATAGGACCATAACACATAGAAGCAGAATTAGACCATTCAGTCCGTTGAATCTGCTCCACCATTCAGTGAGATCATGACTGATCTGATATAATCCTAAACTCCACTTTCCCGCCTTATCCCTATAACCCATGATTACCTTACCGATTAAAAATCTGTCTATCTCAGCCTTGAACAGACTGAACAATCCAACCTCTACAGCCCTCTGTGCCAAAGAATTCCACCGATTCACGACACACTGAGAGAAGAAATTCCTCCTCATCTCTGTCTTAAATGGGTGACCCCTTACTCTGAGATTATGCCCTCTGGTCCCGGACTCTCTCACAAGGAGAAACAATATCTCAGCATCTAACCCCCTGAGAATCCTATATGTCTCAATAAGGTCACCTCTCATTCTTCTAACCTCCAGTGAGTTCAGGCCCAACCTACTCAACCACTCCTCATCAGAAAATGCCTCCATAAACAGATCAAACCAGTGAACCTTCTCTGAACTGCCTCCAATGCCAATTTCCTCAGATAAGGGGACCAAAACTGTTCACAGTACTCGAGATGTTGTCTAACTAGTGCCTTTATAGTTTTAGCAAGACTTCCCTCTATTTATATTCCATTCTCTTTGAAATCAAAGCTAACATCCCATATGCCTTTCCTATTACCTGCTGAACGTACATTGTACCAGGTACAGTCTTTCTTCAGTCTTTCTTCATTTAAATAATATTCAGCTCCTTTATTCTTCCTACCAAGTGTCTTCAAATTTTCCTTCATTAAATTCCATCTGCCAAAGTTTTGTCCACTCACTAAACCTATCTATAATCCTCAGTAGACTCTTTCGCCGGAATTTTACCGTCCCATCCACCACGGGAATCGGAAAGGCCAAGAGGCGGAACATGGTAATGGGGAAAAGGCAGGAGAGTGGGGATGAGAAAAATATTAGCCATGATTGAATGGTGGAGCAGACTTGATGGGCCAAGTTGCCTAATTCTGCTCTTATGTTTTATGGAAATGTCCATTGACGTTGGGTGGGATTTTACAGTTTCAGAACAAGCAAGGCCGTAAATCCCGCCCTTTGTGTCACCTTGACTACTTGCCTTCCCACCTATTTTTGTGTCTTCTGCAAGCCTGACAATAGTACATTCACTAGCCTCATCCAAGTCATTCATATATGTTGCAAATAAGTTTGGCTTCAGCAATGATCCCTGTGGTATTCCCCTCGTTACAGGTTGCCATCCTGAAAATGTCCCTTTTATCCCAACCTCTGTATCTTCCATCAGTTAGCCAATCTCTATCCATGTGGACACGCTACCCCCAACACCATCTTATCTTATGAAGTAATCTTTGGTGCGGTACTTTATCAAAAACTCTTTGGAAATCCATCTACAGGTTCCCCTTTTTCTATCTTGCTTCTTACATCCTTTATAATAGACTCTAACATTTTCCCAGTGATTGAAGTTAAGATAACTGGCCTAAGGTTAACTGTTTCTTCTCTCCCTCCATTTTTGAATGGCAGTCTTCCATTTATCTGGGACTTTTCCAGAATTTAAGAATTCTTGGAAGATTGCTTCCAGCTCATTCCCTATCTCTGTATCCATTTTCTTTAACATCCTTGGGTGTAACAGCAGAGCATTTAGAAATGTATAACATCATCAAGCAAAGTCAGCATGGCTTCATGCCTGACAAATGTATTGGAATTCTTTGAAGTGGTAACGAGCAAGATCGATAATTATTTGCAATACATTTTTGGTCTTTTCTTTGGTTTTTAAAACTTTCCCAATCCTCTATCTTACCACTAATCTTTGCCACATTATATGTTTTCTCCTTCAATTTAGTACTATCCTTAACTTCCTTGGTTAACCCCTTCCTAGAATTCTTCTTCTGATTCAGGAGTTACTCAGAGTAATGTCCTTCAGCCCAACCATTTTCAGCTGCTTCATTATTGATTCCTCCCCTCCCACCCCCCGCAACATAAGGTCAGAAGTTTATATATCATCACTGGTGATTGCACAATGTTCAATAAAGTTTGCAACTCCTCAGATACTGAAGCAGTCCGTTGCCATATGCAGCAAGACCTGGACGACATTCAGATTAGGCTGGTAAGCGATGAGTAACATTGGCACCAAACAATTGCCAGGCAATATGACCATGTCCAACAAGAGAGAATCCAACCATCTCCCCTTGACATTGAATGGTGTTCCCCGTCCTCCATCATCAACATCCTGGAGGTTTACCATTGACGAGAAACTGAACTGGACCAGCCACATGGCTACAAGAGCAGATAAGAATTTGGGAATTCTGCAGCATGTGACTCATCTCCTGAGTCCTCAAACCATGTCCACCATCTACAAGGCACAAGTCAGAGTTGGCTGACGAGTGATGCACATTTCCCATTAATGATTTTTTTAAAAATTGGTTGTAGCGTGCCTGTTTCTCTGGAGTTCAGGTGGGAGAACTGAGAATTGCAAAACAGAAATGCTACATGACCAGCAAAAGCTGGAGGCTGTAATTACAATATGACAAGTTTACACAGGCAGTTTTCCATTAGAAATTTGGACTCAGGAATTAATAATAGAAGAGTGTGCCGATAATTTTTTTTTTTGCCAGATATTTTACAAGAGTTTCAGTTATATCTTAATAAATGAATCATATCAATCATTGCTGGTAAATAGGATAGGTTTTATCAATAATTTCCACTGCTCTGGCTGAACTAAACTGACACAAGATTTCACACATTTTCTCCTGAATAGTAAATACAACAATGGGGGCAAAAAGGGCCCCATAAGGTGGCACAGTGCTCAGCACTGCTGCCTCACAGTGCCAGGCTCGATGGGCCGAATGGTCTTCTCGTGAATTGTAGCGGTTCTACGATTCTATGCAAAGAAATTCTACAAATGCTGGCATGCTGAGATTTTTTTTAAAAATAGAATGATATCAGGTAACAATAATTCCATCAGCAACTGAAAAGAGACAAGAGGGGTCAACACTTCACTGGCAGCCCCTTGAAAGTAAGTAAAGTAAAGTTTATTTATTAGTCACAAGTAGACTTACATTAACACTGCAATGAAGTTGCTGTGAAAATCCCCCGGTTGCCACACTCCAGCTCCTGTTCAGGTAAACTGAAGGAGAATTTAGCATAGCCAAAGCACCTAACCAACACATCTTTCGGACTGTGGGAGGAAACCAGAGCACCCGGAGGAAACACATGGAGAACGTGCAGACTCCACACAGACAGTGACCCAAGACGGGAATCGAACCTGGATCCCTGGCTCTGTGAGGCAGCAGTGCTTCCCACTGTGCCACCATGCCACCTTGGTCAGTCGGTCCGTCTTTTTTTAGTTCCTGATAGACCTGTTGCCCACATCTGCTGTTTGTGTACAAACCTACTGGGAAGTTGCCACAGAGCCAACAGAGAAGGGGAATAAGGATCGATTGTATTAGGAGACCAAAGCAAGATGTTTTGTGAAAAGTGTTGGAAAAGGTGGCAAATAAGAAAAGATAGAAATTGAAATCTTACGGCTGTTCAGACCAGCGGGATTTTCTGGTCCCGCTGCAGAGATGTGGATGTAAAAGTATTCCCAGCACAACATCAATTCCTTCAAGTAAGATTTAAAGCAGATAAACTGATCAGATGTTTAATTTTGTCTTGTGGGAAATTGCCAAAAGCAAATTGGTCGCCCATGTTTTTGAAATTGTAACAGTGACTCCATTTTGAATGTACTTAATGAGTTGTAAAGCGTTTGGGATAAGGAATCAGGAAAGACACTACATAAATCTAAATTATTCTTTTTCTATGTAGCCATTCACAAGGGCACTCAGGGGTTCTCTAGATAATGCACGTTGCCAACTCGCCCCAGGGGTCTGATGAAGGGCACATTGCGAAAAGCTGAACGGAGATTTGGCTGGGCGCCAAGTTCGCTGTCTTCGCTGCAGCAAAAGCGGGGCATGAATGGCCGGTAAGATTATGCCCAGAGTATTTGGAAAAGAAAATAAGAAGAATTAAATGCAGCTTACAACAACCTCTCACCCCCACATACTTGTTGATAAAAAGACTAGTCTCCAGGAATGACATTTGTATCATCCCCCCATGAACAATCTGCTGATAGCTTGCTCCTGATTCTTTTGTGTGAAGTGCTTCATCCTTGGTATTTTTTTTTTGCAGATTCCTTTCAAATTCTTTCCCTTCTTTCTGCTTCCTCCCTGATAATTGGCCACCTGGCTCGGGCAGAGGGACAAGGAAGGGAAGTTGTTTTTTTTTTCTCGATTTTCTGGGACTTCATTTAACTGAGGAAGTGCGCGTGAAATGGAATGGCATTGATAAAACAGTTACTTCTGATTTTTCTTTAAGAAAAGATTTCAGAAGTCTGGCATCAAAATCATTGATTCATCTTTTCTTTTTATAGACGCTAAAGAGGCTCATTGTGCATATTGTTTTATTTCGTATTTCTAGTACAGGACATTTTGGTTAGAAAAGTAGAGGTAAAAATTCGACACTGCCTCTCTTAGTGCAGATGGATGGCGCCGTGGTTAGCACTGTTGCCTCTCAGCGCCAGGAACCGGGTTTCGATTCCTGGCTTAGACCACTGTCTGTGTGGAGTTTGCATATTCTCCTCATATCTGCGAGGCTTTCCTCCAAGTGCACCGGTTTCCTCCCACACTCTAAAGATGTGCGGGTTAGGTGTTAGTGTCAGGGGATTAGAAAGGTAAATGTGTAGGGTTTCAGGAATAGGACCTGGGTGGGATTGTTGTTGGTGCAGGCATGGTGGGCTGAATGGCCGCTTTCTGCACTGTAGGAATTCTATGTTTATATCAGGAAAATATATACCCTCAAACTTTGAGCTACTTCAGAATTTAAGCCCTTGATTCGGCTTTTCGCAATGTGCCCTTCATCAGACCCCAGGGGCGAGTTGGCAACGTGCATTATCTAGAGAATCCCTGAGTGCCCTTGTGAATGGTTGCATGGAAAAAGAATAATTTAGATTTATGTAAAGTCTTTCCTGACTTCTTATCCCAAGCACTTTACAACTTATTAAGTATATTCAAAATGGAGTCACTGTTACAATGTCGAAAACATGAGCGACCGATTTCGTTTTGGCAATTTCTCACAAGACAGAATTAAACATCTGATCAGTTTATCTGATTTACATCTTACTTGAAGGAATTGATGTTGTGCTGGGAATACTTTTTTATATCGACATGTCATGCAAAAGACAGCACCTCAACCAGCACTCCTTCAGTACTGCAAAAAAATGCGAACATAAAATCATAGAATCCCGACAGTGCAAAAGGAGGCCATTCGGCCCTCGAGCCTGCACCAACAACAATCCCACACAGGCTCTATCTCCGTAACCCCATGCATTTTACCTTGCTAATCCCCCGATACTAAGGGGCAATTTAGCATGGCCAGTCAACTTAACCCACACATCTTTGGAATGTGGGAGGAAACGAGAACACACAGAGGAAATCCCATGTAGACACGGGGAGAGTGTGCAAACTCCACACAGAATCACACAAGGCCAGAATTAAACCCAGTTCCCTGGTACGTGAGGCAGCAGTGCTAACCACCACTGTGCCACCGTGCCGCCCATGGATCATGTGCTCATTCTCTGGATTGGGACTTGTACTGGTAATGTTCTGATTCAGAGGCAAGAGTTCCATGGTTGCTGAGAGTGCTCTATTATTAGCGCACCATCTTTTCCCATGAAGACATCAAAGAGCCCTGTGCTGTTTCCGAGGATTCAGTCCACTCTGTCAATCACATAATACATATAGTTGGCGGCACGGTAGCACAGTGGTTAGCACTGCTGCTTCACAGCTCCAGGGACCTGGGTTCGATTCCCGGCTTGGGTCACTGTCTGTGTGGAGTTTGCACATTCTCCTCGTGTCTGCGTGGGTTTCCTCCGGGTGCTCCGGTTTCCTCCCACAGTCCAAAGATGTGCGGGTTAGGTTGATTGGCCATGCTAAAAATTGCCCTTAGTGTCCTGAGATGTGTAGGTTAGAGGGATTAGTGGGTAAATATGTAGGGATATGGGGCTAGGGCCTGGGTGGGATTGTGGTCGGTGCAGACTCGATGGGCCGAATGGCCTCTTTCTGTACTGTAGGGTTTCTATGATTCTAATCCATCGGCCTAAAGTAGTACAAGCCTAAATTTCCACAGGTTTATCCCTCACTATTACTGTAACCTTCCAGGAGAATCAGTATATGATTCTATGGGTGGGATTTTCCAGCTGCACTCGCCCCAAGACCGGAAAATCCCGACTGAAGTCAACGTATGGTCCGCCCCCCGACCTGCTACGATTCCTGCGGAGGGGTGAGACGGGAATATTCCCCTCCCCAGGACTCTCGGAAACTTAACCAGTGTGAAACACTCCAATTCTTCAGCACGCTTACATGGTTTATTGCTGAGCCGTATAAACAAGGAACATTCTAGATTTTAATGCTGAGGGCAGTAATGGGATATGACTGTTGACCTCCGTGCCCCACGTTTCCTACTTCTGCCTGGTGGCACTCAGCTGCAAAGTGTGCACCTACAAGGGACGTGAATGAGGGCAAGATCAGGCTCGACTGTAATACACTCAATGGGCTAATGGTCTGCCAGCACTCTCTGTCAATTTCCCTGTCGAAGTGTATCCCAGCGAGGAGTAATGCCTTCAGGGGATGGAGGGGAAATCTGGGAAGGAAAAACAAAATGATGTGGCGAATGTGATTAAGACAAGTTTCCTACTCAGCTGCACTTAATATTATATAATGAAATCAATGGCAAGGAATCAAACCTACTTCTGAATTCAAACACATGAGTACCTCAGCTCAGCTCCACAGTGGGGCTTCTGCACCATACATAAAGGATGAAGGATTGTGGTGACTCGCACTGTTCATCTTTATATCGAAATCAGGTCATTAAGTCTTAGAGAATTGGCACATGCGAGCGTAATTTGTCATTTCACCTTGAGGTTTTGAGACCAACAATGCCAATTTCTTTCATCTGAGGTAAGTTGTATTTGCGAAGGAAAAAATACATATGGTTCAGCTACCTCCAACCTTACCTAAGCAGGGTGTTCTTACCCTAATCTAACACACATGTTCTGCATCCTGACCATTGGACCTCCCAGCTTCATGCATTTTTCTAACAATTCGTAAGGATTACACCAGGATGTTGCACGGCCAGCAGCCGAAAACCGACTTTAAATGTACTCCCCCCCCACCCCCCTCCCCCCCCCCACCCTCCTCCTTTCCCTCCCCCCACCTCCCCTCCACCCCCCTCCACCCCCCCCCCCCCCCGCACCCCCCCCCCCCCCCCCCCCCCCACTTCCCCCCCGCCGCCCCCCCCAAACCTCCGCCCTCCTCCCCTCAAATCTCACCCGGCAAACTTTCAAATTTAAAAGGGAAGAAAAGTTTAAAGTTTACTTATTAGTGTCACAAGTAGGCTTACATTAACACCGCAATGAAGCTCCTGTGAAAATCCCTCAGTCGCCACACTCCGACGCCTGTTCGGGTACACTGAGGGAGAATTTAGCATGGCCATTGCACCGAACCAGCACGTCTTTCAGACTATGGGAGGAAACCGGAGCATCCGGCGGAAACCCACGCAGACACGGGGAGAACGTGCAGACTCTCCACAGCCAGTGACCCAAGACTGGAATCGAACCCGTGTCCCTGGCGCTGTGAGGTAGCAGTGCTGACCATTGTGTCACCATGCCATCCTAAGAGGCACAACTGATAAAAGAACTGGACATGCACACAAAAAAACGAAACAAAAGAAAACTTATGGAACTGAATTAGAATATTTGATTTGATTTGATTTGATTTATTATTGTCACATGTATTAGCATACCATGAAAAGTATTGTTTCTTCCGTGCTCTACCAACAAAGCATACCGTACATAGAAAAGGAAACGAGAGAGTATAGAATGTAGTATTACAACCATAGCTAGGATGTAGAGAAAGATCAACTTAATGCAAGGTAGGTCCATTCAGAAGTCCGATGACAACAGGGAAGAAGCCATTTTTAAGTCGGCTGGTACATGATCTCAGACTTCTGTATCTTTTTCCCAATGGAAGAAGGTGAAAGAGAGATTGTCCGGGGTGTGTGGGCTCCTTAATTATGCTGGCTGCTTTTCCGAGGCAGCAGGAAGCGTAGACAGTGACAATGGATGGGAGGTTGGTTTATTATCATTGCACCAGTTCACCAGATTCTCTATCTCTTTTCTGTACTCTGTCTTGTCATTGTTTGAGATGTGACTCACAATGTGATGTCATCAGCAAACTTGAAAATTGAGTTGGAGGGGAATTTGGCCACACAGTCATAGGCGTTGTGGTGAACCATCGTTGGTTCCCACCAGGTAGTGCTGAGCCAGGGTCTGGCCAGTACTATGAGTCTGTATATATGTTACTGTTGGGGTTAGGGTTGGGCTGTTCTACATGTTACTGTTGGGGTTAGGGTTGGGCTGTTCTACCTGTAATATAGTTATTATGGTACATCCCAGTCGGGCTCTGCCTCCTGGGAGAGGTATAAAGGTCACTGCTCTGTCTGGGACCCTTCAGTCTGGGATCGTGTATTATATATGGTAGCTCTATTGTAGTAGTCAATAAAAGCCTTTATTTCCTCGAGCATCTCTAGCCTCGTGAGTTATATCGCGCATCAATTTTATTGACTACTAATTGAACTCTCGTCGTTGAAAAAAAAAGAAAACGACACAGAGAGCATGGAGCAAATGCTTAAACCCAAACGGCTTACGCTGGACCCACGTGCGGCGGGCGCCTCGAACACCTTCGACCACTGGTTGAAATGTTTTCAGGATTACCTCGAAGCCTCCGCAGTGGTCACCACCGACGACGACAGACTCCGGGTCCTCCACGCGAGGGTAAGCAACGCTGTATATTTGGCGATCCGTGGGGCCACCGACTACAAAGGGGCCCTCGAGCTTCTTAAGAAGCGCTACATTAAACCGCCAAACGAGATGCATGCTCGATATCTCTTAGCCACTCGACGACGGCAGCCCGGCGAAACGACGGAACAGTACGCGTGCGAGCTCCTATAGCTAGCCAGGGGCTGTAACTGCAAAGCAGTGTCGGCAGACCAGAACATGAACGACCTCGCTCGAGATGCGTTTGTGGCGGGAATCGGATCGTCTTATATCCGACTTCGGCTGTTGGAGCAAGGTAATCTCAATCTCACTAAGTCTATAGAGCTAGCGGATGCGCTAGAAACGGCCTCCAAAAGCCTGGCGATGTATCCCGACGACCACGTGGAGACAGCGTGGCAGGGGCAGTCACAGACCCCACTTCATCCAGCGGGACCGAAAAGCTGCGTGATTGCGTTCCCACCCTTGGGCCTGACGACGGCAGCAGCTCCAGGCGGCCCGCGGTGTTACTTCTGTGGGGGAGTGAAGCACACTCGGCAGCGATGTCCCGCTAAAGCGGTGTTGTGCTCTGCCTGCAGTAAGAAGGGGCATTATTCGAAGGTATGTCGATCCAAACTTCCATCCAGGAACAGCAGTGCGGCGTGTGACTCCCCGGAGCCGGTTTCCTCGTCGTCGGCATCATCAAGGGTTTCTTCCACGTGCGAGGCCAGGACGTCACCATTCCAGACGACGGAGTCGCAAGAGACGCGCGACCACCAGGGGTCGCTGATTTTGGCGCCATCGCACACGTGCGACCTATGGGAGCAGCCATTTTGGTCGGCACCGACCGCGAATGACCAGCAGGGGTCGTCATCATCCATCTCAGCTGCCTGCAGTGGCGCCCACGAACCAACGGTGGCGTCGATCATCCTGGACCAGGCAAAGCCTCACCGACTCGACAAGTCCATGATGGACATACAGGTAAACAAACGCACGATTTATTGTCTGTTTGACAGCGGGAGCACGGAGAGCTTTATTCACCCAGACGCCGTGAAGCGGTGTGGCCTCCAGATCCAGCCTGTCAAGCAGACAATTTCAATGGCGTCAAAGTCCCAGTCTGTCACCGTGCTAGGGAGTTGCGTGGTAAATCTAACGGTGCAGGGCACGGTTTACGAGAGCTTCAAGCTCCTGGTGTTACCGCACCTTTGCGCGCCAATACTCCTCGGACTACATTTCATGGTCCACTTGAAGAGTGTAACCCTACAGTACGGTGGGCCACTCCCTCCGCTTTCAGTGGGAGACTCGCAGCCTCTAAATTGCCCAACGCGCTCCACCTGTAGCCTCTCGACGCTTAAGATTACCACACCCTCCTTATTCCAGAATCTCGTGCCAGGCTGCAAGCCCATCGCGACTAAGAGTAGGCGTTACAGCACTGAGGATCGGATCTTCATTCGATCTGAGGTTCAGCGGCTCCTCAAGGAAGGGATCATACAACCTAGCGCTAGTCCTTGGAGAGCGCAGGTCGTGGTGGTCAAGAGTGGGAACAAACCCCGGATGGTCATAGACTATAGTCAGACCATTAACAGATACACGCAGCTGGATGCGTATCCCCTCCCGCGCATATCTGACATGGTCAACCAGATTGCGCAGTACCGGGTGTTCTCCACCATCGACCTAAAGTCTGCTTACCACCAGCTCCCCATTCGCCCAGAGGACCGACAATACACGGCTTTTGAGGCGGATGGTCGCTTGTACCATTTTCTAAGGGTTCCTTTTGGTGTCACGAATGGGGTCTCGGTCTTCCAGCGTGCTATGGACCGAATGGTGGACCATAACGGACTGCGGGCTACCTTCCCGTACCTGGATAACATCATCATCTGCGGCCATGATCAGCAGGACCACGATACCAACCTTCTTAGATTCCTACGGACTGCATCTCGCCTGAATCTGACCTACAACAGGGAGAAGTGTGTATTTCGCAC
Source organism: Mustelus asterias (assembly GCF_964213995.1). Taxonomy (NCBI): domain Eukaryota; kingdom Metazoa; phylum Chordata; class Chondrichthyes; order Carcharhiniformes; family Triakidae; genus Mustelus; species Mustelus asterias. The sequence goes on along the minus strand of NC_135813.1, from coordinate 33,252,341 downwards.
GCGCCGCCTAGCTATCCTCGGATACGTGGTGGAAAACGGGGTCATTGGCCCTGATCCAGACCGTATGCGTCCCCTCCTCGAACTTCCCCTGCCCACTAGCGTGAAAGCACTGAGAAGATGCTTAGGCTTCTTCTCTTACTACGCACAGTGGGTTCCCAATTACGCGGACAAAGCCCGTCCGCTCATCAAGTCTACCTCTTTTCCCCTAGCACCAGAGCCTCGTTTGGCCTTTGAAAAACTAAAAGCCGACATCGCGAAAGCCACGATGCACGCTATCGATGAGTCCATCCCCTTCCAGGTGGAGAGCGATGCATCTGATTTCGCCCTGGCCGCCACACTTAACCAGGCGGGCACGCCCGTCGCCTTTTTCTCTCGCACCCTCCAAGGCCCCGAAATTCGACATTCGGCGGTGGAAAAGGAGGCCCAGGCCATTGTGGAGGCCGTCCGGCATTGGCGCCATTACTTGGCGGGAAAACGGTTCACTCTGCTCACGGACCAGCGGTCCGTGGCGTTCATGTTCAATAACACGTTACGGGGCAAGATCAAGAACGATAAGATCTTGAGGTGGAGAATCGAACTCTCCACCTATAATTACGACATCATGTATCGTCCAGGGAAACTCAACGAGCCCTCGGATGCCCTGTCGCGTGGAACATGCGCCAGTATGCAGGAGAATCGATTGCAGGCTCTCCACAATGACCTATGCCATCCAGGGGTCACTCGGCTCTACCACTTCATAAAAGCCCGGAATCTACCCGACTCAGTGGAGGATGTCAGGTCCATAACCAGAAGCTGCCGGGTATGCGCGGAATGCAAACCGCACTTTTACCGACCTGACAGGGCACAACTCGTTAAGGCCACTCGTCCCTTCGAAAGACTGAGTGTGGATTTTAAGGGCCCCCTTCCCGCGACAGATCGGAATGTGTACTTCCTCAATGTGGTTGATGAGTACTCACGATTCCCTTTTGTCATTCCGTGTTCTGATATGACCGCTGCCACGGTTATCAAGGCATTTCGTGATCTTTTCACCCTGTTCGGTTACCCCTGTTACATCCACAGCGATAGGGGCTTGTCGTTCATGAGCGATGACTTGAGGCAATACTTGCTCTCATACGGGATTGCCTCTAGTAGAACCACGAGCTACAACCCTCGGGGTAACGGACAGGTTGAACGTGAGAATGCTACAGTCTGGAAGGCTGTCTTACTGGCGTTGAAGTCAAAAGGCCTTCCAGTCTCCCGTTGGCAAGAGGTGCTCCCTGATGCGCTCCACTCCATACACTCACTCCTGTGTACGGCAACCAACGCTACTCCCCATGAGAGACTGTTTTCATTCCCTCGGAAGTCTTCCTCTGGGACCTCATTACCGTCTTGGTTGACGTACTCAGGACCTGTCCTCCTGCGGCGACATGTTAGGACCCGCAAGTCCGACCCTTTAGTTGAACAGGTCCATCTCCTCCACGCCAACCCTCAGTATGCCTATGTGGCATACCCTGATGGGCGAGAGGACACGGTCTCGATTCGAGACCTGGCGCCAGCAGGGGGCTTGGAAACCCCTGTCGCTCCCATACCTCCTGTTAGAGACCCCCCAACTATTGTTTCCCCTCCTGACACGGCGCGGGCAGCATCGGGACCATCACTTAACCCTTTTACTCCCGTGTACAGCTTGCCTGAGTCCAGGAGATGGTCGCCACTTCAAGGCGTGTCCGAGTTCAGTGGACTGTCACCACCTCGGGTTCTATCGACCCGTGAAACATTGGAGGAGCCGTTGGACACCGCCTTGGGGAGAACGACACCGCGAGTGCCTACACTGGTGTCATCGCTGGTGTTGAGGAGGTCACAACAACGGTGCGGTCCCCCAGACCGTCTGAACTTATAGACCGATGACCAATTGTTCTGTGTTTTTGTACCCCGCCGGCCTTTGTTTTCAAAGGAGGGGTGAATGTGGTGAACCATCGTTGGTTCCCACCAGGTAGTGCTGAGCCAGGGTCTGGCCAGTACTATGAGTCTGTATATATGTTACTGTTGGGGTTAGGTTTGGGCTGTTCTACATGTTACTGTTGGGGTTAGGGTTGGGCTGTTCTACCTGTAATATAGTTATTATTGTACATCCCAGTCGGGCTCTGCCTCCTGGGAGAGGTATAAAGGTCACTGCTCTGTCTGGGACCCTTTAGTCTGGGATTGTGTATTATATATGGTAGCTCTATTGTAGTAGTCAATAAAAGCCTTTATTTCCTCGAGCATCTCTAGCCTCGTGAGTTATATCGCGCATCAGGCGTATAAAGAGTATGTAAGGGCTGAGGACACAGCCTTATTGGGCACCGGTGTTGAGGATGATCGTGGAGGAGGTGTTGTTGCCTATCCTTACCGATTGCGGTCTGTGGGGTAGTAAGTTCAGGATCCAGTCGCAGAGGGAGGAGCCGAGCCCCAAACCACAGAGTTTGGAAATGAGTTTCGGAGGAACAATGTTGTTGAAGGCTGAGTTGTAGTCGATAAATAGGAGTCTGACGTAGGTGTCTTTGTGATCTAGGTGTTCCAGGGTTGAGTGCAGGGCCAGAGAGAAATGGCGTCTGCTGTGGACCTGTTGTGGCGGCAGGCGAACTGTAGGAACACAGGCAATCTGGGAGTACTATTCTTGGTGCCTGTAAGACACTCTTGGCCTTGAAGTGGTCATCGGTCACAGAAGGTCTTGGGGTCCACCGATGAGAACCGCATGGCCACCATCTCGAGGACAGTTTGAGCACAGACAGACCGATTGAATTTCGTCAGGTACTTGTGGAGAGTTGTCAGCTGGAGGGCCATTGCCAGCAAGAGAACCACTTCCAGTTGCACCATCCTGCTTAGTAGCACGTTTCCCCTCTTGTTAAAGAGCGTCTAATTTCTGGGAGTTAAGTCATTCCTTTTCCTTTACCATTCTCTCCAGTTAATCACAGTAAATGTTTCTCAGCTGTTTATTGTTCCTCTGGCCAGAATGTTCTGTACTCACTTATTTAGGCCACATGAGTTGTCACAACATCTGCTTCCTGCTAAGAATTACGGGTGTGATGTAATTGAAAACTAACAGTTTCCATGTAGACCACCCTCTATGACCTCAGCTGCATTCCTGAAATGAAAATCTGGGGAACGAGCTATACAAAGACCTTTCCAATTTGGAGCCGGCGATAGGTGCAGTGCCACCTTAGGTGATCTGAAATAATTGGGCGCAGGCCGCTGTGGCCAAGTGAAATCAGAAACAGATGTGAAATATTAACGGCAATGAAACGGAAAGAGAAGGATCATCCTTCGATGGACTGGACTGGTTACCTTCAGTTGCCTCATGGCTGAATGTAAAGTGGGCTGGGGATTCAGGATTGCAAGAGCATCCACGGGCCCTTCTCTCTCTCTCCTTCGCCTCCCAGATGGACAGACTTGCAGGGCGGGATTTTCCGGCCGTGCTCGTCCCAAAACCGGAAAATCTCGCCCGAGGTCAACAGATCTTTGCGTGATCCATCTATCCACCCGCCTGCTTTGATTCCTATGGCGGGCGGGACGGGAAAATGCCCCTCATAAAATCGCAGTTATGTAGGTTTAAAAATTATACTTGTTTTTAAGCAAATCTTAATTTAATAATAAGCACAACTGCTGAGGACAAAGATCACCTCCGAATGTTCTTTCTGTAGGAATTGTTTTGCCGCAATTCCTTCAGGTAGTGAAAAGAGAAAATCTTCCAACTAATTCTCACTTTTTTTCATCACACATTTCATTGTAAGTACTCATGTTGACAGCTCTGAAAGTGCTGGACAGAGATAAATAACATGGATAGAGGAAAGTAAAAGAAAATTCCTACACTGCCTTTCCCGATCAGAAGGTGCCTCAAAGTACTCTCCAGCCAATTTGATACTTTTAAAAGTGTCATTGTGTAGCCTCTATTTTCTCAGGAGGCTAAGGAAACTTGGCATGTCCGCTACAACTCTCATCAACACTTTTACAGACGCACCATAGAAAGCATTCTTTCCGGTTGTATCACAGCTTGGTATGGCTCCTGCTCTGCCCAAGATCACAAGAAACTACAAAGGATTGTGAATGAAGCCCAGTCCATCACTCAAACTAGCCTCCCATCCATTGATACTGTCTACACTTCCCGCTGCCTTGGAAAAGCAGCCAGCATAATCAAGGACCCCACGCACCCTGGACTTGCACTCTTCCACATTCTTCCATTGGGAAAAAGATCCACATGTCTGAGATCACGCACCTTAAAAACACACAACTTAAAAACTGCTTCTTTCTTGCAGCCATCTTTTGAATGTACCTACCTTGCATTAAGTTGATCTTTCTCTACACCGTAGCTATGACTAACATTACATTCTGCACTCTCTCATTTCCTTCTCTATGTCTGGTCTGCTTTGTCTGTTTAGCGCGCAAGAAACAATACTTTTGACTGTCTTGCAAGGAATCTCATAACACCAGGTTAAAGTACAACAGGTTTATTTGGAATCAAGAGCTTTCGGAGCACTGCTCCTTCATCATGAAGGAGCAGTGCTCCGAAAGCGCTTGAGTCCAAATAAACCTGTTGGACTTTAACTTGGTGTTGTGAGATTTCTTATTGTGCCCACCCCAGTACAATGCCAACACCTCCACTTCATTCCACTGTATACTAATACATGTGACAAAAATAAATCAAATCAAATCAAAGAAATATGGCTGTCGGTATGCAGACAGCAAAGCCTTACAAACAGGAACGTGATAATGATCAGATTATTGAGCGCTGGTCTCAGTTTTGTGCTCGGCTGTCTGAAGTTAGGACTGAAACCCACAACCATCAGTGGAATAATGGGGCACAAAAAAGGCTACAAGATTAAAACAAAAAAGAAAGAATGGTGCGCAGAAAGAGCTTGACCAAGCAACAGTCAAACCCTGTAGGTATTATACATTGAAAATAGAAGCAGGAGTAGGCCATTCGGCTCTTTGGGTTGGCTCCATCATTCATTTTGATTATGGCTGATCATCATATTCCATATGCTGCTCCCTAACTTGTTTCTATAAAGCATTGCATAAGCTCTACAGTAATTGGAAGGAGGTGAATTTCATTATGTAAGCCCCAGCGCTGGCACACTTTTGAGTTGTGTTTTAGAAGTGAGAGTTGCAGTTCTGGAACTCGCAAACATGTAATCTTTGTGGAAAGATAAACTGTTGTGATTGCAGTGTGGAGTCAACAGTAACAAGAACAGAGAAATCCATTTTTCAATTAACAGTAACATTTGTTTTTATTAGGATTGTAATTGAAAACAACAGTCATATTACAATCGGAAGACTTTTAATCAGTCCCTTTTAACAGCATAACATTTACTGGAAGTTTGCATTTGTAACACAGCTCTTGGATAATTTGTTCTGGTGTGCTTGAAACATAACCATGTGTTTCCAATATTATGTCTAGGAGAACTGCAAAATAATTAACCCCAAACATTTTTGTGCATTTGTAAACCATACCTCGTTTATTGTATTTGGATCTGAAACAGACAAAGATTCAAAAGCATACCACAGATTCTTTACTATTATTGTGATGTGAACTAGTACCAATCAAATCAACGGTCGTGTCGGTTAGGATTTCACGTTATAATTAGATGGAGAACTCGGCTGTAAAGTGTACATAAAGGAGCAGAACAATTCATTCAGCGGCACGCATAAACAGTGGAAGTTGGTTTACTTATCACATTGACGACCCTCTGCTGTAATTTACTCTGAATGTGAAGACGTCTTGTATAACTTTATTGACCCCTCTCCTGAATCTAAAAATAGCATAAAAGTTATCAGTTCCAAATAGACTCATAAATAGGTAGTGACAACTGCTGAACTCAGATGCACCACATGACATGGAAGTCTTGAAAGCACATGTTAAAATAAATGGGTTCATGTTTTCTCCATGAAAAATTGGGCAAAGGAATTTCAGACAAAAGTATTCAATGTTTGCATGCAAATATCACCATCTGAAGAACAGCAGTTTTCCCAATAGAATTGGCCAATATTCCTCCCTTAACCAACACCAAAAAATAGACTAGCTGGGTGGGATTTTACGGCCTTGCTCATGTCAAAACTGTAAAAATCCCAGCCAAGGTCAACGGACCTTCCCATTGCCCCGCTCCCGCCCCCACTCGCTCTGAGTCCAGTGGCGGGCAGGGTGGTAAAATTCCAGCTGCTATCTATATATTTGTTTCATTGCTATTTGTAAGTTCAGAGAATCATAGAATCCCTACAATGCAGAAAGAGGCCATTCGGCCCATTGAGCGTCCACCGACAACAATCCCACCCAGGCCCTATCCCCATAATCCCATCTATTTACCCTGTCAGACCCCCGAAACTAAGGGGCAATTTAGCATGGCCAATCCACCTAACCGGCACATTTTTGGAGTAAGGGAGGAAACCGGAGCACCCTGAGGAACAGAGGAGCAGGAGTAGGCCATTCAGTCCCTCAAGCCTGCTCTGTTGTTCTCCTAGATCATGGCTAATTGTCTACTTCAACGACATTTTCCCGGCAAGACCGAAAGTTCCTGTCTGCTGAAGGGCCGGAAAACTCCACCTTATCTCTTAAAACCATCTCTTCTAACACATTCAAATTGGCATCCATTATTCCTCCGTGAAGCATCATGGTGTATTTACTACTTAAAGATGCTGGGATTTTCACAGTAACTTCATTGCAGTGTGAATATAAGCCTACTTGTGACTAATAAATAAACTTCATAAATATAAATTGATGTTTTCTTTCATTGGACTGCCTTTCAGGATCAAGTCCTTACATTTTGTCCCACAGGAGCTTCCATACAACCAGAGTGAACATGACGGGAGTTAACCACAACTAACGTCACATTTTGTCCAATGTAAGAATGATGGACTGCCAGAGAGATGAAAATTCAATAATAGTACAGAGCTCTGCTCTTCTGGTTCTGCACATGTTTAATGTAATGCATTTGCACCTTATGTTCTCCATGCTGGTTAGGGATGTTCCCAATTACGTGCTCCCTTGCTGCGGGAGAGCAGCGTCGGAAGGCCCTGGTGAGCTCCAAGACTACCTGTAGCGGATGGTCCTGCCTCAATGATGCAACATCTCTTTCGCGGTAGTCATTGGAAACCCATTGTTTTCAGAGACAAAAATATTGTTTGCTTAAGAATGGTTTTAGTCATTTGTTACAGTCAAAGTTTTGAGGGACACAAATTCCTGTTGTGTCATCCTTTTCAATCAGCTGGTTGACTGCCTCCAGAAATCTTCATGCACTGGGGAGCACATCGCTGTCACAGCCCTTCTGAGCCTCCTCGTGTGCAGTCACTCCCCTTTCCTTGGTAGTTGACCTTTCTGCAATATGCTCCATTCCTTGAGCAGAATGTATGCTCGGGTATGTTATGATTTTCCAGCCCTCAGCCGACAGGATTTGCTGTCCTTCCAAAGGCGACCACACCCCCCCCCCCCCCCCCCCCCCCCCACCCCCACCCCATGGCGAGTTCCCCTGTGGCAGGGCAGGCAAGTTGTACAAAATGTCATAGATCTTAGCGGGACTTGAAAATTCTACTGGCAGTCAGTAGCTAGACATCTCCACTGCTGGGAAACATACACCTTGTGTAGCTTTGTGGTATTAAAAATCAGGAGAGATGTAACATGGGCCTCTTACCATTTACTTTATGATACCATGCGAAGTCAGAATATATCCCAAGGAATGTAATTCAGAGAATTGGGGCTGCAATGTTACAGTCCTCATTTCTACCTATGCGGCATGGCTTCACACTTGGAGCATGGGATCATGGAATGACATATTTATAAGGTTTATTAGGTTATTATGTTTTGGGGCTGTTTCTAAATTTAGGGACAAAATGAAGAGGGGGGGTCCTGTGACATCTGCTGAAGATTGCCTGGGAACAAGTCTGTGTAAAGGGGGTTGCAAAAGATTAAAAATAGGCCTAGATTGTTTTACTGAGAACAAAGGGCAAAGGCAGCTGTGGATAAAAACAAATTGCTGCGGATGCTGGAATCTGAAACCCAAAGAGCTTTGACAAAGGGTCACCTGGACTCGAAACGTCAGCTCTTTTCTCTCCTTATAGATGTTGCCAGAAGTGTTGAGATTTTCCAGCACTTTCTCTTTTGGATAATAGTAAATAACTTGCTGGGTCCAAGCTTTTGGGGAAGACAAGAAAAGAATCATAGAATAGAATCAGAGAATCCCTATAGCACAGAAGGAGGACATTTGGCCCATCAAGCCTGCCCTGACAACAAATCCACCCTATCCCCGTAACCCCACATATTTACCCGGCTAATCCCCTCAAAACTGGGGTCAATTTAGCATGGCCAAACCACCTAACCCGCACATTTTTCGGACTGTGGGAGGAAACCGGAGGACCCGGAGGAAACCCGCGCAGACACAGGAAGAACATGCAGTGACCCAAGCCAGGAACCGAACATGCAGTGACCCAAGCCAGTGCTAACCACTGTGCCGCCTCTAAAAGAGAGGGGAGGAAAAAAAAACAACAGCTGATGTGGTCAGCAGAGTGACGAGCCTGCGGGATCTTTGCAAGCTATTGAAGCTGAATGTGGGAGGAGGACAGTCTCTAGTCGAAAAATCAGATTCCTCAGTCACGTAAGGACTCCAAGAGATTCGTCCTGGCTTAGTCAGGGGTATGAGAAGAATCATCAGAGCGAGCTGTACTTCTCGTAATGGATTTTGGAAATTCTCTGAAAACTGAGAGAACCATCTGGTAAAGGCCTCTCAAAGTTCATTCTCAGTGAAATGGAAAAACAAGAACCCACCGGAAACGAGAAGTGACTGTGGACTGTTTGCCATTAGAACCGTAATTCTGTGGAGATTGTGATGTGTGCTGAGCAGGAAAGAGAATGTTCCTCCATGGTTTACAGAATACATTTCCTACAAAAATCTTGTTTTGCTAATAATGGTTTTCATCATTTGTTACAGCAAAAATTTTGAGGGACACAAATTCCTGTTGTGTCATCCTTTTCAACCATTAACCATAACTTCAAATTATTTTTGCAATATTTGGGGCGGCACAGTGGCACAGTGGTTAGCACTGCTGCCTCACAGCGCCAGGGACTCGGGTTCGATTCCCGGCTTGAGTCACTGTCTGTGTGGAGTTTGCACATTCTCCCCGTGTCTGCCTGGGTTTCCTTCGAGTGCTCCAGTTTCCTCCCACAGTCCAAAGATGTGCGGGTTAGGTTGGTTGACCATGCTAAATTGCCACTTAGTGTCAGGGGGACTAATAGGATGGATGCATTGGGGTTGTGGGGATAGGGCCTGGGTGGAATTGTGGTCAGCGCAGACTCGATGGGCCAAATGGTCTCCTTCTGCACTGTACGGATTCTGCGATTATTGCTCTGAACGGGATTCAGAACACGATCAGTAACATGAAATAATGCCACTTGGAGGAAAGTATATATTTTCCATTGACAAATGGTAAATAACAAATTCTGATTATTCCAGTCAGGAATTTCGGCAGCAAATTTTGGAATGGTGTCAACTAGCGGTGAATTTATAGGGTGATTTAAGGTGTGCAACACTTTGAATGTTTACTTGAAAGTAAATGTATTTTGCTTAACTATGATCACTTTTATACTTCACATTGAAAAATGAGCGACTTGTGTTTTCAAACACAAGGTACTAGAAATGCTGAATGTACGCATCAGATGTGGGTTGTTGGCAAGTAGATAGGAGTTGATTAAATAGGAAAGCAAAGAAGGTTCTTGAGACCTGTAGAAATGCTGGGCGGGATGTCCCTGCTCCTTCTTGCCCCACAAAAGACAGTATAAATATTCATCTTGAATGGCCACTTCTGCTTCCAGTCCTCTTTGGACTTGAATTCATCTGATGTGGAGATCACAGCAGCTCCCAAAGGTCAAAGCTGAAATACCGGTCATAGCTCCACGATATCATCTGGCCCCAATCTGCATATTTAAAGAAGGACCTCTTCAGGCAGATAAAATTAAATTTTACCTTGCGATCGTGTGATTTATAACGGAAGTTGCCTATGTTTTACTCATCCTGTTGGAAATGCACACTCCCATCAATGGTGGCATTGTCACGTATCAGCTCTCCACCTCCCAACTCCTTGAGCTATAGAGGAATTTTTGTTCATTGGTCATAGCATCATAGATTCCCTACAGTGTAGAAAGAGGCCATTCGGTCCATCGAGTCTGCACCGACAACAACCCCACCCAGGCCCTATCCCCAAGTATTTACCCTGCTAATCCCCATGACACTTACTGCAGAATTTTCCCATCTTGCCTGCCATGGGAATCGTAGCAGGCAGGACATGGACAATGCAAAGGTCCATTGACCTCAGGCAGGATTTTCTGGTTTTGAGGCGAGTGCGGATGGAGAATCCGGCCCCAAAGGGCAATTAAGTTGCATTCAGTTGATCTTTCTCTATACCCTAGCTATGACAATAACACTACATTCTGTACTCACTCGTTTCCTTTTCAATGAATGGTATGTTTTGTCTGTATAGAAACAATACTTTTCACTGTTTGTTAATACATGTGACAATAATAAATCAAGTCAAGTCAAATCAAATCAAATTTAACATGGCGGATCGACTTAACCTGCACATCTTTGGACTGTGGAAGAAAACCCACGTAGACACGGGCAGAACGTGCAAACTCCACACGGTCACCCAAGGCCGGAATCGAACTCAAGTCCCTGGCGCTGTGAGGCAGCAGTGCTAACCACTGTGCAACGGTGCCATCTGCAAACAACTTTACTTTTCTGTTTCTCAAATGTTGGTTTTGCAATTTAACTGTAAATAGTCATTAAATCATGAATTAAGAACAGAATTTGACGATTTTTCAAATGGGGCTGCATCGGATCTGCATGCCTTAATCCAATTATCTTTCATCCTCTAGTTTTGCTTTACCCGAAGGTAAGACTTGGTCCTTACTCCATGTATGCAATGCCACAGGAGATTGATTGTACCACATGAAGTTGTTGGGGATGGTCTGAATCATGTAATATTATCTGTGTAGAAATATCAGTTCATGCCTTGGGGATATTATGGTTAGCTTGCAAGCACTGAAAAACAATAGTGGATGCAGTTTCACAATATGTTAGGTCATATGTCGTATAACTGATTGAAAAGACTATCCTGCTGGGAGGGGGAAATGGTAAAATAATTGTGACTGTAGCTCGGAAAGGTCAAAGCTCTTTACTAATAGTTGGAACTGTTCTATTAAACAGTCAAAGTATTTTCAAAAACTATGGCCCTACACAAACAATATAAACAGCACATGGTTTGAGTTCTTTTGGGGCAAAATGCTTGAAAATATCAGGGGAGATTGCATTGCTGGATGCAGCTGAGTGGAGTTCTTTTTTCAAGTGTGGGAATTTTGAACTCGCCAGCCAAAAACTCATGATAAAGCAACCTCCTTAAAATCAACAAAATAATGTTGTCTGGCTAATAACCCGAGCAGTTGGAATTAGATGATTCAAAAGTGGAACTGGACCACAAGCAAAAATCTCTCAACTTACTGGCTCGTACCAAGCACATGGCAAGTAGAAGTCTGTTTACATTCTGTGCATAATGGAGAGAAAAAAAATACCTCTTTATTCAAAAGTAAATGGGATCAGTAGCACAAGCTTGCAGCTCCAAATAAGGCGTGTCCGTCTTGGATTTATTTATGAACTGAACGGAAATGCGACAACACCAAAACAAAATCCTGTTGTTTGGTTTCCAGTAGCCTTCAATGGGTGCTTACAAATTTTGCCTTGACAATCTCAGATTTCTTTGTTCTTTCACAGAAGAACCCACTAATATATATATATATCGAGCGAAACATTTTGGCCGGGACTCTGGACGTTCTCACCGGCGGGATTCTCTGGTCCTGCTGGCAGGACAGCCCCACCCCGGGTTTCCCACCGGCATGGGGTGACGTCAATGGGAATTCCCATGGACAGCGGTGGGACGAGAGAATCCCACCGCTAGAAAACAACGCGCCACCTCCCACTGGCCGGAAGCACGTGGCTGGGAGGCCAGAGAATCTCGCCCTTTAAGTTAAAGTTTATTTATTAGTGTCATAAGTAGGTTTATATTAACACTGCAATGAAGTTACCGTGAAAATCACCTAGTCGCCACATTCACGCGCCTGTTCAGGTACACTGAGGGAGAATTTAGCATGGCCAATGCACCTAACCAGTATGTCTGTGGGAGGAAACCGGAGCACCCGGAGGAAACCCATGCAGACACGAGGAGAACGTGCAGACTCCGCACAGTGACCCAAGCTGGGAAATCGAACCTGGGTCCCTGGTGCTGTGTGGCAGCAGTGCTAATCACTGTGCCACAGTGCTGCCTTGAAGCATATAATGTAGCACAAAACCTCTGATGTGGGAAATTAGATTGATCAGATTCACTGCACAAGAGGGCTTATCTGTCTTTGTTTGGTGATCTTGCCAGCCCTGGTGACAGCAGTAATGTCTGAGTTACAGACATACTCAGATAGCGCCATTACTACACATCACTCCATTATTTTGAACTGATGCCCAAAACGCATGTTTCCGTCTTCCGACAAAAAAAGTGGAAAGATGGAATTCCCAAACTTTAGCAAGTAAATGGTTTGTAATAACTCTACTTTAAGATGAGCAGCATACTGGATAAGGGTTGGACCACTGCGGAACAGCAGAATGGTATGTAATTCTTGTGTCCATCCATTGGCAGTAGTCAATAGTAAGAAGTCTCACAACACCAGTTTAAAGTCCACCAGGTTTATTTGATAGCACAAGCCACAAGCTTTCAGAGCACTGCCCCTTCATCAGGTGAGTGGGAGTTGTGTTCACAAACAGGACATATATAGACACAAACTCAATTTACAAGATAATGGTTGGAATGCAAGTCTTTACAGGTTATCAAGTTTTAAAGGTACAGATAATGTGAGTGGAGAGAGGGTTAAGCACCATGTCACACTATCTGTAACCCCCACGACTTGCCTGGACTTGCAAAATCTCACTAACTGCCCTGGCTGGAGACAATACACATCTCTTTAACCCGTGCTTAACCGTCTCTCCACTCACATTGTCTATATCTTTAAGACTTGATTACCTGTAAAGACTCGCATTCCAATCATTATCTTGTAAATTGAGTTTGTGTCTATATATGCCCTGTTTGTGAACACAACTCCCACTCACCTGAAGAAGGAGTTGTGTGGAGTTTGCACATTCTCCTCGTGTCTGCGTGGGTTTCCTCCGGGTGCTCCGGTTTCCTCCCACAGTCCAAAGATATGCGGGTTAGGTTGATTGGCCATGCTACAAATTGCCCTTCGTGTCCTGAGATGCGTAGGTTAGAGGGATTAGTGGGTAAATATGTAGGGATATGGGGGTGGGGCCTGGGTGGGATTGTGGTCGGTGCAGACTCGATGGGCCGAATAGCCTCTTTCTGTGCTGTAGGGTTTCTTTCTTTCTAAGGAGCAGCGCTCCGAAAGCTTGTAGCTTGTGCTACCAAATAAACCTGTTGGACTTTAACCTGGTGTTGTGAGACTTCTTACTGTGCTTACCCCAGTCCTACGCTGGCATCTCCACATCATAGTAGTCAACAGATCAGTGCACAAAACAGGACATACAAACAACTGGCCTCTCATACCAACACGCACAGAAATGAATCCTTTGACAGAATGTGTGTCCACTTACTGACCAGATAATTGGTAAGGGAGGACAGTCATATGGTTTTGCTTTTTGTATTTTTAATGTCCTTTTAAACAATAATGCAGCACGTGGAGAGGATGAAACTCTTTCTCCTTGAATGATTTTTATCTTCTATTCATTTTCTGTGCAAAAGCCCAGGGGCGGGGAACGTCGTGTTCCAGATGGACTGTTAGGATTGCAGTAATGCTCGAATCACACGTGAGGATTTGTATTGAAAGATCATGTAAACACAAAGAAAATGAAGAGAACAGGAGTGACACTGAACAGTAATGCACAGGGAGAGTAGGGTGACAGTGCCCTGGCCAAGGAAGCGTGGGTTTTCCGTATGGAATAAGTACAAGAGAATATATGAAATTATAATGAGGTAAGCTGAAGGAAATGGTAAACATCAGTGTTTGAAAATAGACACTATTATCTATTTAATCTTTCAAAAAAAAGGTCATTTTGATCCATTATATCATGCAGCAAATCATCTTTCAGTTCCATCACCAAAGTAAAGTTCAGATAACACTGAAAACAAGAAACAGGAGATTTAAATTTACAGCACTCAGATTCTGGAGATCATGTCTGGATGACGTTTATGAAATCCTCCGATTATAATAGATTCCAGCACGGGAAAAATCTCACTTTTCAGAGCTGAAAACACGCCAATTGTCAGAATGACGTTTAGTTGAAATGAACCTCTACCTTATTGCGCTCACGAGCGAATGGTGACATAATTGGTCTAAATTATATTGTATCCCCCACTCCCCTTATCTTTGTATTTAACTTATAAAGCATATGGGGGGAAGTATTTTGCTCTGGTTGCCTGACGTGTCCTGCACTTGGTATTCCTCCTGACTAAATGTGCAGCCTGAAGTGCTCCGATTGTTCACAAGTTTCACTTAAACATTATAATCAATGCTAATTAGATAGAAGTCAGCACGCCAGGATTCCACCATTATTTCATGGCCAAAGTGATGCGCAGTGAGATCACTTATATGAAAGGAAGTTCAAGACATTTCTGGGTCAATACAGGTAGTCAGAATTTGAAGGTTATTTGGAGCATATATGTAAATGCACTCAGACTGTTGTTTGTAAGAGCTTTATTTCTTAATGTTTTTTTCTGATAGTTTATTTTCAAGGCTTCTCTTTACCTGATTTAGTTTGGCAATGGAATTTGTCATTGCAATATGGGAATTCAAATGGGTGTTCTTTTGTGTGTTACTTGATTTAATTTGTTTTATGATTGTCACATATACAATGGATACATGATGGATGGGTACATGAATAGGGAGGGAATAGAAGGAGACGGACCAAGTAGGGACAGAAGGTTTTTTTAAATTTAGTTAGGGCATCATGATCGATGCAGGCTTGGAGTGTCTAAGGGCCTGTTCCTGTGCTGTACTGTTCTTTGTTCTCTTTGTACGTATTGGGATACAGTGAAAAATATTGTTTCTTGTGTGCTATACAGACAAAACATACCATTCATAAAGTACATAGGGAAAAAGGAAAGGAGAGCGTTCAGAATATAGTGTTACAGTCATAGTTAGGGTGTAGAGAAAGATTAAACAAATACACGGAAGGTCCATTCAGAAGTCTGATGGCAGCAGGGAAGAAGCTGTTCTTGAGTCGGTTGGTAAGTGACCTCAAACTTTTGTATCTTTTACCCAATGGAAGAAGATGGAAGAGAGAATGGAGAAGGAAACAAGTTTCATTTTGTTGTCAGTCAGAACCCTCAGATTATTTGCATGTTCCTAAAGCAGTACATTCTTTCTATTTGAATAATAACCCTTTCTTGATTTTTTTATGTTGGTGTCCCAATGTGAAGTGCTTTGCAATCCTCCACCTTGAACTTCATCAATACCTCTTGATACTATATGAGGCACACATCGGGAGGGCTTAGGGCCTCGTGTCAGTAGACATGCTGCAGTATCTGTCCTTGGAATTACTGCACATTATATCCTGGCATCTTAGATGCCATCGGAACTGTCTCTTGGTATTTGCCCACAGGAGCAGCAGAGGAACATACATTAAAATGCTGGCAGCCTTTTGACCTGAGCTTGAATGGGTAGTAACTTTATATGGAGGTGGGGGCAAAGGTATGTGCTGGGATGGTTGGGCATGTTAATAACTGAAAAATAATGCAAAGCCGTGGCATGCAAATGTCCACCCGTCACGACGCCAGGGACCTGGGTTCAATTCCGGCCTCGGGTCACTGTCTGTGTGGAGTTTGAAAGTTCTCCCTATGTCTGCGTGGGTTTCCTTCAGATAGTACAGTTTCCTTCAGATACTCCGGTTTACTCCCACAGTCCAAAGACATGCAGGTTAGGTTGATTGGCCATGCTAAATTGCCCCTTATTGTAATGGGGACTAGCAGGGTAAATACGTGGGGTCAAGGGGATAGGGCCTGGGTGGGATTGTGGTCGATGCAGACTCAAAAGGTCAAATGGCCTCCTTCTGCACTGTAGGGATTCTATTCTATCCTATATTCCCATATGCATGTAAGTGAGTGAGTATACATTACTTCAAATATACTTTTCCGAGGACCTTGCATTATACAGAAGGTATGTGGTCTTAACTTTCTAAATGTTAGTGAGCTGAATTTTCAATTGTTTGAGGGAAAGGGGGATGAGAACAAGCACTTTGAAACCAGTAATGGTGCATCAGTGTTCCAGTGTGGAACATGCTGAGAAGTCAGTGTGGCAAGGGGAGTCAGGAATCCACTTACCTCCCATTAACACCTTGTTAAACCCTTTAAAGAGTTCCTTAACAGGTTGGGGAGGTCCAGAAAGTGATTTTCAATTCATATTTCGCGGAACCCAAACAGTCCGGCGCACGGTCAAAACCTGGTATTGAAGAACAAGCCCAATGTGTCAAAAGGGGACCTTACTTTATTATGGGTATACAGTAAATGGCAGAACCCTTAGGAGTATTGATAGGCAAAGGAATCTGGGTGTACAGGTACACAGGTCACTGAAAGTGGCAATGCAGGTAGGGAAGATAGTCAAGAAGGCATAAGGCATGCTCGCCTTTATCGGCCGGGGTATTGAGTTTAAAAATTGACAAGTCGTGTTGCAGCTTTAGTTAGGCCGCACTTGGAATATAGTGTTCAATTCTGGTCGCCACACTACCAGAAGGATATGGAGGCTTTGGAGAGGGTACAGAAAAGATTTACCAGGATGTTGCCTGGCATGAAGGGCATTAGCTATGAGGAGAGATTGGAGAAATTTGGTTTGTTCTCACTGGAGCGATGGAGGTTGAGGGGAGACCTGATAGAAGTCTACAAGATTATGAGAGGCAGGGACAGAGTGGATAGTCAGAAGCTTTTTCCCAGGGTGGAAGAGTCAATTACTAGGGGGAGGCATAGGTTTAAGGTGCGAGTGGCAAGGTTTAAAGGAGATGTAGGAGGCAGATTTTTTACAGAGTAGTGGGTGCCTGGAACTTGTTGCCGGGGGAGGTAGTGGAAGTGGATACGGTAGTGACGTTTAAGGGGCGTCTTGACAAGTACATGAATAGGATGGGAATAGAGAGATATGGTCCACGGAAGGGTAGGGGGTTTTAGTTAAGTCGAGCAGCATGGTCGGTGCAGGCTTGGAGGGCCGAAGGGCCTGTTCCTGTGCTGTAATTTTCTTTGTTCTTTGTTCTTTGTATTCATGTAAATTTCAGAAATAGATTATTCATCAGGACTTAGCATGCACCTGAGGGGAGGGGCATGGGCGTGGTATAAAATTCAGCCTATGTTCTCTCCTTTAGGACTTGGCTAACTCGGTCTGCAGTGCTGGTACTGAGCCACTCTTGGTGATGGTTATTGAAATCTCCCACCAGAGTACATTATTTGCTCTTGCCACCCTGAGTGCTTCTTCCATTTGGTGTTCAATATGGAGGACGACAGAGATATCCTTGAGATCCTGCTTTTTAATTTTGTGCTTAACTCCTTGTACTCCTTCCAGCAGAACCTCCTTTCTGTTCTTATTGTCATTTGTTTCAACATGGACCATGACAATTGGATTGACCCCTTCCCTTCCCAAGTTCCTCTCCAGTCACCGTGATCTAACCCTGATCCTAGCACTGGATAGGCAACACACCCTGAAGGATTCTTGATCATGACTGCAGAGGATATTATCTTTAGAGTCCCCTCTTACTGCCAGATTTCTGTTCTGCACTCTCCACCCCATTATGCAGCCTTGTGAGTCGCAGTGCTCTGCTTTCCATGTTGTAACTATCTTTCCTGCAGTCTTTCACCATGTCCTAACAAGTAGTGAGTACATTGTTGGACAGGAGCAGTATTTGCAGGACCTCCTTATCAACTTCTCCTCAATCTCCTGTCTCCCTATCAGTCACACCTTCCCTTTATTGAACCTGGGTTTTCCTCTGGGGTGTGACTGTATTCTGGAAAAATTCATTCATTCTTTAATGTTTGCTGTGCCTGACAGCAGGTCCTGGAGGCTCATTGTCTACTTATGTTTCTGTCTGAGATGTTTTCCTGACACTTTCTGTCAGTTGTGGTTTGCCATTGCCTTCCCCACTCAAGGCGAGGAGGCAGGTCCCAAATTTACCTCCAATCAGGACAGAAATCAAGCCTGCTCTGTTGTTGATTCCACATACTAGCCATCTAGCTAACTGAGCAAACCCACCCCCTAATCTGTAGAAAATTGTCCAGAAATTCCTTCCGCTCTCTTATGTATCCGAGTGTCTCCAACTCGCACTTCAGATCAATGATTCAGAAGTGGAGAGATTTGAGATGGTGGTACCTCCTGCACGCATGTTTGTTTGGGATGGTCTCATGATTCACAAACTCACACACCCTGCAGCCCTTCCATACAAACATCCTCCTTATAACATTATTTTGTGAGTTTTATCACATTAGATCAATGTGGTGTAATACTATTTCTTGCATATATTGATATATTAATAGAATCTAATCCTTTACCAATCTCTGGAACGCTTTGGAATTTCCAAGGAGCTATTGATACTTCAAAAAATATGATTCATATTAACAGCAAAGGAAGTAGAGTTGAATTGGTCCTCACTAATTTCAATTGTGCACAGTACTCTTAGAACCCAGTTACAACAGAACACACTGAGACAATTCCATCAGTGCCTTCTGAAAATCCGCGTACAACCCATCAATATCATTAGTCTCATCAACTCTCTTTCTTACTCATCAAAAAACTCAAGCAAGTTAAATACAATTCGCCCTAAATAAATCCTTAACGAATCTGATTTTGCCAAAGTGACTATGAATTTTGTCCTGAATTATCGTTTCTCGAAGCTTCCTCACCACTTAGGTTAAACTGACTGGCCTGTAGTTGCTGGGCTTATCTTCACGCACCTTTTTGAATAAGGGTGTAACATTTTGAATTCTGCAGGCACCATCCCTGGGTCTGTATTTACAAATCCTTTACTCTGCCAGAATTGTCATTCCCTTTGAGCGGTTCCTGAAGGCCATTGTTCAGCAAGACCAGATATCTCATCCAGTCACTGGTGTGTTACACAGTGAGAGTTTGTCTATGTGTAAATAACCTAGTTTAACCCTGGAAGATTAGTGGCATCAAGCATGTGTAGGCCAAGGTTTCAGATTCCTGCAGCTAGATATTTGAAAATTTGTCATTATTGCCCTTAATCCCAGTGGAAATTTTTACCTTTTCCAGGTGACCAAATGAGTTTAAGGAAATTCATCACAATGCAAATTCTTTTTGAATAAAGAAATGGATTCAGTGTGGTTACTCTGTCTTCTCGCTCCATGATTTCCTATGGCCTCCTTAAACATGATGTGGAGATGCCAGCGTTGGACTGGGGTAAACACAGTAAGAAGTTTAACAACACCAGGTTAAAGAAGGGGCTTAGAGCTCCGAAAGCTTGTGTGGCTTTTGCTACCAAATAAACCTGTTGGACTTTAACCTGGTGTTGTTAAACTTCTTACTCCTTAAACATAACAGCAGGGAAACAAATGTTATTAAAATTCAAAATTATTGCACTTTCATCTTGATGTTAATACCTTTCAATTGGCTGTTTTTTTTTGTATAACTTTAAGTACCTGTTTTAAGGTCTATTGAATAATGAGCAACAAGAACGAACACATTGTACTTTAATATTTGGATTTAATTCCTTGTGTATCAGTTAGCTCCGAATACCTCAAACCACTCAAAATACTTCAAATGTACAATTTCTTGCAACCCCTTTTTGACTTTGGGGCAATTAAATTCAGCAGTGGTTTTAAAGTTTATTTGTGTCACAAGTAGGCTTACATTAACATTGTAATGAAGTTACTGTGAAAATCCCCTCGTCCGGGTACACTGAGGGAGAATTTAACATGGCCAATGCACTTAACCAGCACATTTTCGGACTATGTGAGGAAACCGGAGCAGCCGCACAGACACCCAGAAAATGTACAAACTCCGCACAGTCACCCAAGCTGGAAACTGAGCTCAGGTCCGTAACGCTATGAGGCAGTCAGTGCTAACCACTGTGCCACTTTGCCTCCCCCAAAGTGGCAGATTTACAAGGGAAAGGTTGCCTTTTGTTTAGATACAACCCAAATTGGTTTGACAATATGGTACCGTTCAGCTGCAGAGCTGAATGATTTGTGTAATAAAACTTGAAGGAATCTTACACATTTCCACTTGCTGTTTTCAGTCAAAACAGCATGACTGAAAATTGTTAGTTGTTGTGATAATCTATATTTTGGACCTGCATGTAGTCCCCAGCCAATGCACTGAATAGAGCTTGTTTCAATGCCAGACCTACTTAATGTATTGCAGGGACAGAACAGAGTTGGGTCCGATTGACTCATAAATCTGATCCTTTAGGCCTGGCTAAACATCAGTGGGCTAACTTTTGAAGTAAGAATTATAATGTACTTATTTCCACTGGAGGTGACTCAAGTACAGCGAATGTACAAAAGTAAAAGGCTTGGCATTGACCCTACAGTTAATGCTTTGGTCAGAATGTTACTTGACCTGTTAAATCTAGTACAATTTGTAGCTGAAGTTTCCATTATGATTATTTTCCCCCAATTATTTCTAATGCAAAAAGGAATAACAAGATAAACAAAAATTTACAGTGTAAACCTCTCGGTTAAAGTCACACTATTTTGATTTTTCATAGCCAGAAGGTAGACTTGAATCAACTTATGCTTTTAATTCTTGGTCACTATACTTCCTCCTCATGATATCCTGCATAAGACTGAATTCCTCTCCAAAAGCCTCTGTTTTCTTTACATTTGAAGCATTCCAATTTTACAAGAAGTAAAAATAAAGGAACGCTCCTCTGTCGTACCCGAAAAATGATGTGGAGATGCCGGCGTTGGACTGGGATGGGTGCAGTCATCTGAGTGGTGGCCACTCACCTGATGAAGGAGCAGCGCTCCGAAAGCTCGTGATTCCAAATAAACCTGTTGGACTTTAACCTGCTGTTGTGAGACTTCTTACTATACCCGGAAAACACTGGGCCTGACATTGTTCAGTTTTAAAAATGGATGGAAAGTATTGGAAAAAAAACTTCCAATGAATCAGCTACTGAACTAAGTGATTGTGGCTGACACAAGAGACCAAACAGGATCTGGGAAAGAGAAGGCTGAGGGGTAACCTAACAGAGGTCTACAACGTTATAAAGGAATTTGATAAGCTTGACATGGAGAAATATTTCCACTTGTGGGAGAGTCCAAAACGAGGGATCATAAATATGAGATAGACATGAAAAAACTTCAATAAGGAATTCAGGAGAAACCTCTTTACACAAAGTATGATAAGAATATGGAATGTACCACCAGATGGAGGTGAACAGTTTAGAGGCATTTAAGGGGAAGCGAGATCAGTAGATGAGAGAGAAAAGAATAGAGGCCAAATGGTCTGTTTATGTGCTGTAAATCTGATGTACAATGTACATCAGCGTAGTGCTAAGAGGAAAATCTAAAATATTTGAATTCATAAGCAGTCACGCACAAGTAACAGTCGAGCACAATGGTGAAACAATAATGAACATTGTGGTCTTCTCAAGCAGCCATTGAACTACTGAACAGTTACTGATTTTGAGAAGTCTGAAAATCCAGACATGGAGTTCTGAGCAGTTATGTGAAATGGTTAAATGAGGCCAAAACTAGCTTTCCAGTGAATGTGTTCCAAGGCCAGGTTTTCAGAGGGCGGGGGGAACGCTCCTTCTTAACTAGACCATGGAAATGAGAGCTATCTTTTCCACTTAGAGGAGTTGAAAGGCATAAATATTACCGTACTGTAGGGATCCAGGACGTATTTACAAGAGAGGGAGATCTAGTGGTAAAAAAAAGTGTCAAAGTGTATGCAATAAGGCATGTGACAAAGCAGGACTGTTTTCTCATCAGTTCATGTGATTAGTGTCACTGGCAAGACCAGCATTAGTTGCCTATCCCTTATTCTGCTTGAGAAGATGATGAGAGTCACCTCTTGAACCACTGTAGTGCATGTGGTCTTGATGGTGTGGAGTTGCCGGTGTTGGACTGGGGTAGGCACAGTAAGTAGTCCCACAACACCAGGTTAAAGTCCAACTGGTTTATTTGGCAGCACGAGCTTTCGGAGCACTGCTGAGGCACTCACCTGATGAAGGAGCAGTGCTCCGAAAGCTCGTGCTACCAAATAAACCTGTTGGACTTTAACCTAGTGTTGTGAGACTACTTACCATGTGGTCTTGGTACACCCATGGTGTTGTTAAGTGGGAAGTTCCATGATTTTGACCCAGTGACAAAGGAATGGTGATATATTTCAAAGTCAGGATGGCGTCTCGGAGAGGGACTGGCAGGGGATGATGCCCCCATGTGCCTACTGCCTTTGCTTTTCCAGGTGGCAGAGATTATTGGTTTGGGAAGTGCTGTTGAAGCCGCTTTAGTGAGTTGCTGTTGTGCATCCTGTAGAAGGTGCACACTGGAGCACTGGCGGTGGAGGGAGTGAATATTTAATGAAATGGGTGTGATACTGATCAAGCGGGCTGCTTCTGGATGGTGTTGTTGGAACTGCAATTAACCAGACAAGTGGAGAATATTCCATCACATTCCTGACTGGTGCTTGGTAGATTGGAAAGACTTTGGATAGTCAAGAGGTGAATTGCTTGCCACAGAACACCCAATCTCTTACCTGGTCTTTAGATCTTTATAAAGCTTTACACAGTAACAATGTCTAGAGTCAAGCAGTCCTCATAGAATCCCTACAGTATAGAAGGAGGCCATTCGGCCCATCGAGTCTGTACTGATCACAATCCCATCCAAGCATTATTCCTACAACCCCACACATTTATCCTACTAATCCCCAAGGGTCAATTTAGCATGGCCAATCAACCTAACCCGCACATTTTTGGACTGTGGGAGGAAACCCACACAGACATGGGGAAAAGTGCAAACTCCACACAGACAGTCACCCAAGGTCGGAATTGAACCTGGGACCCTGGCGCTGTGAGGCAGCAGTGCTAACCACTGTACCACCGTGGCGCCCTGGTGAAATTCTAGCTGAACATGGGCGAGCAGTTTATTTGTGAGGAAGTACAACGGGCTTCTTCTGAAATGAGGCTCATCCAATTAAATGTCTCATCAATAGCAAACGCCAAGGATGTTGGTGGGTGGAGTGTCAGCAATGGTAATCACACAGTGTTGACAGAATGGTTAAATTCTCTCTTGTTGTTGATGGTCATTATCTGGCATGATGTGAATGTTGGTTCCCACTTCTTAGTCCAAAGCTGAATGTTGTCCAGGTTTTGTTACATGCAGTCATGGACTGCTTTGTTACATTATGGACAGGAGGGAGGAGGGGGTGGTGGTCAGTTCAAGCAGCATTGCTTTCCTCTCATCACCTCTCCTTAACCAGAAGATGTTTGGAATTAATTTGTTTTTCAACAATAAGTGATGACATATTTTTTTCCAACCCCTTGATTTTTGTGTGATCCAATTTTACTCATAATCCCACAGCAAACTTGAGTCAGGATTAACTCAAAAGGTTAGTTTATTTCACACATTCAAAATCTGTGTCCTTAACATCCCACTCCCCTTTCACACAGTAAAGGATGGAGGGTGGATGTTTGCATGTGGGATGCAGTAAAGGAGATTTACAGTACAACAAAACTGAATATTAGTTCACATGAGTTCCAGAATGCCAAAGTGAGAGTTCAGTGAGAAATTCTTTCACGTAAGCATTTTGAGTTCAGCAAGCTGGAGACCAGTGCTGTAATAATTACTCTTCAGGTGATAGTGATGTCGTAGAATGAAATAGACACACAGATCTCAGGGATGAGATTGCAGAGCCTTTGGCTTTGATCTTTGGGTCCTCACTGTCCACGGGGATGGTGCCAGAGGACTGGAGAATGGCGAATGTTGTTCCTCTGTTTAAGAGAGGGAATAGAAATGACCCTAATTATAGACTGGTTAGTCTTACTTCGGTGGTTGGTAAATTGATGGAAAAGGTCCTTAGGGATGGGATTTACGACCATTTAGAAAGATGCGGATAAATCCAGGATAGTCAGCACGGATTCGTGAAGGGCAAGTCGTGCCTCACAAATTTGATTGAATTTTTTGAGGAGATAACTAAATGTGTTGATGAAGGTAGGGCAGTTGATGTCATATACATGGATTTTAGTAAGGCGTTTGATAAGGTCCCCCATGGTCGACTTATGATGAAAGTGAGGAGGTGTGGGATAGAGGGAAAGTTGGCCGATTGGATAGGTAACTGGCTGTCTGATCGAAGACAGAGGGTGGTGGTGGATGAAAAATTTTCGGATTGGAGGCAGGTTGCTAGCGGAGTGCCACAGGGGTTATTAATGACTTAGAGAAGGGGCTGAAGGGTGGATCAGTAAATTTGTTGATGACACCAAGATTGGTGGAGT
Organism: Mustelus asterias; assembly: GCF_964213995.1. Lineage (NCBI taxonomy): Eukaryota > Metazoa > Chordata > Chondrichthyes > Carcharhiniformes > Triakidae > Mustelus > Mustelus asterias. The sequence continues at coordinate 33,227,868 of NC_135813.1, read as the reverse complement.
AGTGGATGAGGTGGAGGGCTGTTGTAGGCTGCAAAGAGACATAGATAGGATGCAAAGCTGGGCTGAAAAATGGCAAATGGAGTTTAACCCTGATAAATGTGAGGTGATTCATTTTGGTAGGACTAATTTAAATGTGGATTACAGGGTCAAAGGTAGGGTTCTAAAGACTGTGGAGGAACAGAGAGATCTTGGGGTCCATATCCACAGATCTCTGAAGGTTGCCACTCAAGTGGATAGAGCTGTGAAGAAGGCCTATAGTGTGTTAGCTTTTATTAACAGGGGGTTGGAGTTTAAGAGCCGTGGGGTTATGCTGCAACTGTACAGGACCTTGGTGAGACCACATTTGGAATATTGTGTGCAGTTCTGGTCACCTCACTATAAGAAGGATGTGGAAGCGCTGGAAAGAGTGCAGAGGAGATTTACCAGGATGCTGCCTGGTTTGGAGGGTAGGTCTTATGAGGAAAGGTTGAGGGAGCGAGGGCTGTTCTCTCTGGAGCGGAGGAGGCTGAGGGGAGACTTAATAGAGGTTTATAAAATGATGAAGGGGATAGATAGAGTGAACGTTCAAAGACTATTTCCTCGGGTGGATGGAGCTATTACAAGGGGGCATAACTATAGGGTTCATGGTGGGAGATATAGGAAGGATATCCGAGGTAGGTTCTTTACGCAGAGAGTGGTTGGGGTGCGGAATGGACTGCCTGCAGTGATAGTGGAGTCAGACACTTTAGGAACATTTAAGTGGTTATTGGATAGGCACATGGAGCACACCAGGATGATAGGGAGTGGGATAGCTTGATCTTGGTTTCAGATAAAGCTCGGCACAACATCGTGGGCCGAAGGGCCTGTTCTGTGCTGTACTGTTCTATGTTCTAGATCCTCAGAGGTTTGAGTTGATCCTCAGAGGAGATCATAGAACCCCTACAGTGCAGGAGGAGGCCATTCGGCCCATTGAGCCTGTACCGATAGCAATCCCACTCAGGCCCTATCCCCATAACCCCAAGTATTTTACCCATTAATCCCCCTGACACTAAGAGGCAATTTAGCATGGCCAATCAATCTGACCCGCACATCTTTGGACTGTAGGAAGAAACCGGAGGACCCGGAGGAAACCCACGCAGACACGGGGAGAACGTGCAAACTCCACACAGACAGTTATCCTGGGCTGGAATTGAACCTGGGTCTCTGGCGCTGTGAGACAGCGGTGTTAACCACTGTGCCACCATGTCACCCTGTACCTGTAGACAATGGTACAAATTCTTCAAGTAGGGCCACCATAGATGGGCTGATTTTCATCTCTGGACAGAGCTGGTTTCTTTGCGGCTTGCCAATTGGATGGTAAAGCAGCAAACTGGCTGTGCAGCCCAGGGAAAAAGATACAAAAATCTGAGAACACATTCCAACTGACTCAAGAACAGCTTCTTCCCTGCTGCCATCAGACTTTCAAATGGACTTATTATATATTAAGCTGATCTCTCTCATCACCCTATCTGTAACTGCAACGCTATACTCTGCATCCTCTCCTTTACTTCTCCTCTATGTACCCTAGAAAGGTATGTTTCTGTCTGTGTAGGGCGCAGGAAGCAGTACTTTTCACTGTATCCCAATATATGTGACAATAATAAATCAAATCATTTCAAATGGCCAGATTCTTGGATCTTTGACCTTCATCTTTCACAATGATTTAAAGGAGAAATTTTGAGAGTGCAGAGTTTGTATGTTCCTGTCAGGATTAAAGGCAAAGTAAATAGGAATAAGGAACCTTGGTTCTCGAGGGAGATTGTAACACTGATTAAGAGGAAGAGAGAGTTGTATGAAATGTACAGGCAGCAAGGAGCACATCAGATGCTCGAGGAGTATAAAAAGTGCAAGAAGCTACTTAAGAGGGAAATCAGGAGGGCTAAAAGAAGATATGAGGTTGCTTTGGCAGACAGAGTGAAGGAAAATCCAAAGAGCTTCTATAGGTATGTTAGGAGCAAAAGGATAGTGAGGGATAAAATTGGTCCTCTTGAAGACCAGAGTGGTAGACTGTGTATGGAACCAAAAGAGATGGGGGAGATACTGAATGGTTTTTTTGCATCCGTATTTACTGAGGAAACGGGCATGGAGTCTACGGAAATAGGGCAAACAGGTAGGGAGGTCATGGAACCTTTACAGATTAAAGGGGAGGAGGTGCTCGCTGTCTTGAGGCAAATCAGAGTGGATAAATCCCCAGGACCAGACAGGGTATTCCCACGGACCTTGAGGGAAGCTAGTGTTGAACTTGCAGGGGCCCTGGCAGACATATTTAAAATGTCAGTATTCACAGAGGAGGTGCCGGATGATTGGAGGGTGGCTCATGTTGTTCCGTTGTTTAAAAAAGATTCCAAAAGAAATCCGGGAAATTATCGACCAGTAAGTTTGACGTCGGTGGTGGGCAAGTTATTGGAAGGTGTGATAAGGGATAGGATCTACAAATATTTGGATAGACAGGGACTTATTAGGGAGAGTCAACATGGCTTTGTGCGTGGTAGGTCATGTTTGACCAATCTATTAGAGTTTTTCGAGGAGGTTACCAGGAAAGTGGATGAAGGGAAGGCGGTGGATGTTGTCTACCTGGATTTCAGCAAGGCCTTTGACAAGGTCCCTCATGGGAGGTTAGTTAGGAAGGTTCAGTCGCTAGGTATATATGGGGAGGTAGTAAATTGGATTAGACACTGGCTCAATGGAAGAAGCCAGAGAGTGGTTGTGGAGGATTGCTTCTCTGAGTGGAGGCCTGTGACTAGTGGTGTGCCGCAGGGATTGGTGTTGGGTCCATTGTTGTTTGTCATCTATATCAATGATCTGGATGATAATGTGGTAAATTGGATCAGCAAGTTTGCTGATGATACAAAGATTGGAGGTGTAGTGGACAGTGAGGAAGGTTTTCAAAGCTTGCAGAGGGATTTGGACCAACTAGAAAAATGGGCTGAAAAATGGCAAATGGAATTTAACGCAGACAATTGTGAGATATTGCACATTGGAAGGACAAACCAAAGAAGAACGTACAGGGTAAATGGTAGGATTCTGAAGAGTGCAGTTGAACAGAGGGATCTGGGAATACAGGTACAAAATTCCCTAAAAGTGACGTCACAGGTGGATAGGGTCGTAAAGAGTGCCTTTGGTACATTGGCCTTTATAAATCGGAGTATCGAGTATAAAAGTTGGAGTGTTATGGTAAGGTTATATAACGCATTGGTGAGGCTGAATTTGGAGTATTGTGTACAGTTTTGGTCACCTAGTTACAGGAAGGATGTAAATAAGATTGAAAGAGTGCAGAGAAGGTTCACAAGGATGTTGCCGGGACTTGAGAGGCTGAGTTACAGAGAGAGATTGAATAGGTTGGGACTTTATTCCCTGGAGCGTAGAAGATTGAGGGGAGATTTGATAGAGGTGTATAAGATTTTGATGGGTATCGATAGAGTGACTGCAAGCAGGCTTTTTCCGCTGAGGCTAGGGGAGAAAAAAACCAGAGGGCATGGGTTAAGGGTGAAAGGAGAAAAGTTTAAAGGGAATATTAGGGGGGGCTTCTGTGGTGAACCATAGATGGTTACCTCTATGGGTACTTGTACATATGTTACTCTTGTTACTGTTGGGGTTAGGGTTTGGGTGTTCCACCTGTTATTATTGTTTATGTGGTACACTCCGTTCGGCTCCGCCTTCTTACAGGAGTATAAAGGTCACTGCTACTTCCTAGTCGCCCTTAGTCTGGGATAATATTGTTAAGTAGTGTGCTCCAATCTTGTTGTGAATAAAAGCCTTTATTCCCGGGTACGTCCTAGCCTCCCGTGTGAATCAATCGCACATCAGCTTCTTCACGCAGAGAGTGGTGGTAGTGTGGAATGAGCTGCCGATAAAGTGGTAAATGCAGGGGTCACTTTTAACATTTAAGAAAAACTTGGACGGGTTCATGGATGAGAGGGGTGTGGAGGGATATGGTCCAAGTGCAGGTCAGTGGGACGAGGCAAAAAATGGTTCGGCACAGACAAGAAGGGCCAAAAGGCTTGTTTCCGAGCTGTAATTTTCTATGGTTCTATGGTTCAATGGGATGTTTATCCAGCATTGAGAGTTGCCTTTGTTCTCGAGTCTGATAAAGTTTAAAGTTTGTTTATTAGTGTCACAAGTAGGCTTTCATTAATACTGCAATGAAGTTACTGTGAAAATCCCCTTGTCGCTACACTCCGGCGCCTGTTCGGATACACTGAGGGAGAATTTAGCATGGCCAATGCACGTCTTTCGGACTTGTGGGAGGAAACTGGAGCACCCGGAGGAAACCCATGCAGACACGGGGAGAACGTGCAGACTCCTCACAGACAGTGACCCAAGCTGGGAATCGAACCCAGGTCCCTGGCACAGGGAGGCAACAGTGCTAACCACTGTGCCATCATGCCGCCCCTCGGCCGACTCATACTTCTGTTTTTCATGCTTGTATATTCATAACTTGAATGCATTGTGTATGCCAATATTGATGGTGATATTTTACCAGATTATTTAAAACTTCAGAAAGTAATGCATATCCTTCATGAAAACAAACATTAAACCTGAAGTAGATACTATTGAACAATATGGTGAGTTTGATTCCAACTGCAGGACTTGAGCCACACACTCCAGTCACTGATGATCTATCCTTCAGATAATAGGTCAAAACAAGGTTTTGCCTGCTTGGTCCAGCAGTTCAGCATAACATTCAAAATCCCAGAGCATTATCTGAAGATAAGGAGATAACTCTCTCACTGTTCTGGCCAAGATTACTTCCTGAAACAAATACCACTTAAAGACAATCCTGTCTTATGTGTTGTTTGTGGGACATTGTTGACGGACAATGGTTGTCACTTATATTCAAGCATTTGCGGAATCTCAGGCCATTAATTGAACACATTGCCTTTAAAAATGAAAGGCATTAAAAGGTATTTTTTTATATAAAGCTTTAAAGCTGAACTTTTAGCTTTAAAGCTAAATCTTGCTGTATTGTTATTTTTTAAATGAATAGTTCAGATCTACAAAGCAAAATGTTCACTCTATGCTAGTAACTCCAGCTGTAGAGTATTAGTGATGTATTCAAACAGCCTGCATACGTATCCCAAATTTGACTGATCTTAGAGCTTGTTGAAGGAACTTGACTGGCTTGTACCCAGGTTGTAAAATGGAACATCTTTCAACGTCTGAGTGTTCCATGTTGGGAGGGGAGAAACAAGAAACAGAAAATTAGCAGGGAACCATATCAGAGTTCTCCTGTGCAGCATTGGTACAATCTTGATAGCATAGTTTATTCCATCGTCTGCCATGTCTTTCTGGCTAAAAGAGGTCATTAGAAGTTTAACTAATGAAGGACGGTTTACAAAAATCCACCCATATTGTCTTCCATTTAACTCCGTCAAATGCAATGCGAAAAATGCAAAAATATTTCCAAACCCAAAATCTTCAGAGCAGTCGAATCTTTTTGCTGAAATTCGGAAATTCCCACCCAATGTCAACAGACATTTACATGATCCGCTGTTTTACCTTCATCCATATTTAATGTGTGTCTGTGTACATTTGTGTGTGTATATGATAGTTTGGCATGTGATGAGATGTTACATTTCCATTAAAGTTACCCTAATTTTAAATACACAGAAACTTGTTGCTGGATTATTGACTCAATCACTCAGGGGAGAAGAAAATAGACACATTTGCATGGTAATTATTTGCTGACTGGCAAACAAAATGAAACACCTTAAAATTGTCCATGCCACAGTGAAACTCTTAAATGTTACACAGTTTCTTCAGTGCCAAACTTGAGGAATTAATTTCTGTGTGGGAATACATCGTTGAGGGGAGGGGAGTTTTCTGTCTCACCCACTACGATTCCCAGGCAGGATGGGAAAATTCCGCCCATATACCTTCAGAGTCCAAAGATTTAGCAACAAATAATTTACATGATGATTGCCTCTCAAATAGAGGGATATGGACCAAAAGCAGGCAATTGGGACTAGCTTAGGGGTTGAAAAAAGGGGCGGCATGGACAAGTTGGGCCGAAGGGCATGTTTCCATGCTGTAAATATGCCTCTATGACTCCATGACTCTAAATTACCGGCAATTTTAGCATCTACCGGAATGATTTCATTTTGTTGATGAGAGATGTTATTACAAAGGTTGTAATGCCCTTTTATTCTCTCCTGTTTCTGTCTGAAAGGAATGACCCTTGTTGGAAAATTAATCCATGCCCCCCCACTTTCCCCATCTATCTCCAGTATCTTTCATGAGCCAGTGCAGACCTGAAGGGCCAAATGGCTTCCTTGCCAATGTAAGGATTCTGCGATCTTGCCCGAGTGGTCATATATCGCATGGCAGCCCAGACAAGAGAGTGCGGATGGATCCCATTGTATTTTCATGTTCACATTTGCACATTTTCCAGACAGTTCATAAAAGGAACATTGGCAGATTTGTCCTTTCCTTGGCCCAGGATTACAGATGCCAGCTGTAGCATGCAGACTGCAACTCTGGCTGAAATCAACTAACTCAATCCACATCAGGGGTTGAACGTGGAACTTTCACAGTTTCCTTGGCATCCTTTAAAGGCATCTGGGCAAATGCTCATGGCACACAATTCAGTTACTCTATCATCAAATCTGTTGAGTTGATGTCACAGATTTATCTCTTTCTATTTAGCCATCCCCCCATCCCCCCAAGGACGTATTCCACTCCCCTCTCCTCAAAGATGTATCCCCACACAGAAATTATTTCCTCAAGTCTGGCACTGGAGAAACTGTGTTACATTTAAGAGTTTCACTGTGGCATGGACAATTTTAAGGTGTTTCATTTTGTTTGCCAGTCAACAAATAATTACCATGCAAATGTGTCTATATTTTTCTTCTCTGAGTGTTTGAGTCAATAATCCAGCAGCAAGCTTCTTTGTATTTAAAATTAAGGTTACTCTGTAATGGAAATGTAACATCTCACCACATGACTCATCCAGACATGGACACACAAATTAAATCTGGATGAAGATAAAACAGTGATGAAAAGAATGAAATTTTAGTCAGTCTCTATTTTGGCACAAGCCTGATGTTTCTCAGTTGAGTTGTTACTCTGGCTGACGCAGAAGCCTTGAATTTGCAGAGATTGCTCATGTGATGGTTCCTATAGTTGAACTGCCCAGAGTCTAATGTCCCAGGTGAGCTTGAAGATGGAGTGGGTTAGAGGAGAGAGTGTCCCTCATTCGCTTTCAAGCTACTACGATGAGGCATTTCAGCTGCTTAGTTGACTGAAAAGCCAAATGGCTTTGCTTGCTGGACTCCCCTCCCCCCTTCCCTCTCACCACTCTCTCCTTCCCACCCCTCCCACCCCTCTGTCCTTCCCACCCCTCCCCTCTCTCCTTCCCACCTTCTTCCCTCCTTTGCTCCTCCCTCCCTCCTTCGCTCCCCCTCCCTCCCACCATCCCCCTCCCTCCCCCTCCCACTCCCTCCCCCTCCCCTCCTCTCCCCCTCCCTCCCCTCCACCCCCCCTCTCTCCTTCCCTCCCACCCCCCTCCTTCCCTCCCACCCCCCTCCTTCCCTCTTCCCCTTCCTCCTTCCCCCTCTCTCCTTCCCTCTCCCTCCTTCCCCCTCCCTCCCTCCCTCCCCCTCCTTCCTTCCCTCCCTCCCTCCCCCTTAACTCCCTCTCCCCTTCACTCCCTCTCCCCTCCCTCCAACCTCCTCCCTCCTTCCTCCCCCACCCTTCCCCTCACTCCTTCCCTCCCCTTCCCTCCCTCCCTCCCTCCCCTCCTCCCCTTCCCCCTCCCTCCCCTCGCCTCCCTCCTTCCCTCCCCCTTCTCTCCCTGCCCCCTCCTTCCCCCTCCCTGCCCCCTCCTTCCCCCTCCCTGCCCCCTCCCCCCTCCCTCCTTCCTTCCCTCCTCCCCATCCTTCCCTCCCCCTCCCTCCTTCCCTCCCTCTCCCTCCTTCCCTCCCCTTCCCTCCTTCCCTCCCCCTCCCTCCCTCCGTCCCCCTCCCTCCCCTTCCCTCCCTCTCCCTCCCTCCCCTTCCCTCCCTCCCTCCCCTCCCCCTTCTCCCATCCTTCCCTCCCCCATCCTTCCCTCCCCCTCCCTCCTTCCTTCCCACTCCCTCCTTCCCTCCCCCCTCCCTCCTTCCCTCCCCCCTCCCTCCTTCCCTCCCCTCCCCTCTCTCCCCTCCCCAGCCTGTTAACCTTCTCCTGTGCTTTTAGGTGCCCTAACCTCTTTGCTTTTGTGAAAGCAAATCTGTGTTTTTACAATTAAGGTGTCAGAGGACTTTGTTGATCCCTTGGCTGAAACTACAGTGAGTCACAATGAAATCAAAGGGCTTAGTCCTCTTGAGAAATAAGACAATTCAATCCACAAAACCACTTGATCATCCTCGCAGCCATCTTGAGTTTCGGCCTTGTTAAAGATGCAGGACGCTATGTTACCTGTTGTTCACCCCACGCTCCCACTGCAGCGAAGTTGGAGAATTTGACGGCCAGTCAAATCTCCGTTCACTGCGGTGGGATGGGAAAATCTGGCCTGCGTGAGCAGTGGTAAGATTACAATCGTAGCCTTTAAAATGTAGGTTTAAAGATTTATAATACTGTCAACCACGTACTGGTCTGACCACTGTGTTTTATCCAGCTGAGTAATATTCAAGCTAAGCATGCATGCAATTCATTTGACCTTCCTTTTTGTTTAATTAGGTCATTAGTTATTGTACCTTGTTGAGAGGTGGTTATGGAGCTGAGGACAGGAAGATCCTGTTGCAGGCACTTTCACTGGGAAAAAGGAAGCGCTGTAATGATTTCCTCTACCTTTTCATTACCTCACTTTATTTATGCACTCGAACATGAAGAAATAATTCAGCAGCTCAAAAGACCGTTTCCAGTGGAGGGGTTCTTTGCAACAAGTACTTCCTGTCCATTATTATAGTCATTGCCTCCAAAGAAGAGGTCAAAATGGTGACATCCTTATATTCTCAAAAAAAACACAGATGGGCTGCATACATTTTCCATATGGAAAAATAAATATTTTATTGAGTTTCTGAAGGCAAGGCAGCATAACCTTTTCCAACAACACAATCTTTTGGTTTTTTTTAAAAGGCAACATATATACAGTGGGTTTCCACCAGGTTCTCCGGTTTCCTCCCACTTTCCGAAAGACGTGCTGGTTAGATGCATTGGCCATGCTAAATTCTCCCTCGGTGTACCCGAACAGGCACCAAAGTGTGGCGAATAGGGGATTTTCACAGTAACTTCATTGCAGTGTTAATGTAAGCCTACTTGTGACACAAATAAATAAACTTAAACTTAAAACTTTTAAAAAACGGAAAGAAAATGTTGAGGCCATGTTGTCTGTTGTTTGGTACAAACATAGCAACAGCCTCGTTCAAGTGATGTTCTTAGCTGTGATGCCAGGTTGCCTTCATACCAACTCGTGGCACAGTGGTTAGCACTGCTGCCTCACAGTGCCAGAGACCTGGGTTCAATTCCAGCCTTGGGTAACTGTCTGTGTGGAGTTTTCACGTTCTCCCCATGTCTGTGTGGGTTTTCTCCAAGTGCTCCGGTTTCCTCCACAAGTCCAAAAATGTGCGGGTTAGGTTGATTGGCCATGCTAAGTTACCCCTTAGTGTCAGGGGGATTAGCAGGGTAAATAAGTGGGGTCAGGGGGATAGGGCCTGGGTGGGATTGTTGGCAGTGGAGACTCCAGGGCCGAATGGCCTCCTTCTGTACTGTAGGGATTCTATGATTTTGTGCAATTTGCCTTTTGCCAGTGTCTTCATCTCTGAGTTAAGATTCATGTCTAACAAAATCCAAACCAAGATACTCAGTCGGCCGTTATTTATCATGTTCTTTTATAGTAATATCGCTGTTGTACTGCTACTGGGCTTTAGCTCCAGGGTTATTATTTTCTTCGTGTTTACCCTATTGTGGGCGATTTACTATGGAAAGCAACTTGTGATAATAGAATGCTTGGCTCCTCAGGACTGTGCTATGATGACGGAAGTGTATGTTTTGAAAAAAAAAATGAAAGCTTATACTTGCTAGCGCCAGCAAGATTATTCAGTCAAACGTGAAAACTGGAACACTTTGGACCGATAAACTCACATTAAGTATGAAGCTGAAATTTAAGGAACTGGTAACCTTTTGAAATCTTTCCCTATAAATGGTCATGCAACGATAGACACCTTTATTCACAAAGGTAACTTTGTAGTCACCGCAGATTGCTTGGAGATTACAAAACTTAACACTGGATGCAACGAACTGCAACACTAGGAGTAGCAGGACAGATGTTTTCTATAACTCTGCTCCCCTTTGGGGGTGATTCGTTTTCATAAAGCGAGCCTCCAGGTTTTAGCATAACAAACATGTAAGGGAAGGTTAAATTTTCAAATCACTGCAATCTGAATGAACTCAAAGAAAACGCATCCATTAAAGTGAGTTTGGTTAAAGCTTTATTAAAAACAGCAAAGCAACAAGTACCACATTGGCCAGCAGATTAACGTGCTGTAATGTAGATAAATCATGATAATTAGGACGGTAAATACATCCTTTCAGAAGTTGAGACTATTTCCTCAATTGTAGCTTTTTTTTTCCCCCTGTTGGCAAGGCTGCTGCTTGAAAAGGTCTACTCCACCAGTCAAACTTTAATAACCATTCGATTTATGGCCTCTTGTTTTTACTTTCAATGAACCCATGCTAAGAACACTGGAAATACCTAGCACATGTTTTGTGCTATTAGAATTCATTCAACCATTCCTTTTTTTTCATAAAACCGTCATTCAGAAGGCACATTGGGGTGACTCTTTTGTTTTCACTGCCTGGGTAGTGAAGATCAAAACTTACCCATTGTCTTTGACACAATGTCTGCGACTCATCTGGTTTTGAACAGGGTAGATGGATGGTGATAATCTGGCACCCAAATCCTGATTTTACAATCTGAAATCTACACCTGTTCTGTATGAAATAGAGATATTAATTATTGAGGTTGTTGCTGTTATCAAATAAGTCATCAAGTGCCACTCCATCCCATGCCTTGTCCAGTTTTGCACATGGCAAATGACCTCACAAAGACAGTATTTATTTATCGACAACGTGTAGTGGGTTGAGAAATGGGATGCATCTGTTGTAGAATTAGCAATAAGCTTATAGCATGCAATTAACACATTGGTATTAGTTATTATGCAGTGTCAATTCTGAGACATGTATCTGTAACTTGTTTCCATGGTACTGAATGGAACAGACAGACTCAGCTGTACTCGCACATTATAGAGTAGAATAAGTGGATAAAAGTTGTGAAGTTATGTCAGTGCAGGAAATAAATCTCTGGAATCTCCATGGGGATCCTTCTGACTCTGTGCAACTTTAGCAGAAGGTTGACGAAAAACCCTGGAGAAATGGCAAAACAGCTGTTTCCCTTGGGCTTCTGCCAATTCTTTGCCAAAAGTTGTGGTGGGCAATTGTAGAATTCACATAGTCATTGTGCCCAAAGTATTTCCATCTCTTCTACTTTGACCACCCAATATTCGATTTTTTGAACCACGTGGAACGTGGCTTCGAAACTAAAAAGAGCTCCTATCTGGCAGACTGACTTGGTGAATTTTTCTTGGTTGGCATCAGCTCCCAGTTAATCAACAGTTCATTCCGGTTTTCAAATCCTTCCATGGTCTTGCCCCTCCCTACCTTTGGAATCTCCTCCAGCGCCACAATCCTCGGAGATATGTGTGTCCTCGAATTTTTGCCACTTGGGCATCCCTGATTTGAATTTCACCCCTGTTGGTGGCCTCACCAAGTTGGCTGCCATGACCCTAAGCTCTGGAATTCCCTCCTTAACCCTCTCCGCTTCTGAATCATAAAATCATAGAATCACTACAATGCATAAAAGGTCATTCGGCCCATCAAGTCTGCACTGACTCTCTGACAGAGCATCTCACCCATGACTAATTCCCCCTAACCTGCACATCTTTGGACACTAAGGACCAATTTAGCATGGCCAGTCCACCCAACCTGCACATCTTTGGACATGAGAGGAAACCAGCGCACTCGGAGGAAACTCACGCAGACACGGGGAGAGTGTACAAACTCCATACAGTCACCTAAGGCTGGAATCGAACCCGGGTCCCTGGCACTGTGAGGTAGTAGTGCTAACCACTGTGCCACCATGCCGCCCCTGATGCCTTGACAACTTTTAAGTACTGGCAGTCTATTCAACACTTCTTCCTCATCAATTTTCAACCCTTCTAGGGACAGAGTTTCCTAACCACTGTGCCACCATGCCGTCCCAAGCTGCCTGTCTTTCCTTATTTGGGGCACTCCTTAGAACACATCTCTTTGACCGAGTTTTCTTCATCAGGCTGAATATTCCCTTTTGTGATTTGGGTTTTATTTCTGAATGGTCCCATGGCGGCACGGTAGCACAGTGGTTAGCACTGCTGCTTCACAGCTCCAGAGACCCGGGTTCGATTCCCGGCTTGGGTCACTGTCTGTGTGGAGTTTGCACATTCTCCTCGTGTCTGCGTGGGTTTCCTCCGGGTGCTCCGGTTTCCTCCCACAGTCCAAAGATGTGCGGGTTAGGTTGATTGGCCATGCTAAAATTGCCCCTTAGTGTCCTGAGATGCATAGGTTAGAGGGATTAGTGGGTAAAATATATAGGGGTATGAGAGTAGGGCCTGGGTGGGATTGTGGTCGGTGCAGACTCGATGGGCCGAATGGCCTCTTTCTGTGCTGTAGGGTTTCTATGATTTCTATGAAACACTTTTGGGGAATTTTATTACATTAAAGGTGCTATACAAATATAAATTGTTGCTGTTGGTGATGATTATCTGACGTTTGAATGATGCAGATGTGAACCTTTGAATGACACACATGATGAATGTTTAACTGTGATGGGTTATTTGTGAAGCTTATTATCTTCCATGCATTGCCTGGTGAATATGTGTGCAAAGAATCACATTACTGTTTAAACTTATAGCACAAAAGATAAGTATATCGCCCAACATGTCTGTACCATTTCATGTTTATTACTGTCACAAGTAGGCTTACACTAACACTGCAATAAAATACTGTGAAAATCCCCTAGTTGCCACACTATCGCGCCTGTCCGGATACACTGAGGGAGAATTTAGCATGGACAATGCACCTAACCAGCATGTCTTCCAGACTGTGGGAGGAAACCGGAGCACCCGAACAAACCCACGCAGACACGGGGAGAATGTGCAGACTCCGCACGGACAGTGACTCAAGCCGGGAATCGAACCTGGGTCCCTGGCGCTGTGAGGCAGCAGAGCTAACCACTGTGGCACCGTGCTGCCTATGGTAGACTTATCTGAAAGTAATCTCACTATCCATTGTTCTTTCCCAAAATATTTAGCCTACCTCTGCTGAAATTGTCTTTTTTCAATATTTTCCTTCAAGAATGCGATGGTCCCTGTTTGTGACTTCCAAAGACAATGCTTTCCTTCCACTGACAACACTCCATGTGAAGAAGTTTTCCCTCTCCTTAGTGATAATTTTAAATTCCTGCCCTGGTACACATCACTCCCCGACATATCCACCAACTTGCAACAACCCCCAGAATGATTGAAAAAGTTTGCAGTGCCCCCTACCTGTCATTTCAGGCTGATCTATTCAGCCCATCTTAGGGGGGGGCGGCATGGTGGCACAATGGTTAGCACTGCTGTCTCACAACGCCAGGGACCCAGGTTCGATTCTGGCCTCGGGTCACTGTCTGTGTGGAGTTTGCACATTCTCCCCTGTCTGCATGGGTTTCCATCGGGTGCTCTGGTTTCATCCCACAGTCCAAAGATATGTAGGTTAGGTTGACTGGCAATGCTAAGCTGCCCCTTAGTGTCAGGGGACTAGCTCGGTAAATACATGGGGCTAAGGGAATAGGGGCTGGATGGGGTTGTGGTCGGTGCAGATTCGATGGGCCGAATGGCCTCCTTCTGCACTGTAGGGATTTTATGATTCTACCCAATGTACAACTCCCATCAAGAAGGCCAGTCTGAGAAAACCCTCCCACACTGGACTTCAACGCAAATTTCACCTGGACAAATGAGTGGGAATCATTGAACACCACAAACAAGTTCTGTCTCAAACCCCAACCCAATAGCTTCTAAGGAAAGAGTGATCGACCCCTCAACAAGTTCAGGAACAGCCACAGCCCCTGTGTCCTTGGGAGAGAGCAAACAATGCACCATATCATAGAAGAGTGTCCAATTCACAGACTCTGTGGATGCAGGAATCAGAAACAAAAACAGAAAAGGCTGGAAAATCTCAGCAGGCTTGACAGCATCTGAGGAGCGAGACATTGGCTCATTTCCCTCTCTTTTCAGATGCTATGATGTGGAGATGCCGGCGTTGGACTGGGATGAGCACGGTAAGAAGTCTCACAACACCAGGTTAAAGTCCAACAGGTTTATTTTGGAACGCTGCTTCTTCATCAGGTGAGTGACTCTGTTGGACTTTAACTCTGGTGTTGTGAGACTTCTTACTGTTTTCAGATGCTGTCAGCCCTGCTGAGATTTTCCAGCATTTTCTGCTTTTGACTCAGTGGAGGCCTATCCACACTTAACACAGCAGGAGCGAAAGAAACTGCTGAGCTTAGGAACTTTGCATTGGCTAAAAAAAATATTCCTTTGTCGCTGATTGTCAAACCACTGGTTGGAGGTCAGTATTCTCCGACCTCATCCGTGGCTGCGACTCTCTGGTTGCGCTGCTGCGAATGGAGATTTGGCTGACACTAAATTCTCCATTCTCGCTGACAGTGGTGGCAGTACAACATCGGAGAATTCCAGCCATAGTTTTTGCTTATAGTAATCACCACGTCAAATCCTTCAAAACCTTTCAAAGCAGCTTTGAAATCTCCCCTTCTCTGTCTCTGCTTCATTATTCTGAACACTGAAAGGCCCGGATAGAATGGCCACATCGTGGGGACGATGTTTCCATGAGTAGGAGAGACTAGGATCCAAGGGCACAGCCTCAGGGTAAAGGGACAACCCTTTAGAACCGATATGAGGAGGAATTTCTTCAGCCAGAGGGTGGTGAATCTGTGGAATTAATTGCCACAGAAAGCTGTGGAGGCCAGGTCATTGAGTGTATTTAAGACAGAGATAGATAGGTTCTTGATTGTTAAGGGGATCAAAGGTTATGGGGAAAAGGCTGGAGAATGGGGTTGAGAAACTTATCAGCCATGAATGAATAGCGGAGCAGACTCAATGGGCCGAATAGCTTAATTCTGCTCCTATATCTTATGGTCTTAAGATTCTGGGATCACAGGTTTCCTTCATAACAATAGTTTCTCACCCTCAGTACGATCCTGTTTGTCTCTACTGCTCAGTTTATATCCTTTCTGCAATGGGATTGTTAAAACTGCACGAAGTACAATAACTAAAGACCAGCCACTGCCTAGTTCAAATTAGCCATTACCCTTTGTATTCCATGTGCCATTTACTAAATCAAGAAATTAGCATTTTAAAAGTACTCTCCAATTCTCTCTACCAGTCACGATGAATAAATCTGTCTCATAAGAAGTATTTATCATGACTAAAATGAAAATTTTCTCCACTTAGTTCATGTTGTGCGTTTCAACCAGTCTGCATTCATCATAGAGTCATAGAGGTTTACAGCATGGAACAGGCCCTTCAGCCCAACTTATCCATGCCGCCCAGTTTTTACCACTAAACTAGTCCCAATTGCCCACGTTTGGCCTATATCCCCCTATACCCATCTTATCCATGTAACTGTCTAAATGCTTTTAAAAAAATAAAATTGTACCCGCCTCTACTACTACCTCTGACACCTCGTTCCAAACACTTACCATTCTCTGTGTGAACCCTTTTGTATCTCTCCCCTCTCACCTTAAACCTATGCCCTCTAGTTTTAGACTCCCCTACCTTTGGGAAAAGATGTTGACTATCTACATTATCTATGCCCTCGTTATTTTATACACCTCTATAAGATCACCCCTCAGCCTCCTACACTCCAGGGAAAAAAAGTCCCAGTCTACCCAGCCTCTCCTTATAACTCAATCCATCAAGTCCCGGTAGCATTCTACTAGATCTTTTCTACACTCGTTCTAGTTTAATAATATCCTTTCTATAATAGGGTGACCAGAACATAGTATTCCAACTGTGGCCTTACCAATGTCTTGTACAACTTCAACAAGACATCCCAACTCCTGTATTCAGTGTTCTGACCAATGAAACCAAGCATGCCAAATGCCTTCTTCACCACCCTGTCCACCTGTGACTCCACTTTCAAGGAGCTATGAACCTGTACTCCTCGATCTCTTTGTTGTATACCTCTCCCCAACGCCCATTAACTGAGTAAGTCCTGCCCTGATAGAAACATAGAAACTAGAAGCAGGAGTAGACCATTCAGCCCTTCGAGCCTGCTCTGCCATTTATTGTGATCATGGTTGATCATCAAATTCAAGATCCTGATCCCCCCTTCCCCCCATATCCCTTGATCCCTTTAGCTTCAAAAACAGTATCTAATTTCTTCTTGAAATCAGACAATGTTTTGGCCTCAACTATTTTCTGTGATAGTGAATTCCACACATTCACCACTCTCTAGGTGAAGAAATTTCTCCTCACCTCAGTTCTAAAAGGTTGTCCTCAAACTATGACCCCTAGTTCTGGACTCCCCCACCATCAGGAACATTCTTTCTGAATCAACCCTGTCTAACCCCGTTAGAATCTTATAAGTTTCTATGAGATCTTATGATGATGATGATATCACAGCATAACCTATCAAAGAACATCATTTATTCTCTCATAATAAGTAACATAAAATCAAGTCATTGGCTCAGATTTTGCGATTATCAAATAATCATTCCTGCACGATCAAATCAGCCATGATCCTAGTAATGGTGGAGCAGGCTCAAGGGGCCGAATGGCCTACTCCTTGTCTGTATGTTGGTATTGACCTTTACATTTGCCCATACACTTGTGGGAATTGACACTGCTGCTAGTGGTAGTTAGAGAGTTCAAAGATGGACAGGTTCGGTGGATTGGCCATGTGAAAATTGCCCCTCAGTGTCAGGGGAGTTATCAGTGCGTGGAGTTGCAGGGGTGGGGCTGGGGTTGTTGCCACTGCAGGCTCGATGAGCCGAGTGGCCTCCTTCTGCACTGTCGGGATTCTATGATCCTCTGATTCGAAACAACACAATGCCTTCCGTAGGTGATCCAGGATCTGTATGAATTGGGCCAGTAGTGGGTTATCTTCTTGAATAACTAGATTGAAGAAAACTAAACCATGTGGGGTAGGATTTTCTCCCTCCACTGATGACTGCAGTGGTGGGCAGGAAAGGAGACTATTTCTCCACCGACTGCAGTGGAGCGTTTTCACACGTGATTGTCCGCCTCGTGCCTCATTAAGTATGCATCAACTGGAACCACGCCGTTTCGCCAGCAGGTGGTCTGTGATTTGCCTGCCCTTCTGTGACCTCAGCGGATCCTCGCTCCAAACTTCAGATTTAAACCACAGTCGCACACCGATGTCTGCAGCCCAGGACTACTCCAGGCAAGAGGTAGCCCCTAATAGCAGGAAGAGTGCAGCCCCCAAATTTAATGATGCCTTTCTGGGTCACCTTCTGAACGCTGTTGAGGCTCGCCATGACGTTCTCTACCCCTGCGATGGTTGGCACTGCCAGAGTGCCAGGTGGTACTGAGTTGACACTGCCAGGGTGCCACTGCCAGGGTGCCAGGCCGGCTCTGACTAGTCATGTCCCCAACAGCACCGGGGTTTCAATGGCCTCCATGCCATTTGTGGAGGCCAGTGGTGATCCTTGCCAGATTCCCGCTGCACACGAGGGTTGGAGAATCCCGGAAGCAAGGGGATTCCGGCTTGTAATCGATTAAGCATATTTAAATGTCCGGGCGTGATGGCCAGGAGATTATGGGTAGAATTTTCCCATCCCACCCGTCACAGGAATCGTAGCGGGCGGGACACAGACCATGCAAAGGTCTGTTGGCCTCGGGTGGGATTTTCCGGCTTTGGGGTGAGCACGGCTGGAAAATCCAACCCGATGTCCATGATTACATGTGATTATGTCTGGACGTAATGGCCAAGAGAATCCCGAGAAGGCTTCGCACCTGCACTAAAAGCACTCGGCCCATTCCCCGCAATTCTTCAATCCAGCGCCAACCCAATGCGATCTGTGCCAGGAGAAACGCAGCCAGAAAATTGCCACACCCCCCAGTTTTCCCTCCCCCCTTTTACTCCTATTATAGTCCTCCCCTTGTAATTCTTGATCCCATGGTAACAGTGGTTGACAGCTCTGTATTATGCCCTGAGTCATTTGAGGTGGATGTGCCTATGCCCCATGCATAAGTTAATGTGGCCGATGTAGTTATGAATCACTCTGGTCTAACCAGATGCTCACAGGGGGGCATGATTCTGGCAAACTGCCTGAATAATGAGCAGTCATGATATTCTAATATATTCAAACAGTGTTCCCGACATGGCACAGTGGGGATAAGTGGCCGTCATTGAGGGCCTGTTTTTATGCCTACAGGACACTGACTTTTCCATTCTTGTGACATTTTACCCTCCTGCCTACCATCACGCCCGTTGTGGATGGGATTGGAAAATCCAGGCGGCAGAGTCTAAACCAGGATATGTAAGGTTCAAATATTCAATTCAATATAAAATCAAGAAAGCAAAATGAAGAACTGGAAAAGTTTCAGAGAGATGGGCAGCATGGTAGCAATGGGCGGCACGGTAGCAATGGGCGGCACGGTAGCACAGTGGTTAGCACTGCTGTTTCACAGCTCCAGGGACCTGGAGTCGATTCCCAGCTTGGGTCACTGTCTGTGTGGAGTTTGCACATTCTCCTCGTGTCTGGGTGGGTTTCCTCCGGGTGCTCCGGTTTCCTCCCACAGTCCAAAGATGTGCAGGTTAGGTTGATTGGCCACGCTAAAAGTTGCCCCTTAGTGTCCTGAGATGTGTAGGCTGGAGGGATTAGTGGGTAAGTATGTAGGGATATGGGGGTAGGGCCTGGGTGGGATTGTGGTCGGTGCAGACTCGATGGGCCAAATGGCCTCTTTCTGCACTGTAGGGTTTCTATGATTCTGTGATGATAAAGGATACAGAAAAAAATCATAGAATCATACAGTGCAGAAAAGGCCCTTTGGCCCATTGAGTCTGCACTGACACGTGTGAAACACCTGACCTCTCACCTAATCCAATTTACCAGCACTTGGGCCATAGCCCTGAATGTTATGATGTGCCAAGTGCTCATCCAGGTACTTCTAAAAGGATATGGCGACCCGCCTCTACCACCTTCCCAGGCAGCGCATTCCAGAGTGTCACCATCCTCTGGGTAAAAAGCTTTTCCTCACATCCCTCCTAAACCTCCTGCCCCTCAACTTAACCTATGTCCCCTCGTGACTGACCCTTCAACTAGGGGGAACAGCTGCTCCCTACCCACTCTGTCTATGCCTCTTATAATTTTGTACATTTCAATCAGGTCACCCCTCAGCCTTCTCTGCTCCAATGAAAACAACCCAAGCCTACGCAACCTCTCTGTAACTTAAATGTTCCATACCAGACAGCATCTTGGTAAATCTCCTTTACACCCCCTCCAGTGCAATCACATCCTGCTTACAAGAACTGCACACAGTACTCTAGCTGGGGCCTTACCAAAGTTCTATACAACTCGAACATGACTTCCCTGCTTTTGTAATCTATTTCAATTGATAAAGGCAAGTGTCCCATATGCCTTTTTCACCACCCGAGGGAAAAGTTAAAAAGAAATTGTAAGATTTTTAGTTCTGGAATCTCCAACAATAATTAAAAACTGGAAGTTTAAATCTCTGCAATTATGTAATTAACATTTTTGAGCCAGAGAAGTTACTGAACCATATTTGAAACTCATCACACTGATTACTTGTGCTCGAATGGACAAGGTCCAACTTGTACTCGCATATTTATTGGCCATTTATCTTCTCATGTACAATAACTTGACACCCTTAATGTGTTTGAATCCTCAGTATCTCAGCAAGAAATCAGTGCAATGTAACTTTGGAAAGAGTTGCAGAACAATGATAGACAGCAACTTCCTGATTCCTGCATTTTACTGTGAAAGTGTGAACTCCAGAAGTTGCTATTCCATTGATTCCTTAATAACATTGAGGGCTGATAGCTTTCATCAGTATCACAAAATCATGTTGTCCAAATCCTTAAGAAATCAATTTTTGTAAAGCTCATAAATTAAATCAGCCAATTTGTCATATGAATATGAAGCATTAGTTCTCTGTATTTTAT
Source organism: Mustelus asterias (assembly GCF_964213995.1). NCBI lineage: Eukaryota > Metazoa > Chordata > Chondrichthyes > Carcharhiniformes > Triakidae > Mustelus > Mustelus asterias. The sequence goes on along the minus strand of NC_135813.1, from coordinate 33,207,627 downwards.
GAAAAAGTTAACCACACACTAAATCACTGTGACATAACAGTGGGCGACACAGTGGTTAGCACTGCTGCCTCACAGTGTCAGAGACCCAGATTCAATTCTGGCTTCGGGTCACTGTCTGTGTGGAGTTTGCACATTCTCCCCGTGTCTGCGTGGGTTTCCTCCCACAATCCGAAGGTGTGCGGATTAGGTGGATTGGCCATGCTAAATTGACCCTTGTGGCAGGGATTAGCAGGGTAAATTTGTGGGGTTACGGGAATAGGGTCTGGGTGGGATTATGGTTGGTGCAGACTTGATGGGTCGAATGGCCTCCTTCTGCACCGTAGGGATTCTATGATAGTGTGGCAATTGTTAGGAACAATAGATAGTTATTGATAACGAGAACTCAGGTACAGGAGACTGCAGCCCAAGGCTGCCTTGGGGCAGAGCACCAGTTCTCACATGCTTACTACAAGGCTGCTCGATGATTCTGAACGAAAGGGGACTCCACCCTCTAAGGTGGTCCACTCGCTCTCCATTCCCATTGGTCCCTCAGGCCAGGTGACTCTCTTCTGTTGTGCTGCCTTAAAGAGACAGACACCATAATCACAACTCTTGTGATAAAATTAACCACAAGATTAATAACTCTTGCATTCTTTGCATTTGTGGGTTTTCTATCCCATCATTTGAAGGTGTTGATTAATGCTGGGAGATGCTTCCATGGAACCATGACTACTGGCACCCAACCAATGCTGATGTTCTTCTCGAAATTATGGATGAATTTTCAACTTGGCACACAAACATAGGTATTGCTGATTGGCCACATTAACAAAAACACCCAAATTTCACTTTCTTAAACATTTATCTTTAGGGTGTGAGCTTCACCGAGAGGGCCAGCATTTATTGCCCTTCTCAAATTGTGTTTGAACTGTGTCTTGCTCAGCCATTTCAGAGGGCAGTTAAAAATACTCCACATTGCTGTGGGCCTGGAGCTCCACGTAGGCCAGGTCAGGTAAGAATGGCGGATTCCCTTCCATAAAGGACACTTGTGAATACATGGGGCACCCGTTCACACCACGCTCCCGCTACAGCGAGGTCAGAGAATTTGACAACCAGACAAATCTCCGTTCACTGCGGCGGAATGGAAAATCCCTCCAGCCTGAACAGTGGTAAATTGCGGCCATGGGTTTTCATGACAATTGGGTGGTTACATGGTGTTTATTAATGAAAGTAATATTTGATTCTAGATTTATTAATTAATTGAATTTAAATTCTCTCAGCTTTGGGATTTGAACTCAAAGCTCTGGAATGGTAGTCCAGGTCTTTGGATTGCAAGTCCATTAAGACGATCACTATGTCATTGGCCTTAGTGGAGATGAACAGTGGATAGATTCTGTCGCAGGCAGATAATCCATATGGTCAGGTTTTTGCACTGACCACAATCCAACCCAGGCCTGATCTCCATAACCCTAGCTAGTCCCCCTGACACTAAGGGGAAATTTAACATGGCCAATCCACCTAACTAGCACGTCTTTCGGACCGTGGGAGGAAACTGGAGCACCCGGAGGAAACCCACGCAGACACGGGGAGAATGTGCAAACTCCACACAGTCAGTGACCCAAGCGAACCCAGGTTCCTGGTGCTGTGAGGCAGCAGTGCTAACCACTGTGCCACCGTGCCGTCCGACACTTAGTGTCATTCAAGTGAATCACGGCCTTTGTGTTTATCCACTTGTCTATTGTGGGTACTCAAATACATTCTTTGTTTTTCAGTGAACCAGCGTCTTTTCTTTTGTATCCTGTACACTGCAAACTTTTGATTACTTGATTTGCATGGATGTGTGTGGAAAAAGACAGTTGCAATAATTTGACTGACAGAAAGAAAGACTGATAGAAATCATAGAAACCCTACAGTGCAGAAGGAGGCCATTCGGCCCATTGAATCTGCACCGACCACAATCCCACCCAGGCCCTACCCGCTAATCCTTTTTTTTTTTACCCGCTAACCTACGCATCCCAGTACTCTAAGGGGCAATTTTTAACCTGGCCAATCAACCTAACCCGCACATCTTTGGACTGTGGGAGGAAACCGGAGCACCCGGAGAAAACCCACGAGGAGAATGTGCAAACTCCACACAGATAGTGACCCGAGCCGGGAATCGAACCCGGGACCCTGGAGCTGTGAAGCAGCAGTGCTAACCACTGTGCTACCGTGCCGCCGCTTATGTTTATATCACATTTGTAATGAACTCAGGGTGTCCCTAAGTGTCTTGCAGCCAAGGAGATACCTACTGAATCATAGTTACAATGGCAATGTAGATAACATGGCAGTCAATTTGTACATAGCAAGTATGATAATGACCAGATAATTTGTATTATAAATATTAAAAAAGAATAAATATTGGCCAGAGCTGGGGGTAACTCCCCTGTAATTTTAAATAGCGCTATGGGATCTTCGACAGACACCTGAGAGAGTGGACTTGTCCTCAGTTTAACATTTCAACCCAGAGGTCACAACTCTGGCTGTTTGCAGAATTTCAACAGTCCTGCGACTGCACTGAAGCATCCACCTTGATTTTTCTCATCAACTCTCTGGAGCAAAGTTTAAAGTTTATCTATTAGTGTCACAAGTAGGCTTACATTAACACTGCAATGAAGTGCTGTGAAAATCCCTAGTCGCCACACTCCGGCTCCTGTTCGGGTACACTGAGGGAAAATTTAGCATGGCCAATGCACCTAACCTGCACGTCTTTCAGACTGTGGGAAGAAACCGGAGTACCCGGAGGAAACCCACGCAGACACGGGGAGAACGTGCAGATTCCGCACAGACAGTGATCCAAGCCGGGAATCGAACCCAGGCCCCTGGCGCTGTGAGGCAGCAGTGCTAATCATTGTGCCACCTCTAACTGGAGGTTTGTGACAAAGGTGCTCCACAAGATCAGTGCTGGGGCCTCTGTTGTTTGTAATATATATACAGATGATTTGGAGGAAAATGTCGGTGGTCTGATTCGTAAATTTGCGGATGAAACAAAAATTGGGGGAGTAGCGGATAGTGAGGAGGATTGTCAGAGGATTCAGCAGGGTACAAATAGGTTGGAGTCCTGGGCCAAAAGATGGCAGATGGAATTGAACCGGGACAAGTGTGAGGTGTTGCAGTTTGGAAGGTCTATTGCAGAAATAAAGTATACAGTAAATGGTAGAGCCCTTAGAAATATTAGCATACAGAGTAATCTCGGCATGCAGATCCACAGTTCCCGAAGGTGGCAACTTAGGTGGACAAGGTGGTCAAGAAGGCGTATGGCATGCTGGTCTTCATCGATTGGGGCGTTGAGTATAGAAATTGGAAAATCATGTTGCAGCTGTATAAGACTTTGGTTAGGCCGCATTTGCAATATTGTGTACAATTCTGGTCGCCACACTACCAGAAGGATGTTGATGCACTGGAAAGGGTGCAGAAGAGATTTACCAGAATGTTGCCTGGTTTGGAGGATATGGACTTTGAAGAAAGGTTGAACAAACTTGGATTGTTTTCATTGGAGCGTCAGAGGATGAGGGGGGACCTGATAGAGGTTTACAATGTTATGACAGGCTTGGATAGAGTGGATAGTCAGAGTCTTTTTCCCAGGGTTGAAGGGTTAATTACTCAGAGGCAGAGGTTGAAAGTGAGAGGGCAAAAGTTTAAAAGGGATGTAAGGGGCAAGTTTTTTCACACACAGGGTGGTGAATGCCTGGAACACGCTGCCGGAGGAGGTGGTGGAAGCAGATTCTATAACAACATTCAAGAGGCATCTGGATAGATAATACATGAATAGGCAGGGAATAGAGGGATATGGACCACGTAGAGGCAACAAAATATTAGATTAGAGAGGCAACTGAGTTGGCACAAACTTGGTGGGCTGAAGGGTCTGTTCCTGTGCAGTATGTTCTTTGTCATTTGTGCTGCCAGGGGCCTGAATCTTTGATCCCTGGACTCAGGGAGCAAGAGTGCTCCCAACCCAGTCATAGCTGATGCTACGATTTCATGTTAATGAAGTACAAGAGAGGTTTAATTCATTTCTGTGTCCTATGTGGTATTTTTATATCCTATGAGTGCCAACCTAAGTATTGTTACACATGTCATACGTGTGATGAGGCAGCCAAGCTGTTCTCAATGTGCTGGAGGAAGCATTATCAGATACTGCAAAAATATGCTGCTCGATTACATTTTCTAACCTGTGCTGATGAACATTTACAACATCTTTCACTCGCCTCTTCTGTTTCTCAATAACCGAGAAATTTTAATCCATTATTAGCCGGTGGAGAAATGTATATGCATGTATTGAACATCCAAATTCTCCATATCTGCAGATTCCATCACTGTCATCTTCTTATAAGGTGGTAGCAACTGGAACTGAACAGAATGAGTCAAGATCGAGGTGGCATGGTGGCACAGTGGTTAGCTTTGCTGCCTCACAGTGCCAGGACCTGGGTTCAATTTCTGGCTTGGGTCACTATCAGTGTCGAGTTTGCACATTCTCCTCGTGTCTGCATGGGTTTCCCCTGGATGCTTCGGTTTCCTCCCACAATCCAAAGATGTGCAGGTTAGGTTGATTGACCATGCAAAATTGCCCCTTAGTGTCAGGGGGTTAGTAAGGTAAATAAGTAGGGTTATGGGGTTAGGGCCGGGGTGGGATTGTATTTGGCGCAGACTCAATGGACCGAATGGCCTCTTTCTGCACTGTAGGGATTCTATGATATATAGGGTGGCACAGTGGTTAGCACTGCTGCCTTTCGGTGCCAGGGACCCAGGTTTAATTCCAACTTCAGGTGAATACACAGTCCGAAAGATATGCTGGTTAGGTGGATTGGCCATGCTAAATTCTCCCTCAGTGTGCCCGAACAGGTGCCCGAGTGTGGCGACTTGGGGATTTTCACGGTAAGTTCATTGCAGTGTTAATATATGCCTACTTGTGACACTGATAAAGAAATAAAAACAAAAGGATGAAAAGTCCATTAAAAAGAATCCATTGTCAGTGCTACAAAGCACTGTAAACAGTTAACCAGCATTTTGTCCGTTCTCTCTTCTCTGCGGAGTCCAGACCCATGATTGTTCCAAAATGTGCCAGTCCAGTCAAAGAGGTGAGCTTATTGGCTGTGTTCTGATTAACTGTGTGTATCCTTTCATCGAAAGACCTTGGAGCATTGATTCAGCTCCAGGCTCAGAACTGAGCTATAATGCACAGCTCCACACGCAGACAACCTGGCAGCAGAGTCCTGTCAATGGGCCCTTTGCATGAGATTTACTTTTGTGGACTATTCCCTGAGTGACTGCAGTTCAGAATCCCTGTCCAGACCAAGAATGAAATGTGTATATTCATGCTAATAATTCACTGATGTGGAATTTACGAATGGAAGTTTCAAAGAAATCTTGAGGTGAATGATCTTAGGTTAGGCAGATCATTTAATTTGAATGTATGCGAAGCTTTGAGTGTGCAAAAGTTGATTTGATTTGATATGTTACTGTCACATGTATTAACATACAGTGAAAAGTATTGTTTCTTGCACGCTATACAGACAAAGCATACCGTTCATAGAGAAGAAAACGAGAGAGTGCAAAATGTTGTGTTACAGTCTTAGCTAGGGTGTAGAGAAAGATCAACTTAATGCAAGGTAAGTCCATTCAAAAGTCTGACAGCAGCAGGGAAGAAGCTGTTCTTGAGTTGGTTGGTACTTTTGTATCTTTTTCCCGAAGGAAGAACATGGAAGAGAGAATGTCCAGGGTGCGTGGGCTCCTTAATTATGCTGGCTGCTTTGCTGAGGTAGCGGGAGGTATGGACAGAGTCAATGGATGGGAGGCTGATTTACGTGATGGATTGGGCTACATTCACGACCTTTTGTCGTTCCTTGCGGTCTTAGGCAGAGCAGGAGCCATACCAAACTGTGATACAACCAGAAAGAATACTTTCTATGGTGCATCTGTAAACGTTGGTGAGAGTCGTAGCTGACATGCCAAATTTCCTTAGTCTTCTGAGAAAGTAGAGGCATTGGTGGTCTTTCTTAACTATAATGTCAGCATAAGGGATGATCAGGCAGGACAGGTGATCTGGACACCTAAAAACGTGAAGCTCTCGACGTTTTCTACTTCATCCCCATTGATGTAGACAGGGGCATATTCTCCTTTACGCTTCCTGAAGTCGATGACAATCTCCTTTGTTTTGTTGACATTGAGGGAGAGATTATTGTTGCCGCACCAGTTCACCAGATTCTTTATCTCATTCCTGTACTCTGTCTCGTCATTTTTTGAGATCCGACCCACTACAATGGTGTCGTCAGCAAACTTGAAAATCGAATTGGAGGGGAATTTGGCCACACAGTCATAGGTGTATAAGGAGTATAGTAGGGGGCTTAGAACACAGCCTTGTGGGGCGCCGGTGTTGAGGATGATCTTGGTGGAGGTATTGTTGCCTATCCTTACTGATTGTGGTCTGTGAATTAGGAAGTTCAGGATCCAGTCGCAGAGGGAGGTGCCGAGGCCCAGGCCACGGAGTTTGGAGATGAGTTTTGTGGAAATAATAGTGTTGAAGGTTGAGCTGTAGTCAATAAACAGGAGTCTGACATAGGTGTCCTTGTTTTGTAGGTGTTCCAGGGTTGAGTGCAGGGCCAGGGAAATGGCGTCTGCTGTGGACCAGTTCCGGCGGTAGGCAAACTATAGTGGGTCGAGGTCATCTGGGAGGCTGGAATTGATTCGTGCCATGACTAACCTTTCGAAGCACTTTGTGATGATGGATGTCAGAGCCACTACTTTCAGTTGTTGATCTGAAAGCTGCAGAATGAAATGTAACTTGGGAAGTCCAATTCCATTCCAGTTTGAGTATGTATATAGGGATGGATTGGCCACTGCATCCATCTCTTAATGCAGTATGGAGGTGGGTAACTTTGGAATGGCTTACAAACTGAAATTACCAATTGTAATCTGAATGGAAACGAAAACAGAAAATGCTGGAAAATCTCAGCAGGTCCGACAGCATCTGTGGAAAGAGAATACAGCCAACATTCTGAGTCTGGATGACCCTTCGTTAGAACTGGACGAGCCAGACTCGAAACGTTGGCTCTATTCTCTCCCCACAGATGCTCTCAGACCTGCTGAGATTTTCCAGCATTTTCTGCTTTCGTTTCAGATTCCGACATCCGCAGTATTTTGCATTAATCTGAATGGAATCCTAATGGCTCAATTTCCAGAGAAAACAGAGTTATCCTATTGTGAACCTTCTGTGGATCATAGTCATCCTGCCCAGTATATATTGCAGAGTGAGATGTCCAATGGCTGACTCTTGTAATGTTTTGAAGTAACGCACATTTATCGTACCTCAATATTGATGATAGTATGGCTCACTGTTGTGGTATGATCTACATGTACCTTTACGGAAGGTTTCTTAAACTGCTATCACAAGTCACCACTGGAGAGGGTGTGAGGTGTAATCCCATGACTCTGCAGACAGGATGAAGCCGCGCAACAGATCAGAATTCTCTAAGTAGCCTCCTAGTTATCATTATATGCACACAGTCATATCTTTTAATGAAGAACCCATGTTATTGGTTCACCAATCTTTTTGTGTGATCGGTATGTTTGCAATAAACAGAATAATGCAACATTCAGTTGCCACTCTTATGACTTCAGGAGCAATGGGTCATAAATTATTCCATGAATATTTATTTTGTCATGCTTATTGCACATTATTTAAAAAATAAGAACTGTACACATGGGAAGAGGAGCCTATGTGATGCATTGTGCCAACATTGTGTTCTTGCACTTCAGGATCTTGCCTCTGAAATAAAGGGCTGAGTTTTCTCAGCACCGTGGAGGTGGCTTTGGAAGTGGGGAGGGTGTGGAAATCTAAGTTTTTATTGTGAAAATCCCCCACTCGCCACACTCCTGCACCTGTTCGGGTACACTGAGGGAGAATTTAGCATGGCCAATGCACCCAACCAGCATGCCTTTCGGACTGTGGGAGGAAACCGGAGCACCCGGAGGAAACCCATGCAGACGTGAGAAAAACGTGCAGAGTGTGCACGGGCAGTGATCCAAGCCGGGAAGCGAACCCGGGTCCCTGGCACTGTGAGGCAGCAGTGCTAACCACCGTGCCAACGTGCTGCGTCAATCAGCAAACACCAGCCCAAGGATTCTAAGAAAACAGCTTCAGTATTAATCGGCATAATGTTGTCCCTTTGGTCGCAAGAATGGGCACAAGGAGAAAATCAAACTTGACATTTGTGTAACAGTGAATGCTTTTTTTCAATGGCTGCTGTCAGGCACCATCACTGTGTGGGAAGACTTTTCCGAATGTCACCACACCTTCTTTTGCCAATTACTGTAAAACTGTCTTTTTCATCTCGATGGTCCCAGCAATGGGAACAGTTTTTCCCTATTTACTCTATCCAGACCCGTCATGATTTTCAACACCTTTATCAAATCTCCTCTCAACCTTCTCTTCTCCAAGTGAAGGTCTAACTCAGCCCATATTTTTATCTTTTTGATGAAATAACAGGGAGGGTCGATGAGGGCAGTGCTGTTGATGTGGTGTACATGGACTTTCAGCAAGCGTTTGATAAAGTTGTCGCAATCAGACTTATAGGAAAAGTCATACTTCAAGGAATAAAAGGAATATAAGTAACATGGGATACAAAATTGACAGAATGACAGGAAGCAGAGAGGAATAGTTAATGGATTTTTTTTGCATATTTATGTAAGCATTTTCGTGGAGTTCCCCAGTGGTCAGTGACGGGACTCTTGTTTTTCCTGATATATACTTACCTTAGTGTACAGGGCACAATTTCAAAACTTGTGGATGACACAAACATTGAAAGCGTTGTCAACAGTGAGGAAGATAATGTAGAACTTCAAAAGGATATGAACAGGTTGGTAAAATGGGCAGACAAGTGACAGATGAAATTTTATGCAGAGAAGGGGAGGCAGTGACATTAGTGGTATTGTCATTGGACAAGTAATCCAGAGACCAGCGCAATGCTCTAGGGACCAAGGTTCGAATCCCGCCACAGTACATGGAGAAATTCAAATCCCCTTGGTAAATTACTAACTTCTGCTTGAATTTACTAAGTTAAAAGGCATCAAATATCACAGAAGGTAATTGATATAAAAACAAGTGTGTCTTAATTTAGGGGTGGTGCGGTGGCACAGTGGTTAGCACTGCTGCCTCACAGCGCCAGGGACCTGGGTTTGATTTGTGGCTTGGGTCACTGTCTGTGTGGAGTTTACACCTTCTCCCCGTATCTGCGTGGGTTTCCTCAGGATGCTTCCGTTTCCTCCCACAGTCCAAAAATGTGCGGGTTAGATGGATTGGCCATGCTAAATTGCCCCTTAGTGTCAGGGGGACTAGCTAGGGTAAATGCATGGGGTTATGGGCATAGGACCTGGGTGGGATTGTGGTCAGTGCAGACCTGATGGGCCGAATGGCCTCCTTCTGCACTGTAGGATCCTATGATTCTAAGTGTGGATGGATCCATTTTCATTGGAAGAACACGGAGAGACAATATAAAACAAAGGGTACAACTCTAAAAGGGGGTGCAGGAGCAAAGGAACTTGGGGTGTACATGTGTATAAATCATTGAAGCGGCAGGACATGTTGAGAGCTCCATTCATTAAGCATACATTATCCAACACTTTATTAATAAGAGTGTGGAGTACAATAGCAATGAAGCTATGTTAAACTTGTATAGAACGCTGATTCAGACTCAGATGGAGTATAGCTTTTCTTTTGGGTGCCAAATTTTAGGAAAGTTGTGAAGGCATTAGTGAGAGTGCAGAAAAGATTTACAGAATGGTTCCAGGATGGGAAACATCAGTTATGTGGATAGATTAGAGAAGTTGGGACTGTTTTCCCTTGGAAAAGAGAAGGTTGAAAGGAGATTTGATAAAGATATTGAAAATCATGAAGGGTCTGGAGTAGATAGGGAAAAACTGTTCCCGTTGCTGGGACCATTGGGATCAAGAAGGTACAGATTTACAGTAGTTGGCAAAAGAAGCAGTGGTGACACTTGGAAAAATCTTTACACGCAGTGAGTGGTTCGGATCTGGAATGCACTGCCCAAGACTGTGGTGAAGTCAAGTTCAATTGAGGCATTCACGAGGTAATTCGATTCTTCTTTTTCAGTGACCAATGTGCAGGGCTGCAGGGAGAAGGAAAATTGCCTCTACGGAGAGCCAGTGTAGACACAACAGATCAAATGGCTTCTTGTAGTGTATCAATCCTGTGAAAAATCCTATTTTTAAATACAAAATGTATGTTTGAAGTAACATTTTAGATCAGAGGATTATTATTTTACCTGTTCT